>NC_132934.1:188581000-189206000 GCF_034638445.1 Ciconia boyciana
AAAAAAACTTTAAAATTGAGAAATGCCAACTGTCATTATATTCAGGATGCCAGTGTCACAAAAGGACTTAGAAACATGGAATATGCCTGATCTGGATGCTTAATTAGGCTCCTAACATTCCCATTTCCTTAGTTATTGCCCAGACTTTCTCAGTCATTTGTAAAGGTCCTATGACATTTAAAAATCTCTCCTTGGGCATGACCAGAATACTCCCCACCATACTAGTGCTAAGCAGCTACATGATTATGTCCCCGATGAGGACATACACATATTCCTACACATATTCCACCTTCAGGACTTAAATCAGTTGCTGTCTTCCAAGTGCAGCTATGAGGATCTTTGTTCTAGAGGAAGCGAGGCTTTCTCCTTCTCACTTGCTGCTGTTGTACCTGATAATCTCCTGGTCAACACACCTTCCAAGGCTGTGCTGGTCCTGGGTTGATTTCTCCCCTCCAGCTGAAAATACCTGAACCTGTTTCAAAGACAAGACTGTATTGGGTGGATGCTGCTTGGCTCTCCTGTGTGTGCTCAGAATGATTACCCCTTGTTTCAGGGCTGAGGAGGAGGAGGAAAGGGAAGAAAGTCCTCTTTAGCCTTGTTTCTAGGGCCACCGTGTGAGATGGCTGATTTGGTGGGGGGTTCAGTTGGGAATTTCAGTACATTAAATAACGGTATTTAGAAACTCACTCTTGTGCTTTGTGAAGCTTTGTGAAGAATTCAGTGTTAAAAAACCCGAAAGAGACAAGCTCCTCTTTCCAGTAGGAACATTAGCACTTCTGATCCTGAGAGGCAATAGCGACATTCCTCCCTAGCATTTCTTGCCAGCTTAGATGTCCTCTCTGCATGGGCTCCTGTGCACTGTACAGGCAGCCAACGTCCCTAATTCAGGAGCGTGGATGCCACTCAGCAGCCCACTTTAACAGTCACCAAGGGAAATCTCGGAGTTATAATGATAAATGTCTTTTAAAGAGATAGCTTTTACTAGTAACAAGCTTTTACTTTCCTCTTTTATTGCAAGGGATAGACTTACATTTACTTATCAGCTATCAGATAGCTGATAATGGAAATAGCATAGACAATGCACAGTGAGTTTTGGAGATATCAGGGGAAGACCATAGGATAATATAATTATCCTTTTGTTTGCACAGTACTTTTCTGTACAGGACAAGAATTCTAAAATAAGGCAGAGGAACCTCGCTCAGCTCCAGGTGGGATTTCATCCCATGCTTTACTGGAGAGCTCAGGACAATAGCAACATCATTTCACATCCTACCACAGCACTGCTTTTCATTGCAAACCTGTACAGATGAGTATGCATTCAATTTTTTTTTTTTTATTGCCATCCTTTCTACTACCTGTTAACTACTCAAAACGACAGGGTCATTACTGTTACTGTTGTTCAATTATCTTACACAGTTTTCCTACTTCTTTGCCTGGGCAGGCAGGAGGAATAGGAACATTTAAAACCAGACACACTGGAGAATCTCCCCACTGCTGAGTACTTCATGTGAATTGCTGCTCGGAGGAAGCTGAATGCAGTACAAGGCATTTTACTGATCCTACTAAAGATGAAATTAGCCTGTAGATTCTTAAATGCTTAAAAGTCTATTAAATGATTATTTGCCTCTGTATTGATGTTGAGCGCTCTAGTAACAAAAAATTTTACACACTGCCAAAGAACGTTCAGACTAACTTAATTTCACAAACAGTCACTTTTACTATTTTTGTCCTACCTTGTAGATTACATTTAAGGTACTCAATGCTAATACAATTTTATCCTATTAAAAAAAAAATAGTATAATCTGCCAACAGTACCTTGTGTTATCTCCAGAGTTCTCAAGGCAGTTGGGGTTGGAGATGTCACTCTGTCCCAGTTTCCCCTTTTATAGATTGATCTTGGTTTGGAGGAAGCAGGTTGGGAAGAAAGAGGAGAAACTTGTTCTCAGCAACAGAGGACCAAGGACTCCATATTGTTGCTTACACCCAAAAGGGTCTGGACACCTGCAGCAAACCTCTGCAACAGCCTTTGGTTGAAGCCAAAGCGCATGCTTCAGACAAAGATCTCCTTGTCAGCTTCCCAATAAGCCAACTTCCCTTATAAATCTTCAGGTGTCTCAAATGTTCAACCTTTTTGGTCACTGACTGACAGAGCTATCATATAATTGGGTGCCAGGAAGGTGCATAAGAAATAGGTCAGATGGCTCTCTCTCTGGAGGTGTCTATCCTTCCACTGAGTGTAAAGGCAGTCTACGGTGATTTCATGTCCCTGTCTGCAAACAAAACACCTGAAGCTAGTCCCTCCAGTCTCTATCACCAGTGCAGGACTGTGCTGCCATTAGTCTGTATTCTTGACACTGAGAGCCCTTTTGCAATCCCGTCTCGGTGAAAATGCCAGTCGAGTTGCAGCTGTATAGCAGAGTGAGATCTGGGTGACAACCAGCCCTACCTTCCTATGCCCTGGGTTCCCTGGAAAGGGAACTTAGGTACACATCCTAGGCAGAAGTTGCAGTGTGGTGCAACTGTCCCTGCATCCCTACAGGTCCCATCTCTAGATGACTGGATGACTCCTGAGTCCACCATCTTCTATGGCATTTCCTCATCTGCATGCTAGCTGCTGGGAAACCCATTCCTAAAAACCTGAAACCTAAAACCATTTTTCTCATGCACTTGGGAGGATGCATCTATAGGTAGCTTATGTTGGTGAATGGTACTGCAGGACCTGGGACAAGGGATACTCAAACATACAGCCTGAGATGATCCAGGCCTTCTTTGATGTCCCTATTTCAGTGGGAATATTTAATCAGGTCTAAATATAAGAAACATTTGCGCCTTTACCAAAGAGGACAGATGATGGTTTCCAATACCTCTAACTTGCATGTGTCAGGTGGCTAATAAAACAATCTGCCTAAAAAAATGCAACTGTGTTATATACACAGGCAATGCAGAGAGGGAGGTGCCTTTGGAAATATCCAAAGGGAAATCCTGTCCCAGTGAAGTGAAGTGAAGTGAAGTTCCTAAACTGAGAAGGATTCCTTCAATAAAATTCAGATAGTAGTTCTGTACTTAGCTAGGCAGACTGGACATTCTTCTAACACCCTGAAGTAATGTAGCCTCAGCAGCAGCATTATCTCTGCACAACACCTTTCTTCATCTTTCTTTCCTCGAAAATTTAACAAACATGTGGGATATATGATTACAAAAATTATTCTTTCCCTGCAAGCACCTAGTTGTTGATTGTCTTCCTTGGTTTTGGGTCCTGTCACAAAACACTTTTCCCAAAGAGAGAAAATAATATGAAAGGCTTTTCCAGGATGGATCCAGAGCTGATCCAAGATGAGAGCTCTACTGTTCCTGTGTACATGTAATGGTTATGCAACTAATTCAATTAGTTGCAATAGCTTAATTTCTTTGGAAATCTGAAGTATTTCCCCATCTAAATTTGCACTCTCTCGCATACCTAGAGGTTGAGGGACACAGTCTCAGCTAGTTTTGTCATGTATCCTCTATCCATTCTTCAGATGAGAATCCAAAGTCCTCTTTCGCCTCTGCTCACATGCAGACCCTTATTTTCTGATTGAAATTGGCCTACTGCCTTCAATAAACATATCCCTGCACATTGCGGCTCAGTTCCAAGACAGTGTAGGTGAGAAAGGCTAATGCTGGAGTTTTGGTCAATATTCTTCATACAATAAAATCATCCCAAGATCCAAACTGAGTTGGAAAAGCTATTGGAGCATTGTCATTTTAAAATATGGAGACAAACTAATCCCTAATGTGTTCTCAATGGAATTCTTTTGGGACAGGTTTGGACTGGTTTCTGGGATTTTGGCCAAATACATTCCATTAGCCTGTATCAGTTTCACAAGTAAATATTGTTGTAGGCTTTGTAAATGTATCCATGATGACTGCCATTTTCCTGTAAAGTTCCTACGTAGGCAATATTTCATGATGAACACAGTAGAATGGCTAACGTAGAGAACATTCTGAATAAAATTAATTCTCTTATGTTGTAGTACCAGAGTTGTAGATAAAATCCACTGAAGGATGAGCAATGATATAGCTCAGAAATAATTATTGCATCAAGAAGATAGTACTTTGAGGTATATACCACAGGGAAACAGCTAATGTGTGTCAGAGTTTGTAATCATTTTAAATACAGCCTGATGCTTTAGGAATAAATCAGCATAATTCCCCTGATTTGTCATCACTAGAGCTTTGCTGATCTACAACAATCAAGAATTAGATTCACAGCACAGTAATATTAACTGTAATTATTGTCATTTATGTGCCTAAATGATTTTGCATGCACAGTTTGCCAACCCAATTGGAATATAGCTTGAACAAAGAGGAAACATATTACTGTATTTGGACACAACAGATCCATAAAGGCATCTGACTGTATAGGGCACTGAATACAATGATCCCATGTATTCATGACTACAATTCGCTTTCTCCAGGTTCTGCTACTTTTTGCAAGCTTAAGGCTTATGTAGGAGATGATTGACACAAGTATAAATATGGGTGTATTGTTAATGAAAGAACTACAGCCCAAAATTGATCAAACTCCTTACATTAGTGCAACTAGCAAATCCTCTATTAGATCCACTCACCTAAGGAGATCCTTACTTCCAGACAAGAGTCTTTAATTTCTAGATATTCTGAAGTTTGGAAGGCAGTAGCAAATTTTTTTTCAGTTTTTTTAAGGTTTTTTTTTATCATTAAGGCAACTGAACAGTAGATAATGTTGATCTGGTCACTTTCTCAGTTTAAAAGTTTAAGACTTGTATTCAGCTCTGGACTTTTAACCAGCACCCAGCATGTGGTGAACTGGAAAGTAAAAGCAGCACCTAAAACCTACACCATGAGCGGGTTTGGACTGATAAGTTACAGAAAATTGCCGGAAAAACATGTTTTCTTCATTCTGGACCTGGACTTCCAGTGAGTTGACGGGGACCGCACAACAGGGATCTGGCCCCAGTGTAGCACAGAGGACTCAGAATATGGAGACCTCAGGTCAACTGGGGCACCCTGGGAGCCCACGTTGCCAAATGGGGAGCTCAAGAGGAGACTGAGGAGACTGCTTGCAGGTGATCTGGCTGCTCCCATGCCCTGGCAGCTCACACACTAGTCTGGTCTGGAGCAGGGTGGCAGGACAGCAGGTAGGAGGCAGCCCAGAGGGCAGCCTGCCAGCCTCCCTGCTGCTCAGCAGGAATACTGGGGAAATTCCAGAAGAAAGCTGTGCCACTGGGAAATTTTTTGCGGCTCTACACGTCAGAGCAAAGTTCATTTCAGCCCCATGAGATTTAGGGTGTCTGTGTTGGACCACGAATTAAAAAAAAAAATCAGAAGGAAAAATAAAAGATTAAGAAATCAGAAACAGCACTTGCCTGTATGGCAGGAAAGAGACATCTAATGAAAGGAGCTTGTAATTTAGTAAAGGCAGTTTTTCCAGTTAACAAATAATATGAAATGTCAACTCTGGACCAGACTGTACTCACTGACTTCAGGAACACTTCTAAGAACATGCAGTAATGCTTCCCACTGCTCCATTTCCCAGGACCTGGCTGAATAAGAGGCCTGTCTTTGCAGCATTCTTCCTGTGTAAGCAAACAAAAAAGACTGATTGGAATTTATTGATTTGAAGAAAGTTGTAGCGGAGGGGTACTTCCTTTGCACACTCTGTCTGAGTCCTCCCAAAGCTCTTTGCCTTACCTCCTTCCTATTTCGTAGGGATCTGAGCTTTACCACAAGTAAGACACATACAGCACACTTTAGAAATAACATGATGAGCGTTCTCTACTCTGCTATTTCCAATGTTCTGTATAATTGCTGTTATTAACACAATTCCTTTGTGTCGCCTGAAAACTATGCTCTCCCCTGCTGAAAATAATAGAGTATAGTGTAAAGAACAGCAGAATATTTTAGAAGCACCTCAAAAAAGCTTTCACTTGGTCAAACCTCTTTTTTTAAAATCCTCTGTATTTTACTTTTTGCATCCTGTTTAGCTGTACAATATACTTTTTCAAGGACATTATATACACTCAGGATCCATGTGGACCCCTTGGGATATTGTTGATTTTAACCTCTTCTTCCTTTTTTTAAAGAAAATGTTGGTCTTGGTTTTGCAGATATGTGACATATTAAGATGCACATTAAAATTTAAGTCTGTTTTAAAGGTTTTCAAAGCAAAGAGATCCCCATTTTTATTTCCATGCTCCTTTTTACAAGGAAATTCACATGTTCCTTGGCTGTTATTGAAGCCTCTATATAATAAAGGATTCAAACATCTTCAGTGTCTCTAGGTTTGAAGGGTTTCTTACAGTTTCAAGTTCTGCCTTGCGTGATGAAAGTTGTTTTTCTGTCCTGTATTTCCAATGAATTCTGTAAGAAATTAGCTTGGAAATTGCAGCTCTGGAAGAAATATCCAAATACCACATATTCCAGTTCTGGTACATTTCCTCTTATATTTTGTCAAACAGTACGCTGCTTTCAGTCTCATTTAGAAGAATCCAGTAGAACACTGCATGAAGTATTTGCCCTGTTCTTGGAGGAATCCATGCTCCACATCTACCCCTCTTTCTGGAAATTATGGCCTCCGTGGATCCACTCCTTTTTCTGCTGTGCTTCTGATGTCTTTTATTGTGGGAACCAAACACTGAATTGTTGGCAGTGCCTACCATTTAATATAGACTTGCTTCCAAACGCAAGGAAAAACTCTCTTTTTTTTTTTTTTTTTTTTTAAAGGAATAGGTCATTTTTGGCAAGTCAGCAAATGAATTCTGGCAAGAGGTTCTAGATTTGCAGCACTAGAGACTACACAGTCACGGGTGTCTAGCTAACAAAATTAAATAGCTGTCTTTCCAAACTTGTCTACAAAAAGTAATAGATCCTCCTCTAGTGGAAACATGTGTGCCTCTGTTATTTCCAACAACCTCAGACTTATCTATATTAGCTACAAATTTGGTTCAGGTTTCTTCCAGTTGTCTGAACAACCTTTTATTCCCAGTATTGTTTGTAATGTTCTTTTCTGATGTTGCTGTCCAGGTCAAGTTTCCCCTCCCTTGTGCCACTCTTAATTTTGGAACATAAACCTCTTCACATAAAGCATTATGAAAGCCAAAAAAAATCCAAACAAAAAAAATCCACACTTGCTGCAAATCAATAATCAGTTATTTTTGCACAGGGAGGACAAAACTGAGAAGGTAGTGGGTTTTAAAGGTAGGATGGTAGGATAGTCTAAGAAGAAACAATTATAGAAAGAAGAGTTATCCCTCATGACAAGTCAAAGGTTGGTCAGCTCCCAGGAGCTCTGTATGACCTTATTCTTTCAGACTGTCTAATATTTATTAGCTGATAACATTGTGGGTATAAGGTGCTCCCTACACTGTGTTCTCTTGGATAAGCCTATGCTAATGCTACCCAGGGTTTTGCAGATAAATTTGACTGTAACATTATGCATGTTTCCAAGTCAGATAGATATAGTCTCTATGTCTAGCTGTGGTCACACATAGGCCTAGACCTTTAATCTGAGCCCTTTTTTGGAAGTTCAGATTTCCCCAGATCCTAAATCCCTAATCCTAAATCTTGTAGGGAGCCGGCAGCTATTTGCATGTTCTCACCATCACCCTTAGGTTATGTTCACACTCAGGATCCAAGTTAATCCAATTAATGGATCTATATATTAGCAATGCAATATCTTAATGTCAGTCATTTTACTCTGAAACTACTAGAAAGCTGAAAATGCCTCATCTAGCTTCATCCCTTCACTGCACCTAAGATTTTTCCAGCATTTAAGCTACAGAAAGCATCCCTGCCTTTTCTCTATGCTATTTAAATACAGTGATATTCTGCCCTCTTGCTCTTTAAACAGTTTGCTTCCTTGGGCACTGCTCCCAAGCTGTTGACTTCACACAGAAAATGAAGGAGAAGCTGTCCCTAGCAGTGGGGCACCAAGTTCAGGCACCTGACTTAGGAATGCAACATCCCTGGTTTCCCTGAAGGGTCTTTAGAGAGATACAGAAATCTGAGGAGAACAACACAGAGTCTGTATGTTATAGTTCTGCTCTGAAGCACTCTCTAGAAGTGCCAGGCACTTTGCATTACCTTTTCAAGGAGTTTGTTGAAACCTCCTGAATTACATGTTTAAATTAGGTTCTATCAATACCTTCCCAGATTTCCATCAGAAAATACCACTTGGTAGAGCCTAAAATTTATTCAAAACATGTCAGGTTAGATGGGCTTTGGAAGAGAGCTGTAAAATTTCAGCATCTGTGATTCTGCACCACCCAAGCGTCCAGGAGCTTTGAAGCTGACTATTGGGAAGAGAGCAACCCACCTAAGCTCTCCTCTCCAACCACCTGAACTACCACCAACCTCACAGCTTCAATGTGTTCACCACTAAGTTGCTTTTTTATCAAGAATTCTCAGCAGTCACATGGTCAGGAAGGATTTTTTCCCTTAGAAACCCCTACGAGTTGGTGCTTTATCTGAATTTCCAGGTTGCAAAACAAAAATTTTAATGGTCTTGGTATTATTCAGATCAATGAAGGAAGGAAGGAAGATCTCAATCTTCAATCAGTTCTGGGTGGAATGCATCAGAGTAGAGGTGTATTGGACAAGATCAGATCTTGTTCAGCACTCAGTACAAGTGTAAGTACCAATACTAAATAAAAAAGGCACTTTTACTTCCACTTTTACTACACTATTTACCAATACTAAATAAAAAGGCTTACCAATTTTCCAGTTCATCTGCATGACAATAATCTTCCAAAAGTAATCCCCAACCAGGTATTAGAGGTGTGGACAGAGGACTGCAAACAATCGAGTTAATCCTTTTGAAGAAGACCCCCCGCCCCGCCTTCTTTGAAGAAGAAGACCCCTTCCCCAGCCTGAGATGTTGCTGCTGACAGTGCATGCTCGTAGTCCATAGGCCTTGTGAGTTAACAGAGCTTAGTGTAACCCACCATTAAGGAAATGTTCCAAAAAATAACTGCCAAAGCCCCCACTCTTACTACCTGTTTGGCAAATGGAGGATTCACTGATGAGATGAGAACAGCATGTGGAGTTAGTGTCTAATACAGGAACTTTTGGGATTCCCACTTTTCTTCACATTGAGACATACTTTGTTGTTGCCTTCTCAAATGAATCAGCAGAAAAACTACTTGCCTTTGCTTTGTGCGGATCTTTTACTTGAATAGTTCTGCCAGATCTTCTGGGAAGAATGAGTTAAAGATAGGACAAACAGGAAGAACAACCTAAGGAGAGGTAAAAGGACAAGTGCTGTGCCAGATGGGTAAGTGAACAGCAGAGGGCAAAAGAACAGCATGGAGAGGAAAAGAAGGACATGCAGAGGCAAAGCAAATGGAGGAATGAGATACTGGGGAAGCAGTAAGACATATCATAAAACGGAGCTGAAAAGAAAAGTAAGAGGCAGAGAAATGGTAAGAGAACAAATGGAGAGGCTAGAAGAATGGGAGAACATGGGGACTGTATCTTGACAGTCATTTAAGTACCTCCTGCAAGGGCAGAACCTGGGCAAAATCCATGATTTTGGGCTGAGAAAACAGAAGTGCTACAGTCAAAGGACAATACTTATTATTGCTGTCCTTGCAGTCAAGCTGAGCAGCTGATCATCAAAACACAGGTAATTTTGCATGCCAGGTGACTTAAACATGCCCAAACCATCAAGAGAGATTTCCAACAGAAGCCAAACTCAGTTCTTCCACAAGCTTTGCAATGAAACCCTGGGGGCTAGTAGTGCGTTCTCCCGTACCAACCCTGCACAGGTGTGCACACATCAGATGGATATGCAGTTCATCCTCCAAAACTGTTAGCAATTGTTCATTATAGTGGGAAAACTGGGCTGTTTCCCTTGTCTTGATAATTTGGCCTGTGATTGACGCTTGCTAATTCTTTTTTCTTAAAATATTCTAATTTGATAGTTCTTTCTCTGCCACCTTATTGTCATAAGTTAAAACTATTTTAAAATTACTTGTGGTTGAATGAACAACATGAATATTGCAAAATAACTCTTGTTTAGGATATTTAAAGGCCTGTAATAATCTTGGGACTGAGATAGTTATTGCAACTTGAACAATGAGGTGAGATTAGGAGCAAGATGCAGATACAGTGAGATTTTTTCATCACTTTTTGAGTCATTTTCACATGTGTCTGTTATGTGGGTGCTCTAGAAGCTGAGAAAGAGCCTAGAACAAAACTTCCTCTTCATTATCACTAGGCTGTGAAGAGGAGTAGGAGGCATTAGGAAATGCAAGCCTTACTGTTATTTCAAGTATGGTTTTCATAACAAGGATTGAGTAGGAGGGATAAAAAGTTCCTACAGAGAACACAAGATGTATATGTGTAAAAGGAGAAATAATTTCTGCAGCTGTGTCTAGACTAGTGTTTATGTAGTCTTGTAAATTAATTTGGTATATTGCCAACAAATTCTACTTAACACTCACCTTGGAAAATTATGACCCAGACATTTCATAAAGCCATGCATTTAAATCTTAAGGCTTTGGCTGCATGGGATGCATAGGAGAAGCTCGCACAGAGTCTTGCTCCAAAGCATGGGTTTAATTTAAGCTGAGGACTCTGATCCCACCACAGTCAGCAGGCCTACAACCATGGATATAACTAAGCACTTTGTGGAACTGGGACCAAACTGACCTTTTCTCATTGAAGCTCCTATTACCCTTTCTTACAAAAATAAGTCTATAGTAATGAACATGTCCAGAGTGTGTAACTGGGAAGACTGAAGTAACCATGATTCTTCTTGTCATGTCTAGAGCTCAAGGTCTTTCTGGGTGAATTCTCTCAGTGACTTGTCAATGGATTTCTGGGACACGTACATGGCGAAATTTAGCATTAAAAAAAAAATCAAAGAATAAAACATTTCTGCACATTTTATTTGCTGTAATGAACAAATGGGGAATTGGATATCATGGAGCATTTTATACGGTAATTGTTACATTTACAGGAGAAGGTCCAGTTTGGGCTCAAAACATTGAGTAGAGAGAATTATCATTTGGCTGGTGCTTCCTCTCTCCTACTGCCTTGGCACTGGAGGGTTTCAGGTGAACAATATGTTGCTACTTTAGCCAAAGCACACATTTTCCTTCACTCTTGAGAAGCTATTCCCCAACTTAAAGAGAATTGATGTTTTCACACATTGCTCTGTGTTCTCATGAAAGACTTGAAGGAGAAGCAATCTGAGGCTTTGCTGAGAGCAAAATAACATCATTTTATCTCCCAAAGTGTGAGGATTCCTGGGGACAGTGCCTGGCTTAGCCATCAGCTACAGGCCATTGAAAGCAACATAGTAGGTACTGTTCGACATTCTAGTGACTTCTAACCTTTTTTAAAGTGCTCGTTGTATTAATACGTGGGATGTTTTTCTTGATATTTACACACACAAGGGATGCCCTGAACACTGGCAACCTGGTGTGCCAATATTTACAGTTCTGGCAAGGGACCCCTTGAAAACATCTCTTCTTGTGGCCTGACAGCCTGGAAATCCCACTCCAAAGCTTGGCAACCAGATTAACTTTTGTCCAGTTAAGATCATTTTCAACTTTGCTCTGACTGTTGTCTTACTCACAGCTGAAAAATCTCTGCCTGCCACACAGCACAAGCCAACATGACTGTTATCTGCAGTAACACTTCAGCCATCAGGGGAATGTATCCATGCCGCAGGGCCCTGACGTCCTGAGAAGCTGGGGCAGGATTGCTCGTTCATCCCTGGCATCATTGGGCACTTTTAACTTTGAAAGTTTTTGGTTTAGTATCCTATAAAACAGGCAAGGAAAGTAAAACCCATCAGAGATTCCAGGATGCTCCTATGTAATGCTGACCAGTGCCACCCTGAACCCACCACAGGATGACAACTGGTGCTGGAGGGGAACCAGCTAGGGAAAGGCTCTGGGGTGTGACTGCTCATGTAAGAAAAAGGCTGCATACCTATGATTTTGGGTCATTGTCTAAATGCAGATGTACTCTAGTCTGGTGGGAGTTCATTCTAAGTGAACATCCATGGAAAGTTCTTTGTAGTGTAATGACTCAGCAGAAGAGCAAACGAGGCCCTGAAATTGGTAGCTCTTTTCTACCAACAACTAACGTTAGCTGGCACAGACAGAAAGCAAAGAAACCTTCTCAGCTTGTCCTTCAGCCCAGGAAATTAGAAGAAAGATTAATTCCTTCTAACTTCAGCTGCCCAACTGGGGTCCCTGCATAGGCACCTTGGAAAGGTGCTGGAGATCTGAAGAGAGTTCAAATGCCTTCTGAAACTGGTAGCCTGTCAGGGCCAAGGACAGAACCTCATCTCCACCCCCAACTCCTACCCAACCCTTCCCAGAGAACCTGCATGGTGGAAGAGGGAAAGCAGAAACAAAGTGGACCCCACTCCCTTTTGAGATTAAGTCTTGGCTTTATATAAAGTTGCACCAGTGGTAAAAGGGATATCTTGCTGTGCTGGTTTGGGCTGGGATAGTTAATTTTCTTCATAGCAGCTAGTATGGGGCTATGTTTTGGATTTGTGATTAAAACAGTGTTGATAATACAGGGATGTTTTAGTTACTGCTGAGCAGTGCTTACACAGAGACAAGGTCTTTTCTGCTTCTCACCCCACCCCACCAGTGAGGAGGCTGGGGGTGCACAAGAAGTTGGGAGGGGACACAGCTGGGACAGCTGACCCCAACTGACCAAAGGGATATTCCATACCATTTGACATCATGTTCAGCATATAAAGCAGGGGGAAGAAGAAGAAAGGAGGGGAACGTTTGGAGTGATGTCGTTTGTCTTCCCAAGTGACCGTTACGTGTGATGGAGCCCTGCTTTCCTGGAGATGGCTGAATACCTGCCTGCCCATGGGAAGGAGTGAACGAATTCCTTGTTTTGCTTTGCTTGTGTGTGCAACTTTTGCTTTACCTATTAAACTGTCTTTATTTCAGTCCACGATTCTCTCCCCCATCCCACTTGTGGGGAGTGAGCGAGCGACTGTATGGTGCTTAGTTGCTGGCTGGGGTTAAACCACGACACTTGCTCAGGTTTTTACAGGACTTTGTCTTGTTAAGGGAAAATTGGGACTTGGTTACTGTGCAACAGACCTGTGACAACATCTGCAGAGACCAGCTCAAAGATATCTGCAGAGGGTATTAAGTTTTTGAAGATATTCTGGAAAAAAAATCTAAAATGGTATTCCATCAGTAGTTATGCAATTCTAAGGAGATGTTTAAGAATATTAGTTGACTTTTAAGTCAGAAGTTCTTACTTTGTGAATACCTGAAAAACTCATTAGAGGATAGAGTTCAAGTTGGGTTTTACCAAAAGATCATATTATAGACCCTCAAATAAACTTTTTATGAGAGGCCACATTGCAAAAGCAGCTACTCCATTTGTCCAACCAGTGGAGTGCACGCAGAAGGTTCATGTGTTGGGACTGGATGTCCAAGCTGAATTTTAAACAACTTTTCATAATGCCCTCCAGAAATCTGTACACTCTGGTAATGATCTTACTGCAAATATATATGTTAACTTTGGTATAATCACTGATGTTGATGCATAATATATTTCCCTTTTTTCTTTCCAGAGAAGTCAGAGAGAGGTCACAGAAAACCTTGTATATGTAATACAGATTTACAGAATAAGGTAGTTTGGAAGGAGCCTCTAAAGTCACCTTAGTCTGATCCCTGGCTCAAAGCAGGGCAAACTGCAAAGTTAAATCAGGCTGTTCAGGACCTTGTCCAGTAAAGTTTTGAAAACTACCAAGGATGTAGATTTCCACAGCCTCCTTGTGTCCCTCTTCCAGTGCTTCATCATTCTCACTGTGAGGGATTTTGTCCCTGTGCCCAGCTGAAATAAACATTTCACAGTAAGGAAAACTGTGTAAGCTTTACCAGAGAGCTGTTAAGTCACCTGCAGATTACTAATTCAGTCTCTGAACTGCACCTAAGTAAGGCAATATTGACTTGAAGGGAAAATGCATGTTGCATAGCATCAGGCATTGTTTCAGGGCATATTCTAAGAAAAACTAAAATTAGGTGCGTGGTTTAACCCCAGCCAGCAACTAAGCACCACAGAGCTGCTCGCTCACTCCCCACCAGTGGGATGGGGGAGAGAGTAGGAAGAGTAAAAGTGAGAAAACTCGTGGGTTGAGATAAAGACCGTTTAATAGGTAAAGCAAAAGTTGCGCACACAAGCAAAGCAAAACAAGGAATTCTTTCATTGCTTTCCATTGGCAGCCACCTCCAGGAAAGCAGGGCTCCATCACGTGTAACGGTCACTTGGGAAGACAAACGCCATCACTCCAAACATCTCCCCCCCTTCCTTTTTCTTCCCCCAGCTTTATATGCTGAACATGACGCCATATGGTATGGAATATCCCTTTGGTCAGTTGGGGTCAGCTGTCCCAGCTGTGTCCCCTCCCAGCTTCTTGTGCCCCCCCAGCCTCCTCGCTGGTGGGGTGGGGTGAGAAGCAGAAGAGGCCTTGACTCTGTGTAAGCACTGCTCAGCAATAACTAAAACATCCCTGTGTTATCAACACTGTTTCCAGCACAAATCCAAAACATAGCCCCATACTAGCTACTATGAAGAAAATTAACTCTATCCCAGCCAAAACCAGCACATTAGATTAAAACATCTCAGAAAAGAAAGATGTTCTGGGTAATTTTAAAAATCATTATGTAGATCTGAATGGCAAATGCTTTGCAAACAATATCAAGGTGATCGAAAGGAGGTGGATAAAGATTGCCATGTATCTTTCTGGAAATAGCTTTCAGATAACTTTTCTCAAAAGATATTTTGGTCTGTCAGATCACATAATCAAAACAGGCCAAATGCAAGAATTGATATTTTAAACAAGAGTAGTCTTAGCTCCCATTTCTTGACTCCTGAGTAGTTCTTGGAAAGGAAGCACTCATATGGAATTATTAGTGCAATATTTCAACGAACTAGTTGTGTGAGAGTCATTAGGAAACAGCTCTGCAACCAATCTGTATTTCCTTTATTATAGTGCTATGGTGGTGCACTGTAGAGGTATGCAGGGAAAAACTTTGCAGTGCAAGTTGATGTTTATCCCGTGATTATGATGTCAAAGCTTGACTTTGCAGAACCACAGAGAAGCCGTCATGATTTATGTTAATCCTTATATCTCAGAAAGGCAAGCAATGCAGTTCAGTCTATTTGTCATATCCCATCGTTTGCAGTGGCAAAACTGTCATGAGGAAGAGAACAAAAAACACACAGGACCTAACAACAAAAGGATGACGCGAGTTTCTATCCCCACAGTAGTCTGCAACTCTCCAACTCACATTTTCTCTGGGAGATGTAAATGAAGTCAAGGTGCCCCAAAATGACCAGTAATTTTCAGTTTCTGCATTTTGTGGTGACTTCATGAGGGCTGGCAGGAAAGCCTCCACTGCAAGGGGCAGCACAGGCAAAAGGCTGTTCTTCACAACAGCAATCCTCCTGATCCATTTCCCCCTTGTAACAAAGCCTTGGACAATTACTGCATAGCCACTTATGCTTAGCCACATAGTGTGGCCTGGGCTCTGACTCCTCACGTGGCATCCAGGTGGCATGGATGAGAGCCTGGGCTGTTCCACACTAGAAGTCAGGCTTAGGTGACTTTTAGGTATGATCCTGAGAGTTTGCAGTTAAGTTTTGACTTGAGCTTCATCAGCAATAGTAATATACCTCTAATGGCATGAGTTTCAAAATCTGCGCACTCCAACACTTTTGAAAACAAGCATCTCTTAAGGGGGCTGAGGTTAGTCACCTCATGGCATTAGTCATGTTAATGGCCTGAGCAAGCCAAGAACAACTTGTTTTCTACCTGTTCTAATATTGCCTCCTTCCTCCCCACATGGCTCTGTATGGCAAATACCTACATTGCAATGGCCTCCTTGTGCCACACTCAAACACACACCGAATCCCTTGCTGAGTTAAATAGCCAACACAATGTCAATTCCTCAGTTCTGCAACTTTATATTTTAACCAGTGGTACACCTACAATCCTGAAATTTGGCTCAAGACCTGTTTTTTTCCAAACCCTGAAGTCTTGAGTTGAAAATCTTGGTCCAAGTAAGTGTCTGATTCCTACATCTTTTATTTCTATTGTTTGCATTCAGTTTGATTGTTGGCAGTCTGATCGCATTGGCAAAGTGCATTACATTCAGGTCATATCTTAGAGTGAAATAAAAAAAATGCAGACAAAAACAATAACAAAATTCATTATCTTACTGATTCTGGAAAAACATACATAACTGCAGCTGTTCAGGCTCAATAAAGAACTTTTTGTGAGTTGTTTTTTTTAAATACCAACTACTTAATGAGTTCTCAATTTTCCCCAAGCTATTTGTAACCAGTGCGGATTACATATAGCGCATTCAGGCAGTGGCTAATGCCTTTGCCTCCAACATTTCTGTTCAACAGTAATAAGGGCTTCAGCAAAGCACTAAGTTGCTGTAAGTAAGTGAATAAGCAAAATCTGTTCTGATTTCCAGTGCTGTTTCCAAGTGGTAAAGGGAAAGGAAGTTTCTTACTTTTTTTCTCCACTGAAATAACTTGTTCAGGCAAACTAAGGAAGGTAAAGATATTTTTGCTTGCACATGACTATATTTGGCCGCAATTTGCACTATTTCCAAGCCAAGCAAATTCAAGATGGATTGAACTCCTTCTGTGGTTTATGTTCCTGTCACTTTTGTTTCTACCAGGACTAATTAAGCATATTGCAAACAATTTTTGAAATGAAAGAGGAATCATAATAGCAAACCAGACATGAAGTTGTTCATTATAGCGAGAGAAACACCCTCTGGTTATAGAGAAGGGAAAATAGATTAAAAATAAGCTTTTCTATCAACAACTTCCTTTCACATTGTCACACATGCTCTGACATTGGCATTCCTGGATAATACAGGATGGCCTGTATTATAGATGGAAGGCAGCACTGTGTTGTGCTGTTTAACCTTATTATGTTTATTGCTTATAATCATTGTGTATATCAAAGTTTGGCAAAAAATGAAACAAATTACATCAATCCAGCATGTAAAACGCATACAATCAATTGATTCTGTGTGTGAAAAGGTATATAACTAACATTAATTAGGACACTTATCTAAACAGCTTATCAAATAATTGTACTCTTACCACTGATCTGCAATACGCCAGATATTTATGACATAGAGGCAAGAGGTAACTGTACTACCACTCTATGAGTCGATAAAGTGGATTGACTGTAGTCACAGGGTGGAGTGTGATGGATGCACTCAACCTCTTAACCAAACTAGCAGTAGTTTGGTACAGGGTCCAAAGGAGGTAAAGGCCTGAGCCATGGCCGGGCCAAGAACTCCTCTGGTCCCGCTCTGTTCTCTGAGAACCCACAAAAAAGCTGAGTGGCACAGTGAGCATCGATGCATATGAGCTTGGAACACCACTCATGCGATTGACACATGAATAGTGGTTGGCTTTTCCAAGACTCATTTATCAAGGAACAAAGTAAGTTGTGGCTACAAGGAGCCCCATGCATATCTTTCCTATCTCATGTAATTTGACTATGACCCAACCACTTTATCTATAAATATGACAGCCTAAGTGAGCCTTCTTTGAGCTCTCCCTGCAAGGCAGCGTGGCTGCATGGCGGTGATCTCCCCTTGAGCCGGGACACCTCTCAAGGTTGCTCATCGAGGCAGAGAGACTTTTTACCAACGGCAGATCTTTGGTAAGCAACCGATATTGCACATAACCTTGTAGTATGGCAACTTTGATTTTGTCTTGGTAACTTTGCTTGCATGCTGAGTTGATAAATTTTGCATATATAATACCTTAGACATAAACCATTGTCCAAGTCTGAGACTAAGATTGGACCCAGCCCCACCTAAGCTCCATCAGGAGTTTAGAAAGCAAGGGGTCTATTCTGAACCTCATGACTCAACAGGAGGGTACTCTGAACCCTTTTGTATCCTCGGTCTCTCTGTGAATCACTTTGAGTGTAACAACCTGATTTTCCTGTGTATGTTTCTTCCGTGCAGTAATTAATAGAGTGAACCTTACATCGAACTTTGTTAAGTCACACTTTTATAAATCACATTAAAATCACTTTTGCTAATACCTTTGATGGTGATTTTTTAAGCAATCTAAGTCACTCATTCACGACGCCTCTACAAAACAATAGTTGTGAGATTTTTTGGTCTCCTATCTGGACAGATCTTCAACTACTGTAGGTTTATACCCACATTACATTGAGGTTTATTCTGTCCATTGGGCTATAGCATTAGAGACCATAGTAATTAGAGGCATCCCAGGTGGATCATGGCTTGGTTGCCCATGCAGAGAAGCAGATGTGAAGACTGGTCAAACCCTGTCCAGCCCCACTGGCTGCACCCTGGGTTGCAGCATGGACCATGCTCAGATCACCCCAGTGCAGTGGTAGGGGCAGGGCAAAGCCTTCTCCTGGAGTTTACTTCATGAAGTCCCACCTCTTCGCTAAAGTGAGTATCTCATCTCTGATGGCAGATGGCCCTTCAAAGCCCTGGGGTAAAAGGCATTGTCTTTTTATCCTTAATCTCCTCACTGTCTCATTCAGAAGTAATTGGCTGGCATCTGATGTTCCCAAATAAATCACCCTAATATCCTAAAATATTTAATAAATAGCACAATAAGCTTGATTTAAAACCAAAACACTTAAGAACACTCTGAAATACTGAGAACAATTTCTTACCCTGGGACCCTTTTTATCTGGAATCCTTTCACCATCTGATT
Source organism: Ciconia boyciana (assembly GCF_034638445.1). NCBI lineage: Eukaryota > Metazoa > Chordata > Aves > Ciconiiformes > Ciconiidae > Ciconia > Ciconia boyciana. The sequence goes on from NC_132934.1 coordinate 188,599,757, forward strand.
TATTTTAACAACATCTCTGATATTTGAATTTCATGAGGAAAAAGCCCCAGAGTTTGACAACTATAGCTAACTCGTCAGTCTGCAGTGCTGGGATTTGCTTGTTGTCTACTGGTCAAAGCTGTACAGCTCATCCTTCATTAGCATTTCTTGTAACATCAGCAGAGTGGGATTAGTAGAGCATAAGGCTGCACTGAGTGCACGTTAGCTCTTCGAACCCTGTGGTTCTTCAAAACCCTGGCTCAGCAGCTACCAGTGCTGAAGTAGTTTAAATTCTGGTTGTTTGGCATATGAAAAAACAGCAAAATCTTTACATCAGTTCCCCAGCTGACAGAAAAATAAACTTCATGCCCTTTATTCTCTTGATATTTAATAATTAGACAAAAGATGGCACAGCTTCAGAAGAAGAGCTTGAGAAAGGCTAAGCCTGCAAGACCCTAGACCTTTGTGGTTACTACCCTCCGATGGGATGTCAGCTGGATTTGGGACCTTCCTTTAAACTACCTCCCATAGCAGGATTTCTGAACATGCCCTGGGAGCGCCATTGCCACCAGATTGCCAGCTATAATGCACTTGCCCCTGGTTTCTGCAAGACAAGGTTGACTGCATTTATCTGCAGACTCAGAGAGGTAGTTCACAGTTGAGAAGCCCAAAAGGTGACAAGCTCCTGTCTCTACAACAGATGCAAGTGACCAGTTGACTGTGAGAGCTGGGGATGAGGCAGGGTCCTTGTAGTTGGCATGTTTCCCAGGCTATCTTGAAGGCTTCTTACTCATCTGTGCTGATTTTAGGAGTCCTAGGCAAGGGTGTCCAATTCTTTACATAGGTACCTTAGCCTATGATAAACCACAAGCAGCATGGCAGCCTGTTGTTGGATTGGAAACACTCAGTGTGATGCCAAGGTTCCCTCATGGACCCAGCCTGAAGGACCTGGTTCAGAGACACTCTGTCTCTGCAGAATGACTATGCTTTTTCCACATTGAATGACAGCTGAATATCCCAGGCAGTAATTCTTTGCTCAGGAAAGCATGTGCCGTGTTCAGTTCAGCACTGCTGAGTCATCTTACTACATTGGCTTGTGTGTTTGCTGCCCTCACTGCTTGAAAACAGCTGGTGGAAACCATGCTCATATTTGGGAACAAAAGGCTGAGTGAGAGTGATGGTTTTGGGGGGAGAAATTGAGTCTTTTGTAGGCACCTGTCTCTGGTGCTGGGGCTCACAAGTCCAAATTCCCTACTACAAGGTATGAAGAGAGGGAGGGTCCTTAAACTGGGCTACATAATACCCAGGCCAGTTGTTCTGGGGATGTCTACGGAGACAAGAAAGCAGAGCACAGCACAACCCCAAGGTACAGACAAAAAAAGTAAAAATGCTGAGTGCAGGGACAATGCTGCAGATGCACCTTTCAAGTCCTTGGAGAATACCCTCTGTACATCTGGGATTAAGAGGACTGAAAATAGTTGATTGTAGTCTTTCTTCTAACGACTTGGTCAGGACTCACTGTTTTCTTTAAGGTGTATTTGAAGAAGGAGCTGCTCGCATTTTATATGATAATGGATGTGTCAGGCAGCCATCAAGAGAACGATAAAAAACAGTTAAACACTCTCTTCTACTGTGAAAGGACTCAAATACACTTGTGCTCTAATCACTGGACTGCAGATATTCTCCCATCCATGGATTTTTCATGGCCCAATGACTGTAAATTTTTTTCCACCCACGGGCACGGTTTCAATAATTAAGCCTAGAGGCTACACCTCCAGGCATCAGACCAAGTCTCACATTTATTGTGTATTTAATGCCTAAGGTGTTGCTAAGTTTCAATCCAGATCACCACTGCTCTTTCCTACTATGTCTTGAGCAAGCCTAGGAACCCAAAACCACCCTTGGGAGTTAAGTACACTTGGAGGAAACTTGTTAGATTTATTTGAGTGCTTTAAAGCGGTGGGTAGGTTTACATAAAATAATCAGAAGAGCACACAGGTGGCTAACTCTGTAAATGTTCTTTTTAATGTCATTAAAATATAGGCAGTAGAGTAAACATAAAGATGCATGAACTACAGGAAATACCTGCATCCGTTTTCTCACTGGTTTTGGACAAGCGGTATCATTTCAAGAGGTTGTTTAAGAGGCTTGTACTAAATTATAACATTCTGCCTGGAATGATCTTGCCCACATTGACCTGGATTCATCTCACTTGCTTTACAGCCAGTGCTGGAAAGGCAGATTCCCTCTACAGTCCATGGAGATAAAGAGCTGTCTCCAGAGAGCAATTCATGCCATTTTCCTCAGACACAAGCTTTAGGATGAAATATATTAGGCATGGGACGTGCCTGCCTCCACTGACTAAAGAGATTATAGTTGTCTTAGACTAGATGTGCATTTTTAGACACTTGAATTTGACATAATCCCCCCTTTAGTGTTAGCAGTGAGACAGATTCTTCTTCCCCAAAAAGGAAGTATGTTACATAGAATCATAGAATCATAGAATCATAGAATCATAGAATAGTTTGGGTTGGAAGGGACGTTTAAAGGTCATCTAGTCCAACCTCCCTGCAATGAGCAGGGACATCTTCAACCAGATTAGCTTGCTCAGAGCCCCGTCCAACCTGACCTTGAATGTTTCCATGGATGGGGCATCTACCACCTCTTTGGGCAACCTGTTCCAGTGTTTCACCACTTTTGTCCTTAGGTGTCTGTTAAGCAGTCAGAGAGTACCTGCCTCCTCCAAAGCCTGCCTTCCAAGTTCTTCCTTCCAGTCCTTCCACTCTTCCCAGTCCACATAACAGTGCAGGTGAGTGGTGCTAGGATGTGGTAGCACAGAGACCTGGCTTCAGTGGTAAGGTGAAGCTGCTTCCTCCTTCGGTCTACTGTTGCAGGATTGACTCAGGTGTTCATAGCACTTAACCAGTGACTTTTTATTAAATGGATGCACAAGTGAAAAAGGGAAGTAAGAATAGAATAAAAGACAACTATGAGACTGGGGGTACACCTGCACTACGCAATTCCACAAAGATATTTGAACTTGCTCCAAACCCAGCAATGCTGGTTCAAAACCAAAGCTGTTTATTCCAGTTATGTCTGCTATGCTATTTCCAAAACCCAAGAACCATGCTCCATGGTATAGTGCAAATCTGCTGCATTAGTAGTACAAGGAACTACATGATGAAGTCGTATCCAAATATACAGACAACTCACGACACTTAAGTGTAACGCAGAAGTTGTACACAGATTACTCCCTAAATTGTCTCCGCCCTCCAGAACCCACATCCAAATCATCTGCAATGTAATTTCACTCAAGTCAAGAGAGACCCTGTTGAAGTCAATGGAGTTGCAACAGAGATTAATTTGTCCCTTACAGCTTTAATAACAGGAAATAACCATCTGGCTCTACACACCTGCTTTATTTAATTTTTAAAAGACACAGAGTGACAATCTTTATAGAAAGACAGATTATTATTGTGCAGTATCCAAGCATCTTTTCTCAAAACCAGGCTTTATTCAGCAGGAAGAGTGCATGCACGCTTGTTTCACTTACTGATGTCTTTCTTCTTTTATAAATATGGATGTTTTATATTATTGTGGTTGATGTCAGTAAAATTTCAGTTCCCATAATCCTTGTTTCAAGCAAGTGATGCAATGCTTGAAGCCTGCAACTCAATTAAAAATAAACAAACAAAATAAATAAGTATTCATTCAAGGATCAAGGATCACATGCCCAGAGCAGTGGACTTAGCTTATTGTCTTTCTGCATCATTGCCTTCTTCATTTTTTGGAAATGAAATTGATTTGCCAAGTCTTGGCATATGAAAGAGGCATATTTGCTCACAGGTATTTAGCTTTATGGGTTCATCACAATATTAATACAAGTTGTATAGCCAGATCCCCACAGAAAACACAGGAAATTTATCCCTTCCCAGAAAATGTGAATTTTTACTAGCAACCTAAAGTGTGAAAGCAATAGTTTTAAGTCAAGAAAAGTGGTTGTATCAAATGAATTTGTAGCAGTGGTGTTCTGTCTCCCCCCAAAAGAAAGCAAAATGTATGCAAAGAGCTTAAAGTAGGCACTCTTTTATGTAGCCATGTTCACAGAGTCTCGAAGGAGCCCCTTTTCTTCTGATTCATATCAATAGGCACAAAATTGCAGCAAGCTGTAAAGAGAAGACTATAAGTTGCCAAGTCTGGGACCCCATCTTCCTCCTAACCCTCTTTAAAACTGTAAAACTTGCAACTTTCCCATCCATTGTGAAGATGTCTTGGGTCTCGGCGGGGATAAATTTACATGCATGTAAGGTCAAAAGAAGATGAAGACATCTTAAACTTCTTTAAGAGAAATTATAAAGGCTGTTTCTTACAGCTAATATGAATGTTTTTCATGGGAAAACTAATGGCAGAGCTGGTTTCCTCTGTGTCTTTGTATATAAACCCCATTTGAGAGCATGATTCAGTAGGCAGGAAACTGAGCCACTAAAATAAAAACCCTGGAAAATACAAACTGTATTAGAAAGGCTAACAATTGCTATTTTCCTTTTAACAGTCTAACTTTGTAACACGATTACGATGGGATTTACCAGAATTAATTCCATGCATACAGGAAGCAGCCCATTCCCCATTTCACCATCTGCAGTGTCATGCTGGGTTTTTAATAGAATTCTGTGGGCATGATATAATTACAAATCTAGTAAGGAGTTTGTGTCTGCAATATTTGTCATAATACAATGTGTAAAGTTTTACTAGTGTCTCTTCAGAAGGCTCCAAGAGATACCAGCAGCCAGAAGCCAGAAATGTGCTAATTAAGGTATACAACAAAATATTAACCAAGAGATCTGGAGGAGGAGGAGGGAAAGAAACAACTTTAATTAGTCACACCATTATGTGGCATCCAGCATAGCCTGAAAGAAAAAGCTAGCTGAACTGATGAAACAGTCAAGGCAAATAGCCAGGAGACCTCTCTGGCATGCAGTATGAGGGTGGGGACCATGCATGGATTCTGTAGATCCACATGAGCTTCTGACAAAGACCATTTGCAGAACAAAACAGTCAGCTTTGAGGGCACTGTGCATCAGCTTTTCCAAGAGCACTTCCCCACATTTGCTTTTCCAAGCCTCAAGTTTGAATAATAATCATAATAGGGAAGTTAAACACGCCATCCTAAAGAAAGCAATGGTGGCTAATTACTCTGTAAACCTCCCTTCACTGTTGGGTAAACCAGCATGCTTCCCTCTGGGGGTACCACTACCACCGTTAAAGGCAGCACTGGAAATGTCCCTGGCTGTGCCGTGTACTAGGGCTCAGTTGCCTCAGCCCTTCTGTGCATATTGTTTGTCTGAGACTCTCAAACAAACGAATACATTGTTCATTCTTGTCTCCATTCCCTTTAAAGTTTGATGATGAGAGCCACCTACTTATTCTGTAATGTGTGTGTCCCTGGAATTTGTCTTGTGACCCCAGGTGGACCTCCTTGTGCCGTGCTATTTGCAACCATTATTTGCCATCAGACATAGGCACAACATAATTTTCATAAGACTAGACCACACAGAGTTTTTTAGGTTTGCTTTATCTGAGACCTGCCAGCTTTCAAGGCACTGTGGTTCTGCCCCTTCCAGGCCAGTCATATTTTGGTTTTGTTTTCTGCTGAACAAGTCACAGCCTTATAACCTATGTGGTCCTTCTTCAGCTTAACATTGGTGTGGATCAGATGCTGCCTCTGCAGTCTTTGTAATGGCTTGGTATTGTTTCAATGTCATTTTCTACCATTTCCTACCAGACCAAGAATGATGTTGTAATGTGGTTCCACATCCACAGCCACCGTATTCCTCAAAGTGCAGTGGAGTTATATCAAAGACAATCTATAGAGCAGAACTAAGAAATACAATAAACAGGACAATAGTTATGAAACCATTCTTGAAGAGAGACTGTAGGCATCAAAGAAACTGTTCAGCTACAGTACTCCTTGCACAAAAGAAGCTGGAAGCTGACAGCTGCTGAAGGCTGACAGCATCAAGATTTGTAGGTAAAAAAAGCACAAACTGGCCCCTTGGAGAGTGAGAGAACACCCAGACTCAGCACACATTCACCAAGAAGCTTGCAGAAAGTCAAAAGGTGACATTAGACAGAACTTGCACGGATTTCCTGTTACAGGTTCATCTCTCCATGTTCCTCTTGACAAATAAACTGTGCTTGGTTTTGAGTAAGCCCGATGCCATTTATGCTGACAGATTCCTGGAGGAAAACTCAGTGCAGACAGGCTCCCAGCTTCTTCAGCCTGGTATGCCACATGGTTGCAACCTGACATCTTGTCAAAAAGGGAGGATTGCAGAGCCCCGCTCCAGACCCTGTGGGCAGCATGGTCAGGCATTTGAAAGCACTCTCCTTTGGAGGCTGGAAGAGGATCTGGGATCTGGAAGAGGAAGCCCAGCCAGGTAGTGTGACAGCACCACTGCGAAAGCACGTTCCTGCTTGTGACCAAAGGTGCAGCACTGGCAGCAGCCAGTGACCATAATTGTACTTTGAGGCCCTGGTATGAAAGGGCTTCTCCCCATCAGCTAGGGCTGAGGCAGTTTTCATCAGTCTCCTTAAGTGCAGGGATCTTCCTCATCTTTGGTGACTCAGAAATCTACTGGTTTGCTTCAAAGGGTATCCTTGTCTACATTCAGATTTTAATCATAGAGTCTGAACTGTTGGTGTTCATGTTTTATAAGTGAAAACTTTTCAGCATTGTCTTCCGCATTTCCTCACAGCTGGAAATTCTCACCATATTTGTTTGCTTTTTCAGCTGAGACAGGTAGAGGATGGACAGCTCTAGTGACTCAAGCTGCCGTTTCTGTTCCGAGTTGGAAGGAGGATTAAATAATAGCAGAGCAAAAGCACGGGGCTGGCTTCTACAGTCCAGCAGAGCCTGAGAATACACTGGGAATCCTGGCCCAGATCTCAGGACATCTGTGTGACAGGTCAAGACCTCAGCAGCATCTTCTCCCTCAACCCTGAAGGCATGTGCTTTGATTGACAACTGTCCTAAGGTTGGACATTTGCTACATCACCAAGGGAAAGAGAAGCCAGAGTGGAACTTCATATTGCAAAGAGCAGCATGAAAATAACATGAAGTTGCCAGCTGATTTGTGAGTGACTGTTAAAAACAATATATTGCAGAGAATGGCTGCTTTTAACTCCTTTCCTCTAACCAGCTTTTCACAACGATTTTAATTTCTCTGTGCTGGGGTAGGTACAGAGGGGTGTGCAACAACAGGGGAAAAGCAATGTCCTGTAGCTTTCACCACCTATTCTGCTCTGTATATGCATTTACCTTTCCCTTTGCCGCAGAAATGTGGTGATCAACAAGACAACTGGTTTCAGAAGATATTTTGCTAAAGTGTTTTCTATCAACCACATTACAAGTATTCTGCATTCTTTGTTTTGTTGTCCTGGAAATTCTAACACATATGCATTTTATAGCAAACAACTCTGCTTTGCTGAGGAGTCAAATTCCTCTATCCTTTCCTTGTGAATTCTGGAAGGTCACTACTTTCTGTTCTGGTATTTGAGAATGGGAGGCAATACCCCACACTAGAACATCAGCATTTGCCCACAGTATTGCAGTTACACCACCAATTTCATGGGATATTGACCTGCTAACTGGCAGCCAGTTTTACTGGAAGCCCCTGCAATTTTTATCCAGCAAAAACCTATGGATGGCTACTTATCAAAACAGACCTACACAGTCAAGATGAGGTCTTGCAAAATTCTCACCAAAACATCAAAGGTGGCAATTCTGTTTTATTGGAACAAGCCAGAGAACAGGATGCAAGACAAAGAATTTTAGTTTGGATTCATCTTTATTTTTTTTTTCCTGAGCTTGTATAGTATGCGTTTAATAGACAATCAGGACCTCTGTCACCTCTGCTTTTCAGGACCTGTTTTCATCAGGCAACTTTTTCCGTGTTCCCAGCTATAGCATTGGAGATCGAAATTCCTATTCCAGCCTCATACTCTTTTCCTTCCTACAATGATTTCAGACAGTGTACTGAAGGAGGGAAATCTGCTTAGAAGTTTTCTTGGCTTTTTGTGTTATGGAGAGATCATGTCTGAAGAAGTGAACCCACATGCTCACCTGCACCAGCTGAAATGCGTGGGTTTGTAATGTTTTCACATCAGACTGCCCACAGTTCAATCTAGATGACATGGTATTTACCTTGGGCTTTTTGATCAGTACAAGTCAACAGGGCATTAACTGCCTCATGAGGACTAACACAGCCTCTGTGTCATCATCAAAATCCTATTTTGCTTCTAATTTATGCCTTCTGGAAGCTTTCTCATCAACGTGTTGATCATGATATTGATTATTTGAAAGGCATAAACTGCACCCAGAAATTGCAGGACTAGTATTAAGAAAAAAAAATCTCTAAAAATAGTTGGAGTCCTAATAAAAACATCATATATCAGGGAGGCTCATGATAGAATTACACAACTCAGCAGGACCATGATCACATCACTCTATGTCTAGTTAAATTTCAGATACACAGCGACAGCAGCAGAATGACATGTCTGCATAGCTGGAGGAGCTGTTTCATACTTGTGTTGCTAGAAAAACAGATTGGAAGTTCTCAAATCTTTAGGAAAGGAGAGATGACTGTTTCCCTGATGTCCTAAACAAAAATAGGTCCTTAAGGATGAGAGTCTAATTCTGCAATGTGAGCCTTGTTCAGTAGTGGGTTAGCTTTGGGGTCTTCAAGGCTATGGGCTTGAGCAAATAAATGCTAGTCAGTGTAAGTTAGTCTCACCAATGCAGATAATCAGTGTAGGAACAGATACTGGCCTTGCCCTTTATTTTCAGGGGTGCATGAAAGAGTCTGAGCCAAAATGTTCTATATAAATGCAATCTGGGGATATCTCACATAAGAGAGGAGAAAGACAAGATCTGTGTAGCCCCCCAGGTCACCATTGCCATGTCACTAATTTGAAGACCTGGAGAAACTGAAGAGAATACTGAGCTTTGAAAGATTTGTGCTCAGCATGAGGTTATCTGACCCATCCAGACATTGGAAATAATTGCTTTCCTCCCTTGCTCACTTTTTATATTTTCTTTTTTAAAAAATACTTCATAACTTTGCCTTTCCAGAAGAACCCACCCCTCTCTTTAACCACCCCATCTGTCATTGCCTTTGTAAGGAATCCAAGCAGCTTCTCTTGCTCAGATTCTTTAAAGTCTGGTGCCTGTCATCTGCTCTTTTCCACATCTTTAGCCAATGATCTTTATTGTTTTTTATCCTTCCACAGGTTCTCTAAAAACCTTGTCTTTAGAAGGATTCTTTCCAAATTTAAGATACTGGCTGTCATTCAGTCCGTATTCCTCAGAAATGGGTCTCTGACAGGTCGAGGCACATCCCTCTGGAGTCTGTGGCACGGTGGAGGATAGAACTGGGGCTGAGTTATATCTGCAACGTGGTTGCCTACCATGGGGACTCTGATAGCTTCCTTCCTTCTGTTAAATCATGGCACAGGGATGGTGAAGGTTAGCTTCTTTAAACTTCTTTAAAGCTTCCATTCCACTTCTACCTGCCTGTCCTTGTGAAAGCTTGTATTAACATCAGATGACTTGGGAAGCCAGAGCTGTGGACAAGTCTCACTCACGAACCGCATATCGTTAGCACAGCACCTCACAACAAAGACACTGTTAGAGGTTGGTAAGTGCTCTCCACCATCATTCAGAGCCAAACCTCACACAAACTTTTCTCACTTTACTATACAATAGCTGGAGGTACACTGAGTCTTAATTGCAGAGAATTTAATCCATCACCCACCTTTACTGCAGTAATGTTAATTAGCAGATGTTTTCAGGGTGCCATAGTAGTCAGTGTCATCTGTCCCCCTGTAACATCAAATAACAAACATATTTAAACATGAGAAGCTGATGAATTTTTCTTTTAACTTCATTGCACTAGCATTAGGTTTCACTGATTTACCAAACATGAAGTGGGGCATTTCTGCAACTGCAGATGTCCAACTATAATATGAAAAAAATCCTGTTCTTTACTATTGTTGCTTGCAGTAGGTGAAATTTCTAAAAGACAAAGTTCCTGTAATTATGGGAGAGACACTGGATGAAAAATATAAGTTTGAGTTCAATGACCTAGCTCTTGTCCAATATCTTGAAATATTCATGGAGTGTGAAGCTCTACACCATGGGATTTGATTATTCTAGGACAGTTGTACCACCTGGGATTATTAAGCTATTGATAAATAACTGGGTCATCAGGTCAAAACCAGTTTATTAAAAGATTTCAAAAAATGAATGAGGGAAAAAAAGTATGGAGAAGAAACAGGCTGGATTACCCCAACATGAAGGACTTGTATTGCAACTCGTGAACTGTGTGAGGGCAATGGAAGATTTAAAAATCCTGGTCAGACCCTAGAACCATTATGAGCAACGATGCTCAGGAAAGACCTTCATTAGCAGCTGCCTGATGTTATACTGGTGTCCAGAATTACTCTTGATGATTAATATCTCATTGTATTACGTGCTGAATGGACGCACTGGAAGACATTGTTCTGCTTTCAAAGATCTTATAGTAGAAAAAGCACACAGGGAGAAGGCAAAAGCTAACACAGTTTGGCAGATTAGCACTTAGTCTTGTTTTATTTCTATTACAGAATTAATCACGCTTTGTTTTTTGTGGTTTTTTTACTAAGGGAATTTCAGACTCTATGTAGGGGTGGGAAAGGGTAATGAAGGACTGTTGCTTTCTTTTATGTAAGTAGCAGAAGAAATTAAGGGGTAACAGGAGAACAGGCAGAAACTGAGAATAGATCTCAAAAGATAGTGTAGAGCACGAAGAGCATTTATTTTTATAGGCTCAAAGGAATGATTGGTGCTAAACAAAATTTAAGGATTATGACTCTGCTTGCATTTCTGAGGAAAAGTGTTGAAAAATACTGTACGACATCTCTCTGGTTTCCTAAAAGGCAATCAGTGGTACAAAAAACCAAATAGCGGTTTAATACTCATTACACTTTTCAGTGATCTGGACACAAACATTTTGGATTTTGAGCACCTCTGCAGATAAGGAAAGCTTGGAAGAAAAGTGAAAAAATTTCATTTTCAGAAAATTAGGTCACAGCATCACAGTGTATTATTCTTTCTGGAAACAAATGATTGGAAGATATCTTTAAAACATTTAAAAATAAAGGATAGTAGCAATCAGTAGGGTAGCACAGATGTAGCTGAAATTGGGTTGTGGGTTTTCTGGAAGCTTTTTCAGTCTCAATGAAGTTTTACATTCAGTACAGGTGGAGTTTCGAGCAGGATTATCTTTCAAAGCAACTGCAGCACTTAAGAGAATCTTCTCCATGTACATACAAATCATTTAATAAAACGTCCAGAGAAAATACAGCTCACTGGATTGTGGCAGATAGATAACTGACCAGAAGGAAACTTCCCTCTCTAAAGCTGATTAACCTTCGAAGAGAAACATATCTCTACAAATATATGAACTAGTGCAATTTATGCTAATAAAGTTTATCTTTCCCCATTTTTTCCTATGTAAAACAGGGTAATTTATTAGTAAGTAGGGTTCACAACTGTTCTAAGATATTGTTGTGGTTTAACCCCAGCCAGCAACTACGCACCACACAGCTGCTCGCTCACTCCCCACCAGTGGGATGGGGGGGGGGAATCAGAGGAGTAAAAGTGAGAAAACTCATGGGCTGAGATAAAGACAGTTTAATAGGGAAAGCAAAAGCCGCACACGCAAGCAAAGCAAAACAAAGAATTAATTCACTCCTTCCCATCAGCAGGCAGGTGTTCAGCCATCTCCAGGAAAGCAGGGCTCCATCACGTGTAACGGTTACTTGGGAAGACAAACGCCATCACTCCAAATGTTCCCCTCCTTTCTTCTCCCCCCAGCTTTATATGCTGAACATGACATCATATGGTATGGAATATCCCTTTGGTCATTTGGGGTCAGCTGTCCCAGCTGTGTCCCCTCCCAACTTCTTGTGCACCCTCAGCCTCCTCGCTGGTGGGGTGGGGTGAGAAGCAGAAGAGGCCTTGACTCTGTGTAAGCACTGCTCAGCAATAATCATAGAATCATAGAATTGTTTAGTTTGGAAAAGACCTTTAAGATCATCAAGTCCAACTGTTAAACTAGCACATGAAAACTTCCCTCTATTATCAACACTGTTTTCATGACAAATCAAAAACATAGCCCCATACTAGCTGCTATGAAGAAAACTAACTCCATCCCAGCCAAAACCAGCACAGATGTAGACATATTTTGCTCTGAAGATCTACCTTTTAGTCTGCCATTGAATAGCCAGCCTGGGCTGCGGCGCCTGTTGTGCTGTACCTCAGAGGCATCATAATTCCTGTCTGAAGTGGCACATGCCACCTCACCAATAAGATGGCATTAATTAGCAAACGCTTTGTGAATCATGTGCACCACCGTTGCTCCCAAGTGCCTTTCATTATCTTGTTTTAACATTTTTTATTGACAAACAGAAAAGTCTAATGGCCTAGAATGGAGCAAAGGCTTACTCTGGGTTTGCTCTTGGCTGTCTTGCATGACATCATGAGTGCCGCTATGGAGAGCCAGCTCCAGCTTCAGGAGGAGCGTGAATTTGTCTGTGAGTATTTCATCATCAGGCATGAGCTCTGGGCGATCAGGAGGCATTGGCTAACCCCTCTCTCCAGTTAGCTGCAAATTCAGGAGAGCTCGGGCATCACCATCTGTGCAAAGGCCAGATCTCGGCACATTTCACCCAGCTCCCTTTCCATGGGGAAGCCACAGCCTGAGCACCGTGGGTGCAAACACAATTTCGTGACAGAGGAAAAGTACGATGGGCTCCCCCACCTTTCTTCTCATAACCCAGAGGCATGGTGAGGCTTTGAGCTTGTTTCACACACTCCAATAAGAGCAGCCCTTTCAGCAAAGTACGATGGATCACAGAGATGGTGGTATTTGGTGGTTTATATACTTCTACATTGAAAATGCTCACCAGCAAGACAAAGATCTAAGTTCAAAGCCTGCAAACATTAAAATCCACACCTCTGTGTCACTGTGTTTTGGAACTAAAAGGTGATACATTTTTAAATCAGCTAGATTAAATACTTTCAAATACAAAGCATAATTAGAAAGGGGAACACATTCCCATAAATTATTCCGAAGGCCAAGACTTGCATGACACTGAAAACAGAATTATCAGTTTACAAGATAACAATGACTGCAATTATATAGATGAGGTTTTATGTACAACCATTATTTATGTGATAGAATAACACTGATCTATTTATATACGTTGTGCATATGTATGACATACACAGACTTGAAGAGGACAGTTTTCTTATAACTGTATTATTCAGTATTTTTTCTCTGTTCTTCTGAAGCATCTGGTACTGGATTCTGTGAAAGTCCTTACCAGAACCAGTCAGATGTTTGGTTTGAGTTTAGATATTAAACCCCATTTTCTAGCTACATAGAAGAGTGTGTAGGATTGTATAATGAAAGTCTGGAAGGAGAATTATGCCTAACATGAAAAGAAATCTACCTGGTGAATTTTCTTGGAAAATAGTAGAAGTAAAACACAAATAGCACTTTTTAATAGAAAATGCCAAAACAAATCTGTGCTGTTGCCTTGGAGTCAGCATTCTGCACTGCACAACAAGAATTCCCTTGTCTGTAAGAAGAATACCTTTCAGGCTACAAGGATGGGTAAATGGACCAGCAGAGCAAGACCAGCTCCTTTAAATCTTTATCAGTGATACCACTGTCTAATTAGCACTTGATTGTTGCTGGGAAATATGTATCATTGCAAATTAAGCTAGTATCAAATTAAGCTAGGATCAAAATGGAAAGTTTGTTGTAAAACTGTACCCACTGGTAATGGCATTAGCTACTGCTAATGATGCCAGCTGCAGTATAACTGATTGGCTCACTGTTCAAGTATCTATGGAGGAAGCATTCGGGAGAAACTTGCTAATTTGCAGCTCTCTGAGGGTGACGCCATGGTTTACTAGCATGGAAATATTCACCATAGGACATGGAGTTGGCTTTAAGCTGCAAGGGAGTTTGGGACTTGTGGGTTTTGCACTGTTGGCTCTTTTAATTATACAAAATATTTCCCATGTATAAGTACCTTTTCAATGACTCACAACAATAGTTCTGAGCAGAGCTAAATTAAATAAAGCATAAATTTAAATACATGTAATCTTTTTAGACATTTGCAAGATAATTTTCCCATTATGGCTAAGTGTGTCTGTGAGGGTAACAGCCATTCCAGAAAAAAAAAAATGTTGCACTTGGGTGGATCGTTTGTTCTCTTTATTGTTTAAACTTTTGGTCTGCAAAGTTTAATTATAAGTGACTGTCTATAATGGTGAATTTTCTTCTCGAAAGAAGTCTAATGCTACAACACCCTTATAACCACAGGGCGTACAGAGATCACAGATGCTGGTACACCAGCATGCCCGGAGCCCACAAGTTCAGTGATGTGTATTGAGTTTCTTTCTGGGCTGAAAGAGTCTTAACAATACTCATTTTAACCTAAACACAGGTAAAGAGGATCATTATACTGCATACTCCACACATTTGCCCTGTCCTCACCCTAACTTAGGACATTTCTTTTGGTTCAGCAGCACACAATGCTGCATTTGGATTACCATCACAATTTGCTCATTAGTTTTCACAGCAATCTTAAACTCATTCTCAGTCACACAAACGTATTACTGCAGCTTAGCAAACTGTGCTATATTAGTTGCCTGTTCATAGACATGACAAATAGATATTGCTCAACCCTCCTCTGCTTTTGGACTCACCATGCAGTCTGTTCTTAGGATAGTTCTTTCGTTGCTGTGACAAATGCTTCATGTATTTGGTATTCACATCAAAAGCCTGTACAAATAGTGAACATTGTGTTAAAATACTTTGAAATATGATCCAATCCGTGACTGAATTTCCTTCTTATTTCCTGGAATGAACCACCACCTTGCAGGGAAAAAAATCCCAGTGCAGCAGAAGTCCTGACACATGGGGTTACTCTGTGGGGGGTGTAGGATCAGGCTCATTCCTCACTGCTGGGCAGCTAAGCAAGGTGCCAAAGCAAGGAAGCCAGGTGTTCTCAGACCTACAGTGTTATAAGAGCAAGACGTCTCCTCTGCAGGGTGATTTGAGCCCCTCTCTGATGATGCCCCTCTCTCTCTCCTTTGACTATGAGGCAACCTGAATAAGCCTGTGGCCCCAGGTTGGGCACCTGAGCTGTATGCAGGTGGGTGCAATGAAGCAGAGTTCCACCCTGATGAGGTTATTTTTAGCTGTGTTAGCAATTATAAATCATCAGTGGTACCCAGGAGCCCTGTGGCACTGGGGGCTGTGCACACACAGAAAGAAGACAGCTCCTGACATAAAGAGCAAGTAACAAATGCATTTAGAGAAGGCCATTTTAAAGAGGTGATATGGTAACACTAGTAAACTTTTGCAGACTCTAAGTGGCTCAGAGAGTGTTTTAAGTTACAGTTTTACAAGGTAAGCCACAGGCCACAGACAAGGGACTGTGGAGGAGAAGAGCTTTTCACCTTCTCAGCAAGGTGAATACCATCACCAGTGGGTATAAAATGGAGGTTAAAAGTTAGATCTAGTCTGTCTGGAGACAAGGTTAAGCATTTCTAATTTCTATATTTGCAAGGTAATTTTATAGAGCATTTAGTATACTACCACAGTTATATTGGTGATTAGATAAAAGAAGGTCTTTGTCCTTGAGTAATGCTCTTTTGGCCTTGCACTCAAGCTCAGGCTGAAGTTCTTACTTGCAGGTAAAATGAAACCTTGCTACTTTGTGCTTAAAATCTAATGCCTGGGCAAGATTTATCCCTGATAAGCTGGCCTGTGTTTTAAGAACTTAAAATGTATATAAATTTTACTACTAAGACTGTTTTTGTTCTGTTAAATTACACTGCATGTGCATTCTTTGATGCAATATTTGCTTTTTTTTTTATTTGCCCACTGTTTTCAAAAATTAAAGTGTTCAGCAAAGTTATTTTAAATTTAGGGGTTTGGATTATTTGAGGGGGGTTGGGGAACTGGTTCCTTGAACTCTCTTGCCTCCCAGTTGACAATACTCAATATGGTGTACATCAACTGCTTTCACAGAGCCAAGTAATACAGAGAAATTTCCTCCAGTTAAGGTATCTTTACAGGCACAAGAAAAGAGAAGATAAAGCAGAAATGGGTCACTTTCACATTAGGAAAGGAGGGAAAAGTAGTGTTATTTGAATAAAAGACTTTTGGAAAAGATTTCACAGCAGCCTAGGAAACTTCACACCAAATAAACAAAGAGCTTTGCATGTTCACATCCCTTCAGGATATGCTACACAGTCTGTCTAGGAATAGGAGAAACATGGGAGGGGTAGCTTAAAAGAGCAGAGAACACTTCACCTTGGAGAATTATTATCCTAGTCCTTGAATCGTTGGCAGAATATCAAATACCATTACAAAAATACACAAAGGCCCAAGTCTGGAGACTGGTCCTTTCCAAATCAGTGTCTGGAGCACTTTCTGCCAAGTGCCTGCTGACCTTTATGAGCTCTGAGAACCTTCAGCTACTGTTGATATTAAAGGCAGCTCAACCGATTGGCAGAAACATACTTATAGATTATACACTTTTAAGCATTTAATTTTTCATGTGTGCTGCCCACTGAAGGCCACACAGTATGGATTTGCACTGCATATTTTTTGCAGAACTGGAAACTGAAGAGGTAGTTACATGAAAATACCATTCTGCATGTGCAGATTTTCTAAAAGCTCTCTCTTTCAGTGCAGCCTGAGCAAGATAATTCCCCCTTGAATTTTCTTGAAAATAGAGATTGTGAGTCATCTTCCCTGTAAGAGGTTCTGGAAGCTGGAAGGAGATGAGAAGGATGGTGCCTTTATCAGCTCTTTTAATTCGATCCAGTCCTTACTTTTCTGAATGACATATTCCAGCTCTCTATTCACAGCTGGCTGCTCCATCAAGCTCCTCATCCTTGCATAGCATAAATTGTGTGGGATCCCATCTTCTTGAAGAATAATGAGCTTTTCCATCTGCTTTTCACATACTCAGTCATTCTTCACAGGGAAGTCTCACTCTGAAGCTCTCAAGCCACATACTGCTAGATGATTGCTCTGAATCTTTATATGGTTAATCCCATTTCCAATGGCAATCCAGCCTGTGCGCTAGGCCAAACAGTTCATAGTTGCCAAGTAGTTGCAAATGCTGGTAACCTATGACTGATCTCCCAAAATAACAAGACGAGTCGCTCCCACCACGTGATTTCAGATTCTCTGGGCAAAGCAGAGGAAGACATGAGCAGCTGAACAAAGTGTGTTTGGAGCTCAAGCTCATCAAACTGAGTTCTCAAACAAATGTACCAGTTAAAATGCTGTCTTCTAAATAAAGCATGAAGTTCTGCAAAGGGGGGGTGGTCAGAGCTCTCCACTGCCTGGCAGAAACAACAGGAAGGTCCCTGCTCCTGTGGCACAGAAACCCTAGACATTCATGCTAGGGAAGTGATGGTCTACCAAAAGGACACTGGAGGGTTTGGGTAATTCAGACCTCTCTATAATGATTCAGTTGGTGTCAGGGGTTTCTGAGAATACCAGCAAACTGACTGAGAAAGTGGAAAATGAGCTGGCAAATCTGGTGGCATAAAAATAGCTGTCTAGTACCATTTCTGGGGAGTCTGGAGGAAAAAATGCTCTGTGCTATTTTAAGGCATGGATATTTCAGCTCCCGAAATTCAAGGTGTTCTTCTCAAGACAGCAATAGTGTCCCTGTGAGTCAGGTATGAAAAATAAAGAGCTGGTGAAAAACTCAGAACAAGCCCATTTTACAAGTTTTTTACAAATGACAGTATTTGAACCCTCCACATTATTTGAAATTCTGATTTCTTTTGAAACATTCATGTTTCTGAAGACAACAAATGAGTTTTTTAACTGTACCTTTGAATTTGGGCAATGGTGTAAGACCTACCCTTTCTACTAAAACCTTTTTTGCCCTGAAACTATACACATTTGTTGTACTAATGTAAAAGCAAGCAAATGAACAGCAAGAACACACGTATAAAGAAGACAAATTATTTCAGTTTTACTGTGCTGTAGTTTTGCTGAATTTGGTCTATGCCTTTGCCTCGGGTTATTCTGACAAGATATGAATTATTTGGTTACATCTGGTGAAGAAAGGGCATGGCATGGGAGAAAAGGGAGCTGAAGGGCAGAAGGATTCAGAAATGTCATTTCAACAAAATCTTAACTCTGTTTCTGAGAACTAAAACCCACTGCTGTCCCAGGTGGAATGTCTTTAACAGTTTGTACACAGTAGCAGATGAGGGAGAAAAATGAATCTGTATTTCTCGCAGGCTGGGCAAGTCCCCTGCCTGCTGGATTATAGACCTCGCTAAACAATCCTTCTCTCTTAGCAATAAGCAAAAGGGCGAGCATTGTTGGCCTCTTTTTTATTATTTTTGTGCAGAGCAGAACAGCTAATAAGATGGGCAGAATGGACAAATTTGCTTCCTCCTGAGAAGAACCAATAAAACAGAGGGTCGCCACTCATTTGAAAAGCAGAGTACAGTTTCATTTGCTAGTTATGCAAGCACAGCAAACTTCAACTACCTTTATCTACAGAGTGGAGATGCCATAACCACTAGGCTGTTACCTGTTTAGCATGACCTGTTTTCTCTCTCTCTGCCTTTTCAGAAGACTTTGTGAAAGACGTTAATTTTCTCCTACTGCAGAAAGGGAGCATCTTTAACATCTTGAATGTGCATCTGGAATGGGAAATCCAGCTGTGCTCAAGACAGCTGTGCACATTCATTAACCCAAGACAAGAAGAGCTCTATCTTTTTTGGGCCCAAAGACAGGTCTTTAAAAAATATTACATATAATATTGCCAGTCAACCCAAAAAATCACCTTTCAGGTGTCTGACTGCTCTTGAGAAAGCCAAAGACTTCTAGTGAGCTTTCATGCTAAATTTCTTTAATATCAAACCAAGTGTTTCTAGGCCTGAACCGATATCTACTGGAATCAATATCTTCAATAGACATTGGGTCCTTTTTGTGTCTGGCTAATATACAGCAAAAGGTCTGAATTTGTCTTATTCCCTTGCCCAATACTACCCTTCTGCCCAGCTTCTCCTACCCTATATATTAAATTCTATTGATTTTCCTTTATGTTTTTATTTGTATTTTCCACACAAGTGTAAACATTTACATTCCAGACATGCAGTAGCTGAAAAATGAAAGTGAACAAGCAAATAAATAAATTTCACAGAAACTCCAAGTAGCCATTAATATTTCCAAACCTGGTTAATTTTTTATTCATTTTCATAGGATCTCAAAATAGTTGTGTCTGTTTCTTATGACTAAAGAATGCAAGGGAATATTGGCATTTGACACATACTAAAACTGTAATAATTTTCCACATATTTAAACCTGAAAAGTTCCCTTAGTGTAAGACAAATTCTTAAAGATCCAGAATTCCAAGTACACTAAGAGCTCCTGAATGTCTAGGATTTTTTATTAAATATTTAATTAAATGCCTGTCCCAAGTGATAGCACTATTATTTTGTAGATAAAACTAATCAGCTGGACTACAACATCTTTTCTGTCTTCTGCAGCTGAAACATTGTTCCAGTATTATGATTTTATTAAAAAACAAGTCAGACTTGGGCTCAAAGGAGTGCCACTGGGAGCCTTTTCTGGAGAAGAGTGATCTCCAACAGTACATTAGGAACAAAAGAAATGTACATGGCCTGTAGCTTCAGGGGGTGATGGAATACACTACACTTTGAGTTGAAGACCTACATGGTCACCTAAAATCTCACAAAAACCTTAAAGTAGATCTTGTAAGGGTCATAATAAACTTTGACCAGACTTCAGCAGGGTTCAACCTCTAGAGCAGATGTTACTGCAGGGGCTACAGAGAAGAGAAACATGTGTCAGCAGTATTACCATAGGTCAGAACCAGACAACACATCCATCGTTCCTCATGTTTCTTACTCTCATGTTCTTTTGAGGAACATAGGAGAAGGAAGCCTGGAGAAACAGACCCTCTCCCCACATGCTTCCAACTATAGTTATCTTCTCAGGAAATAGTCAAGAAAATTAGAAATGTCTGTCCTGGGTCCTAATACAGACAGCTCCCACCAGATGGTCAGTTACAGTCTTGATAAGGACATCTGCAATCTGTCAATAGTGGCTGTAACAGGAATAAGAGGAGCCCATTTTTCATCTTCATCCTTTGGCTGACGGCCATGTGCCATGGGACCCCACAGGGCAGGGACATCCACCAGAGGAGTTCCTGCAGGGAAGACCCAACTCAGTGAGACCCTTTGGTTCTCTGCACGCACCCATAAGGGAACAAATGGCCTTGTAGCATATCCACTGATATTCTGATTCATTCAGCTCAGAGGAGAGGCCTGAAAGGAGGTTTTTTTGACCCAACCATCCATTACCCAGTAATATAAATTAAGGAACAATATGTTTAGGGCTATTCATTCTCTGAGTCCAGTATAGTGCCTTCTATTTTTGCTTTTCTATTGTTCTCCATGACACATTCTTCTACCACACACACACCTTCTTTTTCACTGAAGAATCATTATTTTATTCCCAAGACCTTATTAAAACTCCTATCTGTATTGATTCCTTCATGAGGCTTGTCATCAGCTCCTGTAGTTTATAACATGAATTAATGGTGTGTTTTGATTTATAAAATATTGCACAGAACTTCAAGTCAGGCTGATCATTCTCTTTTGTTGTTTTTCTTACCAATTTAATAAAGAACATTTTATGTCTTTAAAAACATTGTAAATGAAATCTTGCCTATTTTCTTGTCGCTTCTTATCATAGTCCAAATGATGATATGTTTTCTAATCTAGCAGACACTGCCAAACACCTCACAAAGTGCTGCTTGTGCCATGTGAGGATAAGCTACTTGATGAGACATTTATAAAAAGTATGAAATGAAGACAAGACCTCAGTGAAAAAGGAGTAGCATTCATTTTTTGTGTTCTTGAGAGAAGTAGGGGCTCAAGTCCTCCACCAATATAAATGCCTCTGATCCCTACCACCTGAGAATCCACTCCTGAGCTGGTAATTGAAGCCCTTTCCCAAGTCTGAACAGACTTGTTCATCAAGCCCTCTCTGCAGAGCCGTCAACTGGAATTACATGTGGAAAACATGCCTTCTTTCCCCCAGACTCCTACTGGCTTTCCCTTCTTTTCCAAACTTAACCCACACATCAGTTCTAACAAAAGGTTCCCTCCACAGGTCAACTTTTGGCAATTTTCTCTCTCAGGCAAAGTTCAGTAGAGGAGCCCTTGCTTTTGCATTTTTTTCTCTGTTATTCCATTATTTTGCTTGGATTGTTGAAATTTAACTGTTACAAACTCCTTTAGGACGTTTGGGATCCACACGCTCTGCCCACCACCCTCCTGTACACCACAGAGATTTTCTGTGCTCGCTAGAAAATGCTTTGGCCCTTGTGATACCAGCTCTGAAGTGAGCCCATGCAATTTCCGTGGATACACACTCTCTCAGACTTCACGTACCATGATACTGACAGTGCCTTCTCTGCACTTTTGTGCAGTGCAAAAGGAAAAGCCCCACTGCTCTGCCATGCCAGTTTATTGCTTTCTTGATTTCCTACACCACACCATGAGGCTTCTTTTCTTGAACCTTGTAAGGTGGATGGGATTCATCGTGCCTCACCTCACCATTGATTTCTACAGCATTAGTCATCCAGACTTCTTTTACCAACTGAGTGAAACAAGCACTTATAAGGAGAAAGTTATGTTAGCAAAATATGAAATAAAAAATCTTCTAATTAGATATATAATTTTGTTACCTGTTACCATGTGAGCATGACATAAGGAGTATGATACCACAGATGGTAAAACTGGGAATGAGAAGTAAAAGCAGGGTAACACCACCCTACTCACACATGTACTTTTCTGTGCTCTGAGTTTTATATGGTCTCTTCTGGGGGACTTCAGAGTATTTACCAGAAGCTAATGAATACCTGAAAAGCTGCCTGTGTTCATTTCATTCCTCAGCTTTCATACTATTCCATTTCTTTTGTATCTGAGTTTCATGTTCCCCCTGCTCCTTGTTTCTTTCAAACCTGCTTTCCAAACAGCAGTATTGTGCCTTCCCTCTGTTGCCTCCCTTCTCGGCTTCCCACCTTCTGTACTTTCCCATTTCCACTCATTCCCCTCCAAGCTACTTCCCCTCCCTCGGGCTCTCTCCTTATCTTTCCCTCCTCACACTCTTCTTTGTAATGTTTTCTCTTATGCTTATCACTTCAATCTATTTCTTTTGCCTCTTCCCAGGATTTTCTATTCCTCAAACACTTTCCCTCTGTCTCTCTGACCCATAGTGATTTGCACACACTGACATGCCACCATTTTTTGCCTCAGCCCTATGTTCATCCGTGCCCTTGGTACCACACTCCCTAGCACAGGCAGAGAGCAAGCAGAATGACTGAGATGTTGTGTTCGCGGAGGAGGATGTTGAGTTTTTTGGTTCACCCCAGCTGTACCCTGATGAAACATCATTTATTGAGCAGCACCCCACACCGAGCTTTGGCAGTGCTCTTACTGCCTCCCAGAGCGACCACTCAGGTCAGAAGGAAACCTTTGCAGAATAATCTTTGCCTCCACTTTTCTAGTCTTCAAGTCATATGGTTCTACTTCCTTGGCTGCTCTTGACCTAAGCAGATAGAGTACATTGCTGCCCAGCGTTGCTGGCAGCCCTTTCACCTCTAACTCACCATGCAGCAGACCAGTAAGCTCTCTCTGAATTCAGTCCCAGTGTCCTTGGTGAATCTGCACCTGGACCAGCTTCTTCTGCCACTGCACAGAGGAGTGCCCCAGCCTTTTGCGCCACGATGCACACCCTGCACGCCTTCCTCCAATGGGACTGTGCTGGCCATGGTCTTATCAAACCAAGACCAGGTCTTTAGCAGATGCTCCCAGCCCAGCGATCCTCCTCTGGACGGGTTCCCCACAGCTGCAGGCAGGCAGGGAGGGAGCTAATGGCGGCAGTAGCACCATGACATTTTCCAGGCTCTCTAGACTCTTGTCTCTGAAGTCTTTCCTAGCAGCAGGCACACTTTCTGTCCCTCTGTTTTCCTCCATTAATGAGCTCGGCTGATTAGCCCCCTTGCTGCTTCAGTTTCTCCAAGCCACAGTAACCCAAGCGCTGCCCCCACATGCTTTCTTGAAGCCTAAACAATGATTGCCCTTTTCTCTGTTTTGACCTGTTCCCTGTCCTCCTTCAGCTGTCTTTTATCAGTAAGCCACAACAGGATCTGACTGCTTTGATTTCAAAGAATAGTAGTAGTTCATATCCTTCCAATTAATTCACATTTAGTGAACCAACCTGCAGGGTCCTCTCAGCAAACAGCCTAGCAGCCAAACCAACCCCAAATCCCTATTTGCAGATATCTTTTACCACCTAAAATACAGAATGATGGAGCAGAAAACCTTTTAGTGCATTGTGCTTTGACCCTATGGTAAGCCAGTGGGACCCAAGAATGGAGTTAAAGGCTGTCTAATGCAGATTGCAAACACACCAGAGAAATTTAAGAGAATGCACTGGAGCTGAAGTACGCTCCCCCACCCAAAAAAAAAAAAAAAAAAAAAAAAAAAGTTTTCAAATCTTCAGATTCACTTTGTGGGGTTTGAACACAGCAGCCTGAGCAGTGTCACCATGCTTGCTGCTCATGACAGGCCCACTTTTATTATTGGTACTGTTCGCAGAGCTGATGAGAGACTGTTGTTGAAGGCCACAAAAAAAGTCCTTCACATCCAACTGATCCTGCCTGACTCATCTGACTCATAGCTTATCACTTCTCTATGTGCCCCCAGGCAGTGTTCACAGGTCTTAAGAAAGAGAAAGAATTTCTTTGAGCTTCTTCTGGGACCCTGATGGGGCATAATCTTGCTTTTCTACCAACATTTCTTTTCTGACTGAATAGCTGTAGTTATATTTTTCCTTGTGCAGATGTTGTCTGTTCTTTCAGAAGAACAGACATGTGGCATTTTTTTTTGTTTGTTTTTGCCAATCTGTTTCTTGTTTGTCTCTCCTAAATTTCATTGTCTATATTCTACATCCTACTTACCGGCATAAACCAGAATATTATGCTGCCTGTTATTGACTTTGTGGCCCTTTTGGGTGTAATGGGAATAGCCATGGGGGTTCTTGATGGGTCCTTGCTGGGAGCAGAAACTCAGAAAGGTAGAAAGCAGTGCTTTGGCAATAACATTAATGTCTCTGCTATTCCCACTGTCTCTTCGTGCCTAAAAAGCACAGAAGCAAAATTTCTGAGATCACTGGGAGCTCTCATTTGCTAGTGCAGTGACAGTAAACAAGACTGATGTTACTGGTTAGAGAAAGGGGAGCCAGTTCAGCAGGGACACACATCACGCATCTTACGTCTTACAGAACAAGATTAATTAAACCATCCATCCAGACGAGGGAAACAAATCAAGAAAGCAATGTTATGCAAGCAAAGCCTGAAACTCAGAACTAGAAAATGCCTCCCTGAACACAACTGTATTGTTGTTCTAATTTTTTACAGGTCAAAGGTGCATTGAAAGCTTTTAAGACAAGAGTGTGTGTAACTTCCAAAACCAATAGCACAATTATATGTATTAAAAAGCACAAGTAGATCTGAAAAGACAACAGTTTAGAGATAAGTCAGCTTCTAGCACATCCTCTGCTTCATGGGACTCTTCCTCCCCAGGAACATTTGATTTCTACTGGCTTTAGTTATTTATGATTTAAAATAATGACTTAGAGATTGAGAAATGTGACCCTGGTTCAGGAAAGCCTTAAAAATGTGCTTCAGCAAGTTTCAAGCTGTTCTTCAATATTGACCTGAATGCCCTCAACAAATTATACAAGTCTATATTCTAGGGTGTTATCTGGTATGCCGCATTCATCTAATAAGTCAAACAATTCTTTGGTGCTTGTAGGGAGAGATGTGAGATTTATGCATCATGAATATCTTTAATAATGTGTAGGATGTGAAAAAAATAATTGATAAACAGGAGATACTGAGATGAGAGACTCTGGACACTGTATGAAGTCATGAATAGGGGCAACTGGAACAGCCAGGATAATACAAAATTATAAATGCATTTATTTAATAGAGCTAGATTGCTCCTTGGCATGCAGGGCTGCCTTCCTGCCTCCGTGACAAGCATGCCGAATGGAAATGCAATCTTTCTGGAGAAACTGTGAGACTTTTAATTTGCTGGAGTAGCAAAGGGACTGAAGGATGACAATTCAAACAGTATATGATGTGGCTATTGCAAAGGCTTATTTATTCTTTTTAGGCCTGGGTCAGGAGATTGGGTGCTGCTGGAGGAGCTGAGAATCCCTTATCGTGCTAATTCAGTCTTCACTCAGGGAGATCTCCCTGAAGTTTGAAAAAGTGCAGCTTTATGTCCTGAGCTTTAAAGAGAGTTTGTAGATACAACTTCAGATCTGGGAATAATCCTGTTCCTCCTGCCTATTGAACTCACTGAGCCATGCAGCTTACTTTGCAAAGTCCAAAATATAGACTCTGTTTTGATCCTCATCAATTCTGTCCTTACCGCCAAACGTTTGCAGTTTGCCTGTTTACTGCGTTTGCTGATCTTTCCTTCTTCTGCTCCATCCTCCTGCTCCCAGTTTGCTCCAGTGCTGAGGCTTCACAGCCTCCAACAGGGCATCAATCCCCTTTCAAACTGGGGCCCCCTTTTATAAACTAGATACCATTTATTTTCACATATTTCAACCTGTGAGTCTGTTCCTTGGTGTTTCACTGGGTTCCATGCCAACAGTCTCTCAAGGTCACTTGATTGCTAAATTTGAAGTCCCACTTCTGACTTCCACAGTAAGGAGGTGGACAAGAACACATTTAACTTCTTCATTCAACCCATTTCTCTCTCATTGCCATCCTCATCCACCATTTTCTCCCCACTCCATCTATGACTCAAAAGAAGTCTTTCTCCAGGTGCTTCTTTTATTCTCTGGCAGTAAGTCTACACACTGTTCTAATCCTGAGCCTAAACCTTATTTTATTTTTGATGGTTAATTTCCAGCTTGTCAGATACCTCTGGTCTTGAATGCTGGGAAAAACTGGAAGGATTCTTTGGTATGAAGTCCACAAAGCTGTTGAGTCTTTTCCTGTGAGTGTCAGTTTGAGGGTAACTCTGCTCTCACAACCTGTGATGTCTGTGTCTGAGCTAGTCACCCTAAATTGCCTTCATAGCCATCATCAGCATTTTAAAAGTGGGATTCCTCTGATCCATTGTAGATGTCCTTAAAAGGATTATGTGATTGGCAGCCTAAATTAATCTACTTCTTTCCCACTAATTACAATGGAACTTTAGAGTGGCTACTCCATGTGGATCCTACCCTTAGAAACAGACATGTTGGGCAAGTTTAGTATGGTACCAGCAAGTCCTCAAGTCATCTATTCATCTATTAATCTATTCTAATGTGGGTTTTCCATCTCCTGCCTAATTTATGATATGTAAAAACATTCTGTAAAAACATGATTCCTTCAGAGATGGCAAAGCTGGAGCTCCGAAAGGTGGAGTGACTTCCTGAAGTTTGCCAAGCAACCTTTATTCACCATTTAATTACTATAGTGGTAGTCACTGATATTTAGATTGGGAGAGCTGGAACCAAAGCATCCTGACCTGGTATCTGTTACCTATTCCTTTAAATAGCAGTACCTGCAGAGAGATCACAAAGAGGATGGCCCCATTTTCTTTTCCTTTGCACCCCAAATTTGCCCATACACTCCAGCTATAGAGACATAACATCATTACAATGAGATTCATGCAATGAGAGAAAGCAACGGTGGGATTTACAGCTAATATTTCAATCTGTAGATGCAAAACTATGGGTGTAATTTACTATTGCAAAAAGTGGGCCCTAAGATCTTTGGCCCTCTAAAACATTTACTCCTTGACAATTCCTGTGTCTCCAATTTCCTTCTCTAGAGAAAAAAATGCTCCATTTCTCTGTAGGCATGTCCATGCAATAGATGAACATCAAATGCTGGCATTGTCATTCAGGAACAAATTCTAATGTTATGGCTGCCCCTCAGGCCTTGCAGGAGCCAGAGCTGTCCATTTTCTGCAACACCTGATAGAGCTGGACAACCTTCACTTGACGGCTGGAATAAAATAAAGTAGACATAGTTAGACAAAGGAGACAAATTTCCTATTGTATACAAAAAATTGAAGGAGAAGGACAAAGAAATGTTGAAGTGCTTGGTCCTGACTCTTAAATCAGATACTACATAAAATACAAAAGCTCAGGCTTGCAAAGATAAGGAAGCCAGCAACAACAACAAAACTTTTTAGAAGTGGCATTTTTTTTTCCCCATATGTTTTGATGGTACTGTCGGGTGAAAGATTTGTATGAAATTAACTGACATCAGGCCTTGGAGCAGAGTTACAATAGAGTCTAAATGTACACTGCATTTCCTTCATCTCATTTTATCTTCATACCTCATGCTTCTATGGACTATTTTTCTTATGCTTATGTGGCAAATGCAGGAACATCACTCTCAGTGCTGACAAGAAAGCACTTGTTAAAGCTCCACATGCTCATTTTTGGACACTATTTCTGACTTCCCCACAGAGGATAACTCTGGGGTGTGCCAGGGGCTTTTGTCTTTGGAGTTCTAATCCATCAGTGCCTGTGGACACTCGTTCAAGTCTGACTGCTGTTAAACAATCTTAAAATCCTAATGTAGTCTGGACAAATTGTCATTTAGACACCTTAGTTGGCTGGGATGAACTCTAGATCTAGACTTGCTACCTTAATTAGATATAATCATTAAGCTGAACTTGTCCTATAATCATTAAAAGCTTAAATGTCACAGCAAGTATCTTTTTTTTCCTCCTAACCATCAGCTCCAGATTTAGACTAGTCTAGGTAACCTTTCAAACCACATATTCCAAAAGTAGGTGCTGCTTTTTCTTCATTTTTTTTGTTCAGAGACAACCAAGAACTTGATAAAAGACATCACATAGGCATCTGTCTTAATAGCTTTTCCCAGATTCTCCTCATCTGACCTTTGTTACTATCTGAATCATCTTCTATTTCATTGAAGTGTAACTTCCTTCCTTGTCATTGGATATGTTGCATTGCATTAAAAATAATAGTCCCACAAATATATCCTCCAGATCTATTTGCTCCAGTTCACATATCTCACCCTGTCATAATGCAGCTAATATCTCTGCAACTACCATTTTGCCCCTTTTGCTTAGCTCTTTGTGTGCTCCATTATTTCATGGCTCAGCTGCCTTTTGTCACTGGGCTAGTAACATATTTCTGCAGTCAGTGGGCACGCAACCTTATTTACTGTCATGCTGGGTAATTGCCAATTTATTTTAAATATCCACTGAAAAAAAAAAAAGTAGAAAAATTGTCTTACAAATAAGAGCATGCATCAGCTTACATGTCTCTGTTTATTCCCTTTATCATGTTCCCCTGAGGACATAAGCCTGTCTCTGGTGAAGTCAGTGAGAACCTTGCCATGGGCTAAAGCCTGAACTTCACTCTGGTTTTCATTGCTGCAAGTGATGTTACAAAATCACTTATCAGCCAAGAATGGCATGGGTCTGAGCTGCAAAATGCTGATTTGCCTCTTTTAGTGTGTGGATGCCATTAGTCTCCCAATCACTCAAGTTGCAGGTTCAGAAGAGCAACGACATGGGTTTAACATTTTGCATTTGCATTAAAACGCTACCCGTGGCTGCCTTTGCGAGGGGTGTTCTGGGTGCCTTCCCCTCAAGGGTAGCAGCTGTCAGGCAGCAGCACCAAACAACTTGCTCTTTCCTGTGAAAACACAGAGAGGAGTTGAAAAAGGCAGGTTGAAAAAGTCCTCACCTGCTGCAAACAGCTCTCCCAAGGAAAATGAAGGCAAACAGGAAGAACACTGCCTCACTGAAGGCAGTCTGTGTCTCCGTGCCGTACTGCAGCGAGGGGAAGAGGGAGGTTGCGTGCAAAATGTTAATGGCAGTGAGTTCTGCTGAAAATGACTGACTGCTTTAATTAGTGGGAGCACTGCCAGGCTCCCACCTAACAGCCTCTGTAAGGCTCCCAATTGCCAGGCTTGCACTGATTGTACCAAGACTCTGAATGCAACAACTGAAGAAACTTCTAGCAATGGCTCCTTTTGCCTTGCCCAGTTTTAGGCAGTAGAGCATCCAGTCTTTGCTGGATGAGACCAAACACTAGCATAGATCGGTGCTCTCTCATGTGACAGAAATGCAAAAGCTGCAGCATCTGGAAGGTATTTGTCCAAAAATTTTACTTCTACACACCTGACCCTCTCCAAACACTGCTTGCTATCACCTGCAAGCTTCCTTTGCTATTCATTATTGAACTCTTATTTCCAGACCTGTGGTCATTTAACTAAGTATGTAGAGTCCTTGAAGCAAGAGTAATTTCTGCTGAGGCAGTGGCAGAAAACCCTCTGTCTATCCCAGTGTGGCCTGGCAAAGAGAAGTCTCAGGCACAACAGCCTGTAATTCTAGCTGCCCCTTCACCTACGACTGCATTGATTCAGTAACTTTCAGTCTTGAGATATACTTATATGTTTTTTTCTACAACACCAGGAAACTTTACTGTGTTACCAGTCTTCCCATAAGGTCATTTTTCCTGACCTTTTCAGCAAGGATGAGAAAAGATGAGCAAATTCTTCCTCTGGAAATTATCCAGTGTGCACCCCTAGGCTTCCTGCTTGGGTTCTTGTAGTGGAGAGCATCAACAAATAGTAACAGGTCAGACTAAGGGAGAAAGATATGGAGAAATTCATCAAAAGACTTAGGCAAGTCTGGTAGACATCTAAATGCTACGGGGTTTGTCCATTTCATGGACCTATTGCACATCATTTAACATGTGCTGCCTTTCCCTAAAACCCCTAGATATCGCTGCCTTGCCACAGATACTATGCAGCATAACTCCTTTCGCCATTTTCTCACCAGTACTTTTAACTAGCTGTTATCTCCTTCTTTGCATTCCTCACTTTTCATTACTGCTGCTGTATTTTGTCATCTAGTCTATTGTCAGTAAATGAAGTCTATTACTCTCAGGAGTTTCTACTTGTTTCATGTTATCAGTTTTGATTGCAGTATTCCCCATGTTGGGTATATATCTCTCAGTAAAGTATTCACGCAGCATTTCTGCATAGGGACAAGCTATGCTAGCTCTGTACACCAAGAAATTCAGAGAGCAACTCAGAGTAGCCAAGAGTAGCTTCATGTCAAGGCAATGTAGTCAGTTGCTTAGGGTGGCAGACATCTGGGGACAAAGGGTGGCATCCATTCTGCCACTGCAGCCACAAAGTAGGCAGCTGGGCTTTGCAAGGTGAAGGTTACTGCTGAGTGAAGTGGGGAGAAAAGCCAGTATGTGGAGCCATATTTTGGAAGGTGTAGTGCTGTCTACTACCACAGCGAGGGGGTCTCCCTCTCATGGAGACTGTGTAATACTATATTATGGCAGCTGTAGTTAAAGCCATCTGGTTCAAGATGTTACAAATACAGTAGTCTGCTCCGCTCCTCCGCTGATAGGCGTCTCCTGCCAGCTGCGGGGGCAGAGGGAGTGGTGCACGTCTGGTCCCCCACGTCCCGCAGCCACTGGTGAGGATGCCGTCACTGCTGCATGGGCTGCTCTCTTTCACAATCGTGAGGCGGGGGAATAAACTTTGCAGCAGTCCAGACTGCAAGCTCCCCTGCATGCTGGCAATTGGCAAGCTTCCTTTTCACTTGGCTTGAATAGGTTGGAAAGCAAAAATCCACAAAATTAATGTGGTGGCATTTGATTCCTGGTGGAAATCTTGCAGGCATCAAAATAACCACTGCCTCTGTCAGTCCAACAGTTGCAGCATTTCCTGCTATATTGTGGTATCAGTGCTGGAAGTGGGTCTGTCTGCAATCCGGCTGAAGTGTCCGCATCTTACTGTTGTTGGAATTACAGGCTTTGAATCCAATAGAAACATAATGACTAAGATCAGCTCCTCCTGCTCACCACTTGCATACTCACATCTGTGTATGTGACTTTTCCATGGGTTCAGGTCATTAAAAGGTCACATCCTGAGATGATGTAAAACACCATAGCTTCATTGACCCACCCAGTTGTCCCCCATTCTGTATTTACTTAAGCATTTCTGCCTGTATGGTACCTTTTTTTTTCCACAGACCACTTTTCCAATTTGTCAAGTTTATTTTGGAGTCTGAGCCTGCCTCACAGTCTCTCACAACTTGCTTTATAGCCAGCTTAATATCTGTATCCTCTCCTCTACCACCCTAGTAACAGGCAAAAACATGTAACAGAACAACACTGAGGTTTATCTCAGACTTCATGAAAGTCTTCAAGGAACCTCCTCCTCTTTCACAGTGAACCATCAACAGTTTCATTTTTTAGAAAAGTTGTCCACCCAGTGTTATACCAGTGTTTCCATAGTTCATTAAATACACTGGTTTCAAATAGTTTGCTCCTGATTAATCTCCATTCACTGTTACTCAGTCTCTCCTTAGAGGCTTACAGACAGTTTCATTTTTGCTTGTTTTCTTCCAGAGTTTTTCCAATAACTGAATTAAGCTAACCGTGGTGGTTTTTTAATTCTTCAGTTCCTTTGCCCTTCTTCTTCAAGATAGGCCCTATATATGTCCTTTTCCAGTCTTCTGGTCCCTCACCCACTCTCCAGGAGCTGTCACTGATAATGGGCTCATTCAGGCACTTCTTCGGCCTGTTTGCTAAGCTCATCCAGAGACAAGGTCCATCAGACGCAGCTCACCAGAAAATATCTTCCTCAGCTAGCCGTACCCAAGACTGTCCCTTCCTTAGATGAAAGCTGCTATGAAGACATCGTGTTGCTAACTGTGCTAGCCAGGTGCTCTCGGCAGCTATGGCTGGAAGGCGTCCTCCCTCTCCCAAACAGGGGTTAGGAGAGACAGGCTTAGAAGACAAAACAAGGAGATCCGGATTAGATTCATACCACTGAGAGAACCACAGCCTTGTCTGATGGGCTTCTGGGCACCCTGAAGAGGACAGGCAACTTGGCGGGCGGAGAGGAGAGAAGTATTTCTCTACCCTGAAAATGCAACCAGGGCAAAGGGATAAGGGGGGGCACAGCTACTTGCACATAGGAGTAAAATGCAGCAAGTAGTTTCATTCCCAGGAGGGAAAGAGACAGATGAAAACATTAAAAATTAAATCATAATGCTTTTTCAACAAATTAAAATCCCCAAACCAAAGGAAAACATGGCATTTTGGATTGGACAAAGATTTGAATGCTGAAATGGATTTTACTCCACAATTATTTTGTCTATTGTTTAAATGAGGGAAAAAAAAGAAAAGTTGCCATTTGACAGAGACTGCAAGTCATTTCAATCTCGATTTTTCAGGTTAGCTGAAGAGCTGAAAAAATCAATTGTTTGCACAGCTCCTGTCCTGGAGCATTGGAAAATTATCCTCTAGAGACAACAATTATGGGAGTTATGGTGCAAAACACCATCATGGAAGTTTAAATTGGAGTGGTTGGTGTGTTCTGTCATTGCTGCTAAGGCAGCACTATTTTAAATTCTATCCCCTGTAAATATTATGCTTTTATTCAAATGTATGACCTAATGCAATTTTCCCCTTGGCTTCTCCCACCTTCCCAAAAACTAAGCTGCCATTTCTACAGGTCTTTGTGCACTCTTTTCTGAAAGGCTTGTGCTAAACCAATATAGAAGGTAGGATATTAGGTAGGCCTTTTTTTTTTCCTTTGAAGCACAACTGTTTCCTTACTAACTGAGAATACTGATTTTTGACTGATGGGTATGAGCCATTGCACTGTTGAGTAAGATCAGGTAGGACCTATACTTAAATTTGGACCCCAGGTACCCAGAACAGGATGCAGATGAGTTTACTTTTCCCACAGGGGCCAACAAAACTTGGGGCAGACTTCAGCTGGCCTTTTTTACCACTGGAGGATGTCATAAAACAGGGACAGCATTTGGTGCCCTGGGTGGTTTGCAGCTTGGCTTGAAGGAGACACAGAGTACAGTGTGGTCAAAACCAGGAATGCCAAATATGCGAAAAAGCAAGGGATGTTACAGGGTAACACTTGGGGATCTCTGGGTCTGCTTTCTGGGGCGTGTGGGATAGCACCAAGCTGGGCACTCACTGGTCTCTCTGCTCTCCATGCCAACTGGGAGTACATGAAGGGCTCCGCAGCCCGATACAGTGAGACCAGGCAGGGGCCACATGGGAGAAGCTCAGCTGAAAGCAGCTGCTGTAGGATGGGGGTCAGCCTTGGCCACAGGCTTCCAACAGCATGTTTTGGAGATTTTCGTCATGGTCACCAGCGAGAAGCGGGGAGCCCTGCTCTTTCTCCATAGCCACCAGCAAGAAGTGGGGAGCCCTGCTCTGTGCTGTCTCTTGGCTGGCTCTGAGCACCAGCAGCCAAATCTGCAGGAATGGGAATGCTCAGCACCCTGGCACTGAACAGGGTTTTAACTGTAAGTGCTCGTCTGGAGTTCAGGAGAGAGCAGTGTTAGCACACATCGCTCACTCAGCTGCACTAGAAACTGTGGCAGTTCCCCGAAAATGTGCTGCTGCAGACGCTAACGCTGATGGCATTGACTGACTTCAGTAATCACTCAGTGCGGCAGCGTTGTTGGTGGGTTTTTCTGAGACAGCTCAAGAATTTACAGCTGCCCATCACAGATTGCAGGCACTCCAGTGGGCTGCTGCCTCTGGTTCACCCAGTGCTGGGTCAGGGGCTGGGCAGGGAAGGCTGACCGTTTTGTCCCAGTCACGGCTATCACAAGGGAATTTGTGCCTGTCACTGTGAGGTCTCGGTGAAGGGAAGGAGGGACCTTCAGAGAGATACCCTGGTAAGGCTCTCCATTTGCCTTTGGTCATCAGTGGATTAAGCCACCTATGAATATCATTCCTGTTCATGTAGTTCACCCAGTTTATTTGTAATATAAGGACACGGAGACCAGGAGGAACCCTCTCAGGTTATGAACTTCACACAGGTTCAGCCTGGTGAAGAATTCATCTCAATGGTACCTGGAGTGTCTTCTTCAGATGTTGGCCATTCAGGGGCAGTCCTAGCTGCCCAGGCTTTAGTTGCCTCAGCTGCAATTAGGCCACACGCTTTGCAGAAACCACAGCTTGACCAGCTAAGGAAATGATCTGTACAATAGCTGTCTTAAACATTTGTTTTTCATCCCAAATGCAGAATGAAAAAAATAATCTGTGTGTGTGTGCACGTGTGCACATGTTAGCTCACAACCAAGCCTTGCTGGAGTTTTAAGTGAAAATGAAGAGAAGAAGAGTTTTAAGTTGTGTGTTGTATTAATCTTCCCAAACATTTTAGTAAAAGCAGCATACAAGCCTAGGGATGGGACATGAGTTCAGTTCACAAAACTGCAGAAGAGAGGATCCCCCCCTCATCTAGTGCTCAGGACACCTCTTCAGGGTGTGAAGGACCTAAGTTTGTGTCCTGTCTCTGTCTGATACACACTTTGAGAGCAATCAAGGGCTCCCGCACCCCAGAGAGGTGTCTGATCCCTGCCCTCAGCATCCTCTATGGGGCCTTTTCCAATCTCTGGTTTCGGGGCTCTTTTCTTTGTAAACAAGGCTTAACCAGTTACAGAAGTAGTCTTGAAGGCTAACTAACATCAGTCACAGAGGTTGCTCTCATTAGGGTCCCTTTATAATCAGTGGACTACCTGTATCTGGAGCAGATATCTTGTTTTGATTTGAGTTCATTTTAAAAAGTGAGAGGTGCTGTCAAGATGACCCCTACGTGAGGTCTGCGCTTTTGAAATCCATTCCCTTTGACCTAGAAATGTGCCAGTTTTAGTATTACCCAAAGTCTGATCCACCCCGACTGCTTTCCCTCAGCTTTGCTCAGAGGTGCATTGAATATTCATATTATTAATATAAGACAAAGCTCATTGGGATTCTGGGTGCTTTAATGTTTCTTGTAAATCACATAAAAGTAAAAAGAAGCAAACATTGTAATGTGTCAGTAGCTGATATATTGTATACAGACAGTGGAAAAAAAAATGTTCTGAATCTCACTGCTTGGAGTATTGTTTCTTCCATCCTCGGTAACAAAGAATGAAAGGTTAGTAGTTCATATTTGTGGGTGCCCAGCACTTTCCCTCAGCAGGAACCCTGAATAATCAGGAACATGTCTTTTTAAGCTTTACCAGACAACTGCTTTTGAGGGAGAGATTCTTAATGCAGAAAGATCCTTCTGGGTTTTGCTTCTATTAATTTTACATATGGTGTTTTTGTTAGCCAGAATTAAATAGCACCACTTATTTATGAATAACCCATGAAGGAATGCATGAGTCAATATGAGACACTTTCCCAGTCCCTGGTGCTGGGTATTCTCAAATCAAGAATGGCATCTATGCAGAACAATCACCAACAGAGATATTTCTGTGGTATGCCTGGATTAACTTGGAATGAATTATCTTCCCAGCTATATGAGTTTCTTTCCCCGAAGCATGTTACTCCCATCCTTCCCCTATAGGGAATAGGTAATGATTATGGTGGAGTTTTTTAGCTGTGCACTTTGAATGGCCTCAGTTTCCTTCTACCCCTTTATTAAACAGTTCTAATGACTGCTCCTGAAAAAAGAAACATCTGGCACATGTTGTCATGGAGAAATGCAAAGCGATAATGGTAAAATCCTTGCCACTCACAAGATTTTTTTAGCTCAGCCAGTCCTCTTGACATAAGGTAGAGGGTCTTTAACAGTCCTCCTTCAATGTGGTACTATTCATTCAATTCTAGAAATGGGCACAATGGGTAATGACCTGAACAAAAAGTGAATTACAACAGAGTGAAAGAAAAAGTATGATAACCTCATGAAGGAGGTTATTGCAACCATACTATATATGTATGGGTCGACAGTTCCTCAACCCTGGGTTGACTGTTCCTCACACCTGTACTCTGTCTCCTGAAACAACCTACTTAAAGTAGTTAACCTGCCAGGACTGTTATTCAGTAACTGTAGTAATGTAGATTAAAAAAATTTTGTTTCCCCTAAGAAATATCTATAGAAAGATAAGGAAAATACTAAGCCCTTCTAAACAAAGACTAGATTTCCATAGGTTGTTCCTTCTGCCTTTATGAACTTATGCTTAGCCCATAGCAATGCAGATCCTAAAGCACAAGTGTTTATATCTGACTTGGGTTAAATTTTTTGTAGTATAATACAGAGGAGAATGCTGACTTGTAATTTTCCAGAAGCTTTCCATGACTGGTAAAATTAGAAAGTAGATTAAATACAGTCAGAGTACATGTTTGGGCTCTGGAATGCATCCAGCACGAATCAGTGTACATAAGTAGTAAAATGTGATAGTGATTTGTTTTGAATTGACATTTAAATTGCAAAGCAATTGTTGAAATGATTAGCAAGTCTAGTTTTAGAGCACATTTTGGTAACAGGTAGATATAATCATTAAAAAAAATGAACACAGGTTTGATTGATTGACTTTAACAGGATCACTACCAAAACTCATGTCCAGAAAAATCTTACTTTCCCTGAAAAGTAAGATAAAGTTCACTAATATGACTACTTTTTAGTGATTCTTGGACAACTATGTGAGTTTTACTACACAAATCTATCTCCCCTAACCAGATCTTTCAGCTCTTATTCAGCATCCCTGTAAGAATGTCTGCCTTAGACATTAGCAAGTTTGTTTTAGTATTTCTGCAGTGCACATTGGGAGCACAGGTAGTCACTTGGAATACATGGAATTTGTGCTGGTCCCCTGGATAGAGATGAAGTTCATACAAAGCTGAGAGCAAGCACTGATAGTTCAACTGGTTCAATGGGTCTACTCATCACAATGAGTCCTAACATCATGAGAGAGGACTGAAGACTCTAAGTATTAAGATATTAAACTTTTCAATCCACAAAATTAAGCCCAGGCACACTGGTCCTTTGGGGGAAGTGGTGAGAGAGAGTGTTCAGCCTGCATAATAAAAACAACTTAATTCAGGCACAGAAGTTTATAGAAACAAAACTGAAACCCCTTGTATCAGAATAATGAGTAGAAAGTCTAGTTTTTCTGTGTACAGAATTACCAGGCAAATTCTTGAATGCTGTGGTTATTTTCTTTGCTTAGCAATATTAGACTCTCTAGTCTTCTCCTGGAATTGAATTTCAGTTTTTCCTTTCTCATTCTGCAACAGTTCAGCTGTTATTTCAGATGTGCTCTCCTTCTAGAATGTGAGGCAAATCCAGTGATGCAGGTACATGAGGCATACTCTAGGCAACCTGGTTCCAGGAAATAACTAGTCTTGTTTTTAACACACTATACATCCTCCAAAATAATCCAAGACCAAAAGTCCTAATAGTCTAGACCAGAGAAACATAAAATCCTAAATACCTTAGGTTGGGAGGGAGCTCTGGAGGTCATTGCTTATAACAAGATCAACTCTGAAGTTACATCAGGTTGCTCAGGACCTTCTCCTGTCAGTTTTTCAGTATCCCCAAGGATGGAGATGCTATAATACCATTCATGTGGCTCCTGTATCAGATCGTTAATATGAAGTGATGCTCACAATAGAAACAATTCTCACTTCATGTGATACAAACCATATAGTCACATTTACAAGCAAAGAAACAGTCAGAAGAATATTAACTTTCTAGTTGAAGCAGATTTCCTAGATTTTTAAGACCAGAGGGACAGCTGTGATCAAGTAGTCCAAACTCCTGAGTAACATAAGCTGGAAAGTTGTCTTCAGACAGGTTGGAAAGTAGTGTTCAGGCACCCATATATGTAGCAGCTCACTGCTGTGAGACTCTGAGATCACTTGTGGAAGCAAGCTTTATATTGTCAATCGCAAAGGACAGTTTTAGCTGAAATCCTGCAACTAGGCTCCACTTGCACAATCTTGCACAAACTCATTTGTAGAGACTCCTTCATTTCTCTCTAGCAGCAAAGAAGTTTCAAGGGCTCTCTATCCTGAGCAATCATTTCAGGTTAAATTTTAGCCCCTGTGGATTGGTTATGAAGTTGTTATTCAAACTCAGTTTCAGCAAAAGCATTATGTGCATGATTAAAGGCTGTGAGATTGGCCCCTTTGTACTGCAACTATAAATCAGGATGCAGAAACAGGCTATGTCTGCATTTGAATGAGCTAAAAGCCAGGAATTTCCAAATCTCAGCAGGTGCTGTTATCAGGAAGATTTTCAGAAAAGATCTAATCCTTTATAGTTGCTGGGTAGCTGAGGTAAGGAGCCTGTTAACATCTTATTTTACCTCCTGCTGTGTTGAAAGATGTAGCTTTCTTCTCAAACAACATTTTTGTCTCCACATGGGCTGAAACACATCTGCCATGGATCATGTAATGATGAAGCACCCTCTCCCCTTCCAGAGGGCTGGTTTGCTGTTAGGCTACACAAGAAGCATGAGCTGCTTCATGACTGTATGGCTGTGCTGCCCCAGTATGGCTCAAGGCATCAGTTCAGCACTTGCCTTGGAGACACATAAACATGTGCCAGGATGCACATTTGCTCAGCTTCACATAACATAGGTCCTGCAGTGATCCTGCATGTCTCCTGCATTGCCTCTGCAAAAGCACTTGGCTGCAAACAAATAAAAACCAACCCTTGAGTCCTCTGCATGTTTGCTGTTTAGGTGTGTTTTATCCTTGGCTATATTTGTAGGCTCCCAATGAGGTATTTGGAGTTCTGGACAGTAATGGCTCTGGATTTTCAATGTA
This sequence comes from Ciconia boyciana, assembly GCF_034638445.1. Lineage (NCBI taxonomy): Eukaryota > Metazoa > Chordata > Aves > Ciconiiformes > Ciconiidae > Ciconia > Ciconia boyciana. The sequence continues at coordinate 188,638,534 of NC_132934.1, forward strand.
GTCCAAATTCAAATTTCAATGAGTCTGACCTATTTAGCTCCCTTACATACCTCTGTTTTCTGATTTCTGGTTGATGACTCTTGCTGCAAAGACAGAAATCCTAAACTTCAACTGGTGCATATGTGTCTTTAACATGTAGCAAGGGCCTTGTTTCTGTGCTATATCTGGTACTGGTCTAACATATCTCTTCACAAAGGTTCCATTTACACCCCACTCATGCTGTTCAACTGCCTCTTTGGGTTTTCCATCACCCTGCCAGGAATGGGCTAGGAGGGAAGTGTCAGGGCAACATGCTGCAGTACTGATGCTCATCCCACTGCAGTCCTGTGCTTCTGGTTCAAGCCAGTGCTGAGCAAGGGCTGTTTGAAGAAAGCGGCTGCTTAGCAGTATCCAGTGCAGCCTTCATATCTGCTCCTTGTTTGGAATGATCTACCTGATGTATTGCCATTTTCTCCTAATGACACGTTTTCCTTAAATAGATTTCTAGTTCAAATCTAATGAGCGCTCGCTCTTCTAGTCACTGAAAGTCCTTTTTTTTTGCTGTGCTAGATGGACGTGTGCTGCTAGTGTGAGGCGAATCACAGTTACTGTGCTACATGTTCCCAGCTCATCACACTAATTTAGGACTTTTAGTATGGCATAAAGTAACTCCAATGGTGGGCAAAGAGACTCCCGGTTGAAGACCACAAGATATTGATTTCCTTTGCATGTATGAATGAGACAGGGGTGGGAACATGCTGTATTTTAATGTGCTGGTTAAATTGAGGCTAGCCAGGGACAAAACATATTTGACTGATATCCCACTCTTCTTGCCTGCTACTAGAAGTGGAAGAAAGGTGTGTTTCAAAGGTCAGCGTTAAGTTACAAAGTTTGGCCAGGCCTCTTTTTCCCTTCAGGACCCCGTTCCAGTTTACCCTGTGGCTGACACAGGAGGAATTACTGCCTGCCTTGCTAATTGCTAAGCAGTCTCATATCCCACTGAGGGATGACATCTTTAAAGAACAATTCAAGTGTATTGTCCAAAGAGACTTCTTGAACAAGGAACAGAAACTACTTTCGCAGTTACCTTTGCTTACAAGAGAGGAAAACAAACCTCCATGTTACTGGAAGGTGAGTCTGTTCATATGTGTTCTGGCAAGTGAACAGATTTTGCATGCCTGTCCAAAAACTGTACCAAACTGTCTGTAGAAAGCTCCTGACTACAGGGGAGAAAGATTAATAATCTTTCTCTCTTGAATTTAATTAGTGACATACCAGCACCAGATAAATGTTAAACCTTTGTGAATAAAATATTAGAAAAAAAACACCTTTTTTTTTTTTTAAGAATGTGAGACAAAAGGCTATTGTTTCTACTATGTTATAGCTCACTTCTTTGGAAATTTATGATTCACCTGCCTGGACTACATTTTCCCAAGTACCATCAGTATTAGAGAGAATGACACAGCTGTAGCATTCAGCTTTCATGGAGATGCACAGCCAGAAGTTCTGCAGCATATACCCGCACCCCAAGCCTGAAAAACTGGTTGGAAACCTCAGGAATGTGAACTTGCACACAAAATTGACTGTTGGTCTTCTGGAAAACACCGTACACTTGCTAAGTTTGCTCTAGACTCCCACTAGCGCACAGAGATGAAAAGTAACAACTCAGTTATTTAAAGTATTTTATCATCTCAGAGGAGGTTTGTTTTGGGAAAAGAGCTGTTATTTGTACAAGGAACTTGTCTACCCGCAGTTAATGAGCCATGAAATACTTTGGTTTGTTAATCATTGCTGCCAACTTAATAGGAAAACTTACCTTTTAAATGCACTATGACAACTACACTCGTTTACTGCAAAGCTCTTCTCACTGTTAAACAAGACTGTGACTGGAGACAATATTGCAAGCCCCATTTCTGGAAAACTTTTCAAATACCTGCCTAATCTTCAGCATGCTCTTCAGTCTGTACATTTTCCCTATATTTTGCTGAACTAGAGCAAAATCGAAACTTAGCATTATACACTATCTATGGACAAGTCTTTTGTGATACTACTGGACACACAGATAAGACTTATCAGGCTGTGCTGCTGCCATCCTCATTTCAGATATGCGATATCTATCCCATCCTAAAATGCATTTAGGAATAAGGATGGAGCTGAAGATTTTGGGGATGTCCTAGGGCAGGACTCACACAGCCCAATTATCCCACCTGGCTGATCTGTGGTAGTTTAGAGCAGTTCCATGTAGTGCATAACTCAGAAACAAGCTTCACCATCTTCAGAGTAACAAAGTGGTTCTTTATTACAAAAGGCTTCATGACTTTGGATGAGATTGGAACATTATAAAGTGTAATGAGCATGACTTTCAAAACTGGATATTTCCTTCTAGGCCTCTGAGCATAGATTTAGTGCCTATAAAAATGGTTTCACTTTCAAATGTATCTAAAACCCTGTGGAGCTGATGAAAGTTATATAGTTTCCGAAAAGATAGCTTATATTTTTAATATACTTTTCCTGGAATTTTTTCTCCCAAGTGAGCTTCAAACTCCTACATTTTTGTAGGGACAATAGAAACATCAAAATTTTCATCCCGTGGGAAATTCAGATATTTAGGCAGTTGCTTTTAATACTGAAGCATATAACACTGAATTCTACAGCATTTATTTTTCTCAGAGTGCACTATTTCCACATAGTTTTCTGTGTGAAAACAGCTTGTTTCAAGTCAGTATCAGCTATATGTCCATTTTGAGCTATAGCAGACTCCATGCAGACTGTAATTTAGGCATCTGAGTCTCCTATTCTTCCTAAAGGTTACAAGTCATCTTTAAACTAGATCACCAATGATGTTGTACCACTAGATCACCAATGATGGTCAAATAATGTGTACAAAGTGCTTTGTCCTGGAGAAATAGCCTGGCCAAGAAGAAAAATCACTAAGGGACTCGGAGAACGTGGAAGTATCTGGTCTATTAGTTTTGTGAGGATCTCATGCAAATACACATAAACAGTTGATTGACCAAAACAGAATGAGCTGATTGATTCAGAAAGCTGAAATGTGTGGATTTGGGTTGGTCTTTCAATAAAAATCCTGGTTGTTTTTTTTTTTTTTAATTCCCACATAAAATGTAAACCTAATCAACAACAGTCACATTTTGGTATAAAAATGTCTATGTTGAAAAAATCACTTTCCATGAAAGAAAATAGTTGGGAAAGTCCTGAGTATCACTATTCTTTTGTGTAAGAAAAAAGGTGAAATTGCACATGCTCATTGGAAATAACTCAAAGAAGAACAGCCGGAAGCAAATGCTGCATAAACAAGTGGGTTTTTGCAAGCATACCACTTATCTCACCAGAAGAGAGGTAAACCTTGGTTTAAAATTATTTTTCTTATAGTTCAAACAGATCGAGCATGCTCCTTACCCAATCTTTCTGAAAACTTGTAAGAGTTGCTGAAATTTAATATTGAGGAAGAGCTGACTTAATTACTCTTTTATTATAGCAAAAGGACTTCCCAACTGCAAGATGACATTAACCTGTTTTTATTATTAGACCCTGTCAACTTGGAGCTGAGTATGGTGGTAGTTATGAGGAACAAAGAACTCTCTGCTGGTTGTTACTTTATGTATCTTTTTGAGGAGGAGGAAGGCTCTTGGATGATGCTTTTCTTGAACTGCACTGCAATTAGGAACAGCTTTTAAGCTTTATACATGTCTTTTCAATAACTGACTCCCTTTTGCATATGAGATCTATGGCTATTGTGCTTGTCCTGAAATGAATGAGTGATCATCAACGTAAAACTAAAATGCTTTGGAGAATGATGGTGTGTGGAGAAACACTGGAGCCAGAAGAAAATTATCAAGAAATATCAGAGAAAAATGCCACCCAAATTTAGCTGAAGACGTTATAAAGCCTGATTTGTACTATCAAGTGAAATAATTCAGTCACACCCATGTTCACTGAATCCTTCTCTCTCTTTGCAAAAAAAATAGCGTGTGTATTAAGCTTTCTGTACAGAATTGAAAGGAGAAGACACTGAGAGTGAAATGAGATATGCCAGTAATTGTGCAAGCTGTGTCAGCCCTGGTGAAGGAACCGTGGCTTTCTCCTAGTCATAGTATAAACACATAACTAGTGAAAACAGAGTGTTAGAGAAAAACAAAACCTAGGACATGAGACAGAAGATGGTTTGTACATGTGTCTGGCAGGGAACCGATCAAGGCAACAGAGCCTGTCTCAGCTGTAAGGCAGCGCTTATTTCTTAGGACTCTGAGTCAGAACATTTATCCTCTAGCCTGAAGTATACGCGCATGTTTTCACAGGGGAGTTCCTGTGAACTAGCTGCATACAAGAAAAATAATGTTTGCTTGGGTTTTTGCCTTGAGACTTGAATGAATAAACAACTTCTTAATACAACAGATGTGATGCTTTGCCAGCATTATATTTACCTTGCTGAGCAGAAACAAAATCTACCAAAAACATATACAGCCTCACAAAACTGGAGAATATGGACAGCAAGAGACCTTCTGAGACTATAGAGATAATCCCTCTGCTTACTTTCTATAAAACAGCTTTGTCTCAAGTTTGCAACTACGATGTTTCATTCACTTCATGAAGGAATTAACAAAAAAGCAATGTGCAAGAATACGACACAGACATCTAGGGTGGAAAAAAAAATGGTCCTTGTGAATGCTGTACACAGGGAGAGTCATTGACTATTTGTGGGCAATTACATGTGAGTATCTCCTAATGAGTTTATCGAAGTTAGATTAGAGTCTATGTAGACTTTACAACTATTTACCTCAATTCACTGATCACCCTTTCTAATGTGATATATCACATACATATGACAACATTGTTTCTGTTACCTACCTGGAAAACTACAGTTTCTAAAAGAGAGAAATAATGAATGATAATTTTAAAAAAATCCAAAAAAACAGCATAGCTAACAAAACATGTTTGTTGGTACAGCTAGAGATAAACAGAGTTTCAAACAAGGATTGAGTGGCACTTGCAAAAATGACAACTTTGTCTGTCTAAGTGAAAAGTTATAATGGTTGTTACTCTCAAAGTGGCAATCATAACAAATCTGCAGTTGGAGCTCTGTTGGTGTATTTGTTTATGCAGATCAGGGAAAGACATGTGCAACCTGAAAATGCTTTTCTTTTTCCTGAATCACCTGCAGAAGCAATAAAAATGCTGAATGATATCCATGCAGTTAGTGAATACATTTCGCGCTGATATCCTTGTTCACACAGATGAACCCAAACTGTACACCAGAGCATTTACTGAGAATGTGGCTGAATTTCTATGACAGAAAATATCTCTGGTTAAAAATGCTAAATGCTGAAATTTATATCTTTTAGCTTGATTTTTGCAAGCATTTCAAACTGGGAAAACAAGTGGAACCCCAAACCATTTAGTTGTTCAACTGACATGGAGGAACTTGATTGACAAAGCTGTACGCACATCCTGACACCTGTCAATCATAAGTAGCCCATCTGGGCCCTGTTCTATTTATTCCTATTCAGTAAAGAGATATTGCACAGGAGGCAGCTGGCGGGCTGCAGAGAATGCTTCCTCCTCCCTTCGTTTTCGTGCTTCTGCCTGCAAAAGACAGGATCTAGCCATAAGGACCCAGTTTTTCTTTTATATGAGACCAGGAAATAGCAGAGGCAGTTCTGGCATAATGGTGCAAAAAACTGGTGTCACTCACAGCTGGATGGGGCTGCATTAAAGTGATGTGCAGGTGGGACACACCGTAGCAGGCAATGTCAACGAGGAGATGAAGATATGTCTCCCTTTGTGCCTTTTCCCCAGGCAACTCCACCACGCAGTCCCCATGATCAGAACAAAGAGCAAAGGGAGTGTGGTGTCCAGCACCACTCACTGCTGAGGACCACCAAGGAAAAAAATACACAATAGAGAGGCCCTGGATATTAATATGAACATTATATGGTAGTTTACATGTAGTCTTTGGTCCGTAGAAGGACACAGTCTTTAGAGTGGGAAAGCATACCTAAACACATCTACTATCTTATTGGACTCATAGCCTCAGGTCACATAATCAAGGTGCCATTTGAAGAATGACATTATTACATGCATGATATCAGAACGATGGCCTGGGCAAGCCTCCGAGCTGCCAGCTTTTTGTACTGATTACCATGAGCTGAACCACTTTGCATGTGGGCTTACAGACTGGGATCAGAGATCCTGGACCATTCAAGGGAGGTTCAAATGGAGATGTTCAAGTTGCTCCAGGTCTGCAAACGAAAACCCCGTGGGAGCCGGAGTCCTGCTGCTGCGGTGCCCAGCACACCCCACCATGACAGAGACAGCAGCATGTTCAGAAATGGGAGAGGCTGTGCCTTCTTTTTTTTTTTTGCATTGACTTCTCAGTCCTTCACAGATATTCACACTACCTTTGAAGATCTTTGTTGTAGAGAAATGATAAAAATACAATCCTCTCTGAAGGTATGAGGAATCATTTTTCTTCCTTCCTTCCTTTCTTCCTTTCTTCCTTCCTTCCTTTCTTTCTTTTGTTCTTTTGTTCTAAGACACTTATTGTCCCCATTCCAGAATTTAATTTTGCCAGTACAGAACTGTACAGACAATGAAAAAATGGGTTTTTCTCACTTTTTTCCTTACTTAAATTAAACTCTTCTGAAAACATTACTTCTTTTCCAATCCATTCAAGCCCAGAACTGCCAGAAGCAATGTGTCTACAGGTTAAACAAGCTGAACTAGAGCTGCTGCAATAAGTACAGTCCCCACAGGTGCAGCTTGGGCAATACAAAACCTCACCTGGAAAGGCTGCAACTCTGACAAGGTTGAGCTGCTCCTCTGGCACACTTTGTCACTCCAAATGGCCCAGGGAGACATAGTCTGGGAACTTGAACAACAGCCTCAAAATAATGTCCATTGACTGAACTCAAAGACATGTTCCAAACGTCTAGGCTATTTGATGGGGAACCTCCCAGCTCTTTGATCACGTGGTGTAGAAAGGAGGAATAAAAGTTCCCCGGTTTTGTATCACTGAGGAACGAAGAATGCAATTCCTCTAGTTTAACTTTCCGTGAACGCTACTCCTGTGAGGTGTCTTCAGCATCTGTCCTTGGACAAGAAGAATAATCCTCTGGAGGCACCTTCTCCTTTCTGCTGACCATAGGGGGATGCCAGGGTGACTGGTTCAGATACAGATGTGTCAGAGCAAGAGCTGACACACACAGAGCATGTACACAAACAGAATGGTACAAGGGGACAGAAATTTTGTTATCAAACAATGATTTTTTCCCTATTGACCAAAATGAGACTTCAGGGGATGTTACTTTCATGCTGCTACCTTCACACTTTCACCCTTCCCTTCTCCATGATCTGATCTCCTGGAGAATAGCAGAGCTGACATGGGGGAGAGTTGCCCCAGGGACAGGATGGGCTTCCAGAGTGGACAAGGCAGCTGCACCCCACACACAAATCCCCTCCCTTCCAATCGCCATTTGATTTCAGCACACAGAGGTTAAGCCCTCAATTCTTATATCCCGCTTCTCCCTCTCCTGAGACAACCTCCTTTTCTAGTCCCTAAGAAGGACTCTGGGTCCTTCTCAAATATTTCCCATGCTGTGTAAAGACTGACACAGCACATGAAGAACGTCTCTGAACCAGAACTGATCTACAAAATATTTTTTAAGACTGAATTCCCACAGGCTAGCACGACTCTCCAGGGCAATCACAAGCATGCGATGAAAATCAGTACTCTGAATGACAACCTGCTGCTGCCTGTCCCGCTCCTGACACTTCGCTCCCTGCAAGAATATTTGGGTTTCAGCATACACTTCAAAGTCATTGTTCCTTCGGTTTTGTTTGGCACAGCAGTGCTCATTTTCAGAGGGAAAAAAGGCAAGAGAATAGCTGTAGAAACACACAGCCTGGTGACAGCCACGGCACAGCAATATGCTAGCGGTGAGCCCCCGAGCATTTGGGTGAGCAGGTCCCACTGGCAGCAGCACAGCCAAGTCCCACGAGCCCCGTTCAGCAGCCACCAAGTAGCACGCCGCAAGTCAGAGGGTGTTCTGTTTATTTGTCTCACAATTCATTTAAACTGTAAAAGCACAAATGTGCTTGATTTTTATTATTATTTTTTACTTCAGCAGACGTCTTGTGGACAGTAGCCTCCTTAATATTCCTGTGGCACGGCTTTCTGCTATACTGTTCTAGGGGAAAAGATAATTGCATCAGAGGCAGTCCTCTTCCTTCACAGAATAATTTCCCCACCCTGCATCATGTTTATGTTTAATTACAGCATATATTTGGGGTATTTCAGAACTGATAGCTCATTAAAATAGCATCCTAGCCATCAGCCATGACATTCCACCTGGGAAATAAAGGAAGTATAAACTTTAAGCCAGCTAGTAAATCAAGCAAAGTTCTAAACCTTTAAACCTGTAAAACAAACAAGAAAGAAAAAAAAAATATGAGCAACTCATTATCCAAAATTATCCCTTTCTCAGGCTCAAAATGAGGCAGTGCAAACCGTAGGCCCTACCACTCATTTTTATTAGGAAAGGGGACAAATCACCACGTGTAGGGAAGCAGCTCTGCCAGAGATCCTGGAGGAGCTTAGTGTCTCTGCCTTCCAGTGTGATCTGTAATTTGGGAGCATGTGGAATTTCTGCACAGGTTCAGCTTCTGTACTCTCACCTGGTTACTATCTGTTACACTACAGGAACAATTGCAGCAAGGATGATGGGTACTAGCTCCTGGATTTTAAACATTAGCTGGACAATCAACTCACAGCTCCCATCTGGCACCAGGGTGCAGACTCCAGTCACCGTCAGACACGCTGCTCCAGTTGAAACCTGGTATATGTGGCATATCAAAATGTAGTGAGTAGCACCATGTATTCAGGTGTTTCATCCATCCTTTCCCCCAAAAATCCCTTGTATGTAGCAAGATGAGGGATGTGTGCAGTGTTAGGAGAGGCCATGAAAGGACAAACATTCAATGCTCTGGGGAAATGGTTAGTGGTACTTAAGCATCGTTTTCAATTTAAGAGGATTTAGGGTACGTATGGGTGCTAGGAACCTCATCATCAGAGCCCTTCCCACAGTTTCAAATACCTAACAAGCCTGCAATGTGAGCAAGCCTGCCTGAAAAGGCTGGTGATGCTGGAGGCTCCATCTGTTGCTCGTTCACAGCACATATTGTCAGGAGACCGGGAATGCCACTCTCCCACCTTTTCATACTCTCGCTCTGCTTTGCATCGATAAGATTTCAGAAGCACATTTGTGGCTCTGCTCGGAGGGGGATATGACAACACAATTGTCATGCTTTCCATCTGCCAACATGCCTTCTCTGCAGACAGCAAAGTGGGCTGCTGCTGACCTTATTGTCTGGAAACACAAAATCCCAGGGGATTATTTTCTCACTGTTGTTTTCAGAAGTAGGTGTTTCTTCCCTCTGTTTCTTCTTCATCAGTACTTAAGTCCCATGCCTTTAATCAATATTGTGCCTTGACTTTCCTGACTGTGCCATAATTTACCCTTCCTTTCCCTTTCAGCTTTATGTCATTTCCATCTCTCCCTGCTCTGCTTGGACATGATCCTGGCAAGCAGGGCACATGAAGCACCGAGTACCATTGGCTACATTGGATTACGTCAGAAGCAGGGAAGGCAAAGCATAAGTCCAGAGTCATGTGGGACAAAAAGTTCAGAAGTGCTCAAGGACTTTCCACATTTCTACTTTGGAGTGCCCAGCCTGAGCTGATCATGGGTCAACAGCACAACCCCCCTCCTATTGTTTTAAAGCCTTGATTATTCTTTAGGTCATAGCAAGGGACGTCACTTACTGCAGAGTGAAGTTATATTGTGGAGTGGTGTCAGTGTGAACACCCTTGTAATTTGCACACTCCAAGGTGGCTGGGTGACTTTCATTTAATTTGGGATTTGTGAACAAGTTGGCATCAATTCACGGTATCAATTCATGGTCCAGAGCACCAGAACCCCCAAGTTTAAGTGGAGTAAGTTGGACCGCTATTCTTGTTCCCCTGCTCTGCAGGACATGGATTTCTGAATTTCACCCCAACATACACATGCATGAGTGGATGCCATGATGTAAACGAGAGGAGCAGATTGAGCTCCCCTGTGGCCCTAAGACATGGTGAGAGTAGGAGGCAGGCTGAAACACATTAAAGCCATCGTCCCATACAGCATTCATATTCCCAGCTCCAAGTCACACCTTTTCTCCACCCTGCTATGTTTAGGGACTTAGGGAGACGGTGTGAGAGACGAGTCATGGCTCTGAGAGAGAGGCAGCACAGAAACTCTGCGAGACAGTGGCAGAGGAAGGTGGTAACAGGAATATTACAATCTGATACTAGATTGAGCTGATACTAGACATTATTCCATGGTATTTTCATAGAAAGCAGTTGTCAATCGTGAAGAGCCAATATAAATTAAATGACTAATGAAAGGAAATTCAAATCAGTGAGGGAGCATCGCTGCTGAGTATTTGTTTAATGGAATTAAGGTAAAAGAGAATTCCAAATATGAAGCAAGTTTTAGTCCTGAATACCAGAAACTCCAGAAAACAAAGGAAAATGTAAGTTATTAAAAAACAGCATCTGTAGGCAAAGGATGCAGATTTGTTCTTGAAATGACTGCAAGTAATTGTTAAAGAGAACAAAATTCCTGTTAGGCTGATTATCTGTTTTGCATAAATATTCTGGAAGGGCCCTAGGGCATTACCAATTTATCACAAAGTAAAAAATGACTACTTATAGACAAACTTCTGAAGTTTATTTAAAAGGGCAATGTGACTTTTCAAGCATTGCATATTTGCTTTTGCATGTGCAAAAGCAACAACAAGAAACACAGTCTTTGCAAGTGCATCCTTTCTTAACAGAGAAATCCATGGTGATGACATTCTTAATAAATTCAGTTCACATTACTGTAATGACGTTTGTCTAGCAATAACTTGGGAATTACAGTTAGCTTTAGAATTAATTAATTTGGTGCAATTTTCATGTGTTATCGACATACTTTACATCCTCTGCTGGATCCGAATTACCCCAGGATAATGGAAAATTTTTCTATGCATGAATTTTCAAAATGCCTTTCAACTACAACAAAGCATACAACAAGAAAAGCAATCTCTTGGGACCATCAGCATGCAAGATGGAATTTCTAGTTCATGATCTGCACCTATGTTTCCTGACTAATAATGTGAAATCTTAAAGTAAATTGAATGCCACAATAACCAGATCCTTGTCTCATGGTTATAGCAAATCATTAAGAACTAGGTTTTAACGTTCATATCCTAGGAAAAGGCTGTCTGGGAGAGGAAATGAAGGTTGTGATCAGTTTTAAATAACTCACAGAGAAACTTCTGATCGACTTTACTAGTACAATGAACAACTTTTGAAGCTCGGTAGTTTTGCATAGCTAACATCAACCCAATACCTTGGGTTTAGCTATCAAAGAGGGAAAGGCATTACTTCAGCCACACAGGAGGTAAAAGTTAGAATTTAGGAGAAGAAATTAAGCAATGGAATATAAAATATAAATATCAGGGATAAAGCAGCTGACTGTGAAGTCTCTAAGAATAAGCTGCCAAAATTGCCACAAAAAAAATATGCCCAAAGACAAAATCTCACAGGCAACTATACTGCACTGCTTGGCAGCAGGGGTGGTTTATCTCTCTTTTTTAATTTGGCACATTCCAGACCTGAGTCTGGAGCAATTTATCCATTCACTTAAACTATGTTTCCTTTACTGCTTGCAGTTCCTGTGGCTTGGGACAGCAATGGCAGCAAGTGGGACAAAGAGGAGAGTTTCACATAGGAGGTGAGGTGTCGATGTAGATGCTGCAGAGCACATGGAGGAAGGGCTGCTATTTTGGGTTTCACCATGCTGGGAATGCTGGAGCCCCTGGCTGACCCTGCCCTAGGTGGGATAGAAGAAGGACAATTTGGCAGAGGTAATCTCCACCGAGAGGGTGGAAATACCCTGTAACAAAATAGGTGGTGGAGTCAGCTATTATTATAGAGTTGTGATTATTTAAAACAAACTCCCTTTTCACGCTTGTCCACAGAAGGTGAAAAAGGAGGAGATGGTGAAGCTGTGCAAATACCTGGTTAGACATGCCCATGTGGAAGGTGTTTAATAAGGGCAGTTACATTTAATAACCAGAGGCATACCATCACTTCATCTGGATAACAAACAGTCGGGACTTGAAAGAAAATCTCATTGTCTCTTTGTTGCCATGACAGCCTTACAAAAAATATAAGAGAAGATAACACAACCATCAAACTCAGGATGTGAAATTCCAGTGAAGTCAGGATATTGTCAGATAGACTAGCTTGGTAATTCAATAAGAGCCACTGTCTTCGAAAATCACACATACATAGACCAATGCTGGTATGAAGGAAATGCAGCGGAGAGAAGGGCCGCATGCTCCTGCTCAGTCTTCCTGGAAAACACAGGGATTAGCAGCAAGGCTTTTTGATGCAGTCTTCCTTTTCATGACCACAGAAATATTCAGAATTCATCCTGAATGTGTCATTTTGTCACCCTAGCTAGATTTCCATCTGATCTCTCACGTTTTAACACCCTTAGTGCTGAACAGACTTTACCCTCACGCAAAATGACCAGTTATTAAGTACCAATTTTTCAGTGCAAGTAGTCTGAGATGTGCTTAGGACAACAACCCAGTGAAAGGTAAGCCCATAGGTTAAACACTTTTCTCTCTACAGAAAATGAGTACAGACAAGTGGCTACTTAGGGCCAGGACCCAAGAGGGCTTCTGTGCTTAAAGTACTTACATGGAGATGGAGTATCCCACTGCCAGATCGAAGGTGATCTGCCACCTGACTTCCAACTGTGTCTTACCTTTAATAAAGTTCATAGCACCTACAGCTTTAATTCATGTTTGGAGCGAGCCCAGGCCCACACAGCCCAGGAAGTGAGCCAGATGAAGACCCTCTCACATGGCACGTGTCCCACAAGGCCACCACTCTCAAAACCTGCTGGACAGCCAGCATCAGGCTCCTTATGAAATGAATTAGCTGCTGCTTCCCCTCTATCAAAAGCCAGAAGGTAGTGGGAGTGGTTTGGGCAATTTCTACCTGTTACCTACCCACCATTTAGCATTAGAGCACCAGGCCAGCCTTGAAAAGCTGAGGTGGTTCAAAGCCACATCTTGTAGAAGGTTATCACTTGAATACAAGATTATAGGCTAAATGGGTAGGGTCAGTGTGTCTCTCCATGAGGCTAAAGACAGAAAGAGCTCATGCGTGTGCAGTGCAGGGATGGCTCACCTGGAGATTGAAGTTCATGGTCCCAGCTTTCCAGTTTGCTTTCAGACTTCATTTGACGTACAGCACAGGACTTTCCCTTGTCCTGTTAGTGACCACTTCAGCTTAGAATTGGTCTAAGGAAAAGCTCTAAGCATCAAACATGTCTTTGCTGCACAGTGGCATAGCTTCAGGAGGAGAGGTAGAGGACACTTCTTCCCTTCCCAGGGCTCTCTTTGAACGCTACAAGGCCAAGGCAGGAACTGAACCTGGGATTTTAGCTGTAGCCTGGTAGCCTGATATCTCACCATGTTAGTCAAAAAAAGAAGCACCAGCTTGTCTCATCATCTTGAGGGAAGAGCATGAGCATCACATCATCTGATAAAGAAGGATACTGTTACCTATCAGACACGTGGCCACCAGTTTGGCAGAAGTGCTTTCTTGAAGCTTTAGGTCAGACGTCCAAGCTCCAGACAGATGTACAATTTCAGGCCAGGTCCTCTCTGAGCATTTCCTGAGATGTCCTCTAATTCCATCCCAGGCATTCTGCAACGAGTGAGCTTCTGCTGAACATGCTGCTATTTTGGCTCTTCTCCTGACACATCTTAGCCTGTCTATAAAACTCATTAAGAAGGACCAGAGAAGGATTCTTGCCCCATGTAGCCCTCTGTAGAGCAGAATGACCACAACCACCCAATACAGCACTCAGCTGGTCTTCATGTCCCACCCCAGTGCCACTCAGACAAAATTATTCTTCTTTGTGTGTGTTTTGGCATGTATCTGAAGTGCTGAAAATGCAGCCCAGCTGAGGGGTGTTGCTATAGCGTGAAGCTAAAAGTGTGTGTAGCAGTTCATGGAATGTGGCACAAAGGTAGCTGCGGGTGCTGGAGGGTAAAGCTGTTGGAGATACTTGGAAGGGTTATATCTCATACCTTCTGCATGCAGAAAGGGATGCCTGGAGTGAATCGTCCCCAGCAGCAATGTCCCACCATTGTCTTGAAAAGGACTCACTGGCATTGTCCAAAACAGAGCCATGAAGTAATGTAATATTGATGTGCACTCAGCCTCTTCATGAGCAGCACGTAACCAGTGAACGTACATTGCTGGATTTCACTCCTAGGATCTGGCACGGTAAAGTTAGATGACGCAGCACCCTGCTTTCAGCCAAAGCAATCTTTCACATCCTTTACAGCCCTACAGCCACTCTGAATCCAAGGGGGGGAACACTCAGTAACTTTGAGAAACACTACACTTTCAGTAGTGTACTTTTATAGGCTGATTTTGCAACTGAAGTTTTGGCATCCAGCTTTTACCACTTTGGTGAAAGCCTGTAAATAATTGAGACAAGAGCTATTACTTTTGCAACTGTATGCACTTCAAGCTCCTGCAAATACCTGATCTTTTCTTCAGTTCCCAGAAACCTGCTGATTATAAGAGACATCCACTCTAGAGCACATGGAGGACTGTGGGATTTCTCTTTTCAGTTTGATGTCTACTGGTGGCTGTTCAGGAGTGTAAATCTTGAAAAATAAATTAGAGGCAAGACCAGGAAATGTGAAAGAAAAAGTATACCAAAATGGAAGTGTCTATACCATCCCAGCAAAAAAAATAAGGACATGAAGGAACATCACCTTGTAGATGTTGTCTCTCTGCAGTTCAGTGAGGCCTGATCCAGGCCCTGATTAACATACAAATTTATTTTACTGCCACAGATGAAATATGACCCTTTCCAAGGTAGGAAACAACAGGACATCACAATGGTCTTAAAAAAGAGATTGTAAACAAAACAACCTACTGGGATCTGGCCTGCACGAATAACAAATTCAGAGACATAAACAATCCATGCCAATGAAACCAAACATGTGCTACTTGTAGCCCCGACACACAATCATGTTCTAAGGTATTTTCAGGGTATGACACAATTTATTTCAAATTTACTGAACATTTCAAAGCCACAAAAAACCCCAGGTGATTACATTTCCCAGTTGCTAGGAACAGAAAATTATGAATTTGATCTTCCTAACTGTCTTCCTCCTCACACACACACTCTGCCACATCATTTTTCTTCCATGCAAAACATAAGTTGATTTTGCAGAAGGTCTCATATTTTCTAAAGCCAGTCCCACAGTAAAAACACACACCTTCAGCGCTGAATCAGTGCTGTGCCAGTGGTCTCTGTCAAAAGCAAGCACCAAGCTAGCAGCATGAAACCTTCTCAGCTTCAGAAGACTGGAGGAGGAAGACAAGTCAGAGGTAGCCCTTGTCCTCCTGAGAAAGCTAGTCTTTTCTGTTCCTAGGGACTTTATTCTTCTGCATGTAGGACAAATGAATTAAAAAGACTGTCTCTTCACGTAGCCCATTCTTCTATCATATGTCATTTAATTTCACTGTTATCCTTGTACTTAACCCAATAACTTGTTTTTGGCTACAGCATATCTTCTAGAAAGACCTCCAGTGCTAATTTGCAAACACAAATGAAAAATTCTCTGCTTCCAAGCCTAGTTCTTTCCCAATGATGAATCACCCTCCCTGTTAAAAGTGTACATCTTACATGTCTTCTGATTCTTAATTTAAATTCTCATGTGAACGGTGCTTCTGGTTCCAGTAGCATTAAGCCAATGAATCACCACAGATCCGATCCAGCATGACAGCTCCTACACAAAACAAAGAAATCCATAGCCTTATGAAACGCATAAATCTAAATGGACAAGTGCTTCTTATATATCAAATCTACTGGCACATGAACCCCTGCACGCTGCACTGAGCTAACAGCATTCCAGGTACAGGCAAGCATCAATAAGGATTTTTTTAATCTAGTATCACAATCAAATATTCAGGAAGGCAAATGCTAGTAGAGATCAATCCCAAATAGACAACTTTCAATAAGAGTTCAAAATCAGCAGGCTACAGAAAAATAGACAATGTCACATAAATGTCTGAGCTTCAGGCTGAAGCTATGAGGACAAAATGATAGCATCAGCTGTCTCTTTATCTTGGATGGTTTGAAAACTGTATTGGAAACTACCCAGTACTTTCACAGAGTACTAGACTTGAACACTGCAGTTCATCTTCCTCATCTACCTGCTCATCAATGTATTCTGCAAACATCAAGGGAGTCTGACATTAATCCCTCAGCTCTCTAGACTGGTTTCATGGTTAGTTAAGCTAACTTCTTGTGTGGAGGCAAAAATTGTCAAAAACATATTTTCCCACAAAACTTTGACTCATAAGGGCTCTGCTTTCCTCACTGTGAGGTCTGCCTGCCTGGCTCAGCCTGCAGAAAATTAGGGTCCCAGTGGTTTCCAGGGGTGTGAATGTAGAGAAGAGCCACTGAACTCCACAGAAAATAAACACATACAAAACTGGTGCCTGCAATCTCTCAAAACACTGAGTGTGGAATTGTAATTAAAAATCTTCCTTACAAAAAAGTCGTGTATTACTCCAGCAAAGAGTCACCTTCCCAGTGCTTTGCTTCAGAATGATTTGAATGCCCTGAAATGTCCTTGCATATTCATCTTGTTCACAGTGAGGTCCCACACTTTTGGAAGAGTTTGCATCTAAGTATCTGCCTAAGCCTCACTGAAACCAAATTGCATTTAAGTATGTATTGTGAAAAACAGAGCTGTATTGCACAAACAGCTGTAAACAGTGTCATTAATAGAAAATACTAATATTAGTAAAGCGATAAGCTTAGACACTTTCATTAATGAACCTCATCAGTTCATATATTCAAAGCACAATGCAATTAGCTTTTTTCAGAACAGCTTTGTGTGCAATGCCAGCAAGCAAAGCCAACTCCGCTTACTACAGAATGGAGTTTTTCAGAAATGTGCGTGCACATTTTGTGTTGACTTCCTAATTGGAAGTACCAGTGCACACACGTCCCCAGAGCAATGTCTGATGAGATATTGGTACTCACAAGTAACTGTGAATGAATTCCAGGTAGTTTCATGCACTAATTATGCATGTATTTGTTCTGTTGCATTTCTGAGAATCAGGTCCATGAAAATAATCCAACACACCAGCCACAGGATATACCCATAGCAGTAATCAGGAGTTCCTTCCTCTCAAACCAGGTCTTGCTACACTGAAATCCGTTATGTGCTGCCTCTCTTTGCAGGGATCATGGTGCCAACAGGGAATCTCTGTAGAGATTGTCAAACCCAGTGAGTATATCTATCTGAGTCACTGAAAGAGCGTAAAATGATGAAATTATGCTGCCAGTCCAAAGGCTGGGGAAGGGACCCATGGGACTCCTTTGCCGCAGGGCACCAGGCTGCTCCTGGCCTGCTGGAAAAAGCCTGAGTCCCATCAACTAATACCTGCTATAAACCAAGATTCAAGTCTAAGGGCTTAGGAAAACTTAAGATACCTACATGTATCATAACATTTTAGAAGTGCACATAATAATGAATTTAGGATGCAGTTTATGTACTGTCACATAGTTTAGTCATGTATCTGTGTTAGGATTTTCCCCTTCACAGCTCCAGGTAACACCTTGTTACTATCCAACATACTGTTATTGTTGAAATATAGAGTGATAGACTCTAAGATGCTTGGAAATCTCCCCACTTAACAGTGAAGCAAGAGCTGTAAATAAAGCTTTCTTCACTCCTTAAACCATTTGGAAAAGAAAATCAGTGACAGGTTAACGTAAGTAAAGGGAATCAGGATTTAACCATAAATGGCCAAAAGGCTGAATTAACAAACTGAAGAAGGAATTCAGTGCACTCCTCACATGGCAAGGAAAGGATAGGCATTTTACACAGACATGTATGAGGTTTAACTGCAGAAACGTACATAACCAAGGAGACATCAGAGTAGAGGTGGAGGAATAAAAGACCCCTCCACCACCACCACACACTCCTATATAGGAATCAATATAGAAAAGGTACTGCACTAATTCAAAATTAATAAAGTTAAGCTGCTTGCTTGTAAATCAGGGATATGTAAGATGTACTTCTTTTGCTGCATCTTGTTCACTTAAAAGTTATATTTAATTCTGAGCTGATCGTCTTTGGCTCCTGTCACAGCTGGTGAAGAGTCACCATGCTGGTGGTTCTAATGCCTTTTAGCTGGTGGTTATCACTACAGAAATTTTTTTAATAACTCTTTGTATGCATGTGTGTACATGTGCACACACTCATATAACACATGGAATTTTAAGAGAATAATATTGTACAAAAAAAATAGTATGCTTTAATAATTATCAAGGTAATTAAGAAGATAAGAACAGTTAGTTCTTATGGGAACAATGTATAACAGTTAGTTATACATTGGAACACACAAAAAAATCACCTTCACCTTGTAACGTTCTACTAGACTTCTACTAGACTTTCGTGTTTGACCTTAGTTGCACATGCCCGTCTCTGCAAGCTTGGGGAGTAAGCATTGAAATCCCCACCTCTCTAAGGTAGCCCCAAAGGCTACCTTAGAAAGGCACAAATTCACAAATACTCTATAATAGATTTAAACATTAGTATATATACTTAAAAATAAAAAATAATTTTAAAAAAACTATGGAAACTTGTTACCTATTGTTACATGTTGCTGTAACAGGTTTGTATGTGTTGTGGCAAACTTGTGCAAGATTGGTAGTTACTCCCCTTGCATTATGCCACCACCATTATGCCACCACCAAATGCTGTTATTAAGAAAGAACGACAAAGATTTTAGGAAGGTTAGTAAGTGTCTAGTGGTATGGATCCCACCATTCTCCAGAAAAGAGCTGTCTGTCTCAGTCTCATCAGAAGACCAGCATCTCCAGCAGTAAGACAAACCACATCCAGCTGTGCCCCCTCTCTGCATCAGAGATAAAGGATGTCTATGGGACTAGTTCAAACTCTCATATCTAAATTTTAGACATCTGAAGTTAGTGTAGGTGAATGACACTAAGAGTATTTCCGCTCATGAAGAAAGACCTGAATAATACATATTTTTATATCAAGCATAAACTTCTTCTTTTCCTACTTAGCTAGAGAAAGAAAGACCTTTGTGATGGCAGAAAATCTAGTGCAATCTGGTGAGTATGGGGAACAAAGTAGCACCATGGTACCCTGAGTTTATCACCAGCAGAGAATAATCCATTGCTCTTCCCACACCTGACCTGAATGGTTCAAGATGGCCTGACTACACCCTCCTGGCCCAGTACAGTGCACTGGAAACAGAAGTAGCTTGTCTGAAGCTTTTTAGTTTCCAACCAGCTGCAGTACTGCCTTGCATCAATGTCAGCAGCTTTGTTGATTTGTTCACTATACCCTGAGCAGCATTTAAGGCACTTATTCTTCCAAAAAGAAAGTTGAATGCAAGTCCTCCACAAGGACACTGGCCTGAATCTCAGGGTTGGTTGACTTATATTCTTTTACAGAGGACTTGTAGGACAAAACAGTTTTAAGAGTCTACATGGACCCCATTCCGTCGCTTCTGCTGCTGTTACCTACTCCTTAAATTTCAGCTGTGTTTGGTGAGCTGAGCAAGTGAGAGAAGTGCAAACAATTCACATATCCCTCTCCTGTTCTGGCATCAGTCCAGTGCACCTCCACTGGCTTCCTAAACACAAAATGTTACTGGTGCACCTAAATAACACCTCTCACCCAGCTACAGTGGGTAATAATGCCTAAAACGGTGAACAAAATGACAATACATTACTTTAATACGCTGTGGGCGTACTATCTTAAGGGAGTTATTTCAGAGGTTTTTGTTCATGATTCCAGCTCCAGGTCTGCAAACTCACCTTTATGTCTTCTGCTTATGACCTCTTCCCATCCCCTCTCTGGTAACTGTTGCTTTAGGGTGGGTCTTTGCTGCAGGATTAGTCTGGGTGCTTGCTCAAAGA
Organism: Ciconia boyciana; assembly: GCF_034638445.1. Classification (NCBI taxonomy): domain Eukaryota; kingdom Metazoa; phylum Chordata; class Aves; order Ciconiiformes; family Ciconiidae; genus Ciconia; species Ciconia boyciana. The sequence goes on from NC_132934.1 coordinate 188,658,630, forward strand.
CTGGTTTCCTTTGCCATGCACATAGGAAAGAAACCCTGTATCGGGTGACTGCAGCAAAAACAGCTGAGGACTCAGGATTTTCTTTGGATTTGGCCTGGACTGGCAGATGTCTACCTTGCAAATGAACTCAAAACCTGTTACTTCTGCCATCCTGTCCTGCAGATTCATAGAAGGGCCTTGTTTTCTTGCCCCCTTAACTCCTCTTTTCAAAACTGGAAGTTGCATGGATAGTTGTAGCATTTGAAGATAAATTCCTTCCCATTGCTGTGTTGTATTTCTGCCGTCCTTGTGCCACATTTGAACTGGAACTCCATGCCTGGACTTGACCTTGCCTGCACTAGGCTTTTGGTAGGAGTTCAGTAAGACTCATCATTTGGGAAGACCCCAGAAATAAGAAACTCTGTAATTTCTAAGCAGACAACAACAAAACGACTCCCAGAAGAGAAGCCTTAGCATGGGAAATAAATAAAATACTGAAGACTGTGTTCAGGATGGCCAAAGAAAGCAGCTCAGCACTTGACAGATCAGTAGTGTCTGTTTGATACTGCTTCTGTTGAAGTACTGATGATTATTCTCAATTTACTGTGTGGTACTGCCAGTCTGGGCTCAAGGCTGCCTTGCAAAATAACAACTGACCAGCTCAGGGGGATTTTGTTGATTGTCTTCACTGACTGCATTTCCACAACATGACATGCTTCTGCATCAATGGAAAATGCCATCAGCATCCTTTTTCCCTGGAACATGACTTTCATTCACTGCCACAATAGCATATCCCTTCCAGTTGTTGGCTTAGTTTACTAAACTGGAAGGGTAATGCACTTCCAAACAGGTTTTCCCACAATACCAGTAGAACCTTGGATTGGCACAGCTTGTGAGCAGAGCCAAGAGTTCAGCCTAAGACACAGGTTTATGCAGCACTGAAGTGAAAAAGCAGCACAACTAGAACTAGCACAGCTCTTCAGTGAAGACATGTCCTTAATATAAATTACTGTCATTTTATAAGCAACAATTTTCAACAGTACAAAGAGAAGCTAAATTTGTGTTGAATGTTGGTAGGTTGGGGGCTAAAATAAATAATCTGGATAAAAGACATTTCTGGAAAAATTAACTTCCACTGATGTGGCTGTTACACGAGAGGGATTTTGCTATAGTTTATCACATGGTGTTTAAGACAATCATATCATTTTTTGTTAATACTTCCATACTGAACTCCAAACTGTTATTGCATTACCTGCAAAGCAGGACACCTTCAGGTTCAGTCTGCCAGGTTTTGTGCTTTTGTTGCAAAGCAAAAACTGAGAAAAGTAGATCTGAGAATGTTTGGGAGAAACTAGCTGCAGGGAGGCAGTCATGGAAAGAGGATGCAGCTTGCTGAATGAAATCCTGAATTCCTACAAAACAGGATTGGCATGACTCATAGAAAGGACTTTAGACTAGAAAAAATGAAGGGAGAAACTGGGCATGGTTTTAGTTCTTCAGGAATAACAAATGAGGTAACCAAAAATACGGCAAGAGCTGATGGAGTATAAGGAAGGAAGCTCATACTGATAGAAACCAAAGTCAAGTAGCTGATAGCACTTCTAAGGGACTGTTTCTCTCCCAGCTGGGTTACTCAGTGTGGCTGGTAAGAAACTGCTTCCCCATAGCGCACTAATGCAGGAGGCCTGGCAAACAGACCAGGCAAGGTCAAACTATTGGAACAGGATGTGAAATCAGACAATATAAGGGATAACAGCATGTGGTAAAATAGCAGCCACATTTAGAGCAGATGTACTGGGGAAAAGCAGTCTGCAGAAAGACAGAGATGAAGATAAAGGCAGTGGGGTGCATTGACAAAAGAACTGAGCATAAAAGTGTAAAGGTAGAAACAATGGCATGGACAAAACAGTATCTGTCTCAATCTCACTGGGGGAAAAAAAGGAAAAAGAGGTTTTACTGGGCTGAGAAACCACTATATAATTTCATGATGAGGTCTCCTGTTATAGATATTTAGGTAATGTTATTAGAAAGAGAGCTTTACTAATAATCACATCACTAAGGGACACTTCAATGTCATAGATAAAGAATGTAGAATAAGCATGATGCGTAATAGCAGGGTAAGTTACTTCCAGATGGGATGGGTTGCAGATTTCTCCACCAAATAGCCAAAAAACCCAACAGACTGTACGCTGTTTTTATTGGTCTTGCAATTGCTGAAACCATTTTAGAAGACTTCATCATTAAAAATAAAATCCCAAAGACTAAGAAGCTGAATTTATATTAAATTGAAGAGCATGTGAAAGTAGATCTGCAAGTTCTTCACTGAAGACAGACCATTATTAGAAATGAAGGAAACTAATTAAATCACCTGATGGTGAAAAGATCTATATAGTGACTAATGGCAAATATTTCTGCTGTTCACTTGGAGCTAACTACTTCTTAATGGAGAAGGACATAAAAAGATGTTAGGAGTATTGTACTAGAGAACTGGGTAAAATTCTGGTCATCAATATTCAAGAATTTGAGTTGAGATTTGAACAGATGCAGAGCAGCTCTGTTCAGGTGGCCAAACCAGTAGGTGGTTTATCTTGGGGGAAAAAAGGAAAACAACTTGATTTGTGTATCCTTTCAGAGAGAAGAATGAGAAGTAGGTTAAACCCAGACATGGTGGAGAAAAGGTCTGTGTGTATATATATATATGTATATATGTATATATGCATATATGTATATACATATATAAAAGGCATTGGTTTAAGAGCAAGTGGGTTAAACAATACATGAAAATGACTGACTGTGCACACATTTAGTATGGAAATGGGAAGGTCTCTTGCCTTTAGAGGAGGGAGGTTATGGAACAATGTTTTGGTCAAAGCAGGGGCACAAAATTTAGCAAGAGCTAAGACAGAGCTAAACCAGTTGATAACGTTATGGCTGCAGCAACAGCAAATGGCTCTGAGGCTCAGGCGGGCTCTTCCTGCCTATTGTCTGCTCCAGCTATTGTAATGCCACTGTCAGAAGTGCAGTGCTGCTTATTAAAAACTGATGAAAAGTAAGGCAAACTGGACATCTTCCTAGTTGTCTCCTTACTAAAGCAAACCATACAGAAAATAATAACACAGAAAACTGAAGACAACATAACTTCAAAGGTGCAATATTCAGCTGGCACTAATGTTCCAATATTGAACTCCATGATTTTGCTTTTGATGAAGTGCAGGATGCTGGCTATTGGGCTGGAACTGCTGATAATTACATGGCATTGATTTTTTTTTCTGTCCTGCATAGTACCAGAGTTGATTTCCCTCTTCGCTGATGCACAGAGCTTGCCAAAGTGCATGGGCTGAATCATAGAATCATGGAATCATTTAGGTTGGAAAAGAGCTTTAAGATCACCAAGTCCAACTGTTAACCTAGCACTGCCAAGCCCACCACTAAACCATGTCCCTAAGCACCACATCTACACATCTTTTAAATACCCCCAGGGATGGTGAGTCTACCACTTCCCTGGGCAGCCTGTTCCAATGCTTGACAACCCTTTTGGTGAAGAAATTGTTCCTAATATCCAGTCTAAACCTCCCCTGGCACAACTTGAGGCCATTTCCTCTTGTCCTGTCGCTTGTTACTTGGGAGAAGAGACCGACACCAGCCTCTCTACAACTTTCTCTCAGGTAGTTGTAGAGAGCAACAAGGTCTCCCCTCAGCCTCCTTTTCTCCAGACTAAACAACCCCAGTTCCCTCAGCCGCTCCTCATCAGACTTGTGCTCCAGACCCTTCACCAGCTTCGTTGCCCTTCTCTGGACATGCTCCAGCACCTCGATGTCTTTCTTGTAGTGAGGGGCCCAAAACTGAACACAGTATTTGAGGTGCGGCCTCACCAGTGCCGAGTACAGGGGCACGATCACTTCCCTAGTCCTGCTGGCCACACTATTTTTGATACAAGCCAGGATGGTGTTGGCTTTCTTGGCCCCCCGGGCACACTGCTGGCTCATATTCAGCCAGCTGTCAACCAACACTCCCAGGTCCTTTTCCACCGGGCAGCTTTGCAGCCACTCTTCCCCAAGTCTGTAGCGTTGCATGGGGTTGTTGTGGCCCAAGTGCAGGACCCGGCACTTAGCCTTGTTGAATCTCAAAGGGGAAGAGCTTGGACTTGATAAAATACCTGCTTCCATTGCTAGCAGTGTCTTCAATGATGAAGAAATGAGAGCTCAGCCCTGCAGAAGGCATCCTGTGTTACTGCCCACAGTGCCAGTGACTGCCACTAGCATCAAAGAATTTGGCTGCAAGGACCCCCATTGCCTGAGGCATTTACCCTTAGAGTGTATCTACATGCAGCCACCCTCCAGCAACCACCCTGCAGATGTAACCCAACTGACCTTCTGTTTGCTAGGTGGGATACTGATAACAACACCTCTGTAGCAGCTGAGAACTCAGGAACAGCTTCAAAATCTTGCGGGAAGATGGGTAAATATTCAAGCAGCCAGCCGCTGCTGAGCTCTGCCACAGCTACTCCTGCTGTTCTGGGGGAAGCTCACGTTTAAGACAAATTGTCCCAAACAGAGCACGAGGAAACATGCTGAAATCATGTCTGGTAAACAAGAGGAGCAGTAAACTGAAAATAATGAACCAAAACAGCTGTGGCAGAAACTAGACCTAGATAGTGAGCAAAACAGTGAGGGAATAGTCTGATGTCATCCGCCTCCTCTTTTGAGGGCCTTAAAAATAGCTCAAACGAGGGAAAACCAAGACAAAGCATAGAGGGACTGAAGCAATGATTTATACTATCCTCACGGCTGCCAGCCATGACACTTTTATTAACCTGCACAGCGATCAGCCCTGTCTAAAATTACGCATTTGGTGCATGCCCAGTTTGACTGCAACCATTCAAAACATACAGAAGAAACATCACTTCTAATCCTTCTCCCTCCAATAGACAAATTATAAAGTACTTGTGTGTTTCACCCATAGTTCATTCTGAATTCTTTTTAATAGCATTTTATCTAATCCCACATAGGCTGGGCCACAGTCCTTGATACGCAATTTACAGAGTGCTGAATGTTGAAACTTAACAAACGCTCACCAGGACCCTGCTTGGCTTACTGGCTTCCTGGGTTGCTTTGGTGCCCAGCAGCACACAAGGAAATCTAAAGAGTGAAACTGCATTTGGAGGAAATTACCTGTTTAAGGAAATGATATATACTCAGAGCCACATCATTCATAACACCTTTTTAAAAAATAGGAGGAGATAGAACAATAAATGATTAACAGAAACCAAGCAATAACCTCAGCTCAGGGGAAAAACTATTTCTTCAAATTAATAGTGTGATGCTTGAAATAAGACTGGAGCAATAGAAGAGTCAGGAGTGCCTGCAAGTTCAAGAGAAGATAAGCATTGTTCCAGTGGCTTAAGAGCTTCGTCTTTGTGCCATAAAGATCCATGAGCAGAGCACAATCCAAAACCTTTTGTGAGATGAAGTGCTTTCAAAAGAAAAGGCAACATCCTTCAAGCCCGAAAGTGGTTACTTTTAGAAAAGTTACTACACTGACACTCATGTCTTCAGCTTGAAGCTAGTGGTTACCCGAATATAAATCGTAAGAGCTAAGAAAAGAGAGGTCAAGTGTTTACCCTTCTGCTTCACTCTCCCTTGCTAAGGTTTGCCTCACTGCAGCAGGATTTCAGAGCTGTGAGTGGTACACGATTGTGCACTTGGTGCTTCAGGTTGCGGAGTGAGTAAAGTATAAAAGGGTCACTTAGACTGGAAGTCTACTGTTGCTGTGAAAGTGTCTCACATTTCCATGTTCTTTTACGTTTGATAACAGCAGCAGGCTTTTGAATAAAGAAGAGCACTATATGGCATTTAAATAGCAGATCTAATGTAACTATGCATAAGTTGGAACAATTATATAAAAATCACGCAATAAAAAAAGGAGGCAAAGCACTCAGCCACCTCAAACGAATAAAAATGCCAGAAGGGACCTAAGCCTTCATTATATACTGATGACCTGATAAATTACATTGCCAGAGCACACGCAAGCCTGTCATTGACAGTCTAATTCCAGCCTACCTCTGTGGAGAGATGAGAAATCCTTCTCTCAAGCCCATACCCAGAAAGCAGATGGAAAGAGCAATGTAAATAAAAAGCTTCATAGGGATCTGCTGGATCTTACTGATACTGCACCAGAACTTGATGAAAGAGGGTACAGGGAGCTTCATATTTCTCTGGTTGTCTCACCAGAGAGACTATAACTCTAATAGCTCTATTAAGAAATGTAATGGATAGATTGAGAGTGCTTAAATGAGGACACTCACTGACCCATTAACTCTGGGAAGCCAGTTATTCTCATAAATGCACTTTCAAGGTGTAAGTGCAGAGCGGTACAAGCTAGCTCAGCAGGAATGCAGATGATGGTGAGGCTGGACTGTCACTTTGGGTGCAGAGGAGGGTGGTAGCGGGAAGTGCTGCTGGAGTACATCTGCACCACACAGGGGACCATAGGAGAGAGACCCATTAACTAGAACTGGCTTTGGGACAGTGTGAGGCACCAAATCCAAGGTGGTTAGCTCTGCTGTGGGTCAGGGATCAGATTAATAGAGCAGCACTGAGGTAAAATGGTTATCCGCTTTTTAGGACAGGAGCAACGCTGTGCTATACGATAGCTGTACACGCACACTCAAAACTTTCTTGGGGTGTGCCATATATACAATAGAGCTGTTTTCCGGCTCTGGTTCCCTCTATGGACTTGGAGCAAATCTTTTAACTTCAATATTCACACACAGGTGAAATAGGGCGATTGGGCCTACCCACCTTTCCAGGCTGTAGTGGGCTTGGTTGTGGCAGCTTTACCAGCAGACCAAGCAAGGTTATCGCAAAGGAACTCCTCTCCCTTCCCGCCAGCCCAATGCAAAATTGTTCTCAGGCAGTTGTTGCTTTCCCTGTGGCCTCTTAGGCAGCAGAACAATCTGTGTTTTGCTCTGATTTGGGGAAAATCACCTTAAAGGCATTGAGATAAATTCTTTGAACGACGGCTACAGACTCGCATAGTTCCCTGTGCACTAAACTACTAAGATCGTTAACTATATTATTAGAAAAGGTAACGGAAATAAGTGCAGTTTAGGTAATTCCTTAGGAACATGGTCCAAAGCCCATCAATAAATTGCTTTAGCCAGTGTCTTTCTAGTAAGCAGGAGAGAGGAGTTGCCTGTTTATGTCCACAGCTATTGAAAGGTCCAGTCAGCCCCAAGTGCTGAGGTATCTGACCACCCTGTTATCCCTGTAGAAGCTAGGATAGCAAAAGGGAGCACATTTTCTATGGCAAGGAGTAAGACTTATCAATCCATTTATCCTTATCCATCTGAAGATAAACATCCTGTCCCTTAGCTGCATGTGTATGGAGTCATAAAAGAAAAAGATCTGTTCAGATTTTTGTCCTGTGATCCAACTGTTGGGTGTTATGAAGTGGGGGGTGGGTTGTGCATGCAAACTCACTGAAGCATTTCCCCTTGGTTTGGTAGCATGCAGGCAGACAGATATGAAGAGATGCTCTGTCAGGGCAACACACAAGCTATTGCAGAACGGAAGCCTTAGTCCAGCTCTGAGATTCAGACAGGAAGAGCTCATCTCTGCTAGACTGTAAAGAAGTACAATAAATAGCAACTGTTCAGAGTTAACCTGATGAAAACCTATTTGCAGAGAAATGACAGGACAAAGATGGGGCCCCAGCCACAGGCCCTGGGAGCAGGGTGCCATGCTCTCATCACTCTGGGCCTGAGCAACCTGGGCTGGTGGCCTCCGGGGCAGACGAGAGCAGAGACATCTGGATGGCTTTGCATGGCATCAGCCTGCATCCAGCAGGACTAATGAGCTCTGCATCAGTACTAGCCAATGCCTCTGCCTTCCTGCACTGTGCTCCTGGGCACTCCAGAGTCCAAACTGTGCTCAGACACAGCTCTGGGTTAATGGTTTAGCTCTGGGCTCCAAACCCACCCAGACATGGCTATGGGTTAATGATTTAGGTATCTAGGGCTCAAAAGTAAATGCATGTTTGTAATGTAGAGGCCCTACTTCTCAAAGTTGATGGTAATTTTGAAAGAGTTTAAATGAGAAGTGTTTTCCTTACCCAATCTTTGACACAGTCAGTCTTCAAAGCACACACCAATAAAATGTATTTGGTCAGCTCAGTGACTGTGAGGGTAGCAGCCCCACCACAGCATTTGGGTCATACTCAAGGGCAACACTGTCTCTTGTGCTGGGGCTGATGTAGAGCTGTGGTACACCGTGCAGGCAGGTGTATCTACGTAGAGCTGCGGTTTATGAGAGTACAGCCTCTGTGGGGATGCAAAGGTCAAAGACAGGGAAGGCAGGAGTGAGCACTAGCAGCTTGGTCAGGCCCTTTTACTCCACAAGACGACACATGCCCAAGTGCTAGCCACCATGGCAATATCATTAGCACAGCATCTGTCACAGAGGAACATGGGATCTTCATAATGGCCAGGGGAGAAACAACAGCCCTAATAGCAAGGTGTGCTAAATGACAAACACATGAGGAATCCCATTTCAACGGGTTACAATTTCAATCAGACTTGTGCTAGAATGTTTTCCTGAATCCAGGAACCAGGGAGGACTGCTGGGCAGGAAGAAGAAGAGTCTGGCATGGGCAGGCTCAGGTGGATTTCAGGCTGTTATTGTTCCTAGAGATCAATGTCTTCTTTTAAGTGATGCAGAAACGATGAAGATGTTTTCTTTACCATCCATCCTGCCTTGGTACACAAGGCTTGACCCAGACAACCCTCCAAAAGCCAAAAAAGAAACAGGATTTTTCCTGCCAATGCAAAGGACTTTGTTTCATGGCTTTACTTTGCATTTGGATTGAATTTTTTTAGCCAGTGACTGTCAAACAAGCATGTTACTGTGGTTCATATACTATCATGATTTTTCTTCAACTAGAGTGAAAGCAGCACCATTTTCAGATGGAGTTAATTCTGCATTAAACACAATTAATTCTTTTTATGTGCCTCCAGAAAATATGAGATAAATTTTCATTTCCATAAAGCACCCTCACTTCAGAAGCATCAGAATGTGTGCCAGCTCTGTGTCTTTTGAATAATGAAATCACCATGTTTGGTATGAAAACATAGATTACAGCAGTTTAATTAAGACAGTTCTGGAAAAGTGAACAAATATCAGAGAAAACGTTCATCATTAAAGGAAAGACAAATTGCTACATTTTGTTTGGATAGTTTATATATTTGGCAGGGGAAGGCATGCCCTGGACAAAGACAGCTTTCTTCCTGCTATTCCTAGAGTGGAGCTGTATTTCAAGGTGCAGGCAAGATGGGGTTTAATCACAATATTGGGCTAATCAAGTGTAGCTTGGAGCAGGAGAGAGGGTATATGGAACCTACTTAGAAATGGCCCCTCTTTCTTCCCTATATGCAGATCCAATGTTAGGAAGTCTGGCTCTCATTTGCTTTCCAGCACAGATGAGGAAGCCAAGCTGCTTAGGTAGGAAGGGATATTAGTATTATAATTCAAGCTGGTGAAATTCAGTTTTCTTATCTTGGGGGGAACCTCAAGGCACTGGCATTTGGTTTCATCCTACATCACAAAAGAAAAACAAAAAAATACTTCACTTCTTTGACTGTTCTTATGTATTTTGTTTCAGCTGTCTCACTCTGAAATAAATGAGTGCGATGATAAAGTCAAACTGAAATGTTACAACCTTTTATCTAACAAATATTTTGATGATTTTCCACAAATATTTTGACACAGCCACAGTACACAACCATGAATTAATTTCATTTCTTTCAAATAGTATTTGCTGACAGAAAGCTGTTACATTTACAACTGTTGACAAGCTCTGATTAGAAATTAACTGATCTGTTAATGGTGAATGAACAGATGTATTTCTCCACCAGCGACACATGGCCAGGCCCTGGAATGCCACCTGGAATGGAACCTCACCTAGACTTAGAAGCAATCTGGTAATAGAGTGATGCTTCCACACATGGGAGACTGGGCTGTCCCTGGACCAGCCTGTCCCTGCAGAGTGGACTTCTCCAGAAGGGACAAATGTTCACATCATTGTCTGCTCCAACAATGAGCTCTCCATCCTTGACTAATGGTAGCTGTGAAAGGAGGAATAAAGAAAAGGAAGGAAAATTATATTTAATCTCCCCCAAGTGTCTGAAATATCCTTTACTTATGTTCTTCAAGATTCTTACTGCCTCAGCAAAGTCTTTCAAAGTACCATATTCCAAAAAACATATTGACTGCAATGCACTCCTCCCTAGTCTGTGATTGATCTTGTTGTTTTCCTCTCTGTTTGTTTGCTTGGGTTTAGATGCATTACCTTTACACTTTAAGGCACTCAGGGTACACAGCTATTACCTGTCACACCCCATTTACCACCGATCTTAGTGGCCATCAGTGCTACTACCTAAATAAGAAAGAAGACACTAATAACAAAGTCAACCGAAGAGAAAAGGAGCCCCCAGATCTCCAGAGAATGAGTGGGGACAAAGGAAGAGTGAGGAAGGAAACAGGGGCTGAGGACAACAGGCAGTGAAAAATTCTCTAATCCTGGCCTCCCAGGTGGGATATTGATCCCTTGGGGTGAGCTGGGGCACTCGGATCCAGCCAAGGCAAGGAAATAAGAAGGGCTGTTGTACAACTGGATCTTTCACCAGAGTGACACAGGGCCTTCAAACTTTCTACCTGGAGGCATCGGTCCGTATTCACCCCCGCCTCCAGTATGGGCACTTAATGGAGGTGGCCAGGCTGGGAGCGTGGTCTGCACAGGCTGCCTCAGTGGAGGGAAAGAGACATCTTCCAGTTGGGCACCTGAAGCTGGAAGGGATGAACTGGAGCCAGCCTGCCAAGTGGGCAGCACCCACCTCCCACGACACAGGCAGAGACGGCCGCAGCCATGGGTAGCACTGCCCAGTGCAGAAAGCAGAAGCCTTCACTGAAATTTCATCCACAGCTGGAGGACAAAACCAGGAAGCTTTCAGAAAGGAGGACTTTCTCTTGCCATGTCCCTGGCAGGAGCTAGCAAAGCTGGGCCTTAATCTCTCTCAGTGCTCTTGGGTGTATTAAATTAACATAATCAATCAGTAATGCAAAGTAATAGGATGAAATGAAGCATTGTTCAAGTTTAAGTACTGGGAAATCACCAGACTCTTGAGAAAACAAGTGAAAGGTTATCTCAAACAAACCTTTTAAATGCAAAGTCACCATTTCTCTTTCCCTCTGCATGGTTGGTAGGTCATGTGTACGTAATGTCAGGCTCAGATGAGATCTGATTTCTCCCATGTTATCATGGGATACTTGGTATTCCACCATAAAAAAGAGCAAAGGATGAGAAGAGCCCTCTAAGAAAAAGGGGTTAAAGCACTTAGACAAAAAAAAAAGGCAAAAAAAAAACCAAACTAAAAAACCCCAAACCCCCAAAGATCCTAATGAGCAGACACCAAAGAGCAGCAGGAGTGCAGAAATGGACCTGGCCACTCCACTGGGAGAGAACACAACTGTCCTGACCTATTGTCTATTGTATCACTGTGAAACACAGTGGGACAGAATATAGTTCTGATTAAATCAGCATCTAAGACCAGAGACATATACCCTAATTAACCCATTCTGAATGGTAATAAGGCAGGGATAATCAAGGCTGGAAGCTGCACTGAAAACAGCTGCTCAGAAGTGACCAGGACAAATATCAAAATGAAGAAACCTGTGGAAAAACTGAGAATGATGAGAAAAAAATGGTAATGAAACAATAATAGCTTGTATGTATCTAATGACTCTCAGCCCAAAGGAGCCCACAACATTTTGCAGCATAATAGGGAAACTAATTAGGGGTCACTTTACCCAGTATTGAAATGGAGCTGCCTCTTGTGTAAGTATCTGGTTGATAACAACAATTATTAACAGCACAACAGCAATAGTACAAAACTGCTTAGGTCTGGAAGTACAAAATAATACCAAAACCACCTGAAGCATCTGGTAGACAGGTCGCTCAGCCTGGGTTCAGGCTTGATTAGGAAGGCAGTTTGAGTTTATCTGTTCAAAAGCTGTGTTGGTAGGAGCCAAACTCTCTGAAGTCTGCAACGCAGAGATGTCTGTGCCTGAGCTATTCTCCCCGGCTCCTCTTACACACAGCAAAGGGAATCAGGTACTTTTAGGACACAATTCATGTGATCAATGACAGACATTTATTTTAAAATGAGATTAATCACATCCTAAAATTATAATCATATCCTGGCTATAAAGGGAGCCTAGACAAGTAGTTTGAATGTGAACAGCTTTATTGTAAATTTCTTTATTTTTGTCAGATGAAGGCCACTTGATGTATATAGACACTAGATGTTGTGTGCAACACACCAGACTTTGCTGAGTTGATTTATTTTTTTATTTTAATGAAGAGAATAAAAATGTAGTAAAATTAAAGTGTCTGCAAGATGGCAAAGTGTATGCTTTTCTGGTCATCATTTACACTTAAGGTGATGCCTATATTTTCCTGCGCTTCTCACCTTCATACTTCTTGCCATTGTAACATTCTCTCTTCCATTTTCTGTACAAATTCATGCTTTGCAGGTGGGAGTGGCTCTCTAAGTGCCAAATCACCATACCATGGGAGGAAGAAGCATTCAGGATACTTGGAGAAACACTATAAAACTCACACCACCACCACCCCCCCCTTTTTTTTTTCCTTTACTTTGAGTTTAAGGTCGAGGTAGGAACCTTGGGGGTAACCCTTACTTACTTACTACCCCAAGGTAGTAACCCTTGGGGGGTGCAGAGCTAACAGCAAGGACTGCCAAGGCAAATTTGACCAGACATTCAGGGAAATAAGGAGAAATCTGGTAGGCAAAGTTTCTGGAAGAAGAAATAGCTGCAGCAGAAAGATAAGCTTTCTAGAACAAACTTCAAGGTGGTTCAGGAATCAGCTGTGATTTTAACAAGCCATGTTACTGAATTGGACAAACTACATCTAGCCCAGCCCTGCTTTGACGCCTTTGCTTTTATTCTTCCAAAAAAGGAAGTAGTATGTGTAAAAAGCAATACTTCTACGTATTCTGTGAATATGGTGACCTGGATAAATAATAAAAATGGCAATACTAACTCCCCAGAGATGGCATGAGAAATAATGGCTTTAGTGACTAGCACGATACTTGGCAACATGGAAAAATGACTAATTTCTTAAAACTTTCTACTATTTTTGAGAGTTACTATTTTCTCTGAGCTTTATCCTTTTCAGGAATACTAAAGGGGATTTGTAATTGAACATAAATGAACAATTATGCTTAACATTCAGAAGAGGCAAAAATGAGTACCTAAGTATTGCCTCCAAGTAGCTGATTCTGAAGATGCAACTAGAAGTACTACAGAAAGAATCTTCTGCAAGCTCTTTTCAACAACTAGGATGACATTTAAACCTTGATATTCTTTCACAGTTACAAGAAAAACTTTCACAGTAGATGGACATAGTAGATCTCTGCTAAATATATAGCTATATATATTGTCCAGCAGTTAAATTATCCTCTCAGGAGTCTTGCTGCAAATGAATGAAATTCATTTTCTATAAAGACATGATAACACTAAACTATATTCTGTAAGGTAGGGTGCAATGAGATGGCAGATACAATGCAATGTGGAAGTCTGTAAAGAAGCAGTGTTATGAAGATCCAGCAGGATTTTTTAAAGTGTATTCAGAACAGATGGTATGATAGGTCCATGTCCTGTATGCAAGAAAGATCAGAAGCTGAAAGAATGGTGTATTTTCAGTTCATTAGGTTTGGACCATCTGGCTGTGGTGGGAGATTTTGAACTGAGCAAATCCAGGTCCTCACAGAGCCCTCATGAGTCAAAGCACCTCAATCCTCTCTGTTTTTTACAATTAATCCATGCGAAAGCCACAAGTTCACCTTTGCCTCATTCTGCCAGTCAATCCTACCTGCCCATACTCTGCTTTTTCTCCTCATTCTTGAAGCTCTGTGCAATTAGCATCATCATTAAAAAGCAATTTACCAGTCGGATCCTGCTTTACAGTTTTTAAGTGCTCTTACATGCTTCCTTTAATCACTTTTCTGCTGGCAAAACCCTTGGGAGCGTTGTCATCACCATTTTACAGATGCTGCCACCAATCTCTGACACATGTAGAGATTAAGTGACCTGCTCAATGCTACAAGAGAAACTAATATCATAGGTAGGACTGAAATTCAGGAGTGTATCTCACTCTTCTAGGATGATGATCACAGATTTTCCTTTTCCTGTTTGAAAATCAAGCACGAGGAAAATAAATTAACACTATAGTCAGCATTGAGGACTAATTCACTAACAATATGAGAACTGTAAAGGTATGAGGAGTTAAGGATGGTGCTACACATAGAAAATGGAAGAGCTGTCATGTGGCCCTTGGGCTGGGTGAGGTTTATCTCATCTAGTTTTACAGCTGAGATTCAGCAGTAGCTTGTAGACACCAACTGCAGAAAGCAACTCAACAAACCTGCGTGCCTAGCACCATTTGGGATGCCCTGGGATTTCTGAGATATCTGCACGAGGCTGACCTGCTCTGCAACATCAGCTTCAGCACAGCACCAACAAACTGAAGCAAGTCCCTGTTCTCCTGCTCATTGGGAACAGCTGCAGTCCTGGAGCCACTGGAGAGGAGGAGCAGTCCTCTAGGCTTTCCAGGGGATGTGGAGGACCCTGTGGTGATATGAACGGTGAGGAAAGCCTGAGCAGACCAGCTAAGTACAGGACACAGTGGATGGGAAGAGGAAGCCTGCAGTCCATGAATTAGAGCAGTGGCCACATGTTGGGACCAGTGCATCTCCTCCTTGCGTGCATCATGTGAGACTGGACAGTCACCTTGGGCCAAGCCCATGAAAGGGATTTTGGCAATTAAAAACCATGCCCAGGGAGAGCTAGAATGCAGTGCCTCAAAACAGGTTTCACAGTAGTCAGCACACCAAGTTTTGGGCTAGGGTACAAAATCACCTAGTAGGAAACTCCAAAGGGGAGAGAGCATCCTCCTTCAGACGCAAGCACCTACATGAAGCCAGGATCCCCATCAGGTACCCGCACAAAGGGACCCCTTTGGGGCAGCAGCTGACAACTGCCTCGGTCTTTTAGAAGAGGCTGGAGTCCTTGCCATGTCCATAAAGGACGGGAATTAATTCCCCCTTGCCTGGGAAGCAATGGGCCATGGTACCACCATGAAACAGTGCAGATTCCTGTATTTCCAAGACATTCCTGTATTTCCAAGACTTCTTTCCAAGACAGTGCCTTAGGCGCAGAGCTGGAAGTAAGCAGGGGAGCAAGATAGCATCCTTCATTTTTGCTTGTGATATAGAAACATGAGACCTCTGGTACTGGCAGGTGAGAGCACATCAGAGTCTCACCCTGTGGCCCAGCAATTTCAGTGTCCATGTGCAGAGGGGATGTCTGGGGCTCCAGCTCCAGCTGTGCAACCTGTGTGAAAGTATCCCTGGACAAAATTGTACATTGGGTGAGACGCAAGGACTGAAACCAGGAATGCTACTGAGGTAAGTCATAGCTTTGCCTTGTTTGTACAAAGTCCCCATGGAACTGGAGGTTAGAAAATTAAATTCCGCTCCCAACCCAAAATCATCACTGCAGCTGTGACCCACAGCACAGATCTGTCCATCCCAAATGTGGTCCTCCTCACAGGCCTACCCAAAGCGAGTGACACGTGCTCTGTTTGCCACACGCAGGAGATGCACAAGCAGCCTCACACAGCCACTGTCCAGCAGACAGAGATGGTCTCAGCCTGAACCCGTATCCAGGGTCTTAACCCAGCCCTCAGCAATGGGGGAGAGTTCCCTTACAATCTGTGCATATCTGGAAATAGCAAGTATGTTGCTGTAACCATAGTGGTCTAAATATCTTAAAGGGTTAGGGAGAAGCAACTTCATCTATTAGATCAATTGCTGCATGCAGGAACACAAGACCGTCATCAGGTTTTTTAAGTCCCTTTCTTCTTCTCTGTTACTGTACACAAATCTCAGCCAAAGTGTGTTGTCATCCTTGGAGTATATTAATTCATGTCAAAATTGAGATTAATGATCATTTTTCAAAAAATTATACATTCTAGCATAGCACTTGGTCTGAAGGCCAATTTACCCATGTTGTAGTGTTCTGGGACCTCTGGAAAATTATCTCGTATAATCACTGGATAGCAGCCCAGGAGAATTTTGATTTTGGCTAGGGTTACTAATACTTATCTCTGAATGATGGATCGGCTACATTATATAGTTCATATTTCTCATAAAACTTTTGCTCATAAATCAAGAGGGATACAGCCTCTTATGTACTTCATCTAATGAAATATAGATTAGTCTGTGGGAAGATTTTTGGAAGTCAGTTAGATGGAAGTCAGTCTGTATTTCTTCTCACCAGCCCTTTTTGTTACAAAAAACCCGAGCAGGATGCATCCATTAAGAAGGTATTAGCACAGGGATATTTCTTGGAGTCAAAGTGAGAGATTGTTTTTCACTTATAAGCAAGCGAGTACCCGGTTCAGGTTATGAACTGCTACTGAGGTGCAAAGTAATGTCCTAAATGTCCTACTGATTGAAATCCTACATTAAGTACGTTTGCTTAATCCAACACATTAAGTACGTTTGCTTCCCTAGAGTTTGTCCAATATGGAAGGTAACCTCGTAATGCTGTCAGTATGTGCTGACACAGCACAGCTTACATGTACCTTGTGAAACCAGTGAGTTGTAATTACAAAATGAGGATACCCAGCTCAGCACACAGGGTGGCCGTAAGAAACTGGAGATTAATACAGTTTCACTTCTGTTCTGTGTAAGCCGCCCAGCCCTCACTTTAAGGCATCTGAGTCTTATTTGCCTGTGCATACGACTGCTGCCGTCAACTTGGTGTAAATCAGGACCAAAGGAGGGGCAAGTGAGGTCTCCCAGGAGTGGTTCTCTCACAGGAAAGCAGCGTACAGCCCAGCTGTCAGGTGGCAGCGGTGGAAACCTCACAGGAACAGGGAGCAGAGTCAGCTCTGCTCTCTTGCCTGCCCTACGAGAAGCTTGCTCTCAACAGCTTCCCAGGTGTCATCAACTCCCAGCTCCCAACCGTTGACACTTTTCATACACAGATGAGACAGGGAGCGAGGTAACCTCTGCAATGTCCCAGCTCAGTCAGCTGGGTCGGGCTATGCCAGTTACCACAGGCTTTTCAGGCACCACCAGAGCTAAGAGCTGGCCAGGGTGCAGGTAAAAAGGCAGTGACAGTGGTCCAGCGTGGAAGAATATGGAGAAGAGGGGATGGCAACCTCTGGGAAAGACAACAGCAAAGGAGGAGGGGATGTGTCGCGGAGGAAAGCAGATACAGGAGCCCCAAGGGAGCAGTGGTCCAGGGCACGGTGGAGGACGTACACAGAGGCTAGGACAGGCTGATGCCAACCACTGCAGGTCCATTTCACAGAGGAGTCAGCGGAGCGTTGTTAATTTACAAGACCTGTCGTGTGTCCCAGGAAAATATTATGGGATGGACTATGAAACTGCTGCTTACACAGAG
This sequence comes from Ciconia boyciana, assembly GCF_034638445.1. Taxonomy (NCBI): domain Eukaryota; kingdom Metazoa; phylum Chordata; class Aves; order Ciconiiformes; family Ciconiidae; genus Ciconia; species Ciconia boyciana. The sequence goes on from NC_132934.1 coordinate 188,676,158, forward strand.
CAGCCCCTCGCTCTGCCGGTAGCTCTGAGGACTGAAGCAGAGGTCATCCACACAGTAAAGCAACATGGAGTAAGTAGCTCATCACAGTGTCTGGAAGCTGGAGAGGGCATATTAAAGAAGCAGCTCCGTTCTCTTTAAAGGACATAATATAGACATAATAGAGATTTCCTGAGAAACCCAGCCAGACATGACAGAGGAGCACATTTCCAATTATCTACTCATCTAAAAGGTGATTAGTGGGTGTCACTCACAATCAAGCTTATAGAAACAATGCACTGTACCTTTGAGCATGACATTTCTTGTCAAATTCAGATAACTGAAGCATAATCACAATGTTCATTCCTCCCAGGAAGCATATTTTTATAATTTTTTAGACACAAAAGATGTCCAAGTACAGTAGCTCATACCACCCAGGCCCATGGCAATTTCTTTGTAAGGACGTTTGGGAATAAATAATACTGTGAGAATCCCCATATCTTTTCTACTACAATTTGCTACTGCAGGGAACAGTTCAAATTTGTTCCTCTGATACCCATGGATCTTGAGGGATCTGTGCCTACCACAGGACCACCAACCTCTGCTCTGGCTCTCTGAGAAGACAGCAAAATGATCTGAGGACCCCCCTCTGCTATGAATAGCCATAGTGAGCATTCAATAGTCCCTGTACAGCTTTTCAGGAGGACACAGTGCAATCAGAGGCTTCTCTTGGAAAGAGGAAAGGGCAATTTTTGGTGTCTTTCTCTCCCTGGCTTTATCTCTCATCATTGCCAGTTCCCTGGTCAATTTGAAAATAGTGTGTACTTCAGTGTTAATATATGATCCTCTCCAGCCTTGTCATATATTTAGTGTTCAAGTCCTGAATGCATGTGTTCCTAAAGACTCTCTTAGAAGGAAAGTAAGTTCCAAGCTCATTTCATAGTCTTCTGCTCTCCTCCTCTTCCTGATTGTGGTAATAACTTGACTGGGTATTTATTTTTAACTTAATTATTTGCTATGTGGTGCTGTAGCTATTTACACACACAAAACTGCATAGAGTCAAACACTACATGCAGCACAGGATCATATGTAAACTTCTTATAAGACAGTCCAAATTTCAGGACTGAATGCAAATAGAAATGTTCACCAGAGCACAACTACTACCAGGAATAAAGAACAGCATTAATGAATAAAGTTTTCCTCAAAGAATTAAGTAAATGGCAAAAGGAATAAATGACAAGGCTGACATTTTAATAGAGAACTTCCCTTCTGAGTCACAGCTGTGGGTTGTGAAATTTGTTGGGCTTATACTCAAAGGGTGTTGATATTTTTTTTCAAATTGCTCAGCACCATGTGCTATTTAACACACTTAGTTCATGTGTCCATAAGCTATTTCTTTCTCATTTTTTAAAGATGTGAATTTTTAGATTTCTCTGGAGTTCTTCATTTTCCTTAGATAGCAGATGCTCTTGAAGACCACTAGAATAAAAAAAGAAAAAAAGACAGAAGAGGAGGACAAAAATGGCATTCATCCTGAAAAGTGTGAGTTTTCCACCATGCTGGAGAGGCCTTCCTCTGTCATTTCTACATAACATTTATTACCTGGTTTTGACAGAAATGGATATACAGTGTGTAAATACGCTAGACTTCCCATGTGTCCTTTCCACCACTGGCAATTTGCACTCATTCCAAAGCTTTTTTTTTTTTTTTTTTGTAAGTTGTTTTCCAGCATCCACTAAATATGGCTGGATGCTAATTATAAGTACCTAGGTCCCAGTCATTGCTATTTGTCCTGCCCAATAGCCTGTTATCATTGCACCTGAAGTCGAGTATTTATTCCAAATGGAAAAGAATCACTCAGTTTGAAGTTTATTTTGTTACAAACTTTGCAAGATCAGGGATAAAAGGTTCCCATTAAAGTCCACTTACGTGACTGAAAAACTGCTGGGTGTCCTTCACTACTGAATCTTCCTGTTGAAAAAAATTAAAAGGGAAAGGGAGAAATGCAGATGTTGTTAAGCCTTATTCTTGATACACTGCTTTGGTCAATTCTGTGTTCCTTTGCACAGAACTGAACCACAAACATACCACATACCACTATGCTCACGGGGAATAAAAGACAGCTGTTAAATATTGCCAAACCTTTCTCACAGGTTGAGGAGATTACATGGTGGAGAAACAGTCTTGGAAAATGTTCCATTATCAAGTCTTGAGCGCTAAGTTCTAATCCACCCTGGAGAGTCTATCAAACTGAAATTGGTTGTAGTGTAGCCTGTATCTCAGTACATCATTATTAAAATGAGCAGCTGGCTCCCATTAGAAGTAGTATGGGAATGGCACTGATAGGTTCATTTGTAATCTCTTCTCCAAAAGACACCTTGGAGGTCAAAATTTGCAGAAATCAATATACATTTGAGAAGTCCAACACAATCAGCTGCATGTTGTAGGTGATCAGAGGCTGACACCAAACATCACAAAGAGAAAGGAGGACTACAAAATAGCAAACATTGCTAGTAACTTCTTAGAAACCTTCTCAATTACTATCACACTGACTAACAGCTATAGTTAATAAAATGCTTAAGAGAAAATGGCAAATACACAGATAAGTAACAGTGGAGAAATGGGGACCCCACTGATAAACTTTTCTAAAATCAGATCATTATAGGAAGATTTATTACAAATGTTACACATCTACTTAGCAGTGAAGCACACGTGCTTATCACCTGGTGAGCTAAGAGGGCCAAGAGAAGATAAGGATAAATACAGTGCCCTGCGTCTTGTTACTAAGCATGATTTCAGCACTCCTTTAACATTTAAGCAGTCCAAGGACCTAAATAGGATAAATAAGGTGATCTCAGAGATGTTATCCGCACTGCCTTACAGAAGGGCAGAATTCGTATTGCTGAACCTCGTGACATTTTGACATGTTGCAACCATGAAGATTTCAGATCTACTGAGAAACTGCAAGTTATTCCATCCAGTCTTCCTATTTTTAGTCACTTTAACACCAAATTATGTGTTGGTCCTTCACAGCCCGAATGTTACCTATTGTGTGTCTAGTCATCTGCTTGAGACGCCCACTCTCACAGAAAGTCTCCACCAAAATCCAACACATGTTCGGCACACAAGGAATCAGTGTCATGATGAAGAGTTTTGCATCACTAGCCAGATCTTGGGTTTTTGCGGAAGAGTGGGTATGGTAGATAATAATAAGAAAAGTTCACTGCTGTTTCCTAAGAAGTAGAATAGATGCCATTTGTGGGGGTTTTCTTTACTACTCCCACACTTCATCCGGTCTGAGCACTGCACAGGATTTAGCTATGTTTCACTTACTCAGCAGTCAGGGAACATATTGTACTGACACTTTTTGCCCAATGATTTTCTGGCATGAATAACGAAGTTGCAGGAAGCCATATGCTTTTTCTAATTATCCATTATCCTCATTATTCAGCCACTGTCTGATTATTGATTCAAAAAAAATCCAGCTCAGCATTGAGGTTTATATTCAGCAAATGAATTTTTCAAGTTACTTTAGGTTAACTTAAAAAGAAAAAAGAACTCTCACTGGCATATTATACATTTATTAAGATAAATTACTGAGATCCCTCAGGGACATGAAATTAAAAGTAATGTATTGTATGAAAGGTTGCAACACAAGGCTGGGAGATTCTTTCATCAACTTTTGCCATTTTCCCTGATGCTTCGTATCTATCCAGGACACATTCACTCCAAAAAAATACAAGTTCCAATCAGGAAGAAAGGAAGAATGCAGGGGCTTTACTAGCAGAGATAGAGACGTGATCATCCCACTCTACTCAGCGTTTGGCAGGCTGCACCTGGCGTGCTGCGTCCAGTTCTGGTCCCCACAATTCAAGAAAGACGCAGATAGACTGGAGGGGGTCCAAAAGAGGGCCATGAAGATGATCAAAGGGCTGGAGAGCCTGCCCTATGAAGAAAGACTGAAGGAGTTGGGTCTTTTCTCCCTGCAGAAGAGGAGGCTCAGGAAGACCTCATCACAGTGTTCCAGCACTTAAAGGGTGGCGCCAAAGAGAGTGGAGGCTCCCTCTTCACAAGAAGCAGCATGGAGAAGACAAGGGGCAATAGGTACGAGTTGCACTGGCAGAGGTTTCATCTCCATATAAGAAAGAAATTTTTTACAGTAGGAGCAATCATTCATTGGAACAACTCCTCCAGGGATGTGGTAGAGTCCCCATCACTGGAGGTTTTTAAGGTGAAATTGAACAGGGTGCTAGATAATCTCATCTAGGCTCCCTTTCCTAGGACAGGTTGGACTATATGATCTTTCAGGTCCCTTCCAACCTGAGCTATTCTATGATTCTATGAAGAAACACTTAATAAAAGGTGCTAATATTTTTTATTTTGCTTAAAACATTTTAGGGTAGGATGGCCACATTTTTACAGATGGGGGATACAATCACGGGTTGCTCCTGAAGGCTTTAGAGATGCACATTTGGCCTAAAGCCAACCCCCCAACCCAGCTTCTGCAAGGTCTCCTTGACACTGAGGCTTTGCTGGTGCTGTGGAGCCACTCTGGTGTCTCCTCCATACTCCTGTGACAAGGTATTCACATTGTCTGATTTTAGGCCCTTACATACAGCACAATTCAGAGCCCCTAAGCAAGGAGCTGTCTTCAGTCAGCGTCTGTGAAAGACTCTCCCTCCCTTCCAGCAGACCTGCAGCATTTGCTCATCCGTCTTTCTCTCCACTGTAGGTCTCACAGGAGTCGTGCCAGTGAAGTCAAGCAACTATTATCAGCAGTCTGCATGGGCTCACAAACATTCCCTTTGCACTGAGCACTGCTCTGCCACACTGTAAAATCTGGTTCAGTGTGTCTAATGATGACTGATGGATTGATTTTTTACTAAAATGTGAGATGAAAAATCTGACGTGCTGCCCCACAACAAACTGGGTGTGAAAGACTTGAAGAAGTTAGAAAGCATCTTGGAAATAACTTATGAAGAAGTACAACTCATAAACACTGCCACCATCAATGCAGAATACAGAGTGCTTTCTGGATATGTGACATGCTTCATCTCCTACACATGAAAGGATTTAACAAAGAGCCAAGTAACCCAGATGAGAGGTGCTGGAAATGCACTAAAAGTAATTGCACATGTCATTCTGTTTTCGTGAAAGCAACAACCAATCCCAATCTATTCCTCTGGCCTCACTGCTGAACCTCTAATGATGAGATGTACCCAAAGTGAAGAAGGAACGCGAAAACAATTGTCAGGACACAACAGGTTGCACTCAAGCAATTGCAGAAATTACGGAACTGGCAATTCATCTCCTGTCTCCAGCCAAGAAGGCTGGCCAGAATTACACAGCTGGTGAGCTGGATCCATACTCCAAACTACATTCACCAAGATGATAGAAATCTTCAACTCTGGCTAACCAAGACTAATCTCTGACCAGTCTGGAGAGGGATAATCTCTATATCATTTGCTCATCTCTGTGAGATATGAACAAGATGTATGGCAGGTAACTTCATCCCAATTCACATGTATATCCCAGTTCTCCTAGCTGAACAATACCACTATCTTAAAATAACCAAGGAAAAATGTTACTGAGAATAAGGTGGAAAAATGTGAGCAACATTCAGTACAAAAATTTTGTCTCATCCTCTCTCTACGACCTCATAAGATGTCAAATCTCATTTCTTTCTTATAAACTGAGATTTCTAGTTTTTTAGCTTTTTACAGGAATTTTGACATCCTTTCTGGAGACTTTGTAATAATGTACAATGAGGCAAGCCAAATCTGACAAGGAGGAGGCGGGGAATACTGGAAGGTAAGATATAAGCTAAAATCCAGGAAAGGAGCTTTTCCATGACCTCCCACTAATTTCTGACATCACTAGGCAATATCTAGTGAGGTTATGCACAAAAGTTTCCAAATAAGCCACACAGTATTATCCCAGCATATGCCATTCATGCTATGCGATGAGAAACAGAGGAGTCATACCTGTGACTACTAGAACATCCTCTCTGTCCTTACTCAACATGGAGAAAAGCCTGAAGTAAACCTGCCTGGATTCCTCCCATAGCCTTCCCAGTTCTCTTAAACAGCCACAAAACTTTTGCTCATCTTTCTGAACTCTAGTTGTACTAGAGTTTGTACAACTCTAGTTGTACTAAGAGTTGTACTAAATTTTTATTCTGAAGAGAAGGAAAGACATTTTCTCAGGATTTCATGCAATAAAGATTGGGCCAAATGTAGCGTCCGCAGTTAAAGCAATTGGACACTTGTTTGCTCCTCTAAGTTGTTTACCCACTTTATCTTTGCAGTTTGGTGGCAGGTTGCCACCTCTTGAGAACTAGAAAGTATATCTTTCAGTGTGCAGTTTCTACAGCATGGAGTTAACAAAACATTCAGATGTTAAATTGATTCTTGGCGGTTTTCATCCATCTTGCTTCATTAGGCATTTCCTTTGATCTCCAACTTTTCTGGCTCCTGAAACATTATTTCTCATGGAGAATTAGCCAATCTGACAAAAGCCGTTTGCATTTCATTAAAATATTTCATGGGTTGAACATTTCGATAGTGTTGCTGAGACAGGGCTTACCAAAAGTGTTCATGATTCTATGCACTTTATTGACTTTAAGGTTGCAATCATACAGAAGGCTGAGAATAAAAAAGTTTGCTGGACTAGGCCAGAATGACTTCCTACCTTGTAAAGTGCATTTTGATTGTATCTTATTTTACACAATCACTTTTTCAGTTTGCAACAATCATTTTTTACATGAAGCCAGATTTTGCTTGACCTGGCTTATTTTTTAGAATTAATGGTATTTGCATTAGGCAGTGGAAATTCTGCAAAACTTTGTCATTTCTTTGCATCGCTTTGAAAGGGGCTGACATTTTGGAGACATTTAGATTTCTGCTACAGCAGTGTAGTAATAGACTGGCAGCTAGCCCTCCAGTTAATGCTTTGCAATGAACCATACAAGCATTCATAGCCAGGGACTAGAAATATCATTTGTGGACCTATCATAACATGTGCACAGAAGGTAAGTATCCATCTTATTCAATCAGCTGTGAAACAAAACATGCTTTTCTGAAAGTGCGGCACTCCTACTCCATTTGCTTTATAATAGCCTGTGCAGGGAGTAACGTGCAAAGCATATAGACAAGCCTCTAAGCAGGGCCCTCCCAAGGCTGGGTCAGGGGATATGGCTGCCTTGCACTGTGGCAAGCCATCTCCAGTCACCCTGGCTCTGTTGTCCCTGATTTTGTCTTGGAGCTGTACTGAGACCTTGCAGGTCCTCCCCAGCCAACTTGGGCTTCCAGCACAGGCAGAGGGGGAGGAGAGGAGGCTGGCAGAGCATGGAAGAGCATGGCTAGGTTGAATGCATGCACAGGGTAGGTGTGAGCCTGAGGCATAGGGCACCTCACATCTCAGAGGGACATGGGAACTGAAGGAGCAAGTATACCAGAATATGAGCCCTTCTGGGGTGAAGTTACCCATAAATAGGTCCTAGCCCTCCAGCAATACCTAATTGGCTGAGGGCCAAGGTGGGAAGGAGATGGCTTGAAGGTCAGGGAGGCAATATACTGAGAAATTCAGCCACCCTGCCCAAAGCACCTTCCATCTTTTTCTTTTCACACCTCCCAGAGCTCCACTAATCCTCCCCGTATCACCTCCCGGCCCTCTGAAACACTCCTCACACATGGCAGCGCCTTCCCACTGAACCACTGAACCACTGCCACTCTGAATTTTGCTGCTGTCACTGGTGAGCTCTGCACTCTCTCTTTCACTTACCATTGGCAAGCCATACACACATTCTTCTGTGGCACGCAGAACATGGGAAGCTCTCCAAACCCCAGGGAGACATAGTAGGGGAGGGAGGTAGGGGAAGAGGAGTCAAAACTTTTAATTGAGATTAAACACAGTTCTAAAAACATGCATTTGCAGTACTTCAAACTCTCACCCATGCACTCTGTTCAAACTAGGGCAACAGCCCTTGAAGAGCAATTTAATTTAATTGGAGATCTATTTGCCATTTTCTGTCCCCTACATGACACCGAGTCACCGTGCATTATGTGCCTTGGAGATACATGTTCCAAACTGAAGGAAAGGAGCAGGTAAATAAAGCAAAATATTTAACACTGTGAGTGGCATTGACATTTACTAGTGGAAAAAGCTTTTCTCAAAAATTGAACTCGATGTTACATTGTTTTTATGGTGGTGGTTTTTATGGTGGAAACACAGACTGAAACAATATCTATATGATTCCTAAAGGGAATAGATATGAGCTTTGAGACTGAAAATAGGCCACATTCATTTTTCCTAAAAATTGTAGAAAGCTCTTCAAGGATCATAGGTCAGCTTTCAAGCCAAAAAAGAAAGCCCACTGTCAATTTTCCTAACAGAAGAGGCTTTTTATCTCTCTCTAGGAAACTCGAACTCTCAGCTCAGAAGCCTTTGAACTGATTTGTTCTTTAATAGTATTTTAAATCCTATCTCTTTGGTAATGACCCAAACTGAAGGGCAAAAGCCATCTCTGTTCAATGGGCCAGCTGGTGAGGCGCTCAAGCCCTTTCTGACTTTACATGTTGGCAAGAAAAGAAACCCATGGGAAAAGACAGTGAAGGGAAGAAATCTCCTTCATATCTGGGCAGTTGTATAGATGTCTGTACTGCTAAGCTCTCAACAGGAAGGTAACTCAAGGAATAACTGGTTGAAGGGAAAGAGCTCACTCAGCTTCCTTTCGGATACTTTGAGTGTCTTGGTTTCTTTAGTGGAGTTCTTCACATGCGAAACATAACACACAACCCTCATGAGCACTGCAGAACAGCCTCAGATGTCAATCTGCGCCTGGGTCTCCAAGCTGTAGGAGCGCAGGCTTAGCAGGCAGCTGAACGGGCATCTGCTGCCCCAGGTGAGGAAGAAGAAGAGGACTAAACTTTCCTCAATTCATGGAGTTCAACATCGTTATCTGAGCCCAATACATCCTATCTTTTTCAGGAGCCCCTTATTCTTTCCAGTACCAAAACCTGCAGGTGTTTCCTGCAGAAGTGGGAAGAGCCATGGGTGAAGTACTGTTTAACATCTGTACTGACCTTGTCATGTAAGAGCAATGCAGTCAGTGGAGTTTGGTGAGCCAATGACGACACGTGTATCTACTTTAGATTGAGCTGAATTGTCCTGTAAGCTGTCCTGCAAGCTCAGACCAGTTCCCCACACTTAAGGGTGTAGCACCGTTTGAGATGTCCTTGGGGATCCCACTTGGCTGTCACTTTCTGGAGCTGCCATTCCAGAAAGGCACACACTTCCAGCAGTTCCCATGTCATATCTGCCAGATCCTTGAAGAAGTCTCAGATATCCAAGGGCATTTCAAAGAGCACCAGGTGACTGTATGCAGGGAATTTAACCTCCACTGACTATAACAGGACACATCTACATTTAGACACCTGAACTGACATGCCCAACACAGTGGAGTTGAATCCCAGCCCATCTGTGCCAGTAGCACCACCTGGGACATCACCAGTTCTCTTGACCTGTGGAAAAATGCAAGGTAATTTATCTTAAGCTGCTATCAAGGGGCAGATCTCAGAAATGTCCTACATATTTCTCTTGCATTTCCTACATGGTACACAGCCTCAAGGGCTACAGCCTGCCAGAAACAGCTTAGAGGTGTCTGTAATCCAGACAGTGCTGGGAGAACGAATTTTCCCCCAAAAGACAGCCATTACATGAGTCCCACCAAGATGACACTTGGTGAATATGGTGGAGGTCCAGCCCATCCCCTAGATACAGAAAGATGCAATTGCCCATACATAGACATATAAGTTATTTGACGTGCCCGAGGATATTTTGTCTTTCCATCAGCTGCTAGCCCAGAAGGTCACAGGTCTCCCATAGCTCCTGCAACCTATTCACCAGTCGCCTCCCTGCCAGGCTATTCCTGGATGCCTCAAATGACATTTATATAACTGAATTGAGTTCCTGGTGTTTACAGTCCATAGCTTGAGATTTCAAAACCAAATCATTGTTCCCATGAGGCAGCTTCTCATTCCTAGCAATCAGGTTGCATTAACAGAAACTATAGCTCTGCATTACAATGTGTCATGTCATCGTTATCCTTCAAGATCAGCAGTCTCACACCGTGCCATAATTTCACTGCATTTATGAGAGTGTGTCCAGACATCAGCATTATGACCAGAAACTTACTTTTTTATCCTAACTTTTTAAAAACTTGAACAGTTTTTCAGAATGCAAATCACATTCAGTCCTTTTTTTGTTTTCCAATATTCACAAAAACTGGTGGAAAATAATCACTCTTTCTTCATGGCTGAGCAGGAAAGTTACGTGTCATCTTCCCAACATGTCTCTTTGACAAGGGAGCTAAACACAGCTGGTCATTAAAATAGTTTCAGTGCTCTACTTTTCAAACTGCAGGCCCATTTTCCCAGTAGGAAAAAAGAAAGTAAATGCCATCATTCTTTTACAAAAGAGCAACTTTTTAGCAGTATAATTGGGCCATAAGCATAGGGTCAAATTTGTAGGAGGAGTGATCTCTATGACACAAAGTAGTGTTTTAACAAAGGGATGCTGATTTTTCTTGTCTGACCTTTGCATCTTTCTTGTGATAGCAATTGACGCAAATGTAGATGACTGCATCTAGACAACTCTTTAAAATTTACACTTGCTTTTTCCATTTTGTAACGAATCCACCCTCAAAGACACAATTTGTAAAATGACTGTAAGGTGTGTGCTCTTTGGAAAAAATTGTGCTAATGCTTTTCAATGACAAAACATATGTGACATGGTATGCTTTTTTAAAAAGACTTGAATTAGTATTCAGGACAATAATAAGCTTTCTTTACTGTAATAATAAAATACATTGAACATTCCTTTTTTTCCTTACAGGAAACCATGTAACTGCAGTAATTTTAAATCAAGGTAAGAAGTTGTAAGCTCTTTTTCCTTTCACTACAAGAGAGACAAAGTTGAATTGCTGCATTTACTTTAAGTTTGTTTTCCATATGGTTGCTCCAGACACAAGCCTTTTTTGATGACCGGTCTGTCACTAATGAATGCTCAAGACCCAAGTTCTCCCCTCACCTCCTGCCCACCTGACCCTCATGCCTCACTGAGGCTCACTCCAGTAAGAAGGCATGATGAACAACCAAGGACTAGACAGACTGCCTGAACCAGAAGCAAAAGGTGGTCACACACTCTCTAGGAGCATCTGGTTTGCGCCTATTTACACCTACAATTCAACAGTGATTTCTCATATTTTATCATCTGTTTTCAAGGAACAGTGCATCATATAAAGATCAGCACTGAAGAAAGCCACATGTGTATCAGGTTCTCACTAAATACCTCCTATTCCTGAGCACAGCAGAAATCAGCCAAAGACAGCTGACGCATGCACCTAACCAAAGCTAGTCCTCTAGTCTCAACATAACCTGGATTCAAGTCAGCACTGGGAGATGAAATCAGCTCACAGTCACTGATAGAGGAACTTCCTCCATGAAGAAAAGAAGGCTGGTATCTAGTCTCATCCTCCTCGGCCATTTGAAATGGGTAAGGTCTCAGGAGAAGTGATGGGAATCTAATGTAATAAAGGTATAATAGACTGAGTAATTTTTCTGATGGAGAGCCATCTAATACGTGCTCACAGAAGACTGAACCTGCACCTCCCTTTCAAAAAAGTGAAGGGCTGGCTGACTCTGTGATCCTTCTTAGCAGCCCTATGCAGCCCCTGAGTAAACTGGTTAGACCAAGTGAGCCCAACACCAGCAATAGGCAGGGGAGATACAGCTTTACCCACCATGAGATATGGACATTTCCTCTCACCAAATCGACCAAAAGCTGTGGCAAGGTCAGATAAGATGAAGAAGAGTAAGCAGGAGTCTAAACTGAGCATTGTCTCTGGGCCAGTGGTGGTCAGAGGAAAGACAGTGATGAGTCTAACACCAGAGAGGACTGTTATTTCTGTGATAGGTGCCCACCCAGTGATCAGTTCATCCTGCAGATTAGGAGAGCTTGGGTTGTCCTCATTGATGCTAAGCCCTTCCAGCTTGGTGTGGAAAGCTACAAGAGCCCCAGCAGATGCCTCCAAATTTTCCTTACCCACCTTCCGCCAAGCTGGCTGGAAATTGTGTTAAACCAGAATGGGACTGAAATAAACAAACAAAACCACACCGGGATTTCCATGTGAAGTCCAGCCTTCCCAAGCATCATCTTCTTCTATTATGCTCAGGCAAAAGTGGGCCAGCCTTTTTCAGTCCTGTCTGTTGAGATGAAAGGAAAGAAAGGCAAAAAATCCTTCTTTCCTGACAGATTCAGTCCAGTGTTATCATAAATTGTTTGTGTTCCTAGATCCTGTTTTGACTGTCTGAGAAGCAGAGGAAGTGGTAGGTCAGCTGGCAGACCATGTCACCCCATGCTACAAGGTTCCTATATTCTGTTGCCTAAAGTAAAAATAACCTATTTTTTCCCCAAAAGGGAGACTTAATTGAGGTAATAATGCATCAAGGCCAACTGCACGTTACACTTCAGCAACACTGATCAGCAAATCAATTTCTGTTCACTCAGAGTAGCTCTTTCAATTTCTCTGCTGAGGCTTCAATGGTCTGAAAAAAATGTTTTCCAAAATTCTCAGGATGAAGGCTGTGGCTAGCAAGTATATCAAGGGGGCAATGCAACTGTCTAGAAAAGGGGTCCAGCTTGTCCGTGCAGGAAAAGCAGTGTCTTTTGGGGCTGAGCCAGGTAATGAAGTGAAGTATCCCAGTAGGCAGGGACCATTGCAACCCCGGCACATGGTTCTTCCAGACAAAGCAGGTTGCTTTGACTCTGTCATCTCTATACATATAAATACATGTAAATATATGTTTATTTTTCTTTAAAATCCCTTCTGGAACAAAACATGTCACTGCATTCATTTCCATTCCCCAAGTGCGGAAAGGAAGAGAGAATAAACAACACATGACAGATGTTATTCATATTGCATAAAGTGCTGTTGGAAGACATTCAGATACTAAATGATAATATCTATAAAAATCTCAATAGAATAGATTTCACAGTAGATCTCACATGTAAGACACGGCCTAACAAGAAAGGTTGGTTAAGGCTTCCTTCGCATGCACTGCCTGCTCCCCTCCAACTCGGGGGTGGTGGTCCCATGCATCGAGGACCGCACAGGAACATCCCTGTTCCAGGAATGCATCACGTGCGCGGGAGGATGCACATGGCACGGGAGCTCTGGGTGGTGTTTGGAGTCTGTTATCTGAAGAAGATCAAATGCTCGGTTTCTCACATCCACCTGAAGCACGCTGACTTTGGGGGAAATGCATTCCACAAGGCTCCGGAGAATCAGACTTGTCTGGTGTCCCTACAAGACCTTATTCAGAAAGGAGCTTCCTTTCAGCCTCTGTTGAACACTTCCTGTCCACCATATATTAGAAGCAAAATAGGATTTGTAGAGAGAGATAAGTCCTCTTATTAGGCAGCTGGGAAACACAGCAGAGCTTTCAGACACACAGGCTGCCTTTCCTATCCCAGACAGGAGCCACAAGCTTCAAGCAAAGCACAGGCTGGAACCAACTGCTGTAAGTTTAACATGCTAATGTTAATCAAGCAGATGATTTCAGAGTAAAGGTAGCTGGTATCTGCAGAGCCAAGGAGGAGTGTTAGCAAAAGATAGTAAGGTTAACAGAGTGAAAGCCAAGTAATTATCACCTGAGAAGCACTGAGACATTGTAGGGCAAGGGAGGAAGAAAACCATAATATGATATAGATCCCAAATCTTTTTAGTATCCAGCAAGATTTTGAATGTTATTGTTTTGATTTGTCTTTTGAAGATATCTTGCCATTACTATAAAGAGAAATGCATTTAATGATTTTACTTTGTTGAGATTAAATAAATGCTTGTAATGAAATAAATCCTTCAAACCAGTGACGTTGATTTTGTTTAATCTTCTTGCCAGCCCGCACATAAAACCAATAGGGCTGATCCTCTGTCCATTGAAGTCAACAGCAAAAACCTGTAACAGCTTCAGTAGGAACAGGATTAGACTCTGAATTAGGACCAAGAACACTGTTCACTCACCTGGCCCAAACACTGCTCCTTCTGAAAAATCAAATCCAATATCATCTAGAACAGCTGAGTTTTTCTTAAGCAATCTTTTATAACTTTAATGAGCAGCCCTTCAAACAGACATTGTGGATAAAATTTAATGCTGGTAGATACACAGCAGCATTTTGGAAGCGGTAGATTAATGTCGTTGCTGTGTTATTAGACTTTCTTGTTTTGTTTTGTTTTTTATTTAGAATTTACTTTTTAACAAGGAGATGTTTACAACTGAGTCAAGTGAGAACAGATGTACACAAAAGCACAGCCATAATTCTCTCCTGCTAGCCTGGTCCCTTGAAACAGTCAATAAAATCACCTTTTCTCATCTATCCCCATATTGCCTCAGAGCCATGCACAACAGCTGGGAACCATCCCTGAGCACTGAGTTGGCACTTTCCCTCCTGCCTTGTATCTCATCAAATTATTTTTCTTTCCAAAACTCTATCTTTCTATCCTGAAAGAAACTATGCGAGCTTTGATAAGTTTCATACTACAGGTGTGGACTGCTGAGGCTAGCAGCCTGCCAGGAGTGGCAAAAGCCTTGGAGTAATGCTGCCAAGTCCTGAAAAAACAGGCTGGGTTTTTGCTGCTGGTTGTGGAGACAGAATTGTAAGGAGGGAGTAGTTACCAACCAGGGGTAATCTTATCCTGAGAATGATGAAATCTGGGGTTGCCCACATGTCAGAGGAGACTTAAATGAACCCTGACCTGATTTTGTGGGTTCTCAGCCTGTTGCTGGTTGTGGTTTTAAAATCTTGCAAATTCAGACCTATCTATCCTGAAATCTCCCAGTCTGGGCTGGATGGATGCTAGAAGCCAGGGCAGTGGAAGCAGAGAAATTTTTCAGGACAGAGGGAAGAAATTTAAACCAATGTAAGAAGTCCAGTCCAGACTGAGGCTAAAGAGTTTCTGTCTAAAAGTCTTTAAAAATTACAAAAGAGAAAAACTGAATTGTCCTTTCATTTCAGATGAGGTCAGCAGATTTTCTCAGATCCCCTCTTTTCCCAGATGAATTAATTTGTCCTTAAGTAAAAGATTTTCACTTAATATTGGCAATGTTTCTAAGTACATCACTGTCATTGCCAAGACTGAAAATTCTGAGCTTCAGCTTGGGTATGTCCTTTATGAGTTTCGCATATTCTGCCTCAGAATATCTAGCATCTATAACTTTCAAGAAATGTAATGACCCAAAAAGGGAAGAGTAGAAGGGAGAAGCCAAAACTGCATTTGATTATTTTATGAATCCTTCAGAACACTCAAAGCAAGACAATATTACTTATGATAACATACTGCTTGGATATGGTTAATGTAAGCAAAACACCATACTGGATGCCAGGCAATTTTTCTAATAATATGGATGATAGAACTTGTTTGGAACACAAACAAAAGCAGTGTGTATCTACTTCAGTATTTTATTTGGGAGCAGGAACATGCTTTGAAGTGAATCTCATGCTGATGATCTACATCACACAGCAGCCTCAGGATGTGTGAACTAGATTCCTTATGGATGAGATGAAGCCTGTGGCACCTAATGATATACAATTCTCTCTCTACAGGATGGCCAAGTTGTAGAAGCAAATTAGAGCTGTGTCTTCTCCATCGAAAAAAAAAACTTGCTTGACCACTGTCTCATCAGGTTCAACCATTTGTAGTACATCCCCCACTTATTGTCTCATATGCACGTGTAAATGACTACCAACAGAGCATTTCTGAGCCTAGAAGAGTAAGGGGAAATCTTGCTATGAACAGCAAGAAATGCAGAATTTCTTCCCAGGTATATCTTGATATTTATGCTTGTAGTCTTCAGACCCACACAACATAGTCATGTTCTTAGTCCTGCTCATGGGACCACTTGATGGAGAGCAGAGCTGATCTAGGATCACATTTTGGCTCACAAATTGTTGGATGTTGGGAGAGCACTCAGGGGAGGCCATATATGTTGCACTGTCCATATGGTCTGCTCTAGGCATCTGCTTTTGTCTTCTGCTAGAAATGGGATACTGAGCTAGGTGGACCTTGGGTCTGACTCACTTTGACCACTCTTGTTGCAGGAGTTCTCAATGAACTCTGGACAATATGTCACCCTGGGCTGGTCGTTCCACTCCTGGTACCATCATTGCTGCCTCTTTCACCATGCAAATGGCATTAAAATCTCCGATACCCTCAGGATCTCAATTTTTGACATGTCTGGCAAAAAATGCCTTGAACCTGGGGCTGTCATTTCATTGCTGATTTTGAAAGTTCATCATCCAAATCACTCAGCTTATTGTCTGATTTATTTGGCTTTTAAAGGACCTACCACCTTCAAGATTCTGAACTTTCCCCTTCTGTTAGGAGAAAGAGAGCAAGCAAAATTATCCACCATGTTCTTTTTCTCACCCCAGGCATGTTTCTGAGTACTTTCACCACATTTGCCATTTCAGCTGATCAATCTCAGCCTGCAGAATTGACCATTCACTCTATAAAATGAACGGATGAAAATGAGGCACAGCTAGTATGGATTTCATCAGAGGTGTTTGCCCACAGACACTTTCCCTTTCAATCTTAAATAAGTATTATCCATAAAGTTCCTTGTCCTCCTTTTCTTAAAAGCACAGTTTGTCACCTCAGAAACATCTCTTCCTGCTGTCTTCTAGCAAGATCTATGCTACCTTACAGTGGCTGAGAATCTGTCCAGTCTCCAAAATTTTACACCTATAGTTCAGTACCAGGCACTTCAATGAATCAAAAGAACCATAACTTTCGGAGAGAAAATAGCAATTCACTCAGCAAGTTCATTTTGGTGGGTGAATAAAAGAAGAGCTGTCTTTTCGAGAAGATGGGGGAGTTAGTTTTGCTAAGTCTATTTTACTGTACATGTGCATGTTTCTTAAATGTGTATTTTATCATTTTGCTATTCCTATGATTGTAAGGCTAATGTTTAATTCCTGGCAAAAATACCTATATGAATTGTAAGGCAAATCATGTATTTGTTGTAGGAAGAAGAGGTAAGGAGTCACTCCAAATCAAAGAAAGTGTGTTTGTTAAACAAAAAATGTGTTAATTGTGATCTTGTTCACATATCTGTGTGACTGATCTTCAAGACAGTTTGTACAAATTGCTGTGCACCTCCAGAAATGCTCTTGTTTTCAAATATAAGAGATATTTCTAAACTCAGTCATAAAAATATTTTAAATGTATTATAAATATATTCTTTCTGAAAATAATTACATCACTGAGGACAGGTTTCCCCCAAATCTAATGGCAAAGTCTTGATTTAGTAGTCATTAGTCCAGAAGCTGCTAAAGGGTAAAATGTATTTGCACACACATTCATATAGACTATCATGGAACAGACCTATTAATATTATAATTTGTGCAAAGAAAACTCTCAAACAGAAGACAAATATATAACAAAATAATTGTTCTCTGCCAATTATTTCTCATTCTGCTCGTTTTAGTGTGAGAAAATAGGTCGATCTTGTTCAAGAGCACACAAGGCTGAACACTGAAAAAGAAACAAAGAAAAAACCTAATGTTTTGTGAGGAAATTCTGTCCCAGAGATTTGGAAAAGAAACCTCCCAGACTTACATATAGGAAATTCCACTTTTTTAGACACCTGAACTCTATGATTGAGATATGTTACAATTAACACACCCCTCCAAAAAGCTTGCGGTGCTGCAGCAGGATGGGTTTGTCTGCATATTCCTTTCAGACCAAAAGTCATCCCACACCCCTGTTCTTTGCATGTCAGAGGACCCCTTCCCACTGCCCAGGGCTTCCCTGGAAACCCACTGCCAACAGGATCTTTCTTACAGAAAGCAAGCCACAGCAGAGACCTTCATTCCAGCTCACATGGCCTCTCCTGACACACCATGAGGAGAAGTTCAATCTGTCAAACATCTCCCCTTCACCTCTGTCCCCAAACCAGCCTGCAATTTCCAGGAACCCAGAGGAGATGCTGGGATCTTTGTGATCTTTGTTTGCAAAAATGGGGAGCTGCAGAAAAGGAGGTCCCCTCCTTCAACCTCTGCAGGGTTCGGTCTGCCCCCTGCTCACTGAAACCACAATTTTCATTTGCTTTAGCAAACTCTCACTGATCAATACCAGGAGGCTCTGACTAGAGGCAGAACAAGCACAGAAAGCTGACTTGGAAAGAGCCTTCAGGTTTTGAGATAATCAATAGGAATAAACAGCTTTGGGCAATAAAGATAAGATTAAAGTTGCACAATGTAGTGAATAGGATGCAAGGGCAAAGTGATTTATGGAACCTCCCAACCATAGCTCTCTCCGTCCGCATGTGGAAGTGCAAGTCAAGCCCTTTCTTTCCAAAGCAGTCTGCTGCTTTTTGCCATTCCTACTGACCTCAATATCCAAACTCCCCATCACTGTTCTCTGTCCCAGTGGTGATACTCAACATAACTCAGTAACTTGGTGGAGTTGCTCTGTATTTACGGCAGCAGAGGACCCCAGACCCCCAGTGCACTGATTCATGGACTTGGGTTATTAGACCTATATAGCGCCAGTGTTTCCGATGGGACTTTCAGGTGCTTAAAGCCAAGTGTGCAATTAAACGATTCACTGAACTGCCACCTCTCTGCCAATCAGCTTTGACACTGTAGGGCAGGGATGTACCCAAAATTCTTACAACAAAGATGTTATACATCCTCAACGCCTCTGTGAAGGGAAGTGTTCCTATAGCTATTTTTCCTACTGTAATTATGATGAGGGCTATGCTTAAAAACCTAGTTCAGGGCCCAAGTTTGTCCATGTATACAAAACACCTTGATGACACGAATGAATGAGGACGGGAGAGCAGAAACTGGGGAGGAAAGAACTGTCACTATGCACAGAGGTTGTAGGTATTGCTAGGACCGTGACAGAAGAGGGATGGGAAATGGTATGCAAAACAATTGCATCTATGCCTTGCTCAAAGCTGTTTCTGTCACTAGGTTCAAGGCAGATTCATTTCCCATTCTGCAGCATTTACTATTTTGCTGTGGCATTTCTAGTTCTGAGGTATTTTTACCCAAGTTTTCATCAACATAATTTCAAGGAGAATCATAAACAAAACTTATCACTGAGCTGCACAGCATTCAGTGTTTCACTCAAAGACTTTTTATGAGGGGAATATTTTTTCATGCTAAAAACATAAGATCAGTTCTGACAATAAGTTTAATAAAAGGACTGCATGGCATATAGGGCCTACACATTTGATCTGAATGTGCAAAAAAGGAAGATGCAGCAAAGAAGAGAATTTTATTATAAGGTTGCCTTTTATCAGTGAGAAAGGAATAAACAGACATTAAAATACTTCTTATCTAGATTTTGGTAGCTAAAAATGAGATGTCTAAATCTCAGCTAGTCACCCTTGGCTCCCTGGAGCTGATGGAGAAAAATAGGCATCTCCACAAGAATGAGCCACCTCATCCCAAGGTATGCATGGGTAGGGTATATGAAATTACAAGGTAGATTCTATTTAAGAGAAATTGTCATGCTTTTTGAAATCAGTTATTTTCTTTTGTTCCATTTGCCATGCCAAATTCCTTTCTCTTGTGGATCAACCTGATCTCATTTAACATCATCTGAGTCAGATGATTGTTTTAGGATACCCCTAAAAAATTAAGCAAGTGCAGTTCCTATTTTGGAGTCACCATTTCTGAAGCACTTGCACAAAGATGATAGGTGTGAGGAAGACCCTGACTCTGTACCTGTTGCCAAAGAACAACTACAGAGAGCACCAGAAAGCCAACATGGAGGAGGCAGGTAGATATGTCCTTGCACTGCAGTTGTACGGTCTTCTGGGGTACAATTGTATAATGTCCTGCTTTCTGTAGGCAGCACTGACATACCCCAGAGAAGTGCCCCAGTTACTTCCAGTAGCTTTGGTCGGTAATGTTGATAGGTGCCCATACCTGCTTCTGAAATCTGGACGAGTTATTTGGGTATTTAAATATGGAGTTAGGATCCTAACTGCAATCACCTGTCTTAGAAAAATTCCAGTATGGATTTTAGCATTTTATTTATTCATAGCTGGCAATGATTTTCCTGGTGGTTTGTGGAGGTTAGAAGTTCAATGCAAGAGTGTGTCTTCAGTACACAGGCTTTTCAGGCTGACTCCCTCATCTGTAACACCAAAGCAGAAAATGTGCAAATGTAGAGATAAGCAGCGGACAACAAAGATAAGAGTTACCAAGTGTCCTCTGAAATTTCAGGGTCAGTAAAATAAAGCAAATGTAAATATTGAAAAGGATGTTCAAATATTAATATACAGCATTATCTCATTTGTAACTATTATATGTAAAGTGAAAAGGCTGATATTTAAACAAACACAAAGAATGAAAAGTTCATGAGCACCAGCACATTTGAATATGTTTTGCCGAATTTAAATTACTTCAGTATTAACAACTGTCTTTGAAAAGGATGTAAAATACCACTGACCTGAATATAGAAACTCTTTCATTTAATTCATTTTAGTTGTGTTTTTTGCTACTGAAAGAAATAGGGTTATGGAAATTGGCAATGCATGGAGAAAAATTCTTAAAAAAAATTACAGTTACCAAAAGGATTTAACCTGGAAAATGCAACATTAGTCCTGAAAATTTCTCTGTGAAAGGAAAAAAATCTCTTTTGCTGTTTAATTTTTTTAAAAATGCAGTCCCAGGAATACATAAAATTAGACATAAACTTTATGCAGCAATTTTTGTACTTACTACTCTAAAAGGTTTGCTGCAGTTCACCCAGAAATTACAGAATCGCTCTAGGATTAGGATTTCTCTAGGATTACCAACAGCTACTTCTAATCACCATCAAAAGAGAGGGTGATCATGGTTTTTCCACCTGTGCTTTTTTTCCTGTTTCTTTATTGCATTGAAAGCTCCAGACAGACTTGTCTTACACTTTATCCCTCAAAATGTAAATCCATATCTGTTTTCATAACGTTTGACAGCTATTGCCAGCAAGGAAAAGAGACTGGCTGAACTAAATACTGCTTTTCTCTATGAATGCCAGGGTTACCTCTAAAGGAGGAAAAAACATTGAATTTGTGATCTGAACAACAAAAGTCATAGAAGTCTTCTGAGAATCTGCAGAATCACAGAAGTTTGGGGAAAAGAGACTGATGTTTCCTGCTTGTCCCAGTGCTGATGTGGATTTCCTCTCCCATTTCAAGCATGATTCAGGTCATTACCTGTTCAAATTTTTGGCTTGCAATCAGCTGCAATTTTCACAATTCAGGATTCGCATCATACTCACACCCATCTTTGTCTACACCTGCTCTTCCCACATTAAACCCAGAGGACAAGGTAAGTGGCCTTGTTCAACCCAGCAGTTCATGGGTTTACACACTTATTGGAATTAAATTATCAATCAAGCACTTTGACCGGAATCATTCAAATTTCCACTGAACCAGGGAGGAGAGATTCGCTGGCTTGACTTGCACTTGACAAGGTGAAATCTGGGTTGCACTCCCTTTGCCAGTAAGTTTTTTTAGTATTTTTTGTCCTGAGGTGCCTGTGGAAGAGGGACGGGCACACCGAGGATCCATCCTCCCCAGGCAGAGCCACGAAACCTGTCCCCTTCTCACAGTTTTCTCAGGGCTGTGCAAACCTCAATGGCTCCGAAGTGTCCCGCCACCCCTCTGCTTGATGCTTGGCATGGGGCTGGTGCACAGGGAGCAGGGAGAGCTCAGGACTCCTCGGGCAGAGGGGGAGACCGCCCCTCCCAGTGAGTCTTGTAACCCCTGAGCTGCGGAGTTAAGTGGAGAAGAAAGGGACATCATTTGATGGACCTGCTGCTTTGTGTGGACCTGAGATAGGTAGATCTGGTCAGAAGTAGACAAGCACGTACCTAGAGAAAGTTGCATGTGGATAAAAGGAACATTTAGAGTTGTACAACAACTGAATAGGGGCTTTGATAGTGCAAGTTATCAGTTAAGGACTTTAGATGCTTTTTGTTTAATTTAAGCCATATGTACATGAGTGGGTTTCTTCTCATTCCACTTGAGCTGTCTACTGTTCATGCATGTAGCCTAACACACATCTAACACACACACACGTAAAGCATGAAGGAGAATGGAGAAATAAAGGCAAGCAGCTAGGAGAAAAGTTGGCAAATTTTAAGAAAAATAATAAACTGTATGCAATTAAAGCTCATCTCAGACTCCATGTCCATCCGGTGTCACTGACAACGTTTACTGTCTCTTCCTCCCACTTTCCCACCCCTTCTGCCCTGGAGAAAAATGACTCCCTGGCTCTCACCTCAGCCAATGGAGGTGATGTGTCTGTAGCCTCTACGTGTAGGCTCCATGTGTAGAGCCTCCTATCTCTACCAGAAGGATCTGGCCTCATGCTGGCTCTCCGTTTATGTCCTTCCTTTGCAGCACCTCCCTTGGCCATTACCTTTCAAGTCACAAGTTGCTCTGTGCCATGAGCTCTAAACATGTTAACCCCACTCTGAAAGGCACCCTTTGGCATTTCTCCCACACAGTAGGAAAGTAGGAGGCCAAGTCTGACCTCTCTCAGGTTTCAAACAAGTGCTGAGCATGACCACTGTCAGAGCTAATCCTGGATGCAAGTTGTAAATTGTGCAGTAATGCAGTGTAAATAACTATTTCTTGGGTGAGCTGTCTGTACAAACAGAGCCACCGAGGAGGAAAAGGACATGGTATTTCTATTGTCAAAGGAGCCCAAATATTTCCAGAGGGGATCTGGAAATCTTTTGGCCGATTAGTTTCATGAAAAGTTCTTCCCCTTCACAACTTCTCCAAAAACCCCATGAACTGAACGCAGCCAACCTGGGAGAGCGGCGGCTGTACTGAAACCTCCAATTAATTCAAACCTAAGTTAACTGCAGCCCTTTCTTCACAGAGGGCTCTGAGAGGTTCAGAGCACGCACCATCCCCGCAGCACATTCAGGCTTCATAAGGAGAGCATGTGCTTGTAAAAGGCAATGGAGACCGACCCCATCTCTTCAGAGCAAGAGAGCACAGTTTGGTTCCACGTTAATGGGCAGATGAAATGATATCCATATTTTTCACTGAAAAAGGGAAATGCAGGATCTCCAACATATTTGACTCTTTTCTCTGTACAGCCACATTGATGTTAAGGGACAAATGTCATCTCCTTTTGCATCTGGGAGAAAACCAGAGCTTGCTGTGTGTCCTCAGAAGCTCTCACATTTTTCTCTGAAAACTCTGCAATCTTTTTTTTCTAACCAGCGGAAGGTATTGTCACTTCTGAGACAGAAAACAACATGAGATTTCCTCCTCCAACGTAGCCAACAGCAAGTTTAAGAAACACAGCAGTTTCATGCCCAGCAGAGTTAATAAAACCTGGTTTCCCAGAGCCTTGCATCATCTTTGGAGCTACCCCAGCTTCCTCCCTTGTCCCCTGCACAGCACTGCTCCAGCAGAACTCTTCTGGCAGGATGGTGCTTTGCAGAATCTGACCCAGGTTAGGAGCAAAAGTTTAAATAAAATAATGGAAACCTTGGGAACTATGGACTTACCTTAGTGTTGATTTACAGGTTGGATTTCAGCTATAGCTACCTGATAAGACAAAGCAGAGAAGCAGTTTGTTTACAGTCATAAAGCTGTTACCATTTATTTTCTGTATAATTATCTGTGTTTCAAAATTCACAGACTGAGTCCCTACATTTGAGTTCCTAGAGGTCCTGGGGATTCCCAGACTGTAGCAGATCTGTTCATGTCACATCATTATCAGCACCGTGCTGTGGACTCTGCTGGGAACTGGCTTGACAGTTTATCAATATTGTGAAGCTAAGGAAAGATACCCTGCTGTCCAGCATCATTCCACCGGGGAAGCTCCAGGAGTCAATGATTTAAATTAGCTACTGGCTGCTTTCTCTTTCAAGTGCCTGCATCTTTCAGAGGCCACTGCTTGCTCTACAGGCATCACCACCAGGTCCTCCTCCATCCAAGGATGAATATTTGTAGTGACTGTTACAGACTCTGCCTCTCCCACCACCCCAGCTCACTCCAATGTTTTCAAAGTGTCCCTTCAAAACAGGATCTGTCATGTACAGTCTTCTATTCCAACAGGGTGTCAAGACCAAAGAGCATGTCACAGCATGCCACCGCATACTGGTGACAAAAAAGTCCCAGCAGGATCCAGCTGCCTGAATCCAAAAGGCCCAAGCCACAGCCTCCCTTTGTGTGTTCTCTAATAAGCTCCTTAGGCAGAAGCTGATAATCCATAGGTTAAAACTATCACACATTTTCCTATGGGTTATCACCTTCTGTCATGTCTCTAGGCATTAGCAATCTCAGAATCCATCCCAGTTCATGCAAAGCCTCTTTGAATGTCTTATTCAGACATTTCCCAGTGTGTTTTCTTACTGCACAATAGCAATGTGCAAAGCACAAAAGCTTGGATAGGCTTTTGTTAGTCCTCTGAAAGACTGCAGACCTCCTGCCTGCTAGTCTGTTCTCTGAATGCTTTTCCACAAGACTTGCAAGCTTCCCTTTCGGCCATTTCCATGGCTACTGGTATTCTGCTGAATATTTTTCAGACCTGGCTGAGCCAGGTATCCGACCTTGGAACCTCTTCGTCCTATTCACTACAAAATACGTAAAAAAGGGGCCAGTGCAGAATGCCTTGTGTATCACACTATTTTCACCACTGGATAGACCTAAAATGGGTATGGGAATTCACATCATGACTGCTCTGTTTTGCAAAAATAGCAGCTGGCTTTTAGAAAAAAACACACTTCTTTGCTTCAGATGGCAAGTGATGTAAAAATGTTTCTATGGGGATGTACCATTCATGCCCTTTAGACTAACACTTATTTTGGCTATGCTGCTTCCACTTCATGCTGTTCTGTCCGTTCTGTCGTGTTGGTCAGAGTCACTGACAGATGGATTGATGTGTTTGTTCCCAAATTATCAGGAAAATTCCTCTGTGACTTTTTCCTGGGGAAAGGATGGAAGGTAGATGCAGACCAGGGCATTTTGGAAAAAACAGATGTAAAGTTGTGATGTACATTAGCTGTACATTCTGGCAGACAGTGTTCTCTTTAGTAAGAGGAAACTGCTTTGAACAAGCGACTTTCCAGGTTTCAGCTAAACTTAAACTTGCCATGGTGAACACCGTAAGAGCTGGCAGCAGCCTGTATCACTGTCTACTAAGCTGACTGAACTGCCTGGAAGGAGAAGACCAGATTTCATTTAGCTGATCCTGCTCTTACCTCCCCAAGTGATCTCAAAGGGAAGCAAGCAGATGATGATTCATATCCCCTAAGCTTGGAGGGATTTGAGGGCATCCCATAGAGCTCAGGGCTATCATCGTTCATACCTAACATATGTGGGCAGCTGCTGGGCGAGGGCCTGATGATGAAGGCCTGTATGGTGAAGACCCAAAGCTCCATCTCTTGCACTCAGTATACTGTGTCTTATCCCATATAGCTCACTGGCTGAGCAAAGGAAGAGCACATACAAAACCACAGACACCCAGATCCACCCCAACTCATGCAGAGATCACATCTGAATGACAAACATCAAAGATGTTTCTGCTTTCCTAAAAAGAGGAAGCATTATGGGATATGGGGTAATAATTCGGCTCTCTTCTAAGCTCCTGAACTGCCAGGAAAAACACACGATAAACTCTGACACTTCTGATAAACCAGAGCATTAATAATAGGGAAGGACCAAGCAAACTGCCTTCAGATTAAAATACAGGAAGATCCCAGTGGATGTGTGATGAAGACCTTGCTGAAATACATATGACATAGACATACATTCCTGCTCAGCAAAAGATAACATCAAAGTAATAAATTAAAGATGCACTTTGTATTCTCCACTGCCTGCCTAATAAGCTAAATCACTTTAAAGGTCTTTATTTGCAAATCCCATGACTGGCCTGATAACTTTATCCTGTCACTTTCCTTTCCACCGGGAGCTGCACCAGGCTTGAAAGTTTAGCTTTGGCAGAGAGGTGCCAGCTCAGGGTTGGTGGCTGCTGAAGAGCCTCTTCTGAACAGTGAAAATCTCTCCTAGAAAACTATGTCACTTATATTCATTGTTGGGAGGATGTTGAATAGCTGATTGAAAATAAGGTCTTCATACTTCCAGAGCTATTTCTGAAGTAAGAGGACAAGGAAAAAAAGAGTGCATCAGTAAAAGGTGAATTTTTCACCTTCATACTTTTTCTTTCCTTTTGCTTTTCAAAACTCAGCATTTTTCCTTGATCTATAGATTAATAGTTGAAAACTCGGGGGAGGGTGAACTTTTCCCATGTGCATTTCAGAATGCTTATAGTCTTCCATAAACACCTTTTTAAAGTAAGGAGGATGCTAAGAAGAGTGACAACTTGTCACCTGTATTCAAAACAACAGCGAAAACAATAGTTATAATACTTTATGCATGCTGTGTATCTGCAAAGCACTGCAAAATAATCCATCATTATTACTTTTATTGCTTCAACAGTAGTAAGAAATAACTCACGTTGTCATTGTTTTAGCAAGTGCAGGGGGTTTACTCCTAGATTTCACTGGCGTATGCATAATTTAAATTAAATGTTAATTTACATATTACAGAAAGTACATAAGGTACTGAGTACAATATTAAATTTTTGTGAAGAAAAAAATCTGTCTTCTGCTTCCAGATACATTACCCGGTTGTCCCTTGTGTAAACTGTATGAGGCAGAGACAGCACGAACACAGAAATTATGGAGCAGGACACATTTAGATGAATTACTGTTTGGAAGCCTTCTTCCATCTTAGATTCAGATGCTTAATACAGTCATAAGATTCCAAAGGGAAGTGAGAATGATGGAAGGGTTTGAAACGAATTCATTTTAGCTTCATTATACAGCCCTCAGACAGTTTCTGAAGAAAAACAAATCAAGTGGAAGGCTGGAAGAGTAGGGAAATTATTATTTTTTAAAAGAATGGAAAAGACATAGAAAAGAGAATGAAGGTAAAACTGAAAGTAAAAGACATCCCAAATATATTTTGAAGGATATCTTTCAAAGTTGCCTTAGCAGATTTCTCAAAGATGAGGTAGAGAGAGAGCTGAAACACTACAAATGGAAATATAGGTATTTACAACCCTACAAATAAACAGTTAAGAGATGCTGAGTACATATTTGCCAAAGGTTATTCAAAAGTACTAATATTTCAACTGAGAACCGGGGGGAAATAGAAAAAATAATTTACAGAATGCTTTCTCCAGTTTCGCTGCCTAAACACCAAAATTGAGAAAGTTTAGCTTAGGAAAACGATTCTACTTTGTGACTCAGTAGTAGATGCCTCAAAGCGTCAGTGCACAAACCAAAATGAGTTATAGCAAGGTTTGTCCACACCTGTTTGTTTCATCTAAATCTGTTAATTTCCTTCTAATGACTGCAATTTCACTCCTTCCACTTAGCAGCTCACTCTTCAGCAGGGTTCAAACACCAGCCATCAACTTTGCAGGCTGTCAGGACAAATCCCTTTGTCACCTGCCCAGTAATTTTCACATGGACCGGGGGTTTATACAGTTAGCAGGAGTGAGAAACTCCTGTCACTTCTCATGGAGTTGTTCCTTCTTTCCTCTGTCTACTGTTGGTACCTTTCTTATTTCCTTGCTTAACTATTTTGTAAACACTTTATTCTCCATATTTTTGTACAGGACTGTGAGAAATGTCAGTTTCTGTTTCTAGAATGAAGCAAGACATTTCAGAAGCTTAGAAGTGTTTTATCTTAAAAAACTGTAACCTGAGGCATCCCCATTAAGTCTCCAGGACTTTGTGACAGTCCTGCTATTATTTCACAGAGGTCCATAGGTGTGGATTTACAGTGGGAGTTAAAAGGGACTCTCATGCTCTCATGCTCTACATCACATTGTGTAGGTACAGCGGCTGACCTGTCCACTCCTACTATGGAGCATTAGGATCCAGCCCTATGGACTTTTGAGTTGCTGTGGTCTTGGTAGGCTATGTCCACACTCAGATGAATGCTGCTTGCACTCCAAGCTGTCTAGAAGCCGTACAGCTACATATAGCAAAGGCACAGAGCCCAAACCAGTGGGACCTACTGAGAGACTGTGCCTTTCAAATTGGGCTTAGTACCACGCTAATACAGCAACATGGCTTGTGGACGTGTTGGCCAACTGACATGTGCAGGCAAGGGGCCATGCAAACATAATGTAGCCTAGAAACATTGTAGTATTTAGTGCCATCTAATTTATTTAGTGCAATCTAAGTCTCATCGTATTTAGTGCCATCTTCTGGCCTATTGCTAAAAGCTTATAATTAGGTCACTGGCACTGAAAAACAATCAGCTGGTAATACCAGCCTTGAGGAAGTCAAATTCATGAGCCATTTCTGATGAAGTTGGGAGCTTGGTTTGAGAAGCATGAGATTTTCCAAAAAATAATAAACTTCTGGTTTCCAGACATTTCATTAACTCCCAGGCTTTGTTATCGAGCACATTCATGTGACTGTAAACCTCCTGGGACTTTATTGCTGTTGCTTCTTAACTTCTCAGCCCTGGGACATGGCAACACAGTGGGCTGTAAGAGGTGGCAGATATTTTACGTTCTCGATTGAAGGTTCTTCTGTGAGGATCTGCCATGTTGTGCTATCCTTTATACCAGCACAGGGCTTGATCAGTTCACTAGGTGTGATTTGACTTCTGCTACAAAGGATGAGATGTAGCCACCCAACTTTGTGAGAGTTAGACCCTCTGAAGGGAGAGTCAGTTTTCAAATGGATGTCCACACTGCCAACAAGGAAGGTCCCCAGGGGGACCAGCCTCCTGTGTTAGCCCTCAGTAAGGTGCCTCAGGCTCAGCAGGATGGGCCTGGGCTTCCATGTTTGCAAATGTGTTTAAAGAGAGGACAGGCTCTTTCCAGCTCTCCCAAAATGACAGGCTTCACATGAAACCAAATCCTGAAGTCCTTCCATAAGTCCCCCATCAAAACATACCTATTGAACACATGCTCATGTCATTTCCTTAACGTCAAGCATAACCTGATGTCCCACTGAAGTAGGCATTGCCAATACATCTACTTAACATAGAGTATGCACTTCAGTACTCTCCCAAGTAGAAATATGTTTCTGCACATGCTGAAGAGTTTTCCTGGATAGAATCTTCTAATTTCAAATAATCTCTTTGACCTTAGTGCAAGTGCAAGCAAGAACTTCAAGGCAGTCTCACAGAGCCTGCTGCACAGATTGCATGGCTTTCTATGAGATCACAGGATTCCCCTATTAAGCAGAAGCTGGAAAATTTATAGTCAACTTGTGTGTCCTTACAATCTAAAGGCAATCTGCACTAAAAAGATTTGTCTGAAATCAAAGCGTCAAGGAGTACAGACAGTATAGATGATTTTAAGCTGCTCCTTGGAAAAACATTTTTATCTGATGCTTTACCTGGTGATTTTGACACTGTCTAAACCAAGAATTTACTGGAGTTCAGTTACAGGTGGATTCTCTACCTGTTCCAGAAGTTGGAAATAGCATATAACTGTCATTGTTCAACATAAACCCATAAAAATCTACATTAAAGTAAGCAGCAATCTTTTTTCAGTATGCCTTCAGGTCCTACTTTGTTTTGCTGTACTCTCTGAGCTCGCTTGTATTCAATATTTCTGTAATATGTATTCACACAGCAGCTTGTCCATCAAACTGATTCACAATAGAGAAAAGAGTAAATAATCAAGTGATAATTTTCTATGCTTAAAAAATACCCTGTCAAGGACCCAAGCCAAAGTCTCAGTATTGGCAAAGGGAGTCTTTCTACTTTTAGCAGTGGACATTAAACTGAACTCTTAGTTTATTGGTCTGGAGAGAGTCCTATGGCCAGTGTGAAAAAGTACAGGTCTAGCCCTGAAAGTGACTTTATTTTAAGACATGTTCACATATAAAATTTACACAAACTTTTCCTTTAGAAATGGTCTGTTGATTAAAACATACCAAGCCAACATTCAGCCACTCAGTCCTAGTCCTGTATAGCAGAAAAGGGCACAAGGTTTTCACCAACAGATCATAGGATTACAGCCTTAAGAGAAAGCACCCTACAATGACAACGATCAAAGGGAATACCCATTGACTTGGCCAGCTAAATCTCCTCCTACCATCAAATGAAATACAGTACAAGCTGAAACAGGACAAGTTCATATTCTCTGCACATAAATCCAGGACACATGCTAAGAGATTTTATGGCTATTCACAGACTATCTCAAAGACTAGACTCACTTCTGGTCACTTTTACCTTGCAGACAACAATGTTAAGACATCTCAGGTTTATGAGCTTGAAATTCTTCAGCCTCAAAACTGATTTCCTCTGCTGCCTGGCAACAACATTCACAATTCATCTCTGACCCAACGTGTAAGACAGTTATACTCCAAGGTACTGAACTTTGGCTTGATCTCAAGGTTAATAAGCCCAAGTTCTGGCATCATTTTGGGCAAGAGTTTGTCCCACTCCAGGCAGCAGCAAAGACCACTGCATCAGGCTTAACACAAGGCAGGACTGCAGTTTCAGGTAAGTCATTATCATGAAATACTAGCCTCAGGTTTTGACAATTTTAAAACCAACTGTCTGCCGCTGTTACCTGTGAATTATTACTTTCTATCCTGATTATTAGCTATCTGGGCTATCCCTATGTATCTGGCCCTACCTCTCCGGTAAGGAAGCCTCACCAAAGGAAATGAAAACTGTTCTACATTTTCACAGATGCAAAGGGTAGGAGGTGATGCAGTTCAGCACAGGATGTAAAAGCATACCATGTAAAGAATATATTTCTCCTTGCACACATACCTGCTAGCAACTGACAATGCCAGTTTGCTGATGGAACTTTTAATTCTATTTCTGATTATCTTTAGCTGAGGAGATTCGCAAGGATTACTTTCTGTGATAAAAAATTGCTTCCTTCTACACAGCCCAATTCTAGTCACTTAATTTAAAAACCTGAGCAAGAAAACTGTCCCAGTTAAAATATAGAATTTGCATAGTCAAAGCAATTGCTCTCTTAGAGATTGTGCCAGTTTTGAGATGGACAGACAAGAACAGTGCACACATGTCTTTCTTTGTGCAGCCATCCGTTCTAAACAGCAGGTATATTGCGACATTGTGGGAGTTAAATAGCTAGCCCAGCTCAAGTGCATCTACACCAATGCACGCAGCATGGGCAACAAACAGAAGGAGCTGGAAACCATTGTGCAGCAGGATAGCTATGACTTAGTCACCATCACAGAAACGTGGTGGGATGACTCTCATGACTGGAGTGCTGCAATGGATGGCTATAAGCTCTTCAAAAGGGATAGGCAAGGAAGGAGAGGTGGTGGGGTGGCTCTGTATGTTAGGGAGTGTTTTTATTGTGTAGAACTCAGCGATTATGAGGATAAGGTCGAGTGCTTATGGGTAAGGATGGGGGAGAAGGCCAACAAGACAGATATCCTGCTGGTGTCTGTTATAGACCACCCAACCAGGATGAAGAGACAGATGAAGCATTCTATAAGCAGCTGGCAGAAGTCTCACAATTGCTAGCCCTTGTTCTCATGGGGGACTTCAACTTACCAGACGTCTGCTGGAAATACAACACAGCAGAGAGGAAACAGCCTAGGAGGTTCCTGGAACGTGTGGAAGATAACTTCCTGACACAGATGGTGAGTGAGCCTACCAGGGGAGGTGCCTCGCTTGACCTGCTGTTTACAAACAGAGACGGACTAGTGGGAGATGTGGTGGTTGGAGGCCATCTTGGGCCTAGAGACCATGATATGATAGAGTTCTCAATTCGTGGCAAAGTAAGGAGGGGGGTGAGCAAAATCACTACCATGGACTTCCGGAGGGCAGACTTTGACCTGTTCAGGACACTGGTTGAGAGAGTCCCTTGGGAGACAGTCCCGAAGGGCAAAGGGGTCCAGGAAGGCTGGGCATTCTTCAAGAAGGAAGTCTTAAAGGCACAGGAGCAGACTGTCCCCATGTGCCGTAAGACAAACCAGCGGGGAAGACGACTAGCCTGGCTGAACAGGGAGCTTTTGCTGGAACAGGAAAAAAAGGAGAGTTTACCACTTTTGGAAGAAGGGGCAGGCAACTCAAGAAGAGTACAGGAATCTTGTCAAGTCATGCAGAGGGAAAATTAGAAAGGCAAAAGCCAAGCTAGAACTCAATTTGGCCACTGTTGTAAGAGATAATAAAAAATGTTTTTACAAATACATTAACAACAAAAAGAGAGCCAAGGAGAATCTCCCTCCTTTATTGGATACAGGGGGGAACATTGCCATCAAGGATGAGGAAAAGGCTGAGGTACTTAATGCCTTCTTTGCCTCAGTCTTTAATAGTCAGACCGGTTATCCCCAGGGTATTCAGCCCCCTGAGCTGGAAGACAGGGAAGGAGAGAAGAATAAACCCCCCATAATCCAGGAGGAAGCAGTTAACGACCTGCTACACCACCTGGACACTCACAAGTATATCGGGCCAGATGGGATCCACCTGAGAGTACTGAGGGAGCTGGTGGAGGAGCTTGCCAAGCCACTCTCCATCATTTATCAGCAGTCCTGGTTAACAGGGGAGGTCCCAGATGACTGGAGGCTTGCCAATGTGATGCCCATCTACAAGAAGGGCCAGAAGGAGGATCTGGGGAACTACAGGCCTGTCAGCCTGACCTTGATACCGGGGAAAATTATGGAGTGGTTCATCTTGAGCACGCTCAACAGGCATGTGCAGGCCAACCAGGGGATCAGGCCCAGCCACCATGGGTTCATGAAAGGCAGGTCCTGCTTGACCAACCTGATCTCCTTCTATGACAAGGTGACCCACCTAGTGGATGAGGGAAAGGCTGTGGATGTTGTCTACCCGGACTTTAGTAAAGCCTTTGACACTGTCTCCCACAGTATTCTCCTAGAGAAGCTGGCAGCTTATGGCTTAGGTGGGTGTACTCTTCGCTGGGTAAAATACTGGCTGGATGGCCGAGCCCAGAGAGCTGTGGTGAACGGAGTTAAATCCAGTTGGTGGCCGGTCACAAGTGGTGTTCCACAGGGCTCAGTTTTGGGGCCAGTCTTGTTTAACATCTTTATCAATGATCTGGACAAGAGGATTGAGTGTGCCTTCAGTAAGTTTGCAGATGACACCAAATTGGGTGGGAGTGTTGATCTGCTCAAAGGTAGGAAGGCTCTGCAGAGGGATCTGGACAGGCTGGATTGATCAGTCAAGGCCAACTGTATGAGGTTCAACAAGGCTAAGTGCCGGGTCCTGCACTTGGGTCACAACAACCCCGTGCAACGCTACAGGCTTGGGGAAGAGTGGCTGGAAAGCTGCCTGGTGGAAAAGGACCTGGGGGTGCTGGTTGACAGCCGGCTGAACATGAGACGGCAGCGTGCCCAGGTGGCCAAGAAAGCCAACACCATCCTGGCTTGTATCAGGAACAGTGTGGCCAGCAGGACTAGGGAAGTGATTGTCCCCCTGTACTCGGCACTGGTGAGGCCGCACCTCAAATACGGTGTTCATTTTTGGGCCCCTCACTACAAGAAGGACATTGAGGTGCTGGAGCGTGTCCAGAGAAGGGCAATGAAGGTGGTGAAGGGTCTGGAGCACAAGTCTTATGAGGGGTGGCTGAGGGAACTGGGGTTGTTTAGTCTGGAGAAGCGGAGGCTGAGGGGAGACCTTATCGGTCTCTACAACTACCTGAAAGGAGGTTGTACCAAGGTGGGTGTCGGTCTCTTCTCCCAAGTAACTAGTGATAGGACAAGAGGAAATGGCCTCAAGTTGTGTCAGGAGAGGCTTAGATTGGATATGAGGAAAAATTTCTTCACTGAAAGGGTGATCAAGCATTGGAACAGGCTGCCCAGAGAGGTGGTGGAGTCACCATCCCTGGAGGAGTTCAAAAAACGTGTAGTTGTGGCACTTCGGGACATTTTTTAGTAGGCATGGAGGTGTTGGATTAACAGTTGGACTAGGTGATCTTAGAGGTCTTTTCCAACCTTAATGATTCTATGATTCTATGATTATGCACCAAAGTCTTCAGCTGCAGGTACCTTCTCCTGCTCAGTGCATCAGTCCTTGTGTGATAAGAAGGCTGTTAACATATCTTTAAAAATTTTCTTCTCAACAGAGTATCCCCATGAGGTAATGCTAATCAAGAAAATCATTCAAAACCAGGGCTGGGTGATGCTCTGTAAATCATGTTACTCAATGCCTTCCTCTAATCCCACATAGGTATAACTAATCACCAGGAAAACCTCTCTGATAGGCACTAGTCTGAACTATCAGTAATACTGTCCAAAGACAATGATCCAACAAATCCTCAAAGTGGTCTCTTCCAGATCACATCTGAACCTCTTTTTTGCTAGTTAAGCTGATTAGTTCCAATCCTACCACCCAGTTACAGAGAAGAATGATCACTCTAGTTGTATCAATCAGTTTAAACACTGGAAACAATTGTCATGTCTGCTCACTGACCTTCTTTTCTAGAAAAAGGACAATTCCTTCAGGCTTTTCTTATACAATCCAAAGTTTTTATCATTCTTGTTCCTATTTTCTATGTCTTCTACATATTCTCATTCTACTTTATGGATTGGTACCAGTACTACAACGGAGGTCTCACCAGCATTGTGGAGAAACATACATTTATTTCTATGTGCTTTGTACATTACACTTTTGCTAATACATCCCCAGAAAGGATCCAGCTTGCACTCCACTCCAACTCTCAAATGCTTTTTCACAGTACAGCTGCACTGGCAGATATTTCTCATTTTATAGCTGCCTTTTACATTTTTCTTTCCTAGCTACAGTTCTTTGCTCTTGCCTTGGTTGAACTCCATCTTGTTGATTTTGGATCACTTCTCCAATATATCTAGATTATTTTGAATTAAAATCCTGCCCGTCAAAGTGCTTTAAATTCTTACCAATTTTGTTTAATTTGAAAAGATTATAAGCATTTGTCATATTCCATCCTCTAAGTCATTAATGTCTATACTGAGTAAAACAGACAGACCTCTGCAGGACTCCACTTAAAATGTGCCACTAATTTAAGATGGAATCATTCTTAGCAGTTTCTAGAGCAATTGTAATGTAATTATTCACCCAAATCATCATCGTTTCATCTGGATCATATTTCCCTAACTTGCTTATGCAAGACAGTGCCAAAAGCCATGGTCAGGTCAAGATATATCACACCTTTTACTTCCCCTTAATCAGCCAAATAGATGGTCTAACACGACTTGTTCTTGACTAATCCATAATAGCTGGCATATATCATCAAATTATACTCTGTGTGGGCCTGTAGACTACTTTCTTCACTAGGTCCTCCTTTTTCTCCTTCTTAGAGATCTGTGCAATGTCCTTCCTCTGGACCTGCCCTCTGGACCCCCCTTTGCCAGGATCTCTGAGAGGCACTTGCAGGTGGGTCAGGGACTGCTGCAGTTCCTCCCTAAGTACCTGTGGGAGGGTTCCTTTGCCACCGGTCAGCTAAAATGCCTCCAATCTACTTCAATATGAATATTCTTTATCATGACCTTTTCTTTTTCTGGTGCAAACTTGTATCCCTATGTTACAACTCATTACATTAAGTATCTGCTCAGAGGTAACCTTTTGGGAAAAACTAAAGCAAAAAAAAGGAACTGAAGGCATTACCCTGCCCTATGTCACCTGCTATGCTTGTATCTTTCCTTCTCCTGCCTTCATACAGCCTTTTCTCGATGCCTTTCACAAGCCTCACCAGTTAGAAAACATTTTGTGCAACGGCCTTTCTGTCCTCCCCCCTGTGTACTTTATCCGAGTCCAATAACTAGGCAGGAAATAGCAATCAATATCCAGGTAAGGAAATTGATGTATTTGAGAACTTCATCTCAAATAGGCATTCATGTAAGTACTTGCTTTTCTTCAATGCCTATTGTTTTCAAGTACCT
This sequence comes from Ciconia boyciana, assembly GCF_034638445.1. NCBI lineage: Eukaryota > Metazoa > Chordata > Aves > Ciconiiformes > Ciconiidae > Ciconia > Ciconia boyciana. The sequence continues at coordinate 188,712,066 of NC_132934.1, forward strand.
TTGCCTGTGTTCTGCATCCATACAAACAAAGGGCATGCTCCTTTCAGCAGTTATCTGGATACAGCCTGCTGCAGCTGAAGCTGTGGTAGACAGCTGTCAAAGCACAGTTAAAGCACAAAAAAAATGCCCAAAATGAAGCTTTCCCTGTAAATTCATATGGGCACAAATGGAGCCGCTAAGGCTCCTTTTTGAAAAATTAACCCATACCATAAGCTAGCAGAAATGAAAGCAATAGAGCCATTCTTTCTGGCTGGCCAGAAATACGCATCTAAAATAGCAAAGGAAAGACATTACTGGCATACAGTATGTTAACAGAATTATAATTTTCAGGCTGAGCTTATTATCTCTGCAGTTCATTCTGTCAGTCTTAAAAAATTGTAAAATCTTATCTTTTTTAAATCATGCATTATGCAGTGGTTATATAAGAATTAAGCACCTAAAGTTTTGCTGATCAACAAGTCCTGAGGACTAGCACCAGTCAAACATTTTCCTACAGAATATTTTTTCCACTGAAAAGCTGCTTTGACAAAACAGAACCTTTCTGTAGGAACATATCACTTGCAGTGAAATTTCATTTTGAAAAAAAAAATGAAAAAGAAAAATATTCAGTACTCTCAGGACATTCTGCCAATCCAGTTCTTTCAGTCCTTTTCAAAACACAAGGTTTGAGTTTTCAGCTTGAAATGACATTTGATTTTATAACGTCATGGTGTTAAAAAGCAAAAGTTACTCAAAGCATCTTCGTGTTATCACTAAACTGAAACAGTCAAGCAGATTTCCAAATATTTCTTAATTATTTTTGTGGGAAGTGTCAAAACCTGGCAGTTTTAATTTAAAACAAATTTTAATCTTTCGAAAACTCCTCCAAAAAGGACAGTCTGGTTCTCCCCTACTTTTCGGTGGGACTGCCTCAGATAGTGTTTCAATGGAAATACATTAAAAAGACATTAATGAACTCCAGAGTTTCAGTCTCCTCAGCTGAACAGTGGCCCCTCATTTCTGACATGTTCATTGTGTCACGCACTGCTTGCAATTTTGTCGGCCCTCAGAGGATCTTCATTTTCAGCTGGGAATCTCAGGAAACAAAATGTTTTCCTTCATTTGTGCTGAGCCAGACTCCACCTTCACACACCTAGGACAACTAATTGTTAAAGGTATTTTAGTTCCTAAATTAAAAATATTTAATTATTTTAATTTTATGCCGTTATTAATATTATCCTAATTATCCTTTGTCCTTTGAGCTAGATTCCATCTTCGAACATCTCTTGCTTCTTGCAAATAGGACATGGTTATCAGCCACCAATGAAGAGAAGAGCTCTGCAGAACATTACACAGGGATGGATTTATGCTGGGTTTGCAACACACAAAGGAGTGGAATATCCTGTGTTTGCCATGAAACCAGGTCAAGATTTCTAGACAAAGGAAAAATATTAATTTATTGTAATAAGGTAACAGTTAAACCCATAATTGCATACTAGGAAATGGAATTCCAAGTGTAAATGCCTAAAATAGAAAATGGTTCTCTAGACTTCATTTAACAATGATGTATTTCTTTAATTATTTCAGCATCTTAAGTAATTTACGAAAAAAATAATGCAGGCCCTATTCCCCAGTCCACCTCACAGCCAGGTTCCTGTAGACTCTTCCCATCTCTCTTTTTGCTGTTGCTAAATGGCTGCCAGGACCAACATGGAGCCAAAGAAATGGATTTATTCTCTCTCCCCACATGTTCAAAGTGGCCTTGACACTATTCTCTCTCAGCTGCTTTTCACCCTCATGGAACTTGGTTGTCTGCAACTAGGCTTCAAGATGCCATGTGCAAATTTTAAGAAACAAGGCACTACCCCATCTGCCCTATTGCCTTGCTCTTGGGCTGTTCTCTTTCTTGCTAGCATTTTTGATTTGTATTCTTATCATGGCTTTTACTTTCAAGATCTTTTTGCTTTCTATTCATAATATGCTTAAGAAACTATGGTATCTCCCAATGAACACTACACACAGCCTATGCATGACTTGCTAATTAAGTTATGATGGATCTGGCATTAAGAATGCTTTTATCAAGTCATTTCCCCCATTATTTTTAGGGGCTCTGCTATTACATTTTTCCAAGTCCATATTCTTAACATGGGTTTTTTCAGCAGGCAGTTGTTCTGACTGACAGCTGAACAAGCTGTATATGAACAAATGAATGTATGCATATTCTTGTTCCCTCGCACTTGCATGCATAGCTGGACCCTTAGGCACTCAAATGACAACTTGCATCTGCAATTACCTATCTTTCAGATGAAGTAGGAAGACATGCACGAGTCATAAGGCTTGGACAACGGCACAAAGTACCTTAAGAGTACTTCATTTGCCATTTGTTCGAGAAATTCTTTTCAGGTATATTCACCAAATAAACTTGTTTACCAGTGCTTTGCAGTTTCAGCTAAGTTTTCCTGAAGTATGGTATTAAATATTTGCAACACAGACCTCATTCTTGTTTCTTTAAATAATTCTATTTTAAAGAAAGAACAGTGGCTTTCATTTTCACAGAAAAGCTGAAATATAAAAAAAGAAAACAAAAAAAGCTGACTGGCAGCTATTTTTAAAGGGCAAAGACTAAAGCACAACTTTTGATTTCCTGTTTCAAGTGGGTGGAATTAATTTTTCATCTGAAATGTTTTCCATTCAGACACTAGCAAAATAGATTTAATGCTATTGCAATTACAAATTGATTCACTTCCATGCTGCTACTATTGACACTCATTTATGCAGCCTGCATAGGAAAAATAATAAATGCAGTTTTAAATAAGCTGTTACAGTTTAAGTCTGAATAAAAAATCAGGCAGGTAACGAACACACTGAGCTGTTAAAGATAAAAAACTCAATTACTGCAAATAATATTTTAGCAAGAAAATATTTCACCATATTTATTTGAGATTCTGACTGCTTAAACAACCTTTGCTGAGTACCTTTTTTTTTTTTTCATTCCTACTCCAATGCAATTATGGTGCTGGCTGCCAGGTGTTAGTGCATCACTAGCACTGGGTTCAGAAGTTCAGACTTTCCCAGTCAAGCGGCTTGCCCGAGTTGTTCATAACACAGATGCCCTTAAGAGAGGGGGCTCCACCGAAGTGCATAGTAAGATTAAATCATCACTTCTTGGACTAGATGATCTCTGGCTTCTTGGACTAGATGATCTTTAAAGGTCCTTTCCAATTCAAACCATTCTACGATTCTTGAAGAAAGCAGCCATCCCACAAGATTTCCAGTATAGGGGCAAGTCTTTCAAGGCTGACTTTGCTAACAACAATTCCAGATTTTTCCACAAGTCCTTTGAAATATATTGTACTGGATAAAAAGGGTGGAAAATATGGCCATTTTCATGGTTTATATTTTGCCGAAGGTCTTTCAGAAGAGTGTTTACCCTTGTGGGTTAACCCCAGCAGGCAGCTCAGCCCCACAGAGCGGCTCGCTCACTCCCCCCGTGGTGGGATGGGGAAGAGAATCACAAGGATAAAAGTGTGAAAACTTGTGGGTTGAGATAAAGACAGTTTAATAGATAAAGCAAAGCAGCTAGTTTAATAGTTAAAGCAAAGCAACTTTCCTGGATATGGCTAAACATCGGCAGCCAGATGTTTAGCCATATCCAGGAAAGCAAGGTTTCATCATGTCTAACAGTTACTTGGGAAGACAAACGCCATAACTGTGAATATCATCCCTTCCCCTTTCTTCCCCCAGCTTTACATGCGGAGCACGACACCATATGGTGTGAGATATCGCTTTGGTCAGCTGGGGTCAGCTGTCCCGGCTGCGTCCCCTCCCAACTTTGTGCGCACCCCCAGCCTCCTCACTGGCGGGGCAGTATGAGAAGCAGAAAAAGAAGTCCTTGGCTCTGTGCCTGCACTGTTCAGCACTAACTAAAACATCTGTGTGTTATCAACACTCTTTTGGTCACAAATCCAAAACATAGCACCATAAGAGCTACTCGAAAAAAATTAACTATCCCAGCCAAAACCAATACAGTTATGGAAGGGGCATGATCCATCTCCCGACGGTGTCATTGCCTTCTTGGACACCAGGACAGACTTCCTCCTCTTCTTCACAGAGGAGGGGAAGAACCAATTAGAACGTTTTTAATTTCTTAAGTTATCCTTGTTATGTATCAGAGTTAAGGTGCTGCTCTAGTTTCCACCTGCTGAGGTCCAGTAGAGCCCAGGGGTAAGGGGGCTTGAGTGATGAGAGGTTCATGCTGCCAGCTAGATGAAATCCTTCAGAAGGTCTGCTTAACAGTCTGTGGCCTCTGCCCTCCACCCAATATTTTCCTGCCTCTAATCCTTACTTGTAAGGATTACAAAATGGTCTGTGTCTACACAGGACCCAGCATATAAAGCTGTGGCCAGTGACATGGTTGTGGGGCAGTCAGGGGTTTGCAACATGCCTCTCCATGGGGAGTAATGGTCACAGCAAGCATTGCTTCCCTTACATGTTCCTGTGGTTCTGAATCGGGAAATAGTGTACTAATAGGTAATGATGTCCCAATGCTCCTCAGCAAGAGGTGGTCTCCACATGGTTGTGTCACCGAGTCAGTACAAAAGCAGGTGGGAGCCTGCGTAAGGCTCTACAATCAGGTCCTTTCAGACATTTCTCCATTTGGGACTTCAACATCTGCTCATGATTCTTTTAGATTTCTGTAATTCTGTTTTTGCACTCTTAGGCATTTTTAATGCCATTTACCCTGAACTTCAACCCCCTTTAGTTCCTAGTATTTAAAGCTCAGCTACAGGGTTAATAGGAAATTTCTCAGATGCTTTTGGTTTATTTCTCTTTTGGAAGTCCTGCATTAATTTATGGTGAAATGACAATTCACAACCAATTTTACAGAACAGATACTTTCCAAGCTGTCTATAAACCTACTCCTACACACCTCTCAGAAGTTATGTCGTGTAACATTTGGTGCAATAGTTGTTTCTCTGTGGACTGTGAAGCCCAGCAGTACAATCTTGACCTGTTTTTAGGAATTAGCATACACAATGCATGCATTGCTGTGTGCTTAATCTACATCCACAGATAACTCATTCACCAGGCCTGACAGGGAAAATTATATTTATTGCAACTTACCAGCAATGAGGACAGTGGAAATGAAGACAGGTAAATGTGTTTCTACAACAGAAGATGCAGACAGATGAGACTAGAGCAATAAATTTGCACAGGTAACCAGACTAAAGTATGACAAACATATGGCTGGAAAGAGCAAATTTCTGGTGAATTTTGTAAATGCTCTTATATCCCTCTCTATAAACATGAAAAAGTTCAGCATGAAAGATATCAGTTTTCACTGAAGTTCAACTTCTTCAGTGAGCAACAGCATACCCAGGATCTTCTTGTAGCTTTTATATTCATATTGTGGAAGAGTACCAAATTTCTTCTCATTTAAACCAGACAAACGAAATGTGAGAAAGCAGATAACAAAAACAAGACTAGTACACTTGAGACTCCCTGTGAATGGAAATTTTACTGCTGGCATTCAGGGCCCTCTGGAAACTTTTGAGAGCTTACTACCCTAGGAAATGTCCACTCCTTCACCTACACAATTGCTCAAGCACCTTTCTGCCTCAGTCATTCTGCTGCTTTGCCAGTAGCTAAATGACTTTGTGAAGATAAAATCCTTCTCTGCTTAAATAAAGTACCTCAGAAGAGAATTTGACTAGTATGCCAGTGTTGCAAGAAGGCTCAAGTGCCTTGAAGGTTCAAGGAGTTGAATGCACATGGGCTTGGAATTAATTGCCCATATAAGGTGCTTTGACGTATTTAATGAGTGGAAGCATTAGAAGCAAATGTTATACAGACAAGTGCCCATTCCTGAAATTTGTTTAAACGAAAGAGTGCTTCAGCCTGCTGATTTGACATTTCTCATTTCACGTCATCACTGTTGCTCAGCAGAGATATCATAATCGATTTGTTGCTTGTATTTTATGTGAGAATGATGGGTATAGCATGGATCTAAAGGGTATCACTGAACAGCACAAACTGCTGCAATTCGATGATGAGTCTTTGCCCTCTTCCCTTGTTGTGATAACAAGCATCTTATACAATCTTGAAAACATTGTCTGGTTTTTATGTAATTTACCTGGAGGTGCTTCAAACATCGTAAATTCCAGAAAACTTGAACTGTAGGAAAGCGTGAACAATTTTGTCACACTGGCTCTCTTTTGACTACTGTGGCATAATCACTACTGATGAAAATCAAAGAGATAGACTCTTAAGTCATTGAAGTCCTTCAGTGTTTATTTGCTTGTGTGACTGCCTCTATTCAGTAGTAAAGTGTTAATCTTCCTCCACCACTTCTCTCCCAAAATAGAGCAGAATTACAAGTCCCTATAAGCTACTTCAGAACTGAAGAAGCCTTTCTTCCCTCTGTCTCTGCAAGGGTTGTCCTTGTCACGTCAATTATCAATGCCCTTCCCCTCTTGAGTTTCCTGAGCCTTTTACAGGCTCCTTGGCAGAATAGGCAGGTGCAGACATTTTCTGATATTATAAAACAGGATAACATTGTCAGAAAATGGTAGCAAATTCCCCTACTAGCTTATTGTATGCCACCGTAGCATCACAATGGAAGTTGGGGAAGTTTATAGGGGGTTAGAAGATGGCTGCTTAGAAACATACCAAGATCTACACTGACAAATATATCCAAAAATAATCTTAAGAGCTGGCAATAAAAATATATCCTCATAAGAGTACTTCTCACTTTACAATCCACTTTTAACCCACTTTACCATTCATTTAAGTTTACACCATTGTGAATGCGCAAGGAGGTGAGAACTCACACACGCATTTCGAGCATACACCCCTGGGCCTCCAGCTGCAGGTGGATGTGAGTCTTCTATAGGTTTTTTTGCCATGTGTCTTGAGTGCTCAGGGGTATCTAAAAAAGCATTACATACCCATATCTGGGTACCGGAGTCACTTGTCTCACATGTAGATATTTTACAATGTGCAGCATCACGTCACAAGATTTGGTTATTTGGGTATTTAAGCTTTAAGTACATGTTTACAACTGCTGACTTCAATGTGCCTTTCTAAAGGACGGTGGATTTCAACACATCTTGAAATACCTGGCTGAACCGAGGCCTGTGAGAACCACTTTATCAGAAAGCATCAACAATAAGTTTGTTGAACTGTTTCATCAAAAACTGGCCATTAAAAATCCCATAGGCAAGTCAGGAGCCCAGCAATAAACTCACAAGTCACTTTTTCAAGTCTATGCACACACTTCTTTCCACTCCTCCAGGGACGTCTAGAGCCACAGGTAGGTGAAAGTCTGCAGCTTACAAAAATCACTTCCAGGCTAGACCTAAAAAACCAGGTACTTCAACGGGCAATGGCCCAGCAGCAGCTGCCTGCCCAGCACACACAAGCTGCTGAGCACTTGCCCAGGGTCGCAGGCAGACGTGGCAGCCTGCCCCCAGCTACAGTGCTGTGACGGCTTCAGTGAGCTGCTGCAAGAAGAGACTGAGTCTTTCTCCAGGATCTGCCATCTTATCTTGGGATATCAGAGAGCATTTACCCTCATTGGATTTGTCTATGTGACGCAAGGCCCTGAAAAATGCTATGATTAGGTATATTTTCTTCTCAAAAAAGGTCTGTTACGTTCCATTTTATGCTCTTGCTATTCCTTTGGAGGTCATTTCTATTTACTAAGTACCATAAGACTATTTTGCAATGTTGAGTGTTTTAAACCTTTGGCTTTGAGCTTACATGCTAATTTAGCATATCAGAGCACATGGTTTCAGAAACTGCAAAGCTGTAGAATTACCTTTACAAATGTTGCTCAGCTGTCTGAGTGCTGGCCCTGTCCCTTATTGCTGTGTTTTATTGCCATGCTGCTGACAGCAACACCCCTTCATATATTGGCCATCCCATCATCAGTCAATTCAGCTGCACAGCAAAAATTAATTCTGTTCTGGGAAGACATCATTCTGCCAGCCAGTACTATCTGGGATTTTTTTTCCTTATAGCTAATCAAGAATCTGACATGTGATGTGAGACATTTATCTCACCTCCCAATAAGTTGAAAATAGGCACGTCTTCTTGTTCTGTGATTTTTGTGTAGTACATCTATGCTACAAATGCACTTCAGAGACACAACAATTTATAACCTGAGGGCTTTGAATGACAGTAGATTTTTTTAAGGTAAGCAATGCTGGGAGCAGGGTTTGTTTCACCCATCTGGAGTTTCACAGACATGCAGAGAAAGGGACTCGGTCAGAAAAGCACAGACTTCCAGGAGAAAGTGGTGGCTACCAGCATGCTCCATACCAGCTTGTTGAAACTAAATATTAGGCAACATTTCAGGGCACACAAGGAGAGCTTGAAAGCCCTGCTCACAGGCCAAGGCTTTATGAGAACAGCTCCTGGGGAATGCTTGAGTGGTCTCACAGAGGCGTAGCAGTATAAGGGCTGAATATCAAAACCACTGGGGCACATACTGGGAGAAGCCAAGAGAAGGGATGTATCTAGGGAAGCTTGAGGTACTGTTAGGTGGGAGGAGACATCAGACTGTTATCTGAACAGACACCAAGTGAAATGGTGCAGACAGAGAAAAAGCAGGGCACCTGCAGACGTGAAGAACAAAGCTTATTGCTCACCAAAGCCAAAGTGCACACTGCATATTAATTTTCTAGTCCGAATGTGAACTGATCTAAACTAACACTTGGGGCTTGAAAGGCCATGTTGAGACAGCCAACAAAAAGACATATGGAAAAAAATCTTACATTTGCCCTATTGGCTCCTTCTCCTTTTTCAAATCCACCCTCATCATTAAAAGTCATAACCTACAATTTGGAGTGTATAACTTACAAATCAGGGCCTCTGAGTGTGACCCTGTGTGACCTGGACAGCCAGCACAACTTGATCAGACAGTCTGAAACTTAAACCAAGACACACTTGCAAATGGTTTCCCACACCAACTTCACTTTGCACAGGGCTGGCTGAATAGTACAATATCTGCCCGTGTGCATGCAAAGGCACATGAGTTTTCAAGCCCTGAGAAGGAAAACCAAGAGTTTAGATGGCCTCCTACCTTTTACAGTGTGTTAAGTACCCGGCTGTTTCTCCAGTACAGGGGTTGACATACCTGCAGGCATTAGTTATAACACCATGGTGCATTATTAACTCATTCTGACAAATACAAAACAAATAACTTATTTCCCCAAAAGATTGGAAGTGAAAGTCTGGGGAAGATTCAGAAATTTAAAAATACAGTGTGCCTTTAAGGATAAAAATGAACCAGCTAGAATAGAAATGCAAAACTACGGCTTTAAAATAGATAGATAGGAAAAAATATCTTGCAGAAAAAGATCCATGAAACTCCTTAGAGAATGTTAAATTAAATTCCTTATGATCTAATGTATAAATTCTGAAGGTTTAGCTATACTAAGAGTTGATCTCTTCCTTTTGTTAGTTATACTTACGCTGTGATCCTTGCAAAATTCTCAAGCACTGTTAAAGCTCATTTGAGATAATCATTTCATTAATTAACGATACAAATGCTCCCTGGTGAGATAATGAAAGGAACTTGAAATATGTAATTTTGACTGCATTGTTAATAAAATCCTTTCACCTAGATCTCGGCCAATATAAGGAATCACAGATTCCAGTTAAGCAAGATATTTGAATGTGTATGCCTAATCTAGAGATACGAATAGCCCTATTAGCTTCAAAGAAGCAACCTGATTGAAGAAAGTTATTCATTGGCCTAAAGTTAGGTATAAGATTACGTATCTTACTGGATGACGGCCATGGCAGATCAGATATGTCTCTAGGGTAATTCCAACTACGGTCATAGACTTAAGCACGGGTTAGCTCCAGACTAACCTACTCCAGCATATTTTTGAAGCTCCCAGATCTGAAACCACCAGCTCTATTTCAGCACATGAAAACAAGCTGCTCCTCGAAGATCCAGGGAGCCCCAAGAAACTGATTCAAATTCTGCATTTCTTGTGCCATCTTAAACATTATTCGACTTCTAAATCTCATATGCCACAAAGCATGTGACAGCTGTGGCCAACGCTCGTAGGTACAGTTGACAGAAAATTGCATCCCACTATGGTGGAGTGAGTGGCCTGAGGAGGGGAGGCAAAGGGAAGCAGGCTTGTATAAATACATACCTTCTCTCCAAGCTTAGCTAGGTTTAGAGTCAGCATCCACTCTAAGGTTTGAAATGCCTCTTATCTGGCTGGGGGCAAAAATTATCAAATTCTGCCTCTGGAAAACCTTCTGTGGTAAAGAAGATTTAGATCTGTGGCCATTGTGGGAAAAAAAAAAACACACAGATCCAATGGCATCAGTGGAAACAAGCCAATTTGTTGCTCTTCATGGTCTGACCTCTACTCTCCAAGAATACTACCAAGCAGGGCTAGCCAAGCAAATGACACACATGCTTTGCCACAAGCAATCTCTCTGCTTTGACTCCTATCTGAAAATGATGCCTTTGTCTTTAACAAATTGCTTCATTTTTATGTAAATGCATTTGCTTGTATGACAGAAATACATGTAAATGCTATAACTGCATGTAATTGTCTCAAAAAAGGTTGTTTAGGTCCATTTTATCTTCTAGTTAATGGCATAAGACTTTAGATGTCATTTTCCTAACAGAAAACATCAGAAGCTGTTTTGCAGTGCTAACCAGCCCTAGAAGGCCTTACCCTTGATCCAGCACAATGACATACCATACAGGGCAACACTTCTGTCAGTGTAGAAATTCAGATTGGGTCTTGAAACGTTACGTCACCCACAGATTATAGCAAAGTTGTTTGCATGGCTCACTGAGGTTTCAGGAAATTAGACCAATCTATTTGTTGTCATGTAGCTAAGAGTAGGAGCAGGTCTGACGAGCTCAGACTCCACGTTATTCTAGCTTTGGCTTGAGTGGAGATAGACCACGTTTCTACCTCGACTAAATCTTGCACAACTGCTTTTGTGCCTTCTTCCCCATGATGTATGATCTCTGGCTGTTTTGGTCCACAAAGCAAACCGTTCATTTCTATTTCTTCTTCATACTCTGTGCTTCTCTGATGCCCAAAGAGAGGGTAATGTCTATCAGGAGAAAAGCTAGCAGTGGTGGAAGAAGACCAATGATACACAACAGTCTGAAATCAAAACCGAACTCTTAACATTTAACTCCAGCAACCCAAAGGGAAGGGAACATCTTCAGTGTCCAAAAATAACAGCCCTCCCATCCCCCCTGGTTTTAAAGAGAAGGAAGAAGTAGTCATCTGTTGCTAGTGCTAAAGAGAATCTCAGCTATGCCATGTTTCAACAAGAAAATAAACCCAACTGTCATTCCTTTGTCATAACTGAGTGGTAAAAACCCCTGTCAACAAAAGTGTGCTAAATATACTTCCATCAAAATAAAACAGATATTTAGTAGCACAAGCAAAGCACAGGTAATAACAGGACATCACACTCCTGCAATGATTTTCAGTAAATCTACAGCATGACAAGAAACAGGGTCCCCAAATCTGCCTCCCCAGCCTGCATTTTAATCCAAATTGAAATGATGGCACAAGCAGGAAGTCTCTGGGACATCGGATCTCCAGCTTCTAAACAGTCATGTATCCTTCTTGTTCATTTTATTTTTGATCCTTTCAAGAGGTGGGATGCAGATGTAAGGCAAATCAAGCACAATTATGATTTGGTGCAAGGATGGATACCCAGAACACAGGGAGAAAGAAGGAGGCAATAGAAGGTTACCACGGGGAAAAGAATAGTGAAAATCATGGAGAAGGAGAAGCAAAGGGCAGGAATCTGACTGGCATTGGAGAGAAAATATTTTCTAATTGGATGTGGACAGAAGTCGTAAATAATCATAATGATGGAGATTTTCAAATGTACATTGGCAGCTTGCATTGGCTGTTATGTCAGTGATTCAGTGGCAGGAGAGGGAGGAGATCCCCTGACTGAGAGAAGAAGGGCATCCCTACAGTCTAGGTGGACATACTGGCAGCCCATTGCTCCAGGTGAGTTTGGTAAGCTGTGGATGGCTGTACTAATGAAAGACTTGGCTGAGAGTAGGAAGAGGAGCGATGCTCTAAGCCTCCAGGGCAGAGGAAGGTGGTAATTACTAGAGCTAATGAGTCCTGGCTCTCATTTCAATGGCATGTCATTATGTTGGCATATACCCCAAAGACGAGATACAAACAGGGGAGAAAATCATGAAGCTGGAAGAACAGATGCAGGATAAAGGCCATTGCATATGAAAACTAAGAAATGTAAGACTACATTACCATTAAATAATTAACAGCAGCACAGTCATAAACTAAGATAAATTCACTAATCTCAACCTGCAGCTTTACAAGTGTGTCATGTAAGCAGGAGCAGTTAAGAGGAATGAACAGCAAAGACTGTTTTCCAATGGAACTAACTGTGCAATTCACTTGAAGAGTTAATCACTTCACACAAGATTATCTTCCCTGCTGGATCTAAACCATCAATTTATCCAGAACTCATTTTTAAAGGGAAATACAGCTTATTGCTGCAAACTGAGAGGGAAAAGTGGTAATTCAGTTAATCAGCTAATCAGCCAAGCATGAAAGGTCTTTAGACAGGTATGAAAACCTAAGCAAGCAGCGATCCAGGATGGAACAGGTCCATGCAGATTTGCTCATGTAGTGCTCTGTACAGAGATGGAAATAACATGCTATCTCCCACTTCTTGCTCACATGAAGAATTCCCCAGTTATTTGTAATAAAATCTGGCTCTAAGTCAGAATTTATTCTTTGCATGCATCTTGGATTTGATTCAAGCTGATGTCTGACTACTTAAGTCAATGCAGTGTATGCTTGCAGAAGTATTTGGGCTGGTGGTCTTAAGAAAAGGAAACATGAAAAATGTCACTATCAGTAATCATACAACCATCTTTCTTAAAATAATTTGGAAGAGAGGAATACTTTGGAGATGCTAGTGCTCTACCCAAGAAGACATTCCCTTCACAATGGATACGTCTAGAAATGCTTCAGGCGATGCTGTGGTTCAGTCAGACAATTTTGCCAATCCTGTACAATGACCCCTTGTGCTTAATGCGATTTTTACTTCAATGCATAATTCTGAATTGATGCAAAATGGGCCTTCACAATATCTCATGTCAGCAGGAATATTTTAGATGAATTTTGGTTGTGGTTTGAAATTTACACCAGCTTTACTTACTTAAGCTTATATCTGAAATTTTTGTTTGTTTGGTTGGTTGGTTTTTTTAAACTTGCAAAAAAATCTGAGTGTTTGTTCTTTTGTTTATGCCAACTGCAGGAAAAAAAAACACATTAAGGAAAACAATCTTTTTTTCCCAGCTGTACTATAAATAATCAGCTGAGTTTACTGGTAGCCTGTTGTGAAGAGACTCCCAGTCCTGTAGTGATCATAGCTACTTCCTTCATCAGCCAGAGGATGGTGGAAATCCACCGGGTTAATGCTCATGAAAAACAAATAGACACTTTCAGTCCACTGCTTTACACTCCAACCTTTTATTTAGCTATTTATCAGCTGCTCTTAAAGCTACCAAGGAAGATTCATTAGTGGACAGAGTCTTGCTCTAAGAGCAGTGCCCTTCAAAGGCCCCTCTGCAGGGCTGGTACAAAGGATCTAGTGAGGATGGGTCTCCATCTTATACTTTTGTTTAAATACAGGGAAGGCTGCTCAAATGGTACTTACCGAGACCTTTAGGATGTTTCGCCAAATGTGGTATATTTTATAGACACAGAGGGGGAGCTGCACTCAGAGCACTGCTCAACAGTAAAACCGTGAAGCCTCCTTGCAGCCATCAATGACCCATTTTACACCAGGACTTGGGTATTTCTGCAGGATGAAATAAAGTCTTACAAAAGCAGCCACCTTATTCTGAAACCAGCTAAAGCAGGTACAAACAGCAGCATAGCCTCCGGGACTGGGGCGCTTGGGGCAGCTGGCATCCCCCCATGTTTTTGCAGAGTCCCCACAAGTGCTGTGCCGCAATCACTGGGATCTGAGCTGGCTGGTTTAAGGCTGCCACAGATAGATAACTATCATCTACAGCAGACATGGTCACAGGTTTTGTTCATGAACAGGGCAATTCTGAGGTAAAACTTTCTACGCTTTTCCCTAATATAGCCAGGTTTATTCTTACTCTGGAGTATGCACTCAGACATGGAGCTATTCCTGAAACTCCCTTCCAAAAGACATGTGCAGGCAAGCATGCAAACTAATTTATTTTTTATCAATCAGGTGCTTTTTAGGAGTAAGAAATTACTCACGGGCATGTAAATCTGAGATAGAGGTAGACAGACAACAGATATATGATGATCACTCTTATGATATATAGTACCCTTTGGCACAGTGCCTTGAACAGAATACATACTTCAGCTTTTTAACTTCCTTTCCCAGGTTGTTCTTGGTTTGCTTCTGTTTTATTGTTGCTCTATATAGGGATGTTTAAAAGTCCCTGCCAAGAAGAGAGACCCCTGTGAAACTGAAGTACAAACATTAGGGAAAGTTCAGATGGATGAAGCAGACAGAGCAACAGTGAAAGGACATCTCATGTGTGAATAGAGGACAAGGACCCAAAACTCTGGTGATGTTCCCAATGTTATAAATAAAGCCTCTGGCAGAACTGAAATAGAGTCCAAGGCCATAGCTTATCAGCTTAATCACAGCACTGTCTTCTCTTTCACTGACAAATCCATCTTTTGCAGCAGAAAAAAAATGGTGTTGTTACAATGGCAGATCCTGGAGCTTTATCCTCAGATCCCTTTCCAAAATGACTGATGAAGCTGAAATATCATGTCTAAAGGGTAATGAAGTAACCTAGGCAGTTAATCAAATATTCAGAGCATCTACTGAAAGCCAAAGTTACATGTTTTTCTCTGTTTAAATCTCCCACTTCGAGAGATTTTCAGGTGTAGGTTATGTATTTTTAACCTACATATATGAGCTGCACTTTTATATTTTCTGATACATTTTTTAAAATACATTCTTCATTGTAGAACCAGAGGCAGAAAAGGGAATAAAAGAGGTTGTTCCTGTTTCTGTCATGGTTTCCATAAGTGTCTTGGCTGATTATATACCAAAAGCACCAAACCTTCTCTTCAGACTGCAGAGTCAGTTGTCTTGATGCAGCTGTATTTTGGGCACAGAGGGAAGAAGCTTCATTGGTTATAAAGTGCCATGTGTATCTCAGTCAGATCCATGGAAATAAATGTTAGCCTCAGTCTAGCAAGGATTTTGGGAAGGTGACAAAGGAAACATAGATCATTTCCTTGTGATCTGACAAACCAATGGTGTTGGCTCTTTGGAATTTTAGGTCATTTGGAAGGGGGTTGATAGGAACAGTCGGATGGCAAGCATTTTAGAAGCACTCAGATGTGCCCCAAAACAGTGCTAAGTGACCAGGTGCAAACCATCAGCTGAAGTTACATGCTCAGAGCAGGGTGCCTTCACATCACTTAGCACTAAAAAAAGGAAGATGCACCTAATCCCGAGCAGACACCTGGATAGAGAGCTGTGGTTCAAGCCATGTCTCTGATGAGGTCCTTATCTACTGGACCATTGGCATTCTCATCTCACTAGTTTAAGCTACCCCAGCTACTGGAGAAGAATAAATAACAGCTTTGGAAATGTGCACATGAGGCTGATAACTCTGCTTCCATGTTTGGGACAAAGTGGAAGAAAGTTCGAGTCTTTCTCTAGCAGGCAACCAGCCTGTCACAGGTATCAGCAACACTTAGCATAAGTGATCTACCACTGGACATCCACCAGAAATTAGCAACAGGAGAAGGAGCTCCCCCTGTGTAATTTAGGGCAGAGCAAGGGACAAAAAACTTTGAGGAAACTATATGTGGAAAGATAAAGCAAGAAGTGTGACATGTGGGGAAGGCAATGCAACCCCAACAAACCTCAAGGAACTGGAAGCACTGTAAATGGTGGACAAAAATCTGTGAACCCTTGCACATGGCTCTGGAGTAGAGGGATCCCAGGTACCTGACATGCCAGGACATTCACAAGCAGGCTGGTGAGATCTTGTGCCTGGGGACTGAGCCTAGGACAGCTGTGGATGTATCTGTATTCTCCTGTATATCAGATTAAAAGCACATTAAATAGAGAGGATTCTTTGCCCTTTGTAATGAAATTACTTGCCATTGCTGCTATCTTTAGTTGTCATTAGTGACTAAGACAAACACGGAAGTGTCTGGGATGCCTTCCTTGAGGATTTAAATTTGCTAATGAGACCTCTCAACAATTAAAGAAAAGTTGTATTCAGATGACCATGCCTGGTGAATTCTTAAGTACTAGGTTAATTAGTTTGTATTCTCAAACATGTGCTGTCAGCCAACACCAAACACGCTGCAAGTGGATTTCATGGCTTGACATCTGCGCAATTAGGACCATTTACAATATGGTCAACAGCAGTTATTCTACTTGTGTTTCAGAAGGTCACATTAGGCTACTCCAAGCTTAGCTCACCCTTCACTCAAACTGGTAACAACACTGCCCTGAAAACCACGTGGGACTACAGCCACGAAAGCAGTTTCCAGCACTGAAGTACTTTTTAAATTATGTATTCAGCTAGAGTAGCTCTGTGCAAGGTCTGCTGTGGTTTTGGGGTGTGTTTGTTGTACCTACAGCTCCAGGACAGAGGCTGGAGCTGCTTAGCTGGGCAGGAGGGAGATTTCTCTGGATTTCCCACAGTGGATGAGCAGCTCCGTGCCAGGTTGTGGCTGGCCTGGGCACCAGCCAGTACCACACACGGCCCCATCCCATGGGCTCAGGGGCCACCAGGGACCCTCAGCAGCACCCACAGACACCATCAGCAGGGCTGATGAGGGTCCCTGGTGACCCAGGATTTGTGGGGGTTCACGTGGGTTTGGATTCAGGCACGAAAATGTTGCTCAAGTCCCACTTGGGGTGTGTAAGATCTTCAGGGGCTTTTGTGCTTGGGACGTTCAGTGATGGGGTTAAGAGGCACGGTCTTTCACCTGCTGTTTGATCAGCTTGTCCCGGTGCTGGGAAGGGGGACCATTCGCTAACCATGCAAATTATTGCAGTCTAAGCACTTTGTCCTTGGGGATGTATGACAGTGCAATGCACAGAGCCTACTTCTTTGATAACAGCAGTACCTAATTTTGTTTCTTACTTTTCTTATCCTTCCTTTTATGTCGTTCTGAGCCCCAGGTGTTATGTCTCCTCAGCCACGTACACGAAGGAGGTGGCCACATGTGCTGATGGCTCAGGTACTGTTGATCCTCACAGCTGAATGATGCTGCCCACGTGTGCCAGCCAGCCCAGCAGTAGCCTAGCAACACTGCCTGCTCCAAGGTGTGGACACACAAAGTCCTGCTTGTTTTTAACAAAGAGAAAGGGCAGATAGAAATAACCATGGCGTAATTAATATATACCTGTCATTCTCTGCCATGTGGAGTTATTAATATCAGCCCTTTCAAACAAGAAATGACAGGAAGCGATTAAAACTGATATTTGCAATTAAATAGGAAAAGCAACCATGGCTTAGCTGGGTCAAAAGAAACCCATAAAGCATGCAGACACTACTGACAATGGTGCAATTTTATTTAATCAGTAACAAGAAGATGTAGGGAAGGAGGCCCTTTATTGTAACCGCGGCACTTCATAGAAGATCTTGCATTCCCAGCTCAAAAACCCTCTACAGTACCTAGCAATATTTTACTATGAAAAGCTGTTTATCTTGCAAGGCACTTGAAACAACATACATTGCCAAAAAGCAGGCTGGGGAAATTACAGAGATAGAAAATTGTTTTACTGCATTAGCACCCCCCTGAACATTTCCCTCACTAAAGCATTTAGGCATTTAAGACAAAGAAACATAAAAACCCTTGAGGCGTGCAAATTTCAAATGTGGTTGACATCGTTTTGGTACACAATAGGATTTGATTAGTAGCTGCAACACACAGACCCACTACAGAGCATGAACAACATTCGCAATTACAAAACCTATGAAAGGTAAACTTTTTACTTTAGTGGTGTTTTAAAATCCATAGGAAAAAGAAGTGGGCTGGGAAATAGTCTTCAGCAAGCTGACCAGGCTCCAGGAGTTTAAGCTGGAGTTATTATATATAATATTAATGCTGGGTGGTGCTTGGTGTGTTGTAGTTCAGTGAATGCTGTCGGTGTAGCTACAGCTGGAGAAGTGACCTACTTTGGAAATGTTTTCACCTGGAAATTCTCTGTCTGAAATCACAACCGAAGGGCACATCGAAAATAGCAATCAGCACCCTTGCCAGCTTTCTTGTTTGCCTTGGATAAAGTTACAGCATCTCCTAGGTACTAAGTGTAAGGAACGGACCTGAAATTGGCCTAACTCTTGACAACACCACTTAAAATATTCAGATGTTTACTGTAATTTTCACTTGCTACGCAGCTAGTTATAAAGTGTGTAATTATATCCTTGGTTCAGTGAAGTGAAAGAGTAATTCCAATAAGACATGAAAACAATTCACCCGGACAGCTGCACGTAAAACTGCTCTGTTACCCAAAGTTGAGCAGCAGCTGGGAATTGCTACAAATTGTTCAGAAAATGACCAGACTCTTGCTAAAATTTAGCTCCAGTGCCTGTCAGCAAAGTGAAAGGCAAGTGCATTTACAACTCACACGCCACTCCAACAGTTTGCTTCTTCCTTTAACATCCTTTATTGCTCTATGCCTTCTTGTGTTCAAGTAATCAGGTTTTAGCAGTAATTAAAAACTAGGGGAGCAAGAGAAGAGAAAATTTTCTGCTTTAATTCTATTTCTGAAGCATATAAAAGTACTACATTTCTTCTTTAGAAGGTATAATAAACTCATAGTCATTGCTTACTGTATCATTTAACTTTCCTAATTGTTGCAATAAAAAATAATACTTTTTTTACTGGAAAATAATTAGGTAAATTTAAAATGCCAGGAAAGATCTGGCATTTAAAATGCCAGGTATTTAGATCTACACTGACAAATTAGTCACAGCTGGAGTTTTGAGACTCAGGTGTGTTCCCATCGAGAAACTTAGGCATCTCCAAACTCCATTTTGGGAAGACAACCTATAATGATGTATATACAATGACATATGCTAGCTATGAATACACAGAGCTTTCCAGAAATATGTATATATATTAAGGGGTCTAGAAGGATCTTTGGTAACTTCACACTGAGGCTGCTGGAGACTTCAATTCAGGAAAGCACTTGAGCATATGCTGAAGTTTTGATTCAGCCATGTACCTAACCAGGAGCTGAAATCAATACTGTTCAGGAACGTACTTGAAGTTTAACCTATGCCTAAAGTCTTGCCAGAGCCATATTTTCCACTGCTGCCATCATAGTGATAGATTATCTGGGCTCTGGCAGTAAACTGATGAATTGCAAAGTACAAACTGATCTCCAAGGGCTGGCAACTAGTTTACTTGGCCAAGGAGTGTGGAAGTGGCTGCTGGATGTGCGTTTAAGAACAAGAGCTCACCCGCTAAAGGTATAGAAAATGCTGATGGATGTTTTTCTAAGTGCGATTTTAAAATATCTTTTAAAAAGAGGATATACTTTTAAAAGTTCGTTATATATATAAAATATACATATATAGAAATAGAAATTCATCTGTTTCAAGCGGATGAAGAGACACTTTATCCTAAATCTATCCTTTATCCACACTAAAAGCATTTTATTGTAGCTTGAAGTGTTATTCTATAAAAAGGACGAGTAATATTTTCCTGAACATTAAGAAGTAATAAAGTAAATATCTGTTTAACATTCAGAACATTAAAAATAAAAATAAAAATCAATAGAGTTCAAAACTAAAAGCCTGAATATTTGGCTTTCTTTGTCCCGATTACATTTTTTCAGTCCTTTAGTACAAGCTGCAGTTTTCCAGCAACTAGCAAGAATTGTTCTTCCTCTCACGTCAGCTGTGATCTGAGCTCAGACAAAGCCCCTAGTACTCATGACTCCCCATGTTGTGGTCTATATTGCAGCAACAAAAAACCTAGCTTCCTTCACATACAGATGAGTTTGTCAAAGTCAGCCCTGTTGGCTACCCCACACTGCTTGTAATCACACTTGACTGCTTTCTATATCAAATTATCCCACTTCTATAAAGTTATAAATCATTATAGCACTTTATCTTCTAACAGAGGGCTGGGTGAATCACTCTTCTGCTTGGAGAGGATGCTTCCCTCAAAGCATACTTTGAAGAAGTAGCCTATCATAGAAGAAATGGTGGTATTATTACCTTTGTTTTCCCCCCTCTGCAAGGTTGCTTAAGACTTCTGCTGAACCCTTTCTTTGGAGAGGGGAGGAGGCAGCTCTACTCACCTATGACTGAAATTACATTTTTGCACTGAGCTGGGTTTTTTAATACTCTCCCTCCAGGTCTTTTCCATTGTTTCTTTCCCTCTGTCTACAAAGAAACAAGTCAACTACCCTGTCTTTCAGGCTGTTCATCTGGTTTATCCTGATCTTCTCATTCTTCAAATCCAGGCTGCCTCCAGATCCCTAGGCAAGGCAAGGCAGGTGCTTTTCCAGGCTTAGGAAGATAGATTAAAATGAAGAAAGAGACCAACACAGATGTTATTTTCTAAAGTGCTTCCTTCTCCTTTTTTTCCTTTGAAAATTTATGAACACAGCCTCCACTAAGAATTACATTCATTGCTGCCTAACTGAAACCTGCAATGTGTTATTTTTAATGTAACTAGCATTTTGTTTCTGATCTAGCTTTGAAGCTAGTCCTCCTTTGAGCAGGAAGGTGGACTAGACCCCTCCCAAGGTGCCTTCCAACCTGAATTATTCTGCAGCTCTATTTGTTTGAACTCTGCCATGAATGTGCAGCCCTGGATGCAATGATTTGCAGAACAGGTAATGATGCACAAGCTACATGGTTACCCACCCTTCCGAGACTCTTTTGTTAAAAGGGCAATGAGTCCTCTGCAGGGCAAGCTGGCTGGAGTCATCCTGTAGACACTGAATGCTTACAAACAGCAAGAAGCACTCTGTCCAAAAAGCACTCCCCAAGTACAAAGTCAAGATGTTGAAACCATTCATGAAGACAAAAGGTATTAAAGAAAAGTTGAAAGTTTGAACACTAATGTTATGGATCATAATTTTGAGAAATTGGTTTTGCCTCTTTATGGGCATAAATGTGACCTACTCCGTAATACTGGCATTGGAAGGGAAGAGTGAAATGTCCGGAATTTTAAAAGCCCCAATAGTACTGCTGGCACGTTGATAGATGAAGTGGTAACACTGTCAATAATAATGCAGAAAAGGCAGACATGGTTAATAGATGTTTTTGTTCTGTGCCAGGTAATCTAAAAGAGAAAATAAGACAGTCCAGGCTTTTCAGACAGGCATTGGTCTTGAGCAAAATAGTAGGGGAAAAAGTTGGTAATAAATTTGAATAATACAGAAAAAAATGAAGAAAATATCTTTATTGCCAATCAACATGAGTTTAAAAAAAAAAAGACCCCTTTCAATAAACTGATACTATTTTACATGAGATTAAAACTTTGATTGTTGCAGCAGAATTAGTGTCATAGGTTTCTATGAGGTATTTGGCTTCGATCAACATTCTGTTTACAAAGTAGTATTAGAGATACTTTATGTGGCACACAGGGTCAACAGATACAGTGGTTTGTGCAGCAGTCTCTGGTTTCAGCTTTGAGAACTTCTAGATTTTCTGGGAACTTCTGGGATCATCAGGGGATTCCCAGGAACCCTCCAAGGAACCTGAGGGTGCCTGCTGCCAGGGGAGGATAATTTCGGGGCCCTCACACTGAGGCTGGGGCCAAGGGTGATGGGTTCCTCACCTGAAGGAGCTGCGTGCTGATGGAAGGTCTGTGTCCCCAGGTAACAGATGCAAGAAGAGGTCAACAGCCTGCACAGCATTAGAGAAGATGAGAAAGGGACTGACTGCATCTTCTTCAAGAGCCTGCTGATACAAGAGCCCAAACTCCCATGAATGGAGGCTATACAGGCAGAGCCTGTGCCTCTTGTGGGAATTAGAGACTCACAGGATGGCAAAGGCTGGAAGTTCATGACTGCCGCCACTGAGACAGCTTCTGCTCCACCTGCAGATCGGACACTGCAGAATAGGTTCAGTGTTCTGGCAGCAGACGAGTATACTGGGAGCTATGTCCACCAAAGCACTTGAGCCATCTGGGCCTGAGCCCCACAAAAGAGGAGGAAACAGCAAGTTATAGCAATGGGAAACTCCTCGCTGCAGGGGACAGCAGCACCCATCTGCTAAGGATCGAGGGCTGCTACAAAGAGATGGGATCCACCTGACCGAGTGGGGAAAAAGCATCTTTGCCAGCTGGCTGGCCAACGTAATGAGGAGCTTCAAACTTAGGAGTAACAGGGGAGAGACATGACAACCAATGTCAGTTGAGGAAGTGGTGGACTGGGACAGAAAGCAAAGAGTACAGGGTGATGTGGACAAGAGACCTTCTAACTAAGAAAACAGGGCTGAAGGGGACCCACCCCAAGTGTACGCACACAGATAGGGAAGTGCCTACAGGACAGCATTATGTGGAAGGGTCTCATACCTCATCTAGGAGGTTGTAATGACTGCATGCCTTTCTGAAGTGCCTGTACACTAATGCACACCACATGGGGAACAAACAGGAGGAGTTAGAGGTCTGTGTGCAATTACAGGGCTATGATCTCTTTGGGATCACAGAGATGTGGTGGGATAGATCACATGACTGGAAGGCTGCAGTGGATGGATGGGCTTTTCATGAAGTATGGGGTGGTGAGGAAGGGAAGTTGCCCTTTATGTGAAAACACAGTAGGAATGTGTTGAACCCTACCTAGGGATGGATGATGAGTTGAGCATTTATGGGTTGGGATTAGATAGCAGCCCAACACGGGCAACGTTGTCATGAGTGTATGCTACAGATGGCCTAACCAAGAAGAAGTAAATGAGGCTTTCTTCAGACAACCGTAAGAATCCTCACGTTTGCAGGCCCAGGTACTCGTGGGGGACTTGAGCCACCCCAATAACTGCTGGAGCAATGACACAGCAGGGCACAAGCAATCCAGGAGGTGTCTGGAGTGTGTTGACCGTGAATTCCAAACACATGATTGAAGAGCCAACAACGTGAGGTGCTTTGCTTGACCTGACACTTACAAACAAGAAAGAACTGATTAGGGATGTGAAGATTGGCAGCAGCTTTGGCCGCAGTGACCATGAGATGGTGGAGTTTAATTTCCTGAAAGGAGAGAACAAAGTAAATAGCAGGACCACAACACTGACTTTCAGGGGAGCAGAGTTTTGCCTGTTCAGACATCTGCTTGGATGAATTGCATGAGAGATGATCCTGGAGAGAAAAGGGGTGCAGGAGAGCTGACTGAATTTAAAGAATCACCTCCTACAGGTTTAAGAATGGTCCATCCCCATCTGCATGAAGTCAAACAAAGGTGGCAGGAGGCCTACATGGATGAACAAGAAGCTTCTGGCAAAACTCAAACATAAAAGGAAACGTACAAGAGATGGAAGCAGAATCAGGTCACCCAGAAGGGATGTAGAGACACTGCCCAAGTGTGCAGGAATGTGATTAGGAAAGCCAAAGCCCACTTGGAGTTGAATCTGGCAAGGAATGTGAAAGGCAACAAGTGCCTCTACAAGTGCATAAGCAGCACAAGGAAGACAAGGAAAAAGGTGGGCCTGCTGTTGAAAGTGGCAGAGGACCTGGTAACAAAGGACATAGAACAGACTGAGGTAGCCAATGCCTTCTTCACCTCAGTCTTTACGGGTAAGACCTGCCTCAGGAATTGCAGGCCCCTGAGATGAGTGGGAAAGTCTGGAGGAAGGAGGACTTACCCTCAGTGGAGGACAATAAGGTATGGGAACACTTAAACAAACTGGACATATATAAGTCCACAGGACCTGATGGGAGGCACCGACAAGTGCTGAGGAAGCTGGTTAATGTCATTGCGAGGACACTTTTGATCATCTTTGAAAGGTCAAGGTGGCTGGGGAAGATTCCTGAAGACTGGAAGAAAGCAAATGTCGCTCCTATATTGAAGAAGGGCAAGGAGGATCCAGGGAACTACAGATCAGTCAGCAAAAAATCCTCAGTCTACAAATCCTCCTGGAAGACATTTTCAAGCAGAGGAAGGACAAGAAGGTGACTGGGAGTGGTTGGCATGGATATGTGAAGGAGAAATCATGCCTGAGCAGCCTGATCACCTTTTATGATGAGGTGACTACTTTGATGGGTGAGGGAAGAGCAGTAGATGTTGTTTATCTTGACTTTAAAGCCTTTGACACTGTGTGCCACAACATCATCACAGATTAAAAAAAAAAAAAGGGTGATAAAGTATGGGTTAGATAAGCAGACAGTCAGGTGGACTGAAAACTAGTGGAATAGCCAGGCCCAGAGAGTTGTGATCAGTGGCATGAAGTCCATCTGGCATCCAGTCACTAGTGATGTACTCCAGGGATCAATGCTGGGACCAATATTATGTAATAGCTTCATTAATGATCTGGATGACAGAGTGCATCCTCAGCAAGTTTGTAGCTGATACAAAATTGGAAGGAGTCATTGGCACACCAGATGGGTGTGCTGCTATTCAGAGGAACCTCAACAGGCTGGAGAGATGGACCAGCAGAAATCTCATGAAGCTCAGCAGAGGGAAGTCCTGCCCCTGGGGAGCAATAAGCCCATGCACCAGTATACACTGGGATGCATTAGGAAGAGATCTCACTGCCCACTCCAGCTGCAGAAGGAAAGTTCCTGCAGCTTATACAATAATAAAACATAAGGCGTCCTGTGGACTTTTGACTTATGCTCTGATGTTTTCTCATCCCCTGGTCATACTATCTCAAGACATTCAAACAACAGCATGGACCCATGAGCACTTGGCTCCCATCTTGATATGGAGTCAGGACAGAGCCAAAGTGCATGTCTGGTCTTGGGAAGAGGGGAGCATTCCTGCTGTCATAGTGCAACCAAGAAGGTTGTCTATTTGCTGAAAATTATCTTTTCTCTTATAGGGGATCAAGTCAGGAGGAGAGACAGATCACAACTGATATTTACTAAAAACCTTCATTAGTCAAGGTGTTATTGCAATAGCAACTACCTGTTAATTCAGTACATTATCTTATTTCTTCACACAGTTCACTCATTCATAAATACACACACACAATCACTCATACTACCTCATTTGGAGCATCATTTGAGAGGTCACAGAATCACAGAATCACAGAATCGTATAGGTTGGAAAAGACCTTTAAGATTGTCAAGTCTAACCATTAACCTAGCACTACCAAGACCACCACTATACCATGTCCCTAAGCACCTCATCCAAAGGTCTTTTAAATACTTCCAGGGATGGCAACTCAACCACTTCCCTGGGCAGCCTGTTCCAATGCTTGACAACCCTTTCAGGGAAGTAAAATTTCCTAATATCCAGTCTAAACCTCCCCTGGCGCAACTTGAGGCCATTTGGTCTTGTCCTACGGCTTGTTACTTGGGAGAAGAGACCGACACCAGCCTCTCTACAACCTCCTTTCAGGTAGTTGTAGAGACCGATAAGGTCTCCCCTCAGCCTCCGCTTCTCCAGGCTAAACAACCCCAGTTCCCTCAGCCGCTCCTCATCAGACTTGTGCTCCAGACCCTTCACCACCTTCATTGCCCTTCTCTGGACACGCTCCAGCACCTCAATGTCCTTCTTGTAGTGAGGGGCCCAAAACTGAACACCGTATTTGAGGTGCGGCCTCACCAGTGCCGAGTATAGGGGGACAATCACTTCCCTAGTCCTGCTGGCCACGCTATTTTTGATACGAGCCAGGATGGTGTTGGCTTTCTTGGCCACCTGGGCACACTGCTGGCTCATATTCAGCCAGCTGTCAACCAACACTCCCAGGTCCTTTTCCACCGGGCAGCTTTCCAGCCACTCTTCCCCAAGCCTGTAGCGTTGCAGGGGGTTGCTGTGGCCCAAGTGCAGGACCTGGCACTTAGCCTTGTTGAACCTCATACAATTGGCCTTGGCCCATCAATCCAGCCTGTCCAGGTCCCTCTGCAGACCCTTCCTACCCTCAAGCAGATCAACACTCCCGCCCAACTTGGTGTTTTCTGCAAACTCACTGAGGGTGCACTCGATCCCTTCATCCAGATCATTGATAAAGATATTAAACAGGAGTGGCCCCAACACAGAACCCTGGGGAACACCGCTTGTGACCGGCCCCCAACTGGATTGAACTCCATTCACCACCACTCTTTGGGCCCGGCCATCCAGCCAGTTTTTTACCCAGTGAAGTGTCTGCCCGTCCAAGCCATGAGCAGCCAGTTTCTCCAGGAGAATGCTGTGGGAAACCGTGTCAAAGGCTTTACTGAAGTCTAGATAGACAACATCCACAGCCTTTCCCTCATCCACTCAGCGGGTCACCTTGTTGTAGAAGGAGATCAGGTTGGTCAAGCAGGACCTGCCTTTCAGGAACCCATGCTGGCTGGGCTTGATCCCTTGGTTATCCTAAACGTGAGTGGTTCACGTTTAGGTCCACGTGAGTGGTTCAGTCAGAAGCTGATGGCCATATTGATATGCCAGTGGCTTCTAGGCAGGTGTTCAGAAAACCCCAGGGGTCCTTTCTTTCCTCAGATATGTATATGTAATCCTGTATTCTGCATATAGCAGCCACTGTCTTCTTGGATGTGATCCAAGCTACCAACTAGAATTGCACTGGTGGCCTTGTACACATTTGGCCAACTCTTGCTGTCCTGAGTTTGTCAGTTCCCGCAGATCCCACAGGATCACAAGTCTCCAGAGCTTACTGGTCCTTGGGAGACTTTCATGCACCACCTCTCTGCACATGCACTACCTCTCTTTGGTCTGCTGTTTTCTGCTCACTATTTCTCCATCCACACACATAGGGAACCCATAGTTGTCATTCCCTCAAATTGTACAGAAAATGCCTTTATGATATCTTGACTGCTTAGAGGAGTAAAATTCAGTCAAAATCAACTTTTCTTCATTCATCTCAACACAGGCCTTGACAATGTCAGCCTGCTTGTGTATTATGCACACTTCACAAGTTTTGTCTGACAGGCAGGATGCTGTGATACTTCGGGCTTTTCTGTGTCTACTAACAGAGGCAGTCCTTCTTCTCCCCAAAGCCATAGGTAAGGGGTGCTCTAAATGCTTTCTATGAGGTTTCAATATAAGAGAAAGCAAATAGGAACAGGATAATAGGTGAAGGTTAATTTCTGTTTTGATCATTATAGTCAAGGCATTTCTTTTGGAGCACAAGAAAACAGTTCAGCAGCACTGCTGAAATCCAAACCAGAACAAGTACTTGCTCAGTAATGCAATAAGGATGGATGAGCAATGGGACATTATGCAGAGTTGGGGAGCAAACATCTGTCCTGCTTATGGACTGGCCATGTCAGAGCTTTGGATTAGTGCTGGTCTTGCTGAAGCCACTAACAGGATTGCACCTGTATTTCAAATATGCCTTTGTGGTGGATCAGATAGATAGATGAAGAGGTGCTTACTCTAAGAAGGTCTGCATTATGAAGAGCTGGGACAAAGACAACATTGAACTGCAGCAACTTGCAACTATTTGTGCTAGGCCAATCTCAAGAAGGATAGCATGCAATATCCAAAGTGGGACTGTTATTAAATCTTTTCCAACCCAGTTAGCCTCTGGTTTAAATTCTTTTTGTTATAACGTAGTTGCATTTCATCCATGGTGCTTTCCCACTGTGCTCTTTTGTCTTCAGGAAAAATTAGAGACCAAGTTCAGACATAAATCTTCTGGAGAAGCAAAGCATTTTCCTCCCAATTTTTTCACAATAATATAACAATACAGATGCTGCAGCATTTAATGAGATGGGAAACAACATGATACGTGTCCCCCATATCTGGTCTCAGTCATTTTTAATGACTCTTTGCTGGGATGCATGGGTTATAGCAGAAAGCACCATCCTGCCAGCTGGTGATTTGCACTCCATTCCAAGGCCCAGACTCTCCTGGGCCTTGGAACTGTTAAACTAATGTTAAACTCCTGTTAACTGTTAAACTCCTGTTAAACTAATACTATTCCCTCATCTTCCTCTTCTCTGTCTCTCCACTTTTATCCCTGCTCTAAATCTTCAGACAGTGCAATGCCCAGCACGCTTCGGCACAACTGTCATATGGCAAAGAGAGAGGCGTTTCGTTATGCGTGCAGGCAGCACTGAGAGAAATGTGACAGAGCTCATCCCCCTCCTCTCAGACATCATCTGTCATTCAGCTAGAAAAAGCACCAGCAGTAGGTAGGAGGCAGAGGGAGAGCTGATGAGCTCCATGTGTTAGCAAGAGCATGCACCTGACGGCTCCTGCATCGAGCCCTTTCTCGGCTTGGGAAGTTTCCCACTTCCGTGACCAGGAGCTCAGTGGACCCTTAAAATAGTGGAGTGGCAGCTTTTGAAAAGTCTTTTGTGCATGCTGTTTCTTTCCTAATGTGCCTGAGTTCTTTTAATCTCTCACTTTTAAACCAAAAATGCTGTGGTGTGGGAAACCCCAGATATGACACTGAGAAAGGGAAAGTTCATCAGGCCCTCTCCCTTCCCTGCCTTCAGCTATGCCCTTGACTGCAAATGCTTGCAGAAGCACCCAGGATTTCAAAAGCAAAAAGTTTCAAGTGCAATTCTGCTTCTTTTTTATCCTGCGACTCTGTCAAAATATCAGATGGGAAGTGAGCCAGTAAATTACCTTCCTGCTGCAGGTACAAGGAAGAGGGAAGAGCGGATTGACAGCAACCACCACCATTTGTGTCATCAGACAAACTGCACGAGATGCAGCCTCCACACCTCTTCCTAACCCTGACAGTTCCGAATTTCTTCTGATTAGGAGATTCACAATTAATTTGTGATGCAAAAGCAGTTTAGTGGATTGATACAGGCTGATGGTAACTAATGAAAGGGTAACCAAAACCTTTCCCTCGTTCCTCTGGGAGTCATCTCCGGCAGCACCACATGCTCTGCACTTCCCCGGTGCTAAGAGGCTGAGGTTGGCCAAAGCCAGGGAGCTCTCACTGCACTCCCGGCGAGGGCACAGGGCTGTGAGAGGTCTTAAAGCATCATGTGTATTATGTTTTGTTTTCTTAAAC
The DNA here is from genome assembly GCF_034638445.1 of Ciconia boyciana. Lineage (NCBI taxonomy): Eukaryota > Metazoa > Chordata > Aves > Ciconiiformes > Ciconiidae > Ciconia > Ciconia boyciana. The sequence goes on from NC_132934.1 coordinate 188,741,158, forward strand.
CTCACTTTTATACGAAGGTAGAAAGAATAAGCTAAATTATCCTCTCCTATAAGGAAGTAGGCCCTATTGAAAAAAAAAAAAAGAACTTTTGCATCTGAAAACTTTTCCCACACACATATTTACATGCTTATAGATAAATATAGCTGTTCACACCAAAAAATCATGATGAACATTGGGTGAAAGCATCAAATACTGGGTATCCAGTTGTGTTAAAATGTTTTCTTCCCTCCTCTGCTCCTCCCTGAGGAAGCTTGCAGACTATTCTACATGGTTTCGGTATGGCATATACTGTGCTAGGGTGTTTCTGCTTTTCCCTTGCAAGTCCCCAAGGAATAACCTACAGTCTTAGTACACCTGACGAACAGTTTTGGGGATGGCAAAAAAGGTGGCATGAGATTAGGATTGTTTATGAAGTGTTCAAAGATGAACCCTTGGCAGGACAGAGCAATTTATACTATTTATTGGGTGAGTAAACTTGGAACAAAATGCTATCTACCCCACAGTCCACAGAAAGGTCTTTTACAGAAATGTCAGCAAACCTTTTCATGCCGGGTTTTAACACTCGCTTTGAACTACACCATAGACCAAGGGACATTTTAACAGTTATTCTGAGTAAAGTCATGCTTTGTATCTGCACACTTTCGCCTAAGCCGTTTTACTTGTGAGTTGATGACATGAGATAATAGAAAGCATGTATATAAATCTTGCATGCTGTGCACTTGATGTCTGCTCAATGTGGATGCTACTGAGATTTGGAAAATAGACAACCTCTTTAAATAAAAGTGTGAAAGTCAGAAAAGGTCAGAGAAGCAGAGGAACAACTTCTGCTGCTCCCTAATACCTGAGATAGAAATGGGTAAGGTGGTGAAAACACATTTTCAGTTACTGCTGAAAATTACATAGCAGGAGAAACAATCAGGAAGAGTCTCAGTTTGTGCCAATAAAAAAGTGTCACTTCATGGGAGGTCAGATCCTTGTGCTATTTCCAACACTGTATATTGCTGGGTCATCTTCTCCACTGTCCTGTCCTCCTTATTTGCTCCTTATGAACTCCTAATTGCTTTGCAGAACCCAGTTCTTTCATCCAGACAGAGGCTCTGCCATGTCCACCTTGGCGTCAGTATTTCCTTCTCACTTCTGGTGGTTTTAGCAATCCTGTCACCTGCATTTTCCTCCTGCTTTCAAACTGCCTTGCTCCAGCCTATGGTGGCATGGGGCTAGGCTGAACACAAGTCAGATGTGCTTTATTAGAGAACCAGCCCTTCTTCTTTGCTCCGTGTCTGGAAGCTATCTGTCTGTATTACTTTAGGGCTTACACTCTATATTTTATTTCCCTCTGTGACGTCTAGATAACAACACTTTAAATTTATTCTCTATGGCATTTGAGTCAAAAACCCTTCATCTCAAGCACAGCTGACATTAGTTGCCTATGCTATGCAACAGCCTCGAACTATTTCAGTGAACAGGGGGAAATAAATGGAGCTATCTAATCAATATAGCAGGCTGAACTTGAAGTACCCATCCTTTATTTAAGCTGCTTTGCCAAGAGTCAGTGTTTTATTAATCTTAATCCTGAGAACTGTGGTAAACAGAAAGAAAGTAATTACTGACATTCACTACACTTAGCCAGGAAAGCATTTCTTTATTAGGACTTCTGCAGGAATACAGACACACTTTCAGGAATGAGGGGTCATTAGCAAAAGATGTTTTTCATGAAGAAAGTAAACTGCCTGCAATAAAAACCAGCTGGAAACAACCGTGGAGGAGCACATGGGAACGTACCCCATGCTCGGTGACTGTGTACAGCCACGCTGCTGCTTCCAGCTGCACGCAGCTCCCTGGCTGGGGAATGCGGCTGTCAGGATCAGACCCTGCTTTGGGTCCAAGTGAAAACAGAGACAAATGCCAGGTGCTCAGGTGTGCAACTTCCAGCCAGGTGTTATGTCAGCCACGCTTCAGCAGGGTGCAAGTTTCTCTGGAAAGGTATGAAACCATCACCCTGGAGGTGTAATCACTCGGTGCTGTCCCTGGGCAAACCTAGGAATAAGTACTTGTGCAGCAGCAAGTACCAAGCCTATGTCTGAAGGAAGGCTTGGTGTCACTTTCCTCCTTCTTCTCAACAGTACAAAAGCAGAATCAGAGCCTCTTCTAGACATTTCAGCCCATGGAAACACAGCCCACTCTGTTATGGCTCAGCCTTGAACATGGTGTCTCTCATAACACGAGTGGAGGGGTTGCTGTGCATGGGTACAGAACATAATAATTCCACTAAATATCAGTTTGCAGAGGAGATGTTCCAGACTGTGATGTTCCTCCAGAATATTAATCTAGTATGGGGTAGCCAAGATGCTGTCAAAATACCCAGTTACCTACCATCCAGTAGTCATTTTCACAGGTATCTCAGACCCAGGGCTAGGAAGCGGGTGGTAGCACTGCCATAAACAAGTGAGATTAGATTGTCTGTGAAATACGATGACATCATGAACAGAGTGCCTCCTCCATCACAGCCCTCTGCCTCTGGCACTGTCTGTTTGGGATAGTTAGATTTTCCCCATGTGTTTTTCTAGAGTTTCAGGGCATGGGTACCAGACATTTCGTTTCCCATCAGAGCACTGGCTCAGCCAATGCTCCAGCACTGGTTATTAATGTACAGGGGTCAAATCTAAACCAAATGCCTTAAAAACTGCTTGGAGTGCCTTCAGTTGTGTTTGCCTCATGCCTTCATAAGTGATCTTTTGTCCTTTCGTATCACTGATTTTCCGGAGAAGATGGAGGTCAAGGACAGGGAGGAAGGGGACATCTTTGCACATCTATAAGCACAGGGAAGCATTGGTGCCCATTCCTCTTCATAGCACAGCCTGTGGTACACCTGCTAAACTGTGACTGCAGACAATCTGAACAGAAAAGGCACTGGATGATTCATATGCCAAAAGGATCCTGAAAGCTTCCTTTTTGTGTGGATGTGTAGCAACCCCTCTGCTGTTATCCAAGTGCTCATTTCTCTGATAGTGCTGAAGGGCACAGCTTGATGATCAAAAAAAATCCTGTAAGCACTGAGAAAATGGGAATGGGAAAGGTTCTCTCCTATGTGAAGTCTGCCAGAGGACTTCACCTCGTGCATGAATGCCCGACTCCTGAACTGCTGGAGCCTTCAGCCATGTAGAGCTCAAAGCCTTCATGGCTGAAGCCTGCTGCACTTTGCATTCTTTCTACGCTGTGATCATGAAATCCAAAGATTTGTTATTGACTCAATATTAGGAATAAAGTCAAATCCCTCTGGTAAAAAAATATAAAGCCAAATGGCTTGTTTCCTACAATATAGAGCAGCTAGGCAAAAAGGAGTCCTTCCCTCTGCAATTGCCACAAAAAACTGAGAAATCCTTTTGTGTTTGGAAGTCCTGAGTAACGATGTGTGCTTCAAGTGCCAGAGCCCCACAGAAAGCCCTTTCTAGGAATCCTATGTTGTTGTTAACCTTGTGCGTTGGTCAGTAAGGGACTATGGGGCAATGTGCCAGCTGTGCCTCCATTTTCAATACTGCATTTACCTGTAAAAGCAGTGCTGTTCCGGCAGTAGTATATGCTGCAAAGCATAACACAGCATCCTGACCAGAGTCTGCTGTGAATGGCAGCATCTTGTTTTTAAAGTAGTTGCATGTTTCCCTCTTCCTGGCATGCTATACATTGCTAGCTGTATACTGAGGAACACAGCTCAGATTGCTGCAAACTGAGAAATATGTGTTCATGCTGTGAGGTGGGTCAGGGAGAGGGAAGGTTTGATGCTGTAATGCAAATACAGTGTTATGAACCTTGATAAATGCAACTTGAACATTATCTTTGGAAAAAAGGTCTTTTTCATTGTCCTAACCTACTGCTCATGCCAAAGGCTGCTAAATAAACCTGGGGGCTGTGTCATGAGGGTATTGAAGGAAGATCCACAACGTCATACCCACAAGGAACTCAGTGCTGCAGTACAGTGCAGTACAGGTTTGTCTGTAGGATGCCAAACTTCTCCTTGCCTGTCTGCATGCAGCTTGCAGTGCCAGGGAAATCCCTCCTCCCTGGGATGCTGAAGACACCATTTTCCTCCTCTCCCTGCTCTGGCTCTCCACATGCTTCCACTCACATTTCTCACACTGCACGCACCACCTCTTCTCCATCTCACTGCTGCTGGCTTTTTTCAGACCATTTCTAGTTTTCCACCTGGTCGCACCTGTAGGAAGAAATAGTTAGGCTCTTGATCAGCACTTTCGGAAGCTAGATTTATGTATTACCATGGGTGTGAAGTACTTCATGCCACTCTGCGATGGGTTAGGACAGCACATCTGTGATCCTGGAAGAAGGATGAGGGTGGCAGCAAAGACAATTGCTATGCCCGCAACCCCATCCATATGTCTATAGCCTTCTGGATTGCAGAAATCCAGCCCTGGAGTTGATCAGTATTCATTTCACCCATTGCTTAATCCTGCAAGCTTCAAAGAGTAATAAACCTTTCTCTCACTTTCGCTGTGCTAATAATTCTGCTTCTCCATATGCTGAATGTTTCACACCCATTCTGGGATCCAGGAACTAAGAAATGTTACACATATATAAAATTTTACCAAAAAAAGTTGGCGTGCCACAGGAGCCAGAGCACAAGAGTGCCCTGTTTTGACTGCCGTGGGAGCCAGGAAGGAAATGTGAAACTAATATTAAACTTTCCAAAGTCCCACATCGCATGCTGTACTCCAATTGCCCTATGGGGCAGCAAAGCTAAATTTAATGGCAAATTACACCACCTCCAGGAGGAGAATGTAATGATGGTTTACAGCAGCCAGTGAATAAAACTGTCTGAAACACTCAACCTGATGCTTGTAGAAGCTGCCTACCAGTGATCCTTCATACCAGTTACAAAACATCCTAAATCCTAAGTCACAGGATTTACCAACTTCAACCTTATTTTCCTTCTTTAATGAGGAGCATCACTAAGGTGCAAATTCATTCCAGCTAGCTTAAGTCTCCTTAATTAGGAGGCTAATGGAAAGACATGAGGTTCTTTAGAGGACAACACAGATTTTCACTGAAGTGGATTGCAGTCTCTAGAGGGGCAGAAATAGCACAAGCTTTCATAAAAACTCCACCGACAGATTAGGAGCTATTGTCTGGAAAAGATCCAACAACTTCACTACAAAGTATTGTTGTCAGCATGAAATAGAAATGTGATAATAAGAAAAGCTACAATAGCCCTCAGCATATTTATGTTTAATATGTCTTAGATCCCTATGTTCTGTTTCTGATTTTGTTTTTGATTGTAAATCCTTCTCCCTTCTTTCCCTCCCCCTTTTCCCTCCCTTCCTTTCTGACACTCATTTATTTCTGTTACCAGATGCCTCTCCAATTTCCTATGTTCTCAGACTTGCCTCTCTCATCTCCTCCTCCTTCCTTTTGCTGTGAAAGCCAAGGGTCTCAGCCTGAACACCCCTCTTCGTTGTGAACAAGGGTCTTTGGAGCAATTTATGGGCATGTGCACTAGGGAATACACATCCCCCTTTCATAAAGCACACGTGTGGAGAAGGAACATGAGTTACAGGTAGCGGTGCAGGATGCAATGTTGAGAGGTGAGGAAAGTTTCTCCACAGCCATTGCCCCAAATGCCCTGGAATCCCAGAACTGATCTCCACAACAGTTTTTTTTCATACACAAAAGGAATAAGGCACCTACATGGGGAGTATCAGAAGAAGTTCAGAGAAATTCAGCTTTTTCTGTCATCCCATGAGGTCCGAGGCAGGGGACAAGGCTCTTAGGATTTTCCTCCACATTCCTGCCACTCTGCTAAAACCTGCAGCTCTCCTCATGCACAGCAACAGGGGCTGGTATCCTCTGCACAGCAACAGGGGCTGGTGTCTTCTCCACTCTCTGGCATTCACCTTCAAGCATGACCTCTTCGTACTGCAAGACAAGTCAGCTTCTCCATTTTCCTTTCATTCATGTCCTGCTTTTCTCATCTTTCTACCCAGCCCATCTCACGCAAAGACTTCCTGCCATGGCATTACAGATGTGCATTTATGCAGGATCCTTACAGAGCACCAGCACACAATGAATCTAGTTCAACTATCCATCATCAACATCTGGCCCACTCCGTGGGGAAGTGTTGGCAGGTCTTGGACTTGTGTCAATACCATCAGTTCCTGTTTCTCTACAGCCTATAAAAATTAAATCAGATGGAAAAGATCATCAGCCTGAGGAGTTTACAGACCACTTCAAGGAGTAGGTGAAACAAAGCATCTGAGGGACAGAGCAGCAATGCTGAGGAAGACAACACATCAGGTCAATAAATAAGTGGGTTTTGACACAGGCATCCTGACAGCAGTAGATCGCACCAAAGGATCTGAGACAAGAAAGTGCTCTCACCATTGTAAAAAGATGAGCTCACTCCACACAGAAACAGGGAAGAATGGCGGAAAGGCTGGTCGTATCAATGGTAACAATGGACAGGATTTAGGAGGAACAGGAAGAGGATGGAGAAGACAGAGACAGGCATGTTGGTAGTGAAGCTCTCAAAACTGTTGCTTTCAAGAAGGCATGAAAGAAAGGGAAAGTCTAGACTAAGTTCATCCCACAGGAAAAAGGGTTCCTCCACAACGTCACCGTGTCCTGTATGGCTGTAAGTGTTAATAGCTACTGCATTACCTCACACAAAGTGGTGACAGTGTGACACCTTCTGTCATCTTAATTACTAACCAGGTGCTACTGACTCCAGTGCCACAGAGGGAAGAGACAAGGGCTTGTGATGGGGGGTGGGAGGGGGGTGAAGATGTCCGTGTTCATCTGCCTCATCATGAGATAGCCACTGTATTTGCCAGAAGGACGTACGCTTCTCCCTGCCTTCTCAGCTTATTACAAGCACATCCCAAGGAGAAGGCATAACACCTCTCCCAAAGATGTCCATGAACTCACCGAGAGATCCCGCAATTCCCAGTTGCTTTATGCTCTGGTATCCTCAGGAAACTCTCTAACCCAAGGAGCCACACCAGCAGAAAGCAAATTTATCCCATGTTGGAAGAGGGCAGGAAGAGGGCATGTCCCACACACTGGTCAGCACACCCACGGGTGAGCCTTCCACAAGGAAAACTATTTGTGTGAGGAAGCATTGGCTGAACTGGGCCTTTACTACCTCCACTGCAAAGCCTTACCATAGCATTTGCTCAGGCTACAAGTCATAATGGAAATGATCAAAATGGAAAAGTTGGCAGAGCAGCAGAGCTAGCAGGGAATTATCCATCAGTACATATTAAAATTGAATGATCAGAAAAAAAGCTTCCTTCTTCCAATGAGAAAATAATGACGGATGGTCACATGAAAAATGAGTAAGAAGACAGGAAGGAAATTTTCAGTCCCTTCTGCAGCTCAGCAGTCATAAGCCTTCCATTAATTTCAGTTATAGAGAGATGATGTATTAATTAGGTTTTGCCCAAGGCATGTCACTTTAATTAAATATCTATTCAAACTAGGAAAACAGGAATATGGTTTATTTTCTTTCTTAATTCCTCAGCAAGAGCTGAATATTTTCTTACATCATTTCAAAGAATAACAAACAGTTCTTATTAGGACTGAAGTCTGAAATCCTTAATGAGGCACGGAAATTAAATCAAAGCACAGCCTTGTATAATACACGGTTTACAAAAATCAGTCACATATTCGATTGAGAAACTATCAGCTTGTTTAAATAGCTGTATGTTTTATATTTGACATGAGATGAAATCCCCCACAGTAGTTGAAATATCACAGTGTTTTCTGTGAGCCTTCGCTTGCTGAATTGCATAATGATCGGTGCCATATAAATGCTTCCAGGAGGATGTGACCCGCTTCAAAATAGCAACAAGACCGCCTGCCAGGTAGAAGCAAAGTTCAAATAGGCTGGATGTGACTCAGCTGGTTAATTCCTACTGCCCTTGGCTATAAATGCAAAAGCATTGGAGGGATCCGTTTCCCATCCAGATCACAGGTGCTTGAACTAGCCCCCTAAAATAAGTGCCAGAGCTCCCTACCTACAGCACAGAGAATGAGGCCGGTCAGAGAATGACTCAAAGGTCTTCAGAGGAAGAGGAGTCTGCCTGTCCACATCCCTCTTATCCAGCACCAACATCAGGCAAAGGTAATATCCCTCTGGAGATCCTCAAATTAAAATATTGCTTGACCTTTGAGGTTTTTCCCATCCTTTTGCAAGAGTATTTTGGTATAATCTCTTTTTGGCATACAGACAGCAGAGTGTCTCTGCACAAGTGGCCTGCCTGAAAAGGCTATTCTTGCCTCCATTGTTCTATCTACCTTGAGAAACTGTGAAACTTCCAGAAGTTATCTGTGGGGCAGGGAGAGTAACGTGCCTGTTTAGAGGAATGTAATTACAGCTAAGTCAATATGTGCACAAGGTACGCAAAAGCCAGACTGCTTCATGAGCTGTTCATTGTTTTTATTTTGTAAAATAGGAAGACTACTTTGTCCTCGTTCGATTTTACATAGCACCTTGTGTTATGAGCCAGGAATCCTACGGGTACATCCACATGAGGTAAGTTATGAAGTAATGAACCTGAACTTTCACAGAAGTCTTCAGTTCATTTTTAACAGATTCCCACTGGCAGGAACACACAAAAACTTTTAATAGAAAATAAATGTGCTTTCTGGGTGTTCTGTTCTCAGGGAAAAAAAGGGGAAAAAAAAAAAAAAAGGAGCCTAAACATAGAAAATTGACAGTCACTCATTAGAATAAAGCTCTTCACAATGAAAGCTGAAGAGGGCCTATCCAAGGAGGCTGGTTACAATGTGTGTGATAAATTGCATCTTTTCATACTTTGCTTTTATTCTTGTAGTCTGACATCACTTGTTTGGCCCTAGCCATTCATGCCTTTCAAAAGGCAGTTTGATTATTTATGTTTATTCCTGAGCAGGGGGACTTCAGTAAAGTTCATGAAAAAGAAACTAATATAGTGGCTTGAGCCTTTCAGATCACTTAATCAAATCTGTTCTTGCAAGCTGTGTGTGAAAAAGACTGGCAGCTCAAGGCTTGTGAAGAAGATGAATGCATTTTGCCACAACACATCAACTACTGACATTTTTCCTATGCATTTATCAGTAGGGAAGTTGCACAAAATCTTGTTGTTTGTCCGTCTTACTAAACCAGCTAACAAAGAAGGTCACTTATTAGCAATGCAGATGAGCTCTGAAACACTCCATCTCTTTCTCCAGCCATTGCAATATTGTGAATTTGTGCAGAAGTCTCCTCCTGAAGAATTTCATATATATAAAAATGCTTGTTCTCAATAGTGCTAACCATACATTATTGAGCAAAGAGAAAAGCAAGCAATGCCTTTTCTCTCATGAATTTATTGCATAAAGACTTTATATGTGTGCTTGATGCATACATCAAGGTACAAGGTCAGACCTCTACTGTTAATTATGTCTGGCTCCATTGGGGTAGAGCACAGGAGCCCAGCCCACACCTACCTAGCAAGTCAACCAGGGCTGTCCCTATTCCTTCTCACTTTTGGCTTTCTCCACTTTCTCTGGCCTTCTGGCTTCCCAGATTGGTAAGCAAGAAATCAACCTCATCCCCTCAGCACTGCTCTCATCTCTCTGACTCCAGGACTAACTGGTCTGACAGCAAGACCCTTCTGCTATTCTTTGCCCTTATTCTCTCAACTACGTACCACAAAGCATCAGCAATGAAGAATACTGCAATGAGACCTCAACAGCACTGCGTATATCTTCCGTCAAATGAAGGAGAACAACTGAGTGTAATGCACATGTAGGACATGTTGTTGAGCTCTGACTAGGACAGGCTGGAGTTTTCTCAGGGAAGGTTTGGATCCCACTGGAGGGTCCCTGAGAGGAGCATGCGGACTTTCTTGGGGGCACCTGAGAGGAGGGCTTGTGACTTGTCCTTCAGGCAGCAAGCCAGGGACGATGCACAGGTGGGCAGAGGCACCGGGGGTACTCCAAAGCAGAAAAGGTTAGGAACCAATAAAAGGACCTACAGAGTTCCTCAAGGAAAATTGGTGAAGGGCTCTTGTGGGAAGGGGTGAGGTGGTTGTGCGACAAGCAGAAAATGAGGAGAGTTCTCAACGGTCAAAGACGGCAGAACAAGGGATATTTGAGCTGCTGTATGGTGCCTGGGACAAATGGCTGGGAGGCAAAACATGGCCACCTACTAGCATAAAAACAGGTACAAAGTGCAGATGTGAAAAAAGATTAATTAGTATTTATGTATACATCCTAAAATCTCTCGGTAGCATATAAGCATGCAGATGCAATACTTCATAGAGTTACAACAGATATTGCACCTACCTGTGATCACAGTGGGAACTCATACCTACGTGGCTTTGCCCATAACACCTCAATTGCCATTTCCAGTGTTTCAAAAAGTGCCGTAAGACTATCATGGCTTTGCTGCAAGAGTGCTGTTTTGACATCTCATCTTTCCAGAAGCAGAAAGGACCTGGCCAGCATGACAGGACATCAGTTAAACGCAAACCCAGAAGAGCTGTTCTGCACAGCAAGATGAACTCATAGGGTGATATTCAGCACCAACAGCTGCGATCAGCTTCAGAAAGGATTTCCCCACCTACTCACAAAATCATTGTATTTGTCCTCTGGTATAACTTGGTAGGTGATCAATGTCAGTGAAAACCCAACAAGACACCATGAGAAGGGGCATGTGAGCACTTGAAATGGAGTCGGCTCTGAATCAAAAAAGATAAAGCATCTTCATTTGAATCACTTTAATCATTGAACCTCAGCAGATGTGGTGAGAAAAGGGTGAATTGCGTGTTGGAAAGTTTTCTTTTTCAAAGCTGATAGATCAAAAGAGTGTGGAATTGTCTCACGTGGAGTCTCTTGCATTCTTTTTTGTTCTAAAAGCAACATGCTTTGGAAACATCTCTCTTGGTGATGATTTGATGCAAGGAATTGTATAGTTAAGGATGTAATTGTGCTCTCTGAAAAAGTTACAGGGAATAGGAAGAAAGATAACTCTTCTCTTTTGCTTAGAATGTCTCTTTTTAAGATTATCTACTATGTATAATGAAAAATCCCTAATACAGAATAGCACAATAGTCCCAGAGATAACAGTTGCTTACCTCTTAGGTTAATCAAACCTGGAATGCTCCCTACTGAATGAGACATAGCAGAAGTGTGCACAGGATTTTATCAGTTATTTGCAGAATTGACAGGGTCTTATACTCGAACATGACCTCATTACACTGATGTCTTAGGGTTATGATAAGAGATAGATTGCCTGCTAGAAACAACATAATACATCAAAACTGCTTTTTTTACTGGGCACTCTTCATTTGATTATATCAAAGCTGCTTTTTCCCACCAGATTTGCAAGAATCCTTCACTTCAGATGTACAATTTGTAAAGCATTCAGGATCCAGAATCAAATCAGCTACGGGTTCTCAAAACAGTTACCATCTATACCTGTACCTGGCAAGACACAGTTTACCATCCACCTCTGAACACTCTGTGTGGGAGTAAAACAAATGAAAGACCTGACACAACCTGCAGCACTTTTTCTCTAGTAACTCAGAGGGTAGGAGTTTTATCATAGAGATGTGCAAAATTTTCAAGAGCAAGTAATTTTCACGGCTGTCTCAGTTCTTTGTGGCCAACTTCAGGCATTCCTTACAGCTCTGATGTGAACATTTTGCTTTAAAAGCCAACCCCTCCAGCGGGTCACACATAGGAAACCTAACCCATGCAATGGAAATAGCTACCGAATGGCAATTGTTGCTGTTCTCCCTGCTTGTCCATAATTATGGACAGAGGAGATGACCAGTCTCAACAGTAACAAAGAATGCTTTTTGAAGAATAATCAGTGAAGGAAAAGCTTAAGAATAAGCTAAATTATGTCTGATATGAAATCGATGTTGACCATGCTTTGAGAAGGAGGTAGGACTAAAGGCCTCCTGAAGTCCCTTCCAGCCTGCAACATCTATGATCCTGTGCATAGTTCCTAGTGATACCTTCGCTCAACTAATATGGCTACGAGGCACAGGATGAAGGAAATTCACCTCAAATCAGCTCAGGGCAGCAACTCTTGCTAGGCACAGGGCTTGCCAGTGCACTTCTGTGCAAATCACGAACTGGAGGGAAATGGATGAGGCTAATTAAGCAGGCTAAGGGAAAGGACCTGGAGTTCTCGGCACTTGGAACACATCTCCAAGGGTTAGGTCAACTTGCAGCATTAGTCCCCTGACTGACAAAAGGGTCAAGGGAGAGACAGGAGAGAAGGCAGACTGCCCTAGACAGTGCTTCAAACTCTGATATTGGTTGACACCTACCTCTAGGTTTCCTTGTGAAGGGCAGGTGCTTTGTCTTAATATGGCACTGCTTACTGACCTTCCTGAAAAGAAGAGTGAATTGCATTTCAGTAACAACCAGCTTTTAAAAGAGAAAATAATAAAGATGCTTTTATTTGAACACAAACTATCTCCCTGAACAAAAAGATGATTCCACAAAATTGGTATGGCTTTACTGTGGGCTTCATGCTGCTCTTCTACTTCAAGCTCCATTGTACTTGTTTAAGTTTGATCCACTGCAGAGTAAATATGTGTTTTAAGTGAGATGGAAATTAAAGCAAAGATTCTTAAACAACAAAGCAGCTTCTGATTTGGCTTCAGCGATCTGAGAAGGATGAACACCTCTCTGAATGCTGCTGGTGAGAAACCTTTCAAAATTAAATAACTGAAAACAAACTACCTGGTCTGGCTCACATATGCCACAGGTGGCCTGAGGAAAACTGTTGTAGTCTTTTTTTGGAAATATTTCTATAGAGATCTTTTGGAGCAGCCAGAATAGTTTAAAAAAAATCAAACTTTGAATTACTTCTCTTACTTTAGTAAATCTGTCTTTGTGTCTGGGCTATAAAAGGTGAATGCATCATGCTCTGCTATGCCAGAGAATGCAGAAAGGACACATGAGCAGGTTTCAGGAAGGATTGAAACAAACATCTGAGGCTGGGGCCCACCAAGTGATGTAGGTGCCCTGTGTGTGCAAAGTGAAGCACTAATTTGCAATCCTGAAGGCCTCTGTAAAAAAATGTTCAAAATGAATCATGGAAGATTAGAAAAATCTTAAGAAAAACTTCTGAGATGTCATTAAAATGTGTGCATGTCAGTTATTAGTGTTATTTTTCTTTATGTCATTAAAACCTTGAGAAGAAAACCCAGGAAACCAAACTATGCTGAGTGATTGCCAGTAGCACCTGTATTGCTCCAGCACAGGGAAACAAGTGTGCACCTCTGCAACTGTCTCTCCTATCCCACCTTGAGGAACTGAGCTGCTGCCAGCAGCTAAAAGTGCAAAGCCCGTAGCAGGGTTATCTCAAGATGACAGCTGCAGTGGAAAGGGTGTTAGGCTTGCAAAAAGTTTGAGGAATACTAGTTTAGACCATCAAACTCATTTGGATGCATACTTAGAAGTAGCAATGGATGCATCAACCAACATGCTTTGTCACCACAGGCAACAGACAGAAAGCTGGAAAAGGACTTAACGTCCTGTATTTTCTTATCTGCTTTGCTTGCTGTTCTTCTTCTGGATCGTTATTAGATTTATGTTAGGAAAGTCCATTTTAAGTGTGGGTTTCCTAGACAGTCCAATTTGCCCTTGAATTGGTCTGGTAGCAGAGTTCACTGGTTGCTAGTGAAGTGGACACCCCATGAGGAAACTCTTTTCTGATATCTTTTTCCAGCATTTTTTTGAAAAGATGTTGATTCCAGAATGGTACTTGGGATTCCAGTGTGGGTCTAACTGGTCAGGCAATGGCAGTGACTTGTCCTGATTTGCTGGTGATGTCAAGGGACGACTCCAGTTCTCATCCCTCCACTTGCCCACGGAGCATGATGGCTTAAAGCCAGGTTGTTTCTTTCCTAGAACAAAATGAAACACATTCTTAAAGTGTTGGGGTTTTTTTTATTAGTATTCACTATGCTACTCTGGTAGCCTTAAAAAAAGCATTAAAAATAGAAAACTTGTAATTTCTAAAGTAGTCAAACTGCGTCAGTGTGTACTGCAGAGGAACATTGCAAAATGACAGCAGTCTGTAAGGGCTGGGGCATAGGACACTGGACTCTTCCACCGCATCCTTAATCAAGGTCAAATCTTTACATCCAGCTGCAATAATATCTGTCTTTTTTTTCCCTTTTCCTTAAAGACACTCTGTAAAAGCAGTCCATTTCCTCCTCCTCTCTTAAGCAGTGTTTCAGAGCAAGTTGTAGCATGGTGCAGCTTTATAGTGCAGCAATTTTAGTGAGAAGTTTTACAACAGATGGAAACTATGAGCTCTTTCCCCTTTTCATTTCCTTATTTGGAGAGTCAAGAGTCTTGCTGTAAAATACAAAGAAAACAATAATTCAGTAGGATTTAGCCTTGTGCCGTCATGGTGACTGGGAAAAGGAAAGAGTAACAAAAGTCACCAAGGTGAAGAAATATACAGTATTTTTATAAAACAAACAAACAAACAAAAAACTCTGAACAGCTTTAAGGGAAAAAAACTTTCAGATGTGGATAGGTCCAAAAAAACCAAAGACACATTGTTGCAGATGCATCACACACCACTTGTAAGAGAGAAGCAAAAATATACTTTATTGATATAAAACAATGAGTTAACAAGGCTCAATGGTAAATGCGACAGTGGTTTAACAAGATTCAATGGCAAGGTACACTTGATTATTTACTGCATAGAAGACAGGGTCAGACAAAATTGTCAGGGAGACCCTCCCGTTGAGTCCTGAGGTTTGGAAAAAGGATCCCCTTGCTTTCTCAGACGCCCTTTTCAGAGAGGAGTCTAGGTGCGGTTGCATCCAGTCCTAGTCCCAGATTTCGTCAACGGTTTATGTCTAAAGGAATATATATGCACAATCAGTCCTTTATATCACTTAGCTAAAAGATTTCAAAGTTTAGCATGCTATTAGTCACTTACCGAGGATCTGTTGTGGCAAGGAATCTCTCAGCCTCGAGGAGTAACCTTGAGAGGCGTCCCTGCTCAAGGGGAGATCCTGGCGTGCAGCCCGCTGCCATGCAGGAGAGGTCAACGGGCCCTGGGCTGTCCACTATTTATGGGGGTAAGATGATGACCCATGGTCATATTTGCATACCGACCACAGATTTTAGTTTTTTCACTGTGGTTAGGTGGGCGCATTGCACCATAGGCCTTGGCTATTGTGTTGTTATCTGTCTCCCAAATCCACTTGGAGCCAGATGCAGCCATCACAACCAGATGCAGCCATTACGACCGCCACCAGTGGTTATCGCTTGCAAAGAGTTAAGGAAGGTAAAGGTCAGGTTGGGGGGGGAGGAGCACACCATCACACATATACAGTCACACACTAGTCTGTAGCCATAAGAACACAGACGAAGTCAACACAAAGTAAACAAACCCAGAAACTAATTTCAGGATATACTTCATTTACGCAAGCGCCCATTGCTACCCTAAGGGAGAACAGCCAGGGAACATGCAGCAGCTTCCTGGGGAAGTTGTGGCAAATAGCATAGCAAAGGCAGCCCTGTGCAGGCTGCATTTTACCCCTCCTGTTTACCTATATCGTGCTAGCATTTAATCACAACATTTTATGCATTTTTTTTTTTACTTAGAACATTCACCTCACTCACTACACACCCTGGATGGTGTTCAGCTTATGAACAGCAAGTCAACATGTTCTCTTCTTGTTGCTCAGAGTTCACCCCTTGATGCATAGTGCAGTATTTAAGCCCTGCTCTGACCACCAAGATGTTTGTATGGACCCATCATTATCACATTGATTTCTTCGTATGAAGCCCCTTTGTGTCAAGGGAGCATTTTCCCATTTCACAGGTGGGAGGAGAAGCGACAAGACACTGAGGGACATTCGCAAATTCCGAGTCCTCAGGTTGGGAGACCCAGAGTCAAATCTTTGAGTAGTTGGTATTAAATAGCACTTTATATGCAGAGTCCAAAAAAAACCACCTCCCACTGACCAAAGTTTCAGCTCTTAGCATGCAGGCTCTGAGTCACAGTTCAGCTATCCAGAAAATAAGGAGCACGTGAGCAGGGAAATGCTCGACTGAAAAACATGCATGTGTTGCATTTATGGCAGAGGCAGGGTCAGGATCCAGCTCTCCGAGGAAGTACTGGGGCTGTTCCTGCATGCTCCCTACTTTGCCCATTGCACACCAGCCAACGTCTCCCAAAAAATGCAGTTTATATTCCTGTCTTTATGGGCTTTTCAGAAAGCATTGCAGAGAATTCGTCTTCAAGGTTTTATACGTGAAATCCTGGAAAATACATATAAACCTTTCCCAGCTGACTTTCAATGAATGCAAATATAGAGTTCCCTGGTAGAATAAACATTTAATGCACAGATAAAACAAAAATGGACAAACACTTTTCCTAATATTTGGAAAACATGGGAATAATTGGGAATAAGTCTACCTGCATTCCTCATATAGCATTAGCCTCAACCACTGTTACACAAACAGGTGGTTTTGGCCTAACACCTGTATTTCCTTTCTTTGGCAGACAAAATCCTCTGTCTTTCAGTGGTGACTGCTCAGTTCTTACAGTGAGACCATGTCCCCTGGACTGTTTAGAGATTGAAAGGATCTTAATGTCCATCCTAAAGACACTTCAAAGGCCTCTCAGCACACAGACATTTGGCACCTCTGTGTCCAGCAGTCTCCCAGTGCTTGAGTTAAAAGGAACGTGGCAAGTGTTACATTTCTCCAATAACCCAGAATTTTAGTCTTGCCTTGGCAACTGCAGGACAGTGGAGGCTTCGCCTGGACCTCAGTGTAGTCTGAAGTTGTGCAGATATCCTGGGATTTGCATGCTGTAGTAGATCATTTATTTGTTCATCCATTTGTCTGAATAATACATGAGTGAAAGACACTTGAGCCTCCTTGTGCCATAATGAAAATACGTCCATTATAGCCTGCTGATTGATTCTTTAATTTCAGCCTGGCAACCCAAACACACAAGGTAAACATTGCAAAAACAAAACCAGAGCTTACCAATTGGCACTCCTCCACTGCCCGCCTCCCCAAAACAGTGCTGACATTTATGATTATTGCTGCAAGTCTCTCTCAAAGCCCTCATCCCGAGTTACTATGTAGACTTTTGAATGCTTTCAGCGATGCCTTATTATTCACAGAATTAATTACTAAATAGCATCCTCAAATGCCATTGTATGAACTTTGCATCTAAAAGCATCTATTTATTCAGTCCAACAGCCCACTCGAGCACATAACATCGCCTCTCTTCCCGTGTTTGCAACAAAAGAGACATAGGAGAGTTACTTGGAACTGTCAGCCTTGGATTTCCATGGCTGCTGCAGTATCCTAATGTGAAAGCAGGGAATTGTATTAATTCATGACCACGAGCTGTCTCCACTTGGAATTTTCTCCCGAGGACGCTACTCAGACAGCAATGCAAAAGGCAAAGCAGTTGCTGTTGCAAGAGCCTCATCTCCAGGCTGGAGGCAGAACCTCCCAGCTCCTGCTCCTTCCTGACCCCAGCAGGTACCTGCGTCAGGGTCAATGCCTCCAAGCAGCTGTCAGCAGTATTTGCCTTCTATGCAAGGGTCCAGCTTGCAGTCATGCAAGGCAACAGCTCCTGCTCAGACCCACGGCAGCTCCTGAGCCAAACCCTCATTCCAGCACTGTACCCTGTACCATATTCTGTGGCTTAGTCATCCTGTCCTATCCCCTTAGGACTGAGAGCCTTCAGGTTTTGGGTTAAACATCCTGATGGATGTAGATGTTGAGAAAGGTCTGGACTTGGTTGAGAACACAGGACAGAGGAGATCTCCTGAAGGCACCTTCTGTCTCCTACTATCACACGTCTCCATCTCCTGAAATCTCTTTATAGTTGCAACATTATCACAGTGCAGCCTTTGGAGCCAGCCTTTTCCATGGGGTAAATGGCTAGCCTTGGGTGGATTTTTTTTTAGGTATAGTTGTCTGCAAGTTTTAGCAAAAATGAGAAAGGGGCAACATAGGTTCAAGCCTTTTCAGGTTAAAGAGGACTTAGAAAACATGTCTCTCATTTCCTGAGCAAGAACCCAAATAAGTTACTAAAAAGGATTCAATCTTTTCTCACACCCTCTCTTCTAAAGGGAAGAGGAGAAGGCCCCAACTTAGGCATATCAGAGAGCAGGTATAAATACCACAGTAGCAGGTAGACAGTTATTTCAGGAATACCTTCAGTTCTTTCTCATTTCCCCACTCAGACTGATGAAGGATGCTAATCCCGCTTTGAGGCACCCAGCTCTGTCTCTTTCACTGGTTAGGTGTCACTCAGCCTTGTGAATTCCCCTCCTGGAGACAGCAGCTCTGTTCTGGGCACTGCAGCACTTGAATATCACACTATGAAAGTCCGCTTTTCACACCTTTCTTCAAACAGCCACAGGAACAGAGTTTTATTTTTGATGCTAAAGATGCTCCCCAGGCTTCTGGCTTGAAGCATGTTGGCAAGGTCTACCAACCTTCATGCTACAGGGATGGCAGTACAGAAGATAAAAATTCATGAAGTGGCTGAGAACTAGAAAAAACTCTGCTCTAAAAGGAAATAAATAAGCTGGTCTAGAAGAATACCCTTAGCTCTCCTGGGTGAGTGGGTTCTTGCTACTTTTTTTTTTTAAATGAAGATTTTAGACATTATTTCCAGCTGTCAGGAAAATAATATTGTAAATGCAAAGACTTTGCTGAACATGAATGGGGTAGATGGCAGGAGGAGGTAGAGCAGGGAAGAAAGGGAGAAAAAGATTAAGAGTAGAAGTAAACGTGATGTCTTCTTGCCCTGGATGCAGAAGGCTCCATGCATAAGCATTCACATGGACATGTATTGCAGCAAAAAGCCTTTCTCCAGCTCTGGCAAACCCAACGTCTGATGCAGTCTCACCTCTAAAACCACCCAACCCTGCTGGACTCTTCCTAGATGGTATCCGGAAAAACTCAGAGGAATGGATGAAGGTTTACCTACAAGAAATTATCAAGTCTCGCAGGGATATAGACCAATCCTGAGGAGTTTGGGTGGGTGCTTTTCCACAGAGACTGAGCTGCCTGGTCCCTTCTTCCTCTGAGCAGAGGGATTTAGAAAGAAGAAGGCTTTGCTAGTTTGCTTGCATCTCTGCACATTGCACCAGGCAAGGCACTAACTTTGAACAGTAAGGTGGAACTCAACACTGTCATCATCCAGCAGCTTTTCCTTGAAGGTCTACCCATTCCTGTATCAACAATACCCTTTAATAAAAATAGCAATTAAGCAAGGAAGCACTAATATACTAATTTAATCTCCCTTTCTCCCTTGTGTTGTGTTGCAGTAATAGCTGCACATTCCTAATAATTTCTTTCTTATGCCTTCCTTCTTAATAATGCTGTCTCTGTGCCATGGTTTCCGTTTTCATTAATTTCCTTCCTTTCTCCAAGGGAAGTTACATTGCCACTGCCTCTTCCCAAAGCATGCATTGGGTTATTGTGCCCATAATTTCATTTTGCGCTAGTTCTTTTGGACCATAATCCACAGTTCCCTTGGAATGGAAGAGCAGCAGCTCTTTGAACCATGTTATTTAGCTATTGCTTGGCTGCACTTAAAGAAAAAATCGACCTGAAGGAGCACACAGCCTCACAGTCCTAATCTCATACCATGTAGTACTTCATTGCATTATTCATAAATAACAACCTCCTGCAGTGTGGTCAGGAGCAGAGCTGTGCAGATGGTGCTGGGATGTGCCATGATGGTGCAGCAAGGCTTCGGCACCAGGACCCTTAGAAAAGACTTTAAGAGGTGAACTGGGACTTTGTTGATGGACAAAACTGGTGGTGAGGAGAACAGTACGAGTTCTAGGAAATAATAGGAATGGTGACGAATTAAAATTAATTCATTTAACCATATAGGAATTTGATCCCCCATGTTTGACTATTTTTTTCTTTCCTAGAAACTAGAGATTTCTCATTCCTTTATTAATTGTGAATCTTTTACCACTTCAGTGAAAATTACATTGACTTTATACACAGGACTGCAGAAACCCTATGAGCTATGAAACTCTAGCAGAGCAGGGTAGAAATCCTCCAGTAACACTAAGTGCATTAAAAATGGAGTTTTTACTGAATAAAACATGAAAATAAATAATGTAGTCTGCACAGTACTCCTTGTGTTATTAATTTGATGGTAAGTTTAATTAACTTAATGCTGCCCTAAATCTTAATTTTCTTTCTGCTGCAGAATCTCAGGCTAGAAATGCCAAAGGGCATTACAGAAGTTTTAGAGAAATCACCAGGTATTGGTGTGGGTGAAGAGGAGACAGCTGGAGTTGTTGGGGACGTAAGGCACAGGTGACTGTGCAGGAGATTGGAGCACAAACTTTGGTACCTGGGTCTTCCAAAATCACCAGTAATTAAACAAAATGCAAGACTAATGCTGGGGGGGGAAAAAAACCCAGAATTTATTTCTTCCACCAGCTGGGGTAAACTGAAGTAGATTGCGGGGATATGGAGTGCCCCATGAGCCTATGCTTCAGGAGGGTTGCCGACTGAGATGTATGTCATTGGAGTCACATAATTATTACTGTTCCAGTGAAAATTTACATTTTTGAGCCCAGTTCAGTGGCTGACTCATCACATAAAGCTGACAGGTGTCAGCAGGCAGCATGAAAGGCATTTTTGATGAGGAGGAGCTCCAAAAGAAAGCATGCTTTAGCAGCAAGGACCATCATTAATAAAATGGTCTCTTCCCGGCTGCTTGGATGTGAGTGTCCCACTGATGTGGCCTCTGAGCTCTCAGCAATGCTGTGATCTGGCAGGTTTTATCTCCCTGACGATTTGCCCACAGGGCTGCAATCGTAATCCTGCAGCTGGCACTGGTGTCTTTGTGTACTTACACCCAGTCACTAAAGATCTGCTGTAGGGAAGATTTTTCACTTGCTCTCCAGGCAATGAGATGCATCCCAGGAGGAAACTTTCAGGAAATTACCTTTTATCTATATATATATATTTTGGCAGGGTTCCAGGTGTAGGGAGCTAGAACCACAAAAGGAGGTCCAAGGCGGTCCTAGGGCTGTCAGTCATGGACAAAGGCACTCAGGAGAGGAGGGACCAAGGTAAATGCAGAGTTACTCTGCGTACTCTAGTTATTCTAGCAGCTGGATCTTGTATGGTTCAGTAAATCTGGGTACACAAAATATATTTCTGTGATCCTTCGCATTTTTCTTGGATTTTCTGTTGCATGAAGGAGAAACACAGTCTGCTGTATTGCAGACCTGCTTTCCAGCAAACTTTTCCCATTTCCTCAAAGTTTTCATTGGTAAATTAAGTAGCTGTGCTGCTGGCCGGCTGCCAAGCAGCTCCTTTCATTTGCAGCTACAAAACAGGATCCTCCTAAATAGGAGCTGTCACTGACAGCCGAGAAATTACTTTTGTCTAGGAAACAGCGCATTTGGCTCTTTGAGGTACCAATCTTTTTGCCCTGGTTTTCCAAGCCAGTGCAGCACAATTCCAGCATCCTCATGCACAATTGCCTTGGTGGGTTTTGATTCCCAGCCTTCATCCTTCCAGCATCACAACAAAGATGCTTGGTCCCCATCTGCAGTCAGATGGTGGGTCCCTGTCTCCCAGGTCCTCCCAAGACTGGGGCTGCACTGTGAAGGAGAAAAGCCACCGCAATCCTCTCCTTGTTCCCCTCCATCATGGTATATATCCCTCTGAGACAGAGATGGCCTGGCAAGAAGTCACTTACCTCCAGCTGGTTGCTACTTCCATGAGGCAAGAGGGTACCAACATGCCTAGTCTCAGCCAGAAACTAGTAATAAACCACTCACATTAATTTCTTGTATCAGGTATGACTGACAGCTTGTACAGTAATAGGAAGCATAAGGTTGAGAGCTTACAGATGTTTCACTTTGCTATTTCCACCTTGCCTTCTCAGGGACAGAAGAACCTTTCAGCTCTTGGTGGATTCATGATTTGTTCATGATCTCATTGAGAACCTAAGAGGACACCTGATCTGCCATAGGAGTATGAGTGCTTGCCACATGGAGAAGGCATGACCTTCACCATGGATTAGAGATCCATCAGAAGTGGGGGTGAAAGAGGGACCTGGGGAAGACTTAAATCCAAAGGGGACCCCATGAAGACCTCAAAGAAAGGTTTAAATACTAGCATATTCAATCAGTCTCAGAATGCAAAGTGTGAGCTGGGCAAGCAAGCATGGCCAAGTGTAGAGTAAGAAGATGTGACCTTAGAATAAATCAGCAAAATGTAGTTTTCTTTTGTTTTCCTGACATATCTTTATAAATCTGTATGACAGACTTCTCTAGTTTAAGTCCATTAACTAGCTACTTTTATTTGCTTTAACTAGAACCTGGCTTGACTTTTAGGGGATTTCATTCAGTTTCCATCAGTGGAGGGACTGGCATTTTGAGGGTGTTCATGCAAAGCCCCTGAGGTCTCTCCCAGGCATCCAAGGGCACCATCTCCACCTGGCTAGATGATCTGCAGGCTTACCTCTGCTCCTCGTATTTGGTGTTCCTCACTCCCAGTACATACCAGACATTTCTTCAGTAATTGGGTGGCGTTCAAAGAGAAACCAAGGAAGAGCAAAGGGTCTGCCTGTTAAAGATACTTCGCTACCCAATAAGCTGCCAGGCACTGGTAGCTTCTGAAATCAGAGGCATTATGCCTAATGCTGACAGTCTTTCATATCATCACTAGAGACAGGCTCCTCTTAAGCGCAGACTTAGGACAGGGGCCTGACTTGGGAGATCTCAGGCATCTTTGGAAAACCTGGAGTGATGCTGGTGCTCCCCAGGATCAAGCTCAATTTTCCCCTCTGATTATTAAGAGAACCAGACACTGGCCTTCTGCCACTGAAATGAGCTTTTTATCCCTTCCTCCTCCCAGTACGGCATCTACTCGCAGTAAGCACCTATATGTACTACGGTTCTGTGCAAAAAGCCCTCACAACCTGAAAGCAGACTTTCAAAATCTATCATGAATATATTTTAACTCAATAACATTTAGGCTCGCTCCAGTATTAACTCCAGCATAAGCAAGAGAAAATCTACCCATAGCACAGCTTTATGTATTTCAAATGATTGTATTTGCAGTTATAATAGCACTGGTTTTCCTTAAAACAAACCATTGTCACTTCTTTTAAAATGTATTCTTTTCATTTAGTTCCTCTTTCTAGAGGTTGGTGGATATTCCTTCTCCTCACCGCTTCCATGGGAAGGTGAATAGCTCCCTCAAGTGCCCCATTCAGTCCCTCATCTGATGGAAAAACAGAGCTGACACCTCCCTTGGGAATCCCTCTGTCTGTTCTGCAATTCAAACTGCTCCTCATGACCCAGCAGCTGGAATATGAATCAAAAACATAGCCCAGGAGAGCACTTACCATCCAAGCTGCAGCCTTTCACCCCCTCTTCTTTAAGTGCAAGAAAAATGGGGAAAATGGTCATCCAAAAATCTGGAACTTTGGAGAAGGAGAGTAGGTCTCTGTGCTGGTTTTGGCTGGGATACAGTTTTCTCCACAGTTGCTAGTATGGGACTATGTTTTGGATTTGTGCTGGAAACAGTGTTGATAACACCAGGATGTTTTCATTATTGCTGAGCAGTGCTTACGCAGAGTCAAGGCCTTTTCTGCTTCTCACCCCACCCCACCAGCGAGGAGGCTGGGGGTGCACAAGAAGTTGGGAGGGGACACAGCTGGGACAGCTGACCCCAACTGACCAAAGGGCTATTCCATACCATATGGCGTCATGCTCAGTATATAAAGCTGGGGGAAGAAGAAGAAAGGAGGGGAACGTTTGGAGTGATGGCGTTTGTCTTCCCAAGTGACCGTTACACGTGATGGAGCCCTGCTTTCCTGGAGATGGCTGAGCACCTGCCTGCCCATGGGAAGTAGTGAATGAATTCCTTGTTTTGCTTTGCTTGCATGCGTGGCTTTTGCTTTGCCTATTAAACTGTCTTTATCTCAACCCACGAGTTTTCTCATTTTTAATCTTCCGATTCTCTTCCCCATCCCACTGGGGGGGAGTGAGTGAGCAGCTGTGTGGTGCAGCTAAGAGCTGCCGGCTGGAGTCAAACCACAACAGTCTCTAAGCAGGCAAAAAACCCCTAAGAATATGTTTTAAATAATTGTTTCATCGCAAGTAATTTTTCTGTGTCTCAATTTGGAAGCTTTCATTCTGTGAAAAGTAACATTACAGACATCAGTGGTGTGAGAATCCCACATTTCAAGCTAACCTTTCTTGGTTCAGTAGGAAATACTGGTAAACTAGATATGACAAACAATAAACACTGCTAAAAAAAAGCCATTTTTCTCATCAGAAAAGTATTCTTCATTTCAAGCTGAATTTACCAGCATGCCAATAACTTTTTCACAAAGACTCTTTCCACCCAACAACCCCAGAGGTTGCTCAGGGCCATGTCCTGGCAGGTTTCAAACAGCTCCTGAAGACTCCACAACCCCTCTGGGCAACCTGTGCCAGTGTTTGACCACCCTCAGAGTAAAAAAGTCTTATGTTTAAACAGAATTTGTTGTGTTTCAGTTTGTACCCATTGCCTCTTGTCCTGTCCCTAGGCACCAATGAGAAGAGCCTGGCTCCATCTTCTTTACTCCTCCCATCAGGCATTCATCCACATGGATAAGATCCTCTGAGCCTTCTCTTCTCCAGGATGAACAGTCCCAGCTCTCTAAGCCTCTCCTTAAATGAGAGGTGCTCCAGTACCTTCATCATCTTCACAGCCCTGCACTGGACTCACTATAAGCCCACATCTCTCCTGTACTGGGGAGCCCAGCACTGGAGCCAGCACTCCAGATGTGCCTCACCAGTGCTGATCAGCTCCCTCCACCTGCTGGTGACCCTCTGCCTAATGCAGCCCAGGAGGCTGTTGGTCTTTGCTGCAAGGGCACATTGCTAGCTCATTCGAGGTGCGGCCTCACCTGTACGCAGCACTGGTGAGGCCGCACCTCGAATCCTGTGTTCAGTTTTGGGCCCCTCACTACAAGAAGGACATTGAGGTGCTGGAGCGTGTCCAGAGAAGGGCAATGAAGCTGGTGAAGGGTCTGGAGCACAAGTCTGATGAGGAGCGGCTGAGGGAACTGGGGTTGTTTAGCCTGGAGAAAAGGAGGCTGAGGGGAGACCTTATCACTCTCTACAACTACCTGAAAGGAGGTTGTCGAGAGGTGGGGGTCGGTCTCTTCTCCCAAGTAACAAGTGATAGGACGAGAGGAAATGGCCTCAAATTGCGCCAGGGGAGGTTTAGACTGGATATTAGGAAATTTTACTTCACTGAAAGGGTTGTCAAGCATTGGCACAGGCTGCCCAGGGAAGTGGTTGAGTCGCCATCCCTGGAGGTATTTAAAAGACGTTTGGATGAGGTGCTTAGGGACATGGTATAGTGGTGGTCTTGGTAGTGTTAGGTTTACGGTTGGACTCAATGATCTTAAAGGTCTTTTCCAACCTATACTGTTCTGTGATTCTGTGATTCATGGCCAGTTTGTTGTCCAACAGGAGCCCCAGAGCCTTTTCTGCAGAGCTGCTTTCCAGTCAGTCTTCCCCCAGTATGTACTGGTGAGTGGGGCTGTTCCTCCCCAGGTGCAGGACTTCGCATTTCGCATCGCTGAACTTCATGAGGTTCCTGTCAGTCCATTTCTCCAGCCTGTAGAGATAGCTCTGGACGGCAGCACAACCATTTCATTTATCAACTGCTCCTCCCAGCTTTGTGTCACCAGCAAACTTGCTAAGGGTGCACTCTGCCATCCAGGTCATTAACAAAGATGTCAAACAGTATTGGCCGCAGTATGGACCCCTTGGGTACACCACTAGTGACTGGCCTCCAGATGGACTTTTGGCGCTGATCACAATCCCTTGTGCCTGGCTGTTCAGCCAGTTTTGAATCCACCTCACTATCCACTTACCTAGCCTGCACTTCATCCCTTTCTCTATGAGGATGCTGTGGGAGGCAGCATCGAAAGCCTTGCTAAAGTCGAGATAAACAATACACACTGCTCTCCCCTTGTTCTCATAGATAGTCATTTCATCATTTCATCGCAGAAGGCAACGTTTGGTCGGGCATGATTTCCCAACTGTGTCCCCTCCATTTTGGAGGGTAAGAGGGTATAACAGCATGGGCACAGGCAATCCCACGCCAGTCAGCCTCAGAGCCAGAGAGGGGTCCCACGTGTACTTCATTGACTGGCATGTACATGGCCACAGAGGTTTCGGTGTGCTGTAGGGGAGATTTCCTGGAGCAGACACAGCTGCGTGCTGCACTTGAGTGCTGTTCAAGTATCGCAAACAAGGGGACAAGATACGCCTCTGCTTTTTGGATTGCTGCCTAGCTGCAGCGTGAACTTGGGGCATTTGGTTTATTTTCATTATCACTCCCAAAGATAGTCCATTTGCTCAGCATGTGCATGTGCATGTGAACATCTCTATGCATGAGACAAATGTATAATACCAAGAAAAGGCAGTTGCTGATGAAAATCTGACTCTGGAATGTGACCAGAAGCTCAGTCTTTAATTCAGTCAGGGTTTCAGATATTTGAACAAGACAAAAAGATGCAAAGAAGGCGGCAAGTGTCAAAACTTTACCGCTTCTGGCCTTAATCAGTTTGAACACTTATATTTGCTAACAGATTAAAAATTCATCTGGGTAGCGATGTGTTTTGAGCCACTCAGCATTATCTCACCTCAACTCTAGTCTTGGGGCCAGAGACTCTCTTTGCAGCCTACTCCATTCCTTCAGGATGAAATTCTAATTCCTGGAAGCGCCCAGGAGAGCGTCACGCAGCCACAATGCTGATCAGCCGCTTCACCCTGGCTTGCAGGGCACGTGGGACCTTCGTGTGCAGGAGGTGTGGGACCCTGGCATGCAGGACCTGCAGGACGGCCACCTTCCCAGCAGGTTGGTGCTGCAAACAGAAGTGGTTCGATGGCACAGACCTACAAGATGCAGGCTGGGACTATGAAAGCCATTCTCTGTAGCCTGGTTTCTACCTGCCAAATACTTCATTAACTTTCCAGGCTGTATCCAGATGAAAAACAAGACCGTTCTACTTATTCCAAGGAACCATTGCCATACACTTGGTGTTAGCTCATGCTTGGGGCAGGAGGTATTGCCCAAAGCCGCTAGAAAGCTCCAGACTTGGCTGACTCCCTGCTAACCAGCCACCACCAAGTCCTGCATCCCCTCTCTGAACTCTGAAAATAGATAAGAGCCTCAAATAAAGTTGTGTCTATGTATTAATCTAATGGGTGAGGTAATTATAACGTACGTCTGAACGTCACACACAAAGTCACACTGCTCCAGCAGGTTTGGGCTGATTTAACTCCTCAGTGTGCATGTCAACTGGTGAAAATCCTTAAATGCAGAAAACTACAGATCTAGTATGAGAAGCTGTGCTAACACTGATAATTACACTGATAATTAAGTTGTGTAATTACAGGCAGGGACTAGTAAAACCAGAATACTTCCAACCAACTTGCACTTTTTTGAGCAATGTAAATGGGTAGACGTGCAGGAAGCCACGTTAGCCTGTGTGAAGTATGCGAATCAATGAGACAGCAAACGGATAATACAGGGCAATGCAATATCGACTGTATAAAAGGGGAGGCAAACCTCTCAGCTTTTGGTCTGTTAGCTGATAGAAAATGATGTCATGTTCTCCCTGCCCCTGCTCTTGCTTGCATGCAACATGCCCATGCTCTGCTGCCAGCACGCTACTTGAATGAGGGAAACCTGAGCCCAGCAGCCATGCTGTCCAGAGGGGTACGTGGCCAGAGAGAGCTGACGGCAGAGGCAGAGTGCTAGGGCAGAGCCAGCTGCCCTCTGACAAGGTCACAGCTTCCCACCATGAAGGACAGCAGAGCAACACCAGCCGGGAAAGCAGGAAAGACTTCAGTAAAACATTTGGATAATGCAACCCAAATACGATGCAGCTAAACCCAAGGGTCATCCAGCTGTAGTTCCAGCCTGCTCTCCTCCATTTTTTCTGCATTATTTTCTGTTTACATCACAATGGTTCTCTCTCCCTTGAATCCTCTGTAATTAGGGAGTGCAGACAGGGTTTTCGAGAGCAGCAGTGTCAGGGGACTTGAAGGGATTTAATTTCTGCTGTCAAAGAGGCTGAAAATTTGAGGGAGGCTATGGGCTCTCCTGCCAGCTAGGAACAAGGAAGCATTTTCGAACAAGGAGGGATGTGCTTCAGGTGAGAAGTGAGATCTATGTATGTCTGCTCTGCTAAACCAAATCAAGCTGAGGACCCCTCATTGCCCACCATGATTACTTTTTAGATCACTGCCTTTCTGTTTTGGACTGCTCTAACCAGCTTTCTCCAAGACATATCTGCCCTGGAGGAAGGTAGCCCAAAGAAGGGTCAATGCAAACCTATCCCTGACTTTTAATTATGAACATAGACATAACCATGGAGGCCAAGCTGTCTTCAGCAACGCCAGTCCTGGAAAACAAAGCTAGTCCAGGATGCAATAAATGCAGTTTCCTCAGGAGGCTTCTCAGGAGCCTCTCGGCCCCAGGAGCGTGAAGATGCACCTGTGCTACAGGCTTCATCTGGAGGATGGAGACAAATCCACCCCCACAGCTAAGAACATTCCCCACGTCCCATAAAGAAGGGAGCTAAGGAACGGTGGGGGATTGCCTCACCACCACCAGCAAGGAAACAGTTCTTCGCTGCAGTTAAAAACAGAAGAACAGGGCTGAAGGGAATTTGGTGAGGTCTAACCCACCTCCCCTCTCTACCCTGTTCCTAAAGGCATCTGCAGGGAAGACCCAGCAGTGTCCCAGCCAAGCTGTCACAGTGCTTTGCAGTTCTTACCATTAAAAGCTCTTCCTAGCATCTAACCACAACCAGAGAGGTTACTGTTTAAGCCTGATGCTCCTCATCCTACCTGCCACAAACATGGAGGACAGATTATTCCTTAACCCTCTTTCTAACAGCCTTTTGTAAACTTTGTCTGCCCTCAGCCATCTCTTCTCTAACCTAAACAGCTCCAATGTTTTTCTCTCTCTCCTCCAAGGTCAGGTTTTCCAGATCTCGTATCACTCATGCTGGCCTCCTCTTCACTCTCTCCAACTGAGCTACAACTTTCCAGATACGCTGAAAGTTGCCCATGTTACTCCACTGAAGATATCAAGTAGAGCAATCCTTCTCTTTATTCATCCCTTCAAAGTGTATTCCTTTTCCACAATAATACACCTTAGCTATCTCCTTTTCCTCCTTTTCTGCA
This sequence comes from Ciconia boyciana, assembly GCF_034638445.1. Taxonomy (NCBI): domain Eukaryota; kingdom Metazoa; phylum Chordata; class Aves; order Ciconiiformes; family Ciconiidae; genus Ciconia; species Ciconia boyciana. Next base: position 188,770,410 of record NC_132934.1, read on the forward strand.
ACTGCTGTCTGGCCACTGGTTCCCTGGTGTTTGTTACCACAGTCCAGGTGAAACACCTCATGTTTTGTCTCTCAAATTTCACCTCGTAAATTAATTTTGAATTTTTTTCTTGTCTTTAAGTGCACATGGAGCCTCTCCTAGCTTTATGCCATCTATACATTTAATGAGCGTATTCTCCCATCACAAATGCTATTAAGGAAAACACCAGCTAGAGTCAGACCCAGGACAGATCACAGCACGATCTCGCTCCCTGGGTCCTTCCATGCTGCAGTGAACCGCTAATCCCTGACTGTGGGCCTGCCCGGCTGCTAATGGTTTCATCAAACCAAGCTCTTCGGCTTGCGTAGGAAAATACTGCATTGCACAGTGCCAGAAGCCTTACAAAACTTGAGCAACATGACATCTACAGCTTCCCTTTTATCTACAACACCTATTACTCTGCTACAGAAGGAAATTGGATGGTTTGATGCAAGTCATCCAAGGCTATCGAAAGCCATGAGTGCTTATTTTCTTGCATGTTTCGCATGTTCACATGCCATTAAAGCAGATCCAGCCTTCCCCTGAGCTGGGAGACTGTTTAATAGCACTGCCTCACAAGGCCCTGGACCGGTGGAGGTAGCAGCTCTTCAGTGGGATGTCTTCTGTAAAGAGGATACACATCACAGCTGCTTGGAGCAGTTACCCACCAGCAAGGGAGGCCAGGTGGAATTTTGGTTGAGACAGCACTTCAGAACCAAAGGTGAGAGAGGTGGTTTTAGCGTCCCTTTTAAGAAAGGACAAGGAGGAGGTCGATAAACAAATAGAGGGCAGCTGGGAGATGCCTTGGCTTGTGAAGATGAATGTTAAATATGAAAGAAAAGTCAGCTGCAATGAAAGGTGAAGAGAGCAGAAATAGCTAAAAAGAACGGGCTGGGAAGAAGGTGCCTTGTTCCTACCATTGTCCTCATCACTCTGGGATATGTGTCTTTTCCTCCCTTTTTATTCCAGTTGAACTGGAAAGAAGTGGGCAGGAACTGTGTATTCTCACCTGTGTGTTATGGTTAAGTAATACAGAGCCCTGATTGCAACTAGCATACTCAAGCAACTTCATCACAAAGATATCAAATAAATTAGTATGTGATTGTGAGGTCAAGCCTATGAAAAAGGAGAGAGAAAACACTCCTTGACACCTCACCATCTAGGTTTGCAAAACTCAGGCACACAATGAGATGGGCAGGTCATGTTCAAGCATGGGTCAGTTGCTATAAAAATAAGCAATTCAGATCCCAATGGCCCCGTCTGTGCCAAGTCCTAGGTCAGCGGAGTTAGGTGATCGTTTCCCCTTGAAACATTCAGCCTATGACTTCAAAACAAACAGGCAGCACTCATGTCTAGCAGCTTAGCCATTTACAAAAAACTAGGTAGGAAACAGGCATCTTTCTCTTGACCTGAGGATCACTCCAGCAACCACTGCAATAGCCTAACACTTAAAAAAAAAAACCAAAAAAACAAACTAGGAACCTTCACTTTAAGGCATGGCTGTGCAGATGTAGGAGAAAGCATCTTTTAACTAAGATTTCAATGGCTCTTCACAATATACCTATTCCAAGTGAGCTTTGAAGGAACAGTCTTTCTGATGGGTAGAGCAACACATTTCAAGCAGGACCTTTCCACAACTGCACAAGCATCCACACTGCCTCTCGCTCACTGGCCCCCTCCCCAGAAGGACGGGGGAAAGAACAGGAAGACCAAAAGTGAGAAGACTCATGGGTCACCACAGAGGCAGTTTAATAAGGGATGCAAAGGCAGTGACTCACCACCTCCCACAAGCAGACCGATGCCCAGACAGTCTTGAGCAACGGTCAGCTTGGAAGACAAAATCCCTAGTGTTATTGCTATACACGATGTCATATGGTATGGAATATCCCTTTGGTCGGTTGGGGTCAACTGTCCCAGCTGTGTCCCCTCCCAACTTCTTGCTCATCCCCAGCCTCCTCACTGCGGGATGCAGAGTGAGAAAAGGAGAGAGCCTCGACACCGTGCAAGCACTGCCCAGCAACTGTCAAAACATCAGGGTGTTATCAATGCTCTTTTAATCACAAATCCAAACCACAGCACTATATAGGCTGCTCTGAAGAAAGCTAATCCATCCCAGCCCAGTACATCTTGACAACAGGAATTTTAGATTAAAAAACCCTTTGCATAAGACAACAATAAATTATGTATTACCTAAGGATATGTATACAAGTATTCCCTAACCAGCAAATGATGCATTGGTTAGGAAAGTGGGGTTATGGCATTACTGGTACTAGACTCAGTGTATGAAAGCATTGCTTGACAGACAGCTGTGGGGGAAAAACAATCAGTCAGCAAAGCAACACAGTGGATGTGTATAGGCAAGCTGCCAAGAAGCAACGGAGAAGGTAAAGGAAAAGGACTAGTAAAGGAGAGCAGTCGGCTTTAAACACACAGAACATGCAGCTAAGCTGCTCTAGATGCAAGGAACTAACAACAGAAAACAGTAATACGTAGTTAAAAACTCTGGCTTTTGGTTTTTGGTTGGGGTTTTTTTTTTTTTTGGGGGGGGGGGGGGGGGCGCATGAGGGGATAGAGAGGTTTTTCTTGTTTTCATTTTTTAAAGAAGGGTAGTACCAAGCTGTCAGGGAGAGTGTCTGACAGAAAGCTGTGCCTGTGCCATACTGGCATTAGTTTCCTTACAAGAACACCAAAGACAGGAGCTGTTTTAAATCCATTTTCTTTGAAATGGATTTGCTCCAAGTGATTTGGTGTTTCAAGGACCCTGTCTGATAAGAGGTCATGGCTGCAACTGCTCTCGGAGGAAAGGAAATGGCAGGTGTCAGAGGTAGTCATGTCTGATCACTGCAGACACCGGTCATGGGGCTGCTCCAAACTGCAACAGACCTACCACGGCAATGACAGGAGATCAGGAGGGTGAAGGGTACATTAGTCTTGTGACAGCAGTGAGGGCACCATCCAGTATCCCACAGCTGCAAGTTTCACTAGATTTAGCTTCTTGTCTTCTTTTTTTGTCCCTTCTAGTGTGAGGACAACACTGCAAGCTGTTTAGGATCATAAATAGGAACACTGCAGCTTGCTTACCTTTGGGATCACGGTAAATTAAAAGTGAATATAAGGAAAACATTAGAAGCATATCTGCTATTCTCCTGAACAAGTTAAGAGGATTAATTCAGAGAAAAGGGGAAAGCAGCTAGCAAAGACTGAAAATTGCTGCTGAAGGTTGCCAGCCAGGAAGCAGCTTTGGGCCTTCCAGCATCAGCCAGCTTTGCAAGGACCATGAATGCTGTCCACCTGCTCAGCCACAGTGCGTAGACCCAGCCGAGCCACAAGATCAGCTCACATCCAATACCTGGTATGGCTCTTTTTGGTGAAAAGATTTGATGTTGCCTCGTGCAGGAAAGGTTAAAAGTGTGGAAAAAGAAGAGGAAAGAGCTTTCTTACTGCTAGCTCATAGGACTGAGGACCCCCAAGTCCTGGTTCTGTCCCTCAGGTATGGTGTTATTTTTCAATGAACACAACTCCATTCTCTCTACAGCCTGAACTTCTCAAGTGCTGAGTGCACAGCTCGCTCCCAAAGCTACCAACAGCTCTGCTGACCCAGACCTTCTGCGAGCAGCACTTAAACGGGTAACAAAGTCAGTAGCAGCAGAGAGATGCAGAGTCCAACAACAGTACATCACCTCTCACAAGTGATGCTCAAAACAAGAGGCAATACTGGCTCTTTCCCCCAACCAATACATCTTTTATGTTTAAATGGGCCATGAATAATGAGAACACTTACCATTAATACAGTGTACATTGTACCACAGTAAACTGATAAACACTGATCCCTAATTCACATGTATTAATCTCGCTCCCAATATGTTTATACATACGCATGCATAGACACATGCACATGTATACACATGGACATATATACACATAAAACTACTGGCACGCTCTCTCAGAATCTGGGTGAAGTATAAAAACAATACAAATAGTTTCATGTTATTTGCAGTGAAGTCTTTTATTCAGGCTGTACCCATTCAGATCCCTTCTCATTTCCCTTCGCATGTTGCCCTTCAACATTTGCAGAAATCAGCCATCATTGTGAAGGAAAGGACTGGTGAAGATTTCAAGCAGCAGCAGAAGCTACAGCAGGAGACAGAAGCTGTAGGAAACACGAATAAAGAGAAGGCCCCTCACAGTGGTTTTGAACTTTGGTGCAGGTGGAGACCAACCAAGATCATTTCGGTCCAGAGCATGAGACAAGTTCAGAAGAAAGTGAGAGGGGGGAAAAGAAAAAAAAAAAAAACAACTTACTGAATTTCCCCCAAGGAAATTGAATTACCTGAAATGGTGGAGAGTCTAATACATAGCACCTCGGGCTATCTTCCTGCACTTTGAATTTCTGCTTTCCTAGAACCAAGGAGCTAATTACAACCTGTGAAACCAAAGACAGCATTCCAGAAATCATCTGCCCCACGGACACAAAAGACCACAGCTCTGCATTAGGAATAAACTATCCGCATTGCTGTGTATCTATTGCTCACACACCATTCCTTCTGTCTCTGTAGACATCTGTAGAGCTTCTTGTATTTTAACACATGAAATTTGGAGTCAGGTAAAAAAAAACCCCACACTTTGTCAAGAAATAAATTCTCAATAAGGTCTTTTAGATTTTTTTGTGAGCAGAAGTGTTTACTGGCCTCATATCATCCACCACATCTGAGTGACTTTACTCCTCTGATCCCTGTTCTTCATGGGAAAAAACACCTGAATGCCTCATCATTCCCCACTTACAGGAGTATGTTGCCACTGGTTGTAAACGGGAGAGAAAAAACCACAAACCAAGCAACTGAACACCTGTGTGTACAGGCCCTTCATTAGGTTTCTTGCACTTTAACACACACTTGAAGAAAATCTTTCATTACATTTTAAGGATTGCTTAATTATGACATACCATCTTACAAAACTAATTATTTCAATTGCCTGAAAAAAATGTAGTTTAGTTTGCAGGGTGTTTCAGCTATTCACCTCAAATGAAAATGAACACACCTGATATGCTAAAGCTCACCTGCAGAAGATGAACTACCTCTGACTACTCAGAATACTGTCTACCTTTGACTAAAATACCCCAAACCCCAAATCACTGCTGACTGGGAGAGTGTATTTCCAAGGCATCATTATTGCTTATCCATATCTAATACCTTTCCCAGGCATCCCCTACTAGGGGAACATTTTACTTGACCCATGCAGTCAGTCCCTGTCATGTGGAACTGCAGTAACTGAATTTCAGTGGTAGTTACAGTGCATATAAAAAGTTTTGCAGCAAGTACACACCAAGGATGCCAATATCTACCCAGACTGGCTGGAATAGCAAGGCTTCAAATTAAATCTAGTAATAAACTCTTCTCCTCCTTCTTCCTCAGGTGCCTGGTACTTCAACTGACTGCCAGGTAATTTGCTGGGAAAAACAGATAGTTGATGTCTCCTCCTTTCCCTTGGCCCCAGTCTCTGTTCACTAGGGAGGTCGAGCTGCACTTTCTTCTCTTCCCTACCTCCCCTCACAAGGTGCAAACCTTATGACACATCTTTCACAAAACACCAGCCAGCACAGAAGTTTTCTTACGCTGCAGCTTCCCATGATTGGGATATAGCAGATACTAAAGATATCACCTGCAGTGATAGTCTCTGTCAGGTAAAGAGGTTAATCAGGCAGACTGACATCATGATTTAGAAGCAAGCCTTGGTACGCCGAGGCACGGGTTCCCCACTACAAAATAGTGGCAATTCACTACCTTCTGCCTACAGTCTTCACGCAGCTCAAAGGTGAGCTATTGCTTTGTGCACATCCTGCATCGGCCTTCTCTTTTGTTCGTATCAGCTTAATATTTGAATTTAAATATTTGTTTTAAAATAGTCCTATTAGCTTGCAATTAAGCCTCCATTAAATCCAGGGCTGCTCTTTCATCAGCACAAGGTAAGAAGCTGGCTAACTACTTGAAGTTTAGCAGTTTCACTGTCATCAAACTGGAGTTTTTCCTCCTTGCTGCAGGGAGGTTATTATATAGGCCTAACCCCCTATCAAGGGGTTATTATATAGGCCTTCCCCACATTAAATGCATTAGACCTATCAGTAATTTGAAATACAGCTTTATTCCCAGCTCCTTTAGAGCTCCATTTTCTACTTTTCTTTCAAACTGTGCAATATTGGAATTCTAGCGTAAGAACTGTTTTACCCAAATCTGAGTATGTCCACCAACAGTATCTAATTAATACTACTTAGAATCCTATTGTCTGTGTTTCCATGAAGGTGAATTATTTCACTGAAGTATCACAGTTAGAAAGTGGTTTAATACATTAAATAGAAACTGTTTCAGCAGATAACACATTAAGGAAAAAAAAAAACCTGAGACTTAATCTTTAATAATACCTATGGAATAAGAGTCACTCTTAATGTCCACCAGAGCTGTCTTCAAGCACGTTGGCCACAACATGCCACAAGTCTAACACCTGAGGTAGCTGTGGAACACGAGAACAGCCAATTTCTGAATTTCAAGGTTGGCAGCGGTTACACTATTCTTACCAAAAGCCATTTGCTTTCATGATTTCTCAAAACAGTTACAAAAATCTGCATTGATAACAACTGCATCAAAAGGCAGCAAATCATCTAATACAAAATCCGTTTGCTGCCATTAAAATTCCTGCTCCTTTGAAGCTCTTATCTGTAAGAAGTTGTTTACACATTTTTCATGTTTTGTTTACTTTGTTAGAAGTTTTGCTTTTGGCTGTATAGACTAATCTTAGGAAGTTTCCATTCTTACACATCTTTGATTACTAATATTGCAATACAGTATGGGTAAGGAGGTTGTTTATAAAGCTTTAAGTAGATTCAGGTAGTTCCTACATCGGCTTTGGGCCTTTAAATTATCAACTACACACTAAATGGATTAACATTCCTTGGTTGCAACATACTTTGATTTAGGCAAAACAGTCTGAAGAATGATTAAAACATACACATAATTAAAAGGTCCCATAGCACTGTAGCACCTTGTTAATTAAAGCAATCTCCATATGCCTACTTAGTTTCAAGATACTTAACACAAATCAGTCAATCACTAATTCTGTTTCTTCATCAAGTGAAATAACAAGAAATAATGTTTCCAGACCCCTGTCTTTGGAAAGGGGCATGCCTGCCACCTATATACACCACCTATATATGCTATCCTGCTGACAGTCCTTCATATTATTGTTCACACTCCTCCCAATGCCTCCCACCCTATCTGTGACACCATATTCAACCCCTTACACACTGCTGTTTCCAAAGGGAAATTCAATTTTTTCCCATTAGGAAGTATTTGGATTACAAAGCCATAAGCATTGCTGACAGAACTTAAAGCAACTATCTTCCACTCTACAGATTGTTATTTTAGCGTTAAGAATTATTTGGTACATTCTGAACACTCTGGTTCAGAAATCATATGCAGACACCTTCCTATCCCACACCTATTCTTCATCCTTTGTTAAAGGAATACTATGGGCTTTAGAATTACCCTAATGGCAAAACACTGCTTTCTGTCAAGTCTATTTACTACTTGTGAATACGTTACTGAGAATGTCAGTATTTTACATTTCTCTCAAAGATGGAAATGACTTTGCCTTGGCTCCCTCTCCCCTACTCAACTACATTTAACAGTTCAAAGAGGGTATAAGGAAATCCGGACTAACAGCAGGATCTAGTTTTGCCTCCATTCTAGTCCAGTATTTGTACTAAAAGACCATTTCCATTTGTCATTTTTGGCAACATCAAGTCACTTTTGTCTTACTGTTCCTCCCTCTGTTTTAGAAATAATTAGGCTGGTATGTTTAAATACGTTTTAAAAAAAAAAAAGACCTCCTTATGAACCTGGAACTTTATCATTACACACAACTTTATCATTACACATTATCTTAAAAGTAAAAAAAAATAAGGCTAGAAGCAAACCCACATGCTAGAAATTAATTATATTATCTAAATTATTCAATGCTTAACAAATCTATTCAAACTAGTTATCTCTGCAAATCCATTCAAGGCCATTGAATAAAAGCAATTCCAAGCATACCCACAAGCCCAATTTAGCATGCTGGATCAACAGCACACAGCAGTCAGTTGTGAGCGACCAACTAGGATCGAAAATAATCCAGTTTAAATTCAGACTGAGTTTAATTTCTGCTGATTTTCTTTAGTACTGCCAAAAATCTACTGAAATACACCATGCTAGTTTAAAGTTTCTTCATTTATCACCCTACCTACCTCAAAACCACATATGATTGACTGTAAGTTTCCCCACATTTCATATAATCCTTTTAAGTCCTTAGTTCATTATTATATGATTTCCCATTCTGAAATCGCACCGTAGACAAGTCTTCATTATTTCCTGATAGAACTGCGCTATTATTAGCCAAGAAAATAGCATTTTAAACAAACCCCCCCCCCCTACAAAATACAAACAAAAAATGAGTAACAGTAATGTAACATCATTTGGAAACTAAGTGGTAAATGGATCATCACCCAAGTTCCAAGTTCTATGTAATACCAAAATCAACAGCATTGTAAGGTGACAAAAATTAATGGTTAATACTAGATTTGTTAGTAGAAGCAACATTTCCCCAAAAAATCGAATTTCCCTGCGTATTTGTTTGTGCAGAGATCAGTTATGGCCACTTTAGTAAGATGTTATATGCATGATATCCGTCCAAGCTTTTCAACACAGTGTGAGTTCACATGTTTTTAATCACACAATGCAATTCAAGGAGGGAAAAAATTAACATATGTGCTATTGTAAATTTACTCCTAAAAAGCTTTTAGCTTGCTATCTTAAATTATGGTTTAATCCATGAGTATACGCGATTTATCACAATGGTGACATATAAAGAAAAAGACAGTAGAAGTTTTGGGAGACATTTTATTAATGTACAATTTTATTTGCAATGTACAATAGACATTTTAATTCTCTATGTATTCTGTCTCCTTGAAGTTTGGTAAATGCTTGTTCATATATAAAACTACACGATGCTTTTTTTTTGTAAGGACCGGAAATGGTGAAAATCTAAGTGCTACAGTATATTTTGTAGTGATTAAACACGTTGTCCAGAAGAATTACCAGCCATTTCAGTGAAGCACTTCTAAAAATGTTTCTGATCAAGTTCAAATGCACCTGTTCATAAATAATGACTGATTTGCTCATGTCCATTATAATGCTAAGTACAACTGTCTCCAATACAAAATACCGTTTCAATACATTTCTCCACATGGACAACTAGATAATCTAGTCATATTTACTTTTAACCAAGGCTAATACAAATTTACAAGTAAAGTAACTTCAGAATTTATTCAGAATAATTATTTTTCAACCAGAAGCTTTACTTTGGACAACGCAGAAGTATATTGCAAGTGACATTCTGCAGCAGAAGCTGGAGGCTTGAGAACAACAACTAAGAAGGACTAAATATCAGCAATATACGCTTTTACAAGAACTCTGACCATTCTGAATGTTAACATTAAAGACCAGGTACTTCAGTTTGTGTGCCTGTCCAACAATCAAAACCTCCACACAAAAAATGAAAAATATCCCACAGAACACAGTATTTCAGAGAACATTAGACACTGGCATGACATTTCTCAGATCAAATTGGCAACTGAAATTTAACATCCACCTGGGCTTGTTTTGCTAAGGTTACTATTTCAGAGAGTTTCACCACCTGAAAAACAGAAAATAAAGACTTAATTTCAAAACAATCCTAAATTGAGTGAGCTGGACCAAAATTTTTAAACAAAGTAATGCCAGAGAATCATCAGCAAGATCTTAAGGGGGGGGGGAGGGGGGATTATTACTTAGTCCAGTGCTTCTTAATCACTTTTAAATGAAAGATCAGTCAAATCTTTTAGAAAACATTTCACAGTTATACAATGTCTGGTCCTCACTTACAACCAAGTATCTTGATAAAATGCTACAAGTTTTTAACTTTATGTGCCACCTTGTTTTCTTGGGAGGTGTTGGGGTACCCACTCACAAGAGATTCTATATATATATAGAAGCTATTTCTCCTCTGAGTTTCTGTTGCAAGCATTTCTGGATCTTATTTTGATACCTGATGGAGCCTCAACTTCTCTTGCATAATAACTCAAAACCTCTGTGAATTATTTCCTGCTTAGAATCAAATATTATAACTGAGTAAGTGGTTCTTTAAGAAAAAAAGATTCAGAACTATAAGTTTCCCCATGATACAAAATCTACCAGATGATCTCTAATTTTTTTGACGATCAAAAATTTTCATCTTCACCGTTGCTACACATTTGCAGTATGTTTTTCTTGTCCACGTTACCTAACTCCAAAAGCACCTAAAATATTACTTAGCTAGAATAATGTACAGACATCTGTTGAATATTTAGGTAGAAAAAAATACTTGTAATATCACTGGTTATAATCACTGCTTCGAATGCTCAGCTTATTACTCTGATCTATCCTCATCCATTTGTTTATCCCATTCATGGCATCATCTTACATAAACCTGTTTAAGGAATTACCTATGGGCAAAATAAAAAAAAAAAAAACTATAACCCTTTCCAAAAGTGCTTCTACAGATACAGATAATTTAAGATTACAAAACTAATTTTAACTCCATTTGTATGGCTCTGATTCAGCTGAGAACTTTAGATTCAGCAGCAGCTTTAGAAGATGCATTATGTAGATGCAATATAGCTTAAAGACCCATACGTACTGCTAGGGAAGATTTCCACTGACCTAACCAAAGCTTGATCAGCCCAGCAGAACTTAATATTATTCCTTAAAACAGAGGGCCATACTGTCAAGCTAAGCAAGTTCTTCCTCCAAGCAATCCACAGCTGCTTCTAGAGCTTCAACCCCAGGAGACAAAGCAAAACAGGAAACACACACACACAAAAAAAAAAAATCACAATCAATCTGTCTGAATGTCTGAATATCTAATTACCTTATGAGGCAACAGGATGATCAACTATGTTTGGTTTTAATCATGCACACTGAAATACAGAGGTCTATCAAAGGAAGTGTTACATTGCATTTTTCAGCTACTTCAATTTAAGTATTTTCTTCCAATTAATAAAGCTAAGCTCTTAGCCATTTGACTGATCTGGTGACTGATCTGGTCATTTACCTGTTTGTTTTTAGTTTTGCTTTTGTTTTTTTAAACCTATTTTTTAACCTGCTTTTCAGAGGGGGGAAAAAAAAGAAAAAAGTCCCAAACACAGAAATTTCTGGGGTATAATAGCTTCTGACTGCATAGTTCTTCTCCTTACAAAATATGTAGTTACTAATTTGTAAAACATTTGCTTCAGGCCCTGATAATAACTGGCACTGTGATTTATCCTAAGCTACCTTTAGTTGACTAAACGGAGTTTCAACTTTTCAATATTCTGCAACAGATGCTATGTTCTGAAAAGAATATTCGTAACCAGCTATCTTACCATTTTTGCAGCTTCATCCAAGTCATCACACGCAAGGATTTTGAGGCCACTAGCTGTTATTAAAGCTTTGGCATCATCAACTCGTGTACCTTAAACAGAAAACAGAAAATGCCACTCTTCTTGAACAGGAGACTACTACTACCAGAGTATTCTCATATTTTCTAGGAAGCCTGTTCCAAAAGTAAGTTAGCGAATAAATCCAGAAAACAACAACTTTAGTAGTTATAAAAGCAGGAAATCTCTTTTTATTAAATTGTCAATCCTGACCATCTAAATTCAAGGTTTGCTTTATTTTTCCATAGTCTTCAGCTTACAGACACCTTGCTATGCAATATATAAACTCAAGAACATTTGTCAATATGGACAGAAATATATTTAACGTACTGAAGCACACTCACCTTGCAACCGTACCACAATAGGTATTTTTAGGTCCAAATCCTTTACTGCCATAACGATGCCTTGTGCTATCACATCACATCGCATAATGCCACCAAAAATATTTACCAGAATAGCCAGTACCTACAGAATCAATGATGATATTTACATTAAAAATGGCCAGAGGCAGATCAGATAAAAGCACCACTCAGCCCTTCAGCCTAAGGAAAATTCAAGCTCCATAAATGTAATAAGGGACTCTGCGAAAGACAGGGAACATTTCTGTTCTAGAGAACATCAGCAACAAAAGTAGAGTTCTATAAAGTCACATGCAACAGAACAGTTACTTCAGGAAAACCCTATTGCAAAAATGCCTGTCCCAGGAAACTTCCACATTGTCCTTCAATCCAGCATGAGCTGCAAGCAATAGCCGTTTCTCTTACTCACACTGTGTATTCTGTATAGCTACTTGAAAAGACACACACCCATTTTCTGTATAAAGCCAACACTGTGCATTACTTCAGAATATTCCGAGCATGATTAACAGAGGGCTGTTTGATTTTCTTCATGCAAATCAAACAGATGAAACTTCAGTAAAGTCATTTATCAGCTTAATTTGTCAACTGTTTTTCTTTCAATTTCTAACATTACTCCAGCTGAGGCACCTCCCACACTAGTACCTCCACATACTGAAGAAGCCATGATAAGAACACAGAAAATTTACAAAACTCATACACAAGACACTATTTATACAGTTTACTTAAAAGCTAGCATGCTTATTAGAGGTAAGCTATCTGAAATATATTTTGTTCAGGAAGACTAAGCCTGAGGTTAAGGGAAAGTCTTTTCCTACTCAAGTGGTGGAAAGGAGGGGTAAAAAGATCACGGTCAATGGTGAAAGATGGAATAAAGTGGGAGCAAAAATGGGTAGACAGCCTTGGAGGACAGAATAAAATTAACAAGACAAAACATTAATGTGCAACTGGTTAATAAATAGCAGCTTGGTTCTCATTATCCTGCAATTAGACTAGCTGATCTGTGTGACATTGTTCTTGCTCCTGCTACTAATGGGTAGAAGCAACTTAGACTGTCACCCCAGAAGGCTGTTCCAAATAACAGCTGAACTGAACCCAGAGTGCCAGCCAGAGTGCAGTCCATGACACCAGTGGCCTGTACTGCTGTTTGACTTTCAGCACCAGGAATCCTAGCTTCAGTCATCATTTTTTGATAAAATAATGAGCAGCTGAAGGAAGGCAGAAAGGGGAAGATATATCAAGAAGTCTGTTTGGACACTCTCTGTCCATGCATCAGCAGAGAATTGGCATTGCAATAACTTGTCCCAAATCAACAACCCCCAGATTCTTCCTTGTTTCTTCTCCTCTTCTCTCTGTAATTCTGGTGCTCTGTGCCTGTGTCCCTCACTTTGCTGAAAGAACATGAAGAAAGAACAAGTCTCATGAGGAGCAGCTGAGGGGACTGGGGTTGTTTAGCCTGGAGAAAAGGAGGCTGAGGGGAGACCTTATCACTCTCTAAAACTACCTGAAAGGAGGCTGTAGTGAGGTGGGTGTCAGTCTCTTCTCCCAAGTAACAAGTGACAAGATGACAGGAAATGGCCTCAAGTTGCACCAGGGGAGGTTTAGATTGGATATTAGGAACAATTTCTTCACTGAAAGGGTTGTCAAGCATTGGAACAGGCTGCCCAGGGAAGCGGTTGAGTCACCATCCCTGGGGGTATGTAAAAGACGTGTAGACGTGGTGCTTAGGGACATGGTTTAGTGGTGGACTTGGCAGTGTTAGGTTTACAGTTGGACTTGATCTTAAAGGTCTTTTCCAACCTAAATAATTCTATGATTCTGTAACACTCTTGGTGAGTGTGTCAGACCCTGCATTTGTTAACAAAAATCTTTCCAATGGGGAAGAGACTAAGCTCCTCTGTAACATCACTCACTATTTGTTTCTGGCCCTTTCCAAAGATGAGCAAGCGGTGCATGAAATTCTGGTGCAAAAGTAGCATACCATTACCAGGTCCTGCAAGTCACTCCCACCTTTTCTGGTTACCTCTTTTACTTTTTTTTTTTTTTTTAAAAGTCCCAAACTGTCATTGAGTTCCCATGGGGATTAGCACCTCTACATAGACCATCAATCCAGTCCTTGCATTGTCTTTCTGGGATGGTAAAGTTCTTCCTCTAGTTTCAACCAATTTATTATTTTAATAATATTTAAACACTTGTGATAAATTTTCGATAGGATAAAACATTAATGCCCTTCCAAGCCCATTACAGAGTTATTTTATCTTACATTACATACAATTAGTACCTTAGAAACTTATTTGTGCACAGCACAGTGAATATTCATCTCTACAACTCTATTCATCTCTACAACTCTATGCACAAAACAGACCCAGCTGCAAAAAGGGCCCAAAAGAAAAAAAGAAATGGAAACCCATCTGAATACTGGTTTCTGTTTAAACAGCAGGCAGGGAGAGTTTCTGACTCAAAGATTTCTGGAAAAATTCAAATACAGCTGTAAGTTCAACCAGAGGACACAAAACTGCCTACTCAGTACACAGCCAAATAACCTATTTTTAAAAAAGGAAAAAAAATTCAACAGGTTTTCAGGCCTTCTTCATTTGCACCAAGATTAAGCTAAGATCTCCATTTTCTTCCCTTTTTATTTCTATGCTTATAAAAACATGTTTTCTGGAGAACATGCACTAAGCATTGTCTTTCAACTCATAGCCTGTTTTACCACTGTGTAGGACCTTGATATGCCAACTCTTCCCTCACCTTTTTATCAGAGGTAATAAGCTTAAAGGCTTCTGTCACTTGCTGCACTGTAGCACCACCACCAACATCAAGGAAGTTTGCTGGAGTTCCGCCGTGAAGTTTAATTATATCCATTGTAGCCATAGCTAAACCAGCACCATTGACTATATGAGAATAAAGATAACATTTAGGAATTCAGCTTATAAATCCATTACGTCATTTAAAATTCATTAAACAGACCATACCTAAGCAGCCTATGTTTCCATCCAATCCTATATAGTTGAGATCTGCTTTTGCAGCATCCCTGTCTCTTTGATCTTCCTGTGTCCAATCCTGCATATCAAAGATCTTCTTCTGACGATAGGCTGAATTACTGTCGAAGTTTATCTTTGCATCCATACACATCACTGAAAGGAAAAAAACCAAACAAACCGTCATTTAATACTACAATAATAGCTCAACTGCCACATGAATATGTTAAAAGTATGTTAAGTCAAACTTGGCAGCTAGCTCATGGAGTCCAAACTTAAAAGTTTTTAGTAAAAAGACACACTTAGCACTGCACGTAAATACAAGATTCTCTCCAGTTTACCCACACAATCAGTTAAGTCCCTTAACTGGACAAAAAGGGAAGATAACTGTATTTCTTGAGACATTCTAAAAAGAAAGATGTTTACAACAAGCTGTTTGATAAATCTGGTCAAACTGTGCTTCAGTAATTAGCATAAAATTAATCCCTACAGGAGGTCTCTGTTTTGGGGGTTTTTTTAATCCTTCTTAGTTTTCTGCTTTTAGATTAAATATATATAGTGTGTGTGTGCATGCATGTAAGCACACAGAAACAAAATGATAAAACATCTGAGTTGGAAGAAAGGGTATCAGAAGAATACACACAAAAGTAAGTTTCACTTAGATATAGCAGGTGACGTGGCAAACCTAGAGTATTCTTTACATCAGAACTGAGTTTCTGTCTGTACAAATGTAAGACTTCATTTCTACCCCTCACTACAGATTATATAAAAATGACAAGGCACGAGAAACAGATGGGAGAGACTACTCCATACTATTCATTTAAACAGTATTATTTAAAAAAAAAACAACCGGTAACAGCAGAGTAATTGTAAGCTTCAATTAAGGAGCTACATTCGTGTTTAAATTTAAAGCTGTTGTACCTGAGTTCAAGTACCAATATTCTCCACAGATTTATTTTGGTGAGAGGGGACTTGGCTGTGATTGAATATTAACTAACTATTCTGCAACTGGATGTGCTAAAAACCTGATAAACATCAAGATATCACTTAAACACCTATAGTCTTTCAATACATCAAACTCAATCAGTCATTCTGATGCCCGAGTAGTAAAGGCAGGAGATTTCTAGAAGGTGCTACTATTCTGTTTACCTTTTCAGTACCAACTTTGAATACACAAGATGGCTCAAGTTTCAATTAATGAAATTTGAAAAGACCCAATTTCCAGGAATGCCTTATCCTGGGTAGCCAAACACTCACGAGTGGAAGATGTGTTCTTTTTAAATAAATAAAAAATTTTAAAGGAAGCTATTTAAACTTAAGATCCTACTTAGCAATTAAGAGCAGATATCTACTATGCTTAGATTCTCAAATTTATATGCTTTATTAAATTTGTTTTTCAACATACCACATTAATGCTAAGTCCTCTTGCTGTATACAGCTGAAGTTTTAGCAGTGCGAAGCAACTAAGATTTACAAAAATGTCAAGCTGTTACATGAAGAATATGAAGAAGAAACATTACCAACTCCTGATGCATCTTCCACCATAGGATTTATTTCTATCATAGTAGCATCATATTTCAGAAAGAGGTTATATAATTTGATCATATTTTCAGCTGCTTCATCCACCAGATTAGGAGGAAATCCCATTTTTTGGGCAAGCTGAAAGTAAAAGATTGGTTATCAGTTAACTGATGTTCGGGGTTTGATTTAGTTACAAATTAGGAATGTCCCAGTTTAGCTATTATTTCAGTGTCAATTGAATTTGTAGATGTAGAACCTCTCCTGTCTTCCCGGAAAAAAGTAACTCTTGGGTTTGAAAAGACTGTTTTCAATACAAAACACTGCACTTATCCTAAAAAAGAGCTAGTAAAAGTCATCACCATATGTCTTTACAAAGCTATATAAGAGCTAGATAAAGCACTGCCATGCAGAGTTGGATTTACATTGACTATCACCTGAAAATACTTAAATATCTAGTTCAAATCTGTTTCAAAATGTCAAAAGGGTTTAAGAAAACTCAGCAGGTTGAATGCATGCACACTTTACAAAATTTAGAAGCAACCCTCCCACCCTTGCTAATGTGTACTTTTCCATGTTAACAATTACCCTAACAGCTTGCTCCTTTTTTATGCCTTCTACTATATCAATGGGTTCCTTAATTATCGCATCAGGATTCTCTGCAGCAACATCTTCAATGTTAACACCACCCTGAGAACTGCCTATCAGCACAGGACCCTAGAACAAAAAGGAAAAAAAAAGCATAAGTAATTTTATACCACACAATTGAAACTTAGTTCTTCCCATAAGATACCTCACAGCAATGAAACCTTGTCCTTAGTTGGAATTTTTTTTATTTGGGCTTTTTACTTATATGTTCTGAGGACAATGTTACTATCTATTAAATACATCTATATAAAACCTTTTAATAATACTTTCCAAATTTTAAGCTGTATGTTGGGTCCAATTTCTTTTAACAAAGAAAACTTTCCTTTGTATACACTGTAGCAACACAGCAATTAACACAGACATACTAGTTTTAAATTTTGATAGAAAGATTCAACTTAGTAATCATATGCATTTTATTTTCTAGGTTGTCACCAGAAAAAGAACAGCCTTCTCAGCTCCCCCTTCTCCACTCACCCCTACACAAACACACATCGAATGCCAGGCACTCATTTATTCATTCTGCCATGCTCCAATTCCAAGGACAAATATATGTCTGCAGAACCTAGTGACAAATTACCGCAAACTATTCCTGTTCAGTAGGATCACAAAACTCAGTAACTATAGCCATCACTGAAAGTAAGTCATGGAGTTCTGACAAAACAGCACTCAAGTATTCAATAATAAAAGAAATTAAGAAACCAGAATTTATAACATTTGCAGCAGAATTTTTTAAAAAAGCTATCTAAATCTCAACAAAAGCATCAAGGACTCACTACCATGGAACCTAAACATCTCTCCCCATGGGAACAGTCCTCCAGCTTACAGTAAAGACATACTCACTTGTATCATCTCAACCTACCTTCCCTTATCACCACCTGTGCATGAACTATGACATCTGGTGTACTAAGACAGCATTTCATATCAGCACAGGTCTTAAACATTAAACAGCCTTATAACTGTTGTCAATTAATTGCAGGAAGTGTGACACTGGTTCACAGAATATGCTTAATAACCACACCACTCCCCTTCCATCACCATCCTTCCAAATTGGAACATATAGATGGTGAATTAACCCACTAATAGCAAGGTTCAACACAATGAACATGTCTGGATATTAGTATCCTGAACAGTCAGGAAGCTACAAACACATTATAAAAATAACTCATCGTTCCACAGAATTGACCAAAGTGAACAGTTTTGCTTGAAACATAAGAAGTCTTGCCCTTATTGCCAAATAACACCCAAGACATCAAGTTCCACTTTGACTATTTTACAGACTTTTTTCCCCCCCTAAAAGGAAGAGGTTTGCAACATCAGGAATACACACTGTGTGCTATTCAGCCTTCACACTTCCTTCTTTTGAAAGGCATTTCCTCATCATAAGCATCCTAGACAAGTTACAGCAATTACAAGCACATCTAAAAACATGACTTATAAAGTCAGCAGTAAAAACAAAACACATCCGATCAAAAGACAATAATCCACAGTTATGCTCAATATACACTAATAAGATTTATTTTTTTATACGAAAGCAACAGCAAGTCAGGAAAATATGTTTCCCTTCTTTAGCTAATTTGCTTAAATCAGTTACAGTAAATTTTATTTCCAGAAGGATGTTTGCTTATTGCTTACACAATTTTAAGATTATAAAATCCGGCCATTTACAGTATTTTAATGCCACCTTGTGGTAAATCTGGGGCGCGTACTCTTAACATTTGGATCTTCCCTGCTCTATCATAGAGTACAACAGAATGTAGGTGCCTAAGTCACATAATTGTACTAAAACCCAACACAACCGATACTTTCCTATCAGGAAGAACACTACAGAGGAAGAGGAAGCAACAAATATAATATTTAATTCCTAATTTTGCAACCAAAAAAAAAAAAGACTAGTTTCCTCATTCCTCCACAGAAAATTATTTCGTACTCATGCAAGAGATACTCCCCTAATTACCAAGAGCAGTGCCTCTGCAAACTCTTAAGCATCTGGATAGCCCAAACTCACGTTTTGTTGAGCTTCAGAAAATAAAGTTCCAAGATCTGCTTTACCCTAGCTTTGTTGAAGTTATTTAGCAATTCATGCTCTATGCTCCGTAATGGAACACTAGTCTGTCAGAAAATACACTGACACATTTCAGTAACTGGGCTTGAATTGCAGCCTAAAAAACTACATACCCACACACACAGAACATACAAGCAGGAGAGACTACGGCTTTCATCTTCCTGAAAGCTCTGAAGACAGACCTCTAGGCCCAAATCTTCTTACCAGTTCTTGAAGAGTATTCGCATAAGAAAGCTACCAGCACTCTCAAAATTGAGGGACACACCTGTGCACCTCCAGGAACCTCCACACATTGGAGAAAAAGTATATTTGATTTATCCAGGACCACTGGCTCTTCCAAAAGACTTTTACTTATCTTGTTCCTGACATTCTTAAATAGTGTGTACATGTATATGCACACACATAGCTGTAATTTTTAAACTAAACTCTAGTATGAGCATCTGGTAGATAAGTGCAAACTAAAACCAAAATGAAAATAACCCCCTCAATTCCACCCATCTCCCCTTCAGCCGTATAACTCTGAACTTCAGTTGAGGCTACCAATACTCATTTATTATTCCTTAAATTTAAATTGTAGCATTACATTTTTAAAGCATTTAAACACTAAGGCAATCATATAGTCAGAGATACTAGGAAACAAAATTTAGCTCATGTATATTTCTTATTTTCAAAAGCAAGTGACCAGTACAGTAAACAGTTCTGTTGTTTGTTTTTTTTAAATTCAGCTATAACAAGTTAATTAGTTTACTTCTATTTCTAATATTACTCACTTGAAAAGACCTTTCCATTGTTATTGCAAAATAGTATTCTCTCCTGGGATATCTGCGCTCACAGATAAATACTTGATTGCATATCCTGCCCTTTTCTCCTGTCTGCTTGGTAAACAACTTCTTTCCAATCATTTTGGAGGAGATATCTTTTGCTTCTTCTGGACTAGAATAAAAGAAGCTCAGAATGTGACAAAGAAACTGCTGGAAAACAGAAGTAGCATTAAAAAAATCTTATCTAATTTTTTTTATTTTAAGATTAATAATCAAAACACTAATTTTAAACTAAGCAATAGGTTCAATTCATAATGTGAAACTTTTAAGTTTTTCCACTTTGTCGGATAATTTAGAGACAACTTACGAAAAAACTATTTTCACTCCTCCTTTGAGGCCACCTTCAAATGTTCCTTTTCCTCTACCACCAGCTAAAACCTGTGCTTTTACCACAAGATCCTTTGAACCTAGAATGAAAGAAAACCCAAAATTTGTCATCTGTGACTACTAAAACGAATTGCCCCAGGTAGAATAATAAAGCCTGTTTTCATTTTATCCCCCCTTCTCCACCCCCATCCTCCCCAACTCAAAACACAAATATGTGAATCAAAGACTGTATTGTAACTCACATATGTTATTCCAGAAGTCTCAAACCATCCACAAATTGCAGCTTTAGGCTGCTCTGTGAACAAACCTTGGCAAGTTAGTATCCAAAAGTGTTGATACTTTGAGCGTTCTGATATATCTTCAACATGTGTTTGAATCACAAATGATTAAGCACCCAGTAAGAAATGGTGAGTATCTCACAGACTATTAACAAGATGAAACTAAGTATCTGACACACCATAATCCAAGATTTTCCTCAATCAAGTACGAATAACCTGTATCTGTAACCACTATCTTCTCAGCAATGATATGTAACTATGGCACTTACCAAGTCAACTTGCAGGTCCACTATGGCTTCCATTCAGCAGAGCACTGATGCATAAGCTTGAGTGCTTTGCAGAAGTCAAAGGCCTACACAAATCCACTATTTTTCCCAGAGCAGGCAGAGTAAGCCCTTTAGTTGGCTTTAACTGTTTAAAAATCCGTTACCAAATATTCTTCTAGGTAGGGGAGACTGTGCATTTGGGTTTATAAAGTAAAATATGAGAATATAACCAAAATCAACTGGGATATTCTGAAGTGTCATTGAAAGACAAAAAGCAAAAAGTTCATCAAGTCATTTAAGGTTATAAAGGAAGAAACACAAAGCCCTGAGTTATTACTGAAGTTCAATTACACTGAATACACTGCAGAGAGCAGCTAGACTGCAAGATGTTAAGAGCTGCCCCATTCACATTTGTGCAGCACATCCCATCTTTTCTCATGCCACCATTAGCTGAGCCACTCTGCTCTTTCCGAGCAAAGAAAGAACTTGCTGTTCTCTTGGATGTGAAAAGGGAACCATGGAAAAGCCTAAGAAAAATTACAGTACTCGAGCAAAACTAGCCACTACACATACTGAAAAAGATTATGGCAGACAAAAAAGTTGTGTTGATTCCTGTTTTGATCTGCACCCTGCCTTGCCAGATAAAATTAAACTTGCATAATATCACAAGCTAGGGTGGCTGTAAGCAAAGGGAATGCTGAAGTTACTAGCCCCAACTAGCTACTTATAGATTTTACTTCTTGACTGTCTGTCTAACAACAGATCTCTGAATTCACAGCTGATATGAACTTCTTTGGCACAAGAAGCATGAAGGTTATAAGCACACAAGTATATGTTGATTTAATATAGTCTATTATCTAATATTTAATTCAGTTCCTGAAGATGACCATTTTTTATAGCTACTAAGTACTGGCAAACAAGTAAGTTAACATGTTTTATGGAAGCCATGCAAAACAAAACTTAACTTTTATGCAATTACTGTAAGCACAAAGCTTGCTTTAGGAAACACTAGGCCTCATGTATAAGTAAGATTATAAATAGTAGCTTCAGGGATAAATGAAGCCACATACTCCAACACGCGAGCTAAAAAATAAGGTTCCGTCCACTTGAAAACAATTTACCTTGTACATACATACAAACACAAAATTTGGAGGAGCATGACTTCTTAGTGTTAATATAAAAGAGAGAGGAAAGTACTTTCTTTTCTGTGAAGAGATTAAAAAAAAAAAAACCACCACCAAAATAAAACAAACCCCACACTTGCTCCCTTGCTCACAGAGGATCCACCTCAGCTCCTTCACAAGCATGTGAAGTGACTCAAATATTTAAGATTTAAATATTACAGCATTATTTTACTATTTTGAGCTTTCTACGGAAGTTTTATATCTGACAAAGATTCAGAACTGATATACTTAGTAATCAAGACTAAGCGATTTAACCTACAGTCCACTAGGAAGTTCAGAAGAGAGGGTCCTATTTCTCCACCCTACTTTTCATCTCCTACACTAAGTCCAGAAGGTAAAAGCTGCTTCTACAGAGAAGTTTTCAGGAAAGCCATGAAGTTCACCCACAGGCACCTTCTTTGTAGCAATTACTCCTCCTAGCAATAAAGACCAGAATCTGATCAAGTCAGAACCAGATGCCAACTAAAGCTCTGATAAGATCTCAGCTGGAGCATTACATTTAGCTCTGGCCATGATCATAAAAGCAATTTTCCATGGGAAAGACTGGTTACTAGGATGATCACTGAAATGAAGAGCTTCCCTTACAAGAAGAGACTAAAAGAGCTTGGCACTTCTTTAAATCTATCAAAGAAGCACAAAGCAAGAACATGATTACAGTCTTTAGCCATACCTGATGAGGGACAGAGCAAGAACATACCACTACATGTACATCATACATTCCGCTTCCTGCTCTACACCAGCCAAAAACAAAAGCCACCTACCAAGGGAAGTCAGTTTTAAAAGGTGCAAGAAAAAAAACAAGACACTTCTTTGCACAGAAGATAGTGAAGACTGCTAGGAGACATGAAGGAAGAATAGGAGATTCAAAAGGAACTGGGCAGAGATATTCCCTCTGATATTCCTAAGACAACAATTATGAATGCTAGGGCAAAATGAGGGGTATGGACTGCAGAAAATAGCCAGGCTAACAATCTCCCTAAATAGCATGTTCTTTTGCCACCATGAGAGGCAGAGTATTGGGCTAGATGTACCACTGCCCTGATCCCACAGGATATTTCTTAAGAATTTAATTATTATGCATGATTACACTTTGGCAACATATAAAGACATCCGGAAGAAAGTGTGTGAGAAACAGCTTTAAACTTTTCACAATCAGTTTTGGCTATAACAAAGTTGTCATTGGACTATCCCTTATGCAACAGAATGCAACAATTGTGGCATTAAATGAGCGGGATATTAATGATTCGTAATTTGTTTTCCTACAGCACTGCAAGCAAACTACCTGCTTGATTGCATAAACACATAACACTTCAAGGGTTATTTGACCAGCTATGTTTACAAGCAATTAAGCTGCAGAGATGTACCTGAAATAAAGTTTAAGATAACATGTCCCAAGAAAACCTTAACTTAACCCATGCAGAAAGTTTATTGTTCAATAAACATTTTTTCCTACATCTCCTATTTAAAGTGACCCTAAAACTAGAGGACAGAAATGTTTGGTCACACACCGTATCTGCAGTGTTACAACTGCAGCACTATCACACAATCTGACACAGCAGAGAACTGCTGATACACCATAACCCAAGAAAAAATTTGGAAACCGGCAGCTAACATAGTTTTCTACTCAGTATCAACAGTTGTGCCCTTCTGTTTTGCTTACACTGCTTTGAAATACTGCTAGGCTTTTGTTTTGCTGAAAAATAGCAGTTTCTGCCCTAGAGCAGGTATCCACACAGGAAGTTAGGATAGTATATGCCAGCCAACACTACACCGCAGCACCAGTTCTATCCTGCCTCCTGTTCTCAGCTTTTCACTCCAGTCTCCCTTCTTGTGCCAGCACAAGCATTTGCACAATCATGCCTTGAAGCTTATCAGAAGAGTGACTCTGTTGAAGGCAAAAGCTAATCCAGTGGACAGTATTTTTGCAAGCCTGTGTGCCGTGTGACAAGCACATGCACAGGGACACTGAAGTGATCAGGACAGAAAGCAGGACATCTGCTTTCAGCAGCAGTAACAAACTGTAAAGCCTTAACACAGGGCACTCGAACAAAACAACACACCTTTAGTACAGCTAACATCTCAGGCAAGCAAGCTACAGACCAATGCACAAAACTCAGAACAAGCATTTGTTAAGAGCTGCATTTCCATATTAATGGCAGTTAGCACTAAAAGCATATGAAAGTAAAACAGCTTGAAAAGAATCAGGAAATGTTTAGAAAATTAAGAGTAGATACCAATGAGAACAGGTGCCTGATATCAGCAGAACACTGAGTTAGCATCTATCTGTTCAGGACAACAAAAATCTATACAGTACTAACACTACAGGTTTCACCTTCAACAATAGTCTATTAACAAGACAGTGAAAGAGTAATACAGCCAGGAAACAGCTCGATCTTCATTTCTAGCAATACTGATACTTGTTTATTGGAAGGAATAAGTTCTGATTTCATAACCTAAGCTTTCAAACTGGGATAAGGGTCTCTTTCTCCTTGCATGAATGTGTTGATCCATGTAAAATACAATCTCAGAAGCTCATTAAGAGGCAAGAAGGCTTGTTGTTCCATTGTATCTCTGAAGTTTTCTGTGCAAGTAGAAAGTCTGATGATTAGGGCAGACAAACATTATTAAAATGTTCTGCTTTACAAGTTTCCATTCTGACTTTTGTCAAATCCCTTTAATTGCCACTTCTCTACCCAATATTGACTGTAGCAGCAGTATTGCTTTTCACATATGATAAACACCTTCATGATAACTATGCAAGCCTAATGTGTTCTGACAAAACAGACAATAGTAAAAGGCAGCGACAGGTTAACAACGCATGTGCCAATCAAGTTCTCAACTACCATTCAACTGCAAATTTACCCTGGGAGAGAGACAGAGACCCGTAAATTTTGCCTCAGTTACTCTGTATTTAAAAGTTTTTACTTCCAGGAAGAATATCTCTCCATTTATAACACAAACCAATTTTTTTTCTTGTTGCATAGATATAATAAAAACTTTAAGTTTAAACAATGTAGTTGTATTTACTGGAATTAGGGAGGAAAAAGATGGGCTTGTACCTAACAATGTATTATCAACAGAAGTCTCAACATAAAGAGTACGCCGACCCTAACTCTGCCAACACAGGCAGAGAATCTCTTCAGAGTATACTGCCTGCATTTTGTTAGTAAGTATAGTTATTTAGAATTTAACTTCAAAACTACATTTTTTCAGCATTTGAAACTTTTGAGTGTTAGAAGAATCACTGCATGCAAATCAAAAGTATGACTACTGAAATAACTGTGTGCCAGGAATCTTCATACTTTCACTGAAAGGATAAGCGATGTTTGTCCTTCATACTTTCACCACAAGGACGAGCCAACAAGATATTTTGCTATTACAAAATAATATTTTCTACACAAATACTTCCTGACATTAATCAAGTGCATCAAGTTTTTCATCAATTCACAAGACAGGTTTGGTTTTGGCAATAGCTTAAGTTAAGCAATTAAAATACAGCAGTCAAAAATTTGAATCAGCTGTTTAGATTAGTTATTTGAATTAGTTAATTATTATCAACAACATGCTTTGATATTAGAACTTCAGAGGAGTGAAGTGCTATAGAAGAAAGCAAAGGCTGAAGCAAAACGTAAGCTTTAGATGCCAAAAAAGTAGTGTTTACCGGAATTCAAGTAAATGTTTGGTTTCTAGACTACTACTGCTGGTTATCTAGAGATTTTGACCAGGTAAGGAAGAACATAATTGGAAAAAAAAACCTACTTAACACTGACCACTACAGCAGGTTTTTTTAAACACCTAGGGGATTTCTGCACAAGCTTGCCACCTTAGATCATCATCCATGTCCTACAGCATCTGAATAAATGCTCTGGAGCTTCAGCTCTACAGACAACCTAAAAGACATCAGTTAACATAGTCAAGCAGATAATTCACAAACAGGGAAAACTCATAATGGCAAAACAACCAAGAAGTATTAGGAACAAGAAACTAGATGTGAGCTTTCAGTGTGACACAGAACAAAGAAAAAACATTAATCTCAGACTACCAAGGAAGGTGAGGCATACACTAAGGAGAAAACTAACCCAGCTTTTGTGCCACAGTGCCTGGAATACCAATTCTTCTGAAGAACTAATAAAGAAAAAGCTAGTACTTTACCTAAGAAAATAATTGCAAACATTGTACTAAACTTTGGTTTCTGACTAAATCAAGCCTGAGATCAATACATCTATTTATAAATCTACCCAGGTTTACACATTACTTTTTTTAACAAATACAGGTTATATGTTTAAGCAATAGTCAGAAAAATAATAACATTGAAAAGAATTTAAAAGGTCTTAATAACATTGAAAAGAACTTAAAAGGTCTGAAAAGGAACATCTGTTAATCACAGAACTGTCTGCAGGAATATAGCCAAGCCAATTACTTGAGTCATTCTGTAGAAAGCATACCAAAAAATATCATTCCTTATAAACCACACTGATAAGGAGGTAGACTAGATCTCCTAAGCAATAGGAAAAGTAGCAGCAGACTCCATTGCTTTCAGTCTCCTTTCAAGAACTCTGGTGTAGAAAGGTGAAAAGTTATGCACTCAGTTTCTCAACACCTCCTATTCTGTACAGCTTTTTATTTTACTAAAATTTGACAGTCTGCCATGAGCATAAAGCCATGGGATTCACTATCTTAAAATCCTACAAAACTACCAGAACACAAAAGCTGCTTCAAGATATTAATCCACACAACTGTTAACACTTCCACACAACTGTTAACAGAGGAAGGTGTCAGGAAGCATCAAAACTTCAGTTACAGCACTACATACACTTTCATAGGTGCTGTCCTAACAAACAGCAAAACTATACATTTCAAAGAGTATGTTCTGCTGAGCTATCTGCTATCACACTGATGAAGCATGTTCTTCACGAAATAGTCTTTAGGTTCATTAGTCATGTTCTTGATAACAAATGCGTATCAGCTTCTAAATCAGCACCGGTCACAGTGCTAGCTGGAATGCACGCATAGGCCAAGAGTAAACCATAAACTTAGAGGCAATCATCAAGACATATTGCAGCCTCTTATCAACACTCTGGAACAGAGTTTGCTCAGCTCACTTTTTCAAAATTTAAGCGAGACACTCATGTAACATATGAAGAGCCACATATTGCAAAGCCCACAAATAACTAAAAATACTTTTTTTTTTTTAAATCACTAAAGTCTTTAGATAGAAAGACTTCATTAGATACAAGTCTTCTCAGCTCTGAGTAGAATGCATTCTTTCAGTGGCACAAATGAGATCTGAAGACAGTGAACTACTGGAGGAAAAGTAAGAGAGCAGTGACATTTACAGGAGGCCCAAACCTACTCCCAAGGACTGAATTACCCAGTAATAGTTATTTTAAAAGAATAATAGTTTCATGAACCAGTATGTGATAAAAATCTACTTGAAATGAGATGGAGGCCTCTTTTTAGGGAAAAGCTGCTTGTGATAAGCAACAAATTCCCATGATGTCTCTCAACAGCCAGAAAAGCATGAGACGAAAAAGCTACACACAAACCAGTGTTGTAATAATTACAATGGCCAACCTTCCCATGACACAACAGAAGATCTTAAAAAAATAGAAGCAAAACAATAATCATTTGCAGAATCCAGATAGAACAGAAATCTGAGTTGAAAACAGCACTTTAAGAAATCTGATAGCTGCAGAGGAAATGAAATTTTTAAAAAATAGCAAAAAAAATTTAAGTTTTTTTTCCCTGAAGACTCAAACCATAAGTGATCTGTCATCATTGCTCAGAAGTTGCTCACAGCATCTAATTTCATCTCAGTTTCCTTTAAAAACATTAGAAAAATGTTATAGGGAAGAAAACAATGCAAGCTCAAATACTGTATTTTACTTCACATACATTTCAAAATCACATACAGGTAAACAATTTGCTCTCTTTAGGACACTTAGGTCTTTAGCAGAAAAAATATTTAGTACAAGAAAGAGTGGAGGGCGGTGGAGAGGGAGCAACCTTTCTGGCTTCCAGACTATTCCATCTAACTTCAGACCTCAAGATAAGCATAACTTCAAATGAAATTCTAACAAATTTCATTATTTTTGTTATTTAAAGAATATTTAGTGCGCTCTTGTAACTAGGCTTTAAGACAAACTGCAACATTCATATGCCTCAGCTTGATTCTACCACACACTAGTTACCTCGCAGTGATAATAATCCTCAGTATGGCTAAGCTTTGGCTTTGTTCATACAACAGGGTTACACTGGTTTAGCTACAGCCACAGCTAAACTATGATAATCTCTGTTCATGAGAAGGTTGTGTTTGTTATACATTGGGATAAAAAGTTACCCATTTCTAACTGAAGTGAGGTATTTGCAAAAGGAAAGAAATCCAACACCATACTCAAGTTTACAGAGAACAGGTTTCTGACTAAAGGTTATCAGGAGGATGTGGATCAGCACTAGGGAGACAGAGCAAGCAGTATTACCAGCTATCTTTGTAATGGTTTAGACAAATATTTGAAAAAACAGTTTAACACATAAAAAGAAACAAAAGATAATCTCATATCTACCAGCAACAACTCTTACACAACAATAATAAACAATGAGCAGGTGGACAAAAAAACTGAGATTTTTTTAATTCTGCTAGATATTTGGTTTGTTTGGTTTGGTTTTTTTTTTTAAGTACGTACTAAATGAAAACTAGTGGGGAAATAACAAAGAAATCCAAAACACTGGAGCAAAGGATAATCTATCACCATTCAGAATGAGTTCTGGACAATGTTTGAGCAATGCCTCAAAAACTCAAGCTCCTTCAGTGTGTTCTCCTTTTGGGAAGTCTTCCCTTCCTCATTTCAAGTACCAAAGAAAGCCATAGCGTCAAATACACACCAACTTAAACAAAGTATATGGCTGACAACCAGAAGCTCTGAATTCCTTTTTTCTAGCTTACTAAAGGATGCTAACTCATACACTTCACAACTTCATTTTTCTGACCCCTAAGAAATTGCGCAGGGTGACATACTCCAGATAAAAGGCATACCTATGACGTCACATGGATGAGACAGCTATAAACCAGCAGTCAGACATACCTACTTTGCTGTAGGACTCCTCTCTGAACAAGGAACAAAACAAAGGAATCCTGACCTGAGAGTTTCCCTCCTGTCTATTAAAGAGCCATAGGCAAAGGTTGTCTCATTTGCCACTAGCAGGAGGTCTGTGCAGATATTAATGTAAGCAAAGGGGTATGCCCGATATGTGAAGTTTAGATCATGCTACAAGCTCACTCTTAACAGAAGGCGAGGGTCTGAATTTTAAACCATTCTCAGAACAAAAGTATTTTAACACCTTTCTTTCATACTAATGAAGTTATAATTTTGTATAATTTACTCTCTAATGGGAACAAGACAAAGAAGGCAGGCAGACAATACCTGAATTTCTGGGATATCCAATCTGAAAGAAAAGTAGCTTTTCAGTTCCTTTCTACATTACAAAGCAGCATAACTTGCTCTAGAAAAAAATTATCTTATTTTTTAGATCTCAATTCTTGCATTAAATCTACACATGAAACTGGAATGAATCTAACAAAACCTATAACTGCAGGAATCACTACAAATGCATCCATTTGGAGGTGAAAAGAGATTTAGCATATGACAGTGGAATACGACAAGCAATGTCCTTCATTAAAACTGTGTGACAAGCCTAATACATTTTTTTCCAGGGGGGGAAAAGGCTTTAAACTAAAAAAAAAAAAAAAAAAAAAAATCAGTATTAATGCCTCAAACGATAGAAGCTGACTTCTATATTACATCCAAATTAAAACAAAAAATTTTACTAAGACACATAGTAGGTAAAGTGGCAAATTAATAGGCAGAGCCAAGTCCAAAATTAAGAGTTCAACTCTAAATAAAGTATTTAAGCACCAGGCAAAGGAGACTGGATGCTTTTTCATCAATGAGCCAGGAATTTAGCATATAACTACAAGCCATCAAAGTTCTCCCCTCCTGCATGAAGTAGTTGCATTCTGCCAGAACAGCACATTCACAAAGCAATAGGATTTTACTCTTCTTCTGTAGCCTAAAGGTAAGTATGCTTTGCACCTTCTGTTCTATATGAGATCTTGGACTACAGAAGCCTTACCTGCCACCGCCACTGAAGCTCTTCACACAAGAATTCCTCTTACCTTGCTTGAGAGCAAAAAGAAATCCAGGATTTGCACAAAGTAGAGCCTATTACTCATCTCAAGAAGCTTAGGTAGTTGTATTAGTCTAGGCTAATACAATTTATACCTGCCCCATTCCTCCTAAACAAGACTCACAAGTTACAGGAAAAGTATCTGCAGCATTTGGGATATGGGAATGATGGTGCCTGAAATATATGTTCACAGCCTTTAATGGAAGTAAGATCAAGTCCTTCCCCACTGGAATTTCAGGGACACAGTTTAGCTTCATAAACAAGTCTTAAAACACAACCGAGAGTGTCTTTAAAACTAGGTCACTTAACTTATTTCACTGTGCGCTTGTGCACTGAGCAATCTTAAGCATTAGAAAACTTCAAATTAAGAAAACATCAGCTCCAAAGTAAATTGCCAAATCTGCAATAAAGTTGCTTCACAGGAAAGGCTCTCTTAAAGAGGAGGTATATTCAGAACTCCAAGAAATGTCTTACCAGGAAAGACAGAAAAAGTAGTTACACCTTGTATCAATCCCATGCCTATATTGTATATGTTCTCTTTAATAGTATACCTATTTCTTTTGCTATTTTGTAAGCTTCGTCTGGTGTCCTGGCAACTAGTCCGTGTGGAACAGAAATGCCAGCCTCCTGCAACAGTCCCATGCTCATGTATTCATGTAGTGACAGCCTCCTCTGTTGCTGTTGTTGCATCTGAAATCCATGATTATTGAGTATTCCTGGACTTCCACCAAGTACCTGAAGGAAAAGAAAAAAAAAAAGAAAGAAAAAAAGAACAAAGAAGATGACTGTGTTGTGAAAAAATGCCCTCTGTTTAAGTTTTTAAAAGTCTACATATTAAACAAGTACAGTTTAGTGTACCAATGCAAACACCTGAACACTTAAGCCTACACTTGTTGTACATTACCCTTTGACATTAGTCATTCATGTCAGGTCTGGTATTGGGTTTTGTGAGGTGTTATTGGGGCGGCGGGAAAGAGCTGATGAAGCTGCTGGCACTGACAAGGACTGGCAGGGTTAAAACACCCTTGAGTATTTAGTTAGCATTTAAGTACTTTAAGGAATATATTTGTAGGGAAAAGAACCTTGAGGAATTCTGGAAGCATAAGAGAACAGAGAAAAGCACACAGAATAGGTTCTTTCAAAAGTTTTGGTAGATTGCCTCTGTCTGCCAAACTAAGAACTAAGCCCTGGGAAAGAGGGGCAGCAGAAACTAATTTACGCCACCTTCAGTGGTTGTACGTGGTGAATTTAATATGCTACAGAACAGACTATTCAGCCTTCATATGACTATCATGAAACAGAAAAAAATAGCTATGACCCCTTTCAAACATCTACACTGAATCAGAGGGTTGCCAAATTTAACATTTCAAACGCTAAGTAAAATATAACATGCCTAATATTCAATCCAGGAAGTTCCAGTGTGGAATGAGTCTTAATTTCATCTGAAAAATTAATGTACACAACTCCAACAATTTCTGATAGCTATTTTATATAAAGTAATTCAGGGAGAAACTGATTTTGATTATAAAACATCAAAAGTGGTACCACATGAGCAATGCCTTTTTAAAAAGAACAGCTATTCATGAACTTTAAGATTACATAGATTTCCAAAGGGTACCTTGTAAAGTAACTGTATTTCATAACAAGAAAATTTTTGACAACAAAAGTAAAAAATGTTTGCTGCATTTTTCCTATTTCACTATATAGGAACAAGACCTTAATTTTATACACACATGAAACAGCAAACCTACTGAATTCAGCTAATCCATGAACATAGATTAGCACTGAAAGATTCAAGGTAAAAAGACTACAAGACAAACTTAGATACAAGCAAAATTTTGCATTTATTTTCATTTTTTTAGTATGTCCCTTTGGCACAAGTACCACAAAAATCAGTCTGTATTGGGAAGTTTTTAACAGACTGGATTTTTAAGGTTTTCTTTCTTTTTAAATAAAGTAAGCACACAGACAACACAAGAGCTTTACTATGGCATTTCAAGCTAGCGAATCGACAGAGCCTATTTAACCTCCAAAGGATTCCTTCTGCAAGCAGGAGGCCCCTTCCTTGGCATGAAACCCAAGCGAGAGGTGCTGACCGCTGTAGCTGCTGTTTCTGGCGCTGACTGACCAGCCGGGCCCTGGGAGGCTGTGCGTAACACGAGAGGGGAACTCAAAGCGACCTTCTTCCATATGTGGAAGGAGAAGAAAGTCGGACGGAGAGTTACACACTTCAGACTCCCTCGCTCTTTTGTTTGCACTGCTTTCCAGGGGTTCTGCAGCCAAAAACAAGGCCATACCCTGAAAAGGCATTCAGAGGAAACAAGAGCAGAGTGGGGAAACGCGAGCTGGAAGAATTTACTGGCACAGCCCGACCTCTCGTATGAGTAAGGTGACGGCGGAGATGGAAACACTGGGATTTCCAAGCAAGTTAGGGGTGGGGGATTTGGAAAGGAAGGAAAAGGGAACCACACCGGGAAGACCTGCCACAAGCAAGAACAGGAGCTGCGGGGGACGTACGCCAAAGGCGAGCACACGGCTGCCAGCCCCGCCGCCGCGACAGGGCAGGGCAGGGCAGGGCAGGACGGCGGCGAGAGTGGGCCGAGACGGCCGCTCCTCCCGCCGCCGCTTCGCAGGGAGCAACCCCGACCCCAGCCGGCCCGGGCCTGGCCCGGCCCTGGCCCGGCCCTGCGCGCTCCGTCCCGCCCCCGCTCCCGAGCGGCCGCTAACCTTCGCCGTGGCGGTGCCCAGCGTGGCGCGGAGGCCGTTGCCCCTCAGCCCGGCCGACACCCGGCTGCAGATTATGGAGGCCGCCATGGCTGAGCCCCTTCGCCCTCAGGTGCCCCTCTCAGCGCGCATGCGCTACCACTGAGACGGCACGGGTGGGGCAGAGGGAATGGTGCGGACCAGGAAACGCTCGCGCGACTCTCCCTCAATAACAACCGCCCGTGGCGCTGCGGGAGGGACGGCTCTATGGTCTTCGAGGGCCCCGCCCGTACCCGGATCAGCCGTGCTGCCCCCTGCCGGGGCGGACTGGGGGGGGGGTAGCTAACCGCCTTCCCAGCTTCTCGTTTTTCAACGACTTTGTTTTAAAAAAAGGTTATTTTCCGACAGGGATTCTAAAAAGGGTTGTAATCCCCCCATAACCGTCCCGCCCACGTCGGCCCCGGCTGGCGCCGTGCGTGTCAGACGGGAGGAGAGAGCCCCAGCTCCCTTCTGCCAGCCCTGCCCTGGTTCTGCTTCGAAGTGGAAAATTTGTCAATATTTTTACTCTGAGGAATTATTTTTTTTGTATTTCAGGGTGTCTTCGTGCAATAACTCAAGCACATCAATTACCAGACTGAAGACCCTGTATTTCTAGGTACTTATTTTGCAGCCCACCTTCACTCCCCCTGTACCCAGCTCCTCCATCATGACACAAAACCACTTCTGCCTCACGCAGCTCGAAGCTGCGCCTCCGCCTTTGCAGTTTAGTATGTGTACTTTTACTGTGGCCGCCTTGAGTCACTTCACTAACAAACCTAAGCGTGGAACAGTCGTCTCTGCAGAAACTAGCAAGCAGACCCTGTGAGTCACAAGGAGGCAAAGCTTTTTCCTTTAAAAGAAAACAGGAATTAGGAAAAGAGTAGTGGCCTGGGAAATGAGAATGGGAAATGTCTTCTACCAATAATAAGGAAAAATGCAGTTATTTCTGTACATCATGGATGTCAAAGCTAGATCTGATCTGAAGGATAGCCATGCCGGAGCTGTGATTCTCATGAGTTTTGTAACTGGAATTATCCAATAACCGGACAAGTTGCATAATTTTGTTCTGAAACTGAAAGTGCACTATCATAGCTTCTCCTTGGGAGAGTATTGCAAAAGACAGAGTAACCATGGTTCAGTTATTTCACTTCTGGTCCTCTGCTGTCTGCATATGGTGTTATTGTCACCTGTTAGCATTGCAGTGAGCTCAGCAGAGTGCTTAGATCTGCACCTCTGATGTTCAGACATGCAAGGTAGGAGTACATGTCACTGAACCTGTAAAGCAGCTGCAAAATTTTTATAGACTGTCCAAAATTTTCAGCCACCACTGATAGAAGACTTCCCTCTGCCAAGGGGAAAAAGAAAAAAAAAAAGCACTTAAATTCTGTGCTCTTTCTCCACCAAATTACCTCTCCTCTGTACACACAGTGGCTCTTTGCTAGTCACTAGGCCTGCCTGTGGCTCCATCACAGGACAGTACTTGTATGTCATTTCCACATACAAACTTCAGGAAATCTCACAACTCCGTGAGACTCTCCAAAATTACGTCCCCTCTGGAAAGGCGAAGAAAGGGTATGCAACAAAGTTTACAAAGGCGATGTAATGAAGCTTGGCAAAACTTAAAACCTTAAGCTGAAAAGCCCAAAGCTACTGTTCAGAGACCAGTACTGGCTGCAGGTCAGGAAACCGGACTTACATCCTCACTCAGTTGCTTGCTACTACAAGAAAGTTGGACAAATCTCTCCGGGTTTAGAATTCATTCTTGCCTTTGCAAAGAGTTGTAAGACATTCAGAGTACAATTACTATTCTATATTCTTCTTCTTACTATGGGAGACTTCTTCCAGTTTTAAGATGAAGATTTTTATCTTATACATCAAAACAAGAAATGTTACATGGTCTTGCAATATTGAAGGACTTCTAGAAAGATTGTGGCAGCTGCTGCCATTGTCTATAGTCTGATAAACAGCTGTATGGAGAGCTTTAATTATTTGGATGTTGTATTGTCTGATTTCCTTGTCAGCTATGAGAACTGATCTAACTGGGATTCATTGTAAAAACACATGAATTTCTGTCTGCTTTCTGTCTGATCACCAGTGCCACCGTCCGGCTCAGACTGTCAGTACAAGGTGGTCGGGAGTTAACACCACTCAGACCTTAAAAACATCGGTTCTTGGAAATGACATGTTCACCTTTTCTTTGCTTTCTTAGAGAAAGAGGAAAAGAGGAAATGTTCTTGGCTACGACCAGGCAAACTCCTAGTGAGTCCAGTTAAAGTAACTCAGGTTTGCATAGGCTCAGCCTGGTTCAATACCTGACCCACACTTACGAAGATTGTGCAAGGAAGGGAGAATGTACTGTAGGATTCTGATAGATATTAATATGTTTTGCTAAATCTCCAGAAAATTCTAGATATATATTCTTTCCTATTTGAAGTTTAAAATGGTGAGACTTCTTGCTGAAGTCAGAATAAGCTTTTTAATTCTTTAGTGGTGTCTACATTACTTTACATAGCATGTCTCGCAGCCAGTGAATGCTCTCTGCATTGCTTGTCTGCAGGAGTACCATCAAGGTTGACTCTGGACAAACTGCAGGTTGCTAAGGGGACCCTCAGGAGCATCTAATAACATGAAACTATTCACTGCACCCATTTGCAATATGAGCAGGTTATTCCATCTGTTCTTCCAGTGACTCATACAGAAAAGGCAACCCAGGGTCCTTCCCTGAAGGTGCTCCAGTATCTCTCCTGCAAGGATTCTGATATCTTCACCTGTCCTTGCAACAGGCATTTGTACGCAGTCTCAGGTCTGGATAGGTGCAGTTTTCTACAGGGGACAGTATGAACATTAAGTACCAGCTCACCATCTCTCCCAATACAAGAACTGGGAAACACCAGGGAAGGCTCCTAAGTGAAAGGTTCAATGTAAGCAAAAGGATTTTGCTTGGAAAAGTGATTCTTCATGTAGCTCAGCTGTGGAAGACTTTGCCATGGATGCTGCAAATGACGGAAGTTTACATGGGCTCAGGAGGAGTCTTGGTAGGTTTAAAGAAGAGAAACGAGAAGAGGGTTAGTAAATACACAGAACCCACCTCTGCCTTGAGAAGTCATTGAGCCACAGATGGCTGTAGAAGAGTAGTCAAAAGCCCTGTCATGATTTGTTGCCTATTATATTCCAGACATCCACTCTGGACCACCAGGTACTGTCCTAGATGGATTTTTGTCCTGAGCTAATGGACACTTTTATATTCTTCTGTCTCAGTCTGCCCTGGGATTGAACACTCCCAGAAATTTCATAGAAGCTGGAGCACAATCCATCTTTGCCAGCATATGAATTGCCCAAGGTCACTTAAAATGTTAATGGCAGAGCTACAAATAAAACAGAGTTGTGTCACCACCTACACTCATTCTGATGACTCACTCTTGTCTGTAAACAGCAAAGAAATAATTAACAAGCAATGAAGACAGTAAAACTCTCTCATCACAGTACAGCTCTAATTTGTCCTATTGCTCTTGCATGTGCACAACATTATTCTCTGAATTGTTGTGAAGACAGTGACCACTTCTGGGCTGACAGCACATCTTGATGACAAAGAGTGCTCTTAAGGGAACCAGATATGAATGATAATTCCATCACTGATATGAAAAAGAATATTCTGGTATTAAAAAGGTACAGGAGTTTATGACAGTCAGTGAGGGTTACAGGAATCAACCTTTTTTTTTGCTCAGCTAGGCCCTTTCTGAAGTACAATATTAAAAGCAAGGATTTTCTGTTCTATGATAAGGTACTACGCAATGTAGAAAATCTCAGAGGTCTCATAAATTCTGATATGAAAAGGTAATGAAAAAACACTGTTTGGAGTTTAAAGTGAAGCCAGGATTGTGGGGCATGATGCAGATCATAAATTTATAGTAAAGGTAAGGTCAGGGCATAGGCAAAGGTAAAGTACGCTAACTTCTGCAAAATTTCCCTTCTATTATTTGGGGATCCTTTCTTAAGTAGAGACACCGTTTGTGGAAATTCCAGTATTTCAGCTGGAGGTGAGCAGTCTTTATTTCTTTTCTTTCTCAGTATTCTTGTGACGGATGCACTCGACCTCTTAACCAAACCAGCAGTAGTTTGGTACAGGGTCCAAAGGAGGTAAAGGCCTGAGCCATGGCCGGGCCAAGAACTCCTCTGGTCCCGCTCTGTTCTCTGAGAACCCACAAAGAAGCCGAGTGGCACAGAGAACATTGATACATATGAGCTTGGAACACCGATCATGCATGAATAGCAGTTGGCTTTTCCACGACTCATTTATCAAGGAACAAAGTAAGTTGTGGGTACAAGGAGCCTCATGCATATCTTTCCTATTGCATGTAATTTGACTATGAGCCAACCACTTTATCTATAAATATGACAGCCTAAGTGAGCCTTCTTTGAGCTCTCCCTGCAAGGCAGCGTGGCTGCATGATGGTGATCTCCCCTTGAGCCGGGACACCTCTCAAGGTTGCTCCTCGAGGCAGAGAGACTTTTTACCAATGGCAGACCTTTGGTAAGCGACCGATATCGCGCATAACCTTGTAGTATGGTAACTTTGATTTTGTCTTGGTAACTTTGATTGCATGCTGAATTGATAAATTTTGCATATGTGATGCCTTAGACATAAACCGTTGTCCAAGTCTGAGACTAAGATTGGACCTAGCCGCACCTAAGCTCCATCAGGAGTTTAGAAAGCAAGGGGGTCTACTCTGAACCTCATGACTCAACGGGAGGGTCCTCTGAACCCTTTTGTATCCTTGGTCTCTCTGTGAATCATTTTAACTTGAGTGTAACCCAATTTTCCTTTGTATGTTTCTTCCATGCAGTAATTAGTAGAATGAACCTTGCCATTGAACTTTGTCAAGTCGCACTTTTACAACATCATATTAAAATCACTTTTGCTAATACCTTTGACGTTGATTTTTTTTTAAGTGATCTAAATCACTCATTCGCAACAACTCTTCATTGCTTTGTTAGTCACTCCATCAAATCACTAATTACTCTGACAGACAGGCCAGTGGCACACTAGGGATACTGTGAACCCTTGCCTACTTTTTATCCACAGATTTCCTAACAAAGAATTTCTCTAGCAGTATACTATTTGACAGCCATGGAAAAGGAAGAGATCAAGTTTAGAGGCAAAGCCTGGAAAGGAAGTCAGGCCACGTGGGACCTAACCGGTGACCGTGCCACGTCAACCCGTCGTTCTTTTCCTCCACTTCCCAATAAGTTCAGGCAGCCAGATCAAGTTCATTTCTTCTCCTGCAGTGAAATTTGGATAAATGTTGCAGCACTGAACCATGAAGCTGGTCTTTATCATTGTAATGCACTGACTACATCTTTAGGTCTGAATCCTATCTAAGCTTTGGAAATCAGATCAGAGGTACATAGCTCAGGGTCAACATTCAACTGCTTATTGCTCATGCTAAAGTAAACTGGCTATTTGCAGGTAAGAATCAGTGCAAGACATTATCACAGAGGACCTGCACAAGTACTAAAAAATAAAGGTATTACTTCTCAGTGTTGGGGTTTTTGTAAAGAGTTGGAGCAAAAGCTGTTTTCTCATCTGTCTTCTTTCCTTTTTCTTTATTACTATTAAAATGCATTTTGTGGACTTCAGGAAATTCTAGATGGAGACATACCAAATATCAAATCTGTTATAAACTGAAGGGGAAAAAATTATTTGACAAGCAATTAATATTAATTATCAATATGAAGGCATATTTGCAATTGCAGAGAACTAATATCAAGGAAATTAAATGAAACAATCTCAAATTACAAGAAAGCAAACTAAAGCAGATCTAAAGATCACAAGAATTGTTGTTTGCCACATATGTATAAGGGGAAGAAAAGAGAGGATTTAGGGATGAAAAGACGACACATTTGTCTTGGTAGGTGCACTTGCATGGTAGTGCCTCTTGGCTTAACAAATCGCATGACAAGCTACTGAATAGAAAATAACTCCTGTCAGCTATTCTGTGATGTTTTACGCAAGTACTGATAGGAATATATAAAATATTCAGACATATCTTGCAAGAATCTGAGTTCTCTTAAGTTATGTGAGAGCAAAGAGCAAAGTCTGTTTTACTGTTGTAGAACCAGACTCTAGTCTAGTGGAGACTCCTGTTTTATCTAAAATCTCCAAAGCCCTTATTGCACAATATCCTGGTAGGAGATAGAGCTACCAACTCCATGCAACACTCTGCTTATAAGCATGGCAGCATTTATT
This sequence comes from Ciconia boyciana, assembly GCF_034638445.1. NCBI lineage: Eukaryota > Metazoa > Chordata > Aves > Ciconiiformes > Ciconiidae > Ciconia > Ciconia boyciana. The sequence continues at coordinate 188,809,563 of NC_132934.1, forward strand.
CCTCTTGAATCAGGACAAGTGAGTGACCGAATCTAAATGGAAAAGGCAACCCAAAAAAATTGCATTCAGTTTCTCTCTTTGTTCTGTGTAAAGCGGCTGCTCTTTACATTTGGACTGACATATAAAAAAACCCCAACAAATTAAATGTGCAGGTAAAATTTGCATTGGCACTTTCAAGTGTAAAGCTTTGTACCCTTATTAGTATAATGTGTATCTTCAGTGCAATTTCATATGTTTTTAAGATAGCAAGCTCAAGGGAAAAAAAAGGAAAAATATCAGTCATGGAATTATATTATCCCCATAGAAGGAGGAAGCTGTAGATTATCAACCTCTCCTAATTACCACCTTTCCTAATTAAAAGTGGCATAGCTGGAGTGGTGCTGTAGCTATATTTACATGGTCAGTGCAGAACCACAGCTGCATAAAGCAGGCTCACCATCCTCATGGAAAAGACTCTGGCACATGACGAAACTAAAGCTGAGTATGAATAAAACAGCCCAGCAGAGACAGGGGACAAGAGCTCCTGTCTTAGCAGTGAGCATGCAGAATCCTACTGTGGCAAAAAGGCCAGGATTTTCACCCAGAAACATGGAGACTAGATGCTCTCTTGCAATCCCTGCATCTCAGAGGCAGCGGATGACAGCTCATTGGATCATGTCTCAGTTTTATTGACTATGTGCGCAGTTTTTGACTGAACACTCACTTCTGGTAACTTAACTCACTTGCTGATACTGAATGTGACAAGGGCAGATAGTCCCAATTTCTCAGCTGTGAGGCAAAACTACGTCCCAGTTCTAACTGACAGCATCTCAAGGAAAAGTAAGTGGGTGAATTTAAGCTGAAGGGACTGAATATGCCATGTGAGGTGAAATACTCAGGTAGTAACAGCAAGCCTTTAAAAAGCTTTGTGCACGAATGGCATAGAGATTTACTGACACTAACTAGAATACATTTTCATCCTTTGACCATTGAGTGTCTTTTTCCTCCTGAAAGGCTTTTTTTTTCCCCAAACCCAAATTATATTTCCCCAATGTATCTCTTAGAAATAACTGAATTGGCTTTGCTGAAATGACCCCCAAAAGTTGATGCAGAAAGATGACGTGCTATAAATTTATGGGATTAATATTTATGGTTTAGTTTAGTAAACTTGCAAAAACTAAACCCAAGGAATTAGAAACAACTAAGCAATTTCAACTAGACCTGGTATCTCCACAAGAAATAAAAATCATCCACACATGTTCATATTTCTGTAGCACTGTACGTTCCAGGAGATCCCAAAGGACTTAACAGACCAGGCCTCTGTGATCTTACAAGCTTTGTCATCTTTTATTGGCTTTAAGATGAATGGTCTTCAAATAAGTGTAGCTTCTTATATCAGAGTTAGGAGCTACTTGCTTCCATGAAATTACAAAGTAAAATCATTATTTAAACCAAAAGGTGCAGACCTTTTAACAAATTTCTGTGTTTTTGCAAATACTAAGTACATGAGTTTTTAAGCAGAAATCTTACTGGCTGCCAGAATAGAATCATAGAACAGTTTAGGTTGGAAGGGGTCTCTGAAGGCCATCTGCTCCAAGCCCTCCTCTTCCCCTCATGCCACCCCTTGCTCAATGCAGTGCAGCTTCCAGCAGGTCACTCAGGGCTGTGTCCAGCCGGGTTTTCAGCCTCTCCAAGGATGGAGGTTCCATAGCCTCTCCAAGCAACCTTCTCCAGTGCTCTGCCACTCTCACCCCAACACTCCGCACTAGCGGAGGCAAGTCAGTCTCCAGGAGACTCACTTCAGCTCTGACATCAAAGTAGTTCTGGCACTGCTTCATTAGGTGAGGCACAGCTCTCTGCCCAGTAATACATAATGGTAGAAATGCACTTTCCATCCAACTAAAATTGCAACAGAATATTACTGATTTCCTTTAAAAAAAATTCACAGGATTTTATTATATACTTGTGATGAGAGCTTATTTATGTTTCAACATAAAAACAATGTCTTATACATGTTCCAATTTCTGGTATTAATTTCTATCAAGCTGTAACATTACAGCACGGGATGATTTATTCTGAGACTTGGCAATTTAGTGGAAGCATGAGGTGTCATGGAAGTACTTCTGCTAAAATACAAGTGAGGAAGCAGTTAACAATGTTAAATTTTAAATTTTCCGTAGTAGGGTTCAGGGTAACAACCAGCTGCTTGAATGCGAGTGAAAATCCATACATCTTTCAAGCTCATGTTTCAGTCAGCCTGCTGGCAGGACTTTGATGCCATGCACTGCTGTCACATTCCACCCAGCTTCTGAATGCCAGCTTTGCAATGTAAAATATTTAAACATAATCCTTACATCTTCCAGCTCATACTTCTGCCAAGCAAATGTGAATATGTAATAAATTGCACAGCCAAGGAACCACGTGCATGAGATTCTCAGAAAGATGGATGTTTTCTGATTGTGTAGCTGCTTTTCAAGCAGCTTTTGTACACTGTGTGCTTTTGTGACCTGGTTTCTCTATGTGTGTTCTTCTTAAGGAACGGCTGCATAGTCATTTTAATGTGACATAAATCTGGCTTGTCACTACCATGGTTAGTGCCATCATTCTTATTCCCAGCTGCTCACACTCGCTGCCTCCCTTGTGCCAACTCCATCACTCATGTACCTCAGCTGTAAATCATATCAGGGAAACCATCCTGCTGAAAAAATAATCTTTTTCCCAGTTTGCTGATTTGGGTGTGGCTTCATGCTGTTTAATCTGACCTAACTCTGTCCTATCCCCTCCCTGTGCTGCCCACAGCACGCTAGAAAACAAATTCATTTTTAAAAAAATTTTTTTTGGAGCCACATCAGTTCACTCATCCAGTTCACTGCACACCCACTTCAGTAACAGCGCTAGCCTGAGGAACAAGTGCTTGGTCCCGAGAAGTAGGTTCCTCTCTTTCAATAGCAGCCTGGATGCATGCTGGTTTAAATACACTTTTAGCTGTTTATGTCACAGAAGCACTTTGTCAGATGAAATATTAATAAATAAGTTTACAAGAGCACATAAATCATAGCCATGCAAGCTTTTCAACATACTACTGTAGTAGAAGATGCATTTTTACTTTCTCATTCTTTGCTTGTTCTCATCTCTTTTCTTCAGTGGGTATCTGTTCACCATCACCCTCTGAAATACTGGCCTATATTTACTTCATGATCTGTGTAAAACCTCTGAGTATGTGCCCACATCCAAAATAAATCCTGAAGAGAAACCGATTAGAACAGATTCAGTCAACAAAACGTGGTTTATTTTCACACAGTATTCTTCATGTTAATGACCACAAACATAAGATGAAGAAATGGAAACAAACATCTGTATAAAAGCAGATTTCAAAACATTACCAAAAAAGCTATTTTAAAGTCCTGTAGAGGACTAATACTCCATGTCCTTGTTGTGATCAATAGGCTGGTAGAGACAAAGGGAAAATCTTAGCCTATTAACAAATATTACAGTTGTTTATAAGAAATATGAAAGTTTTTATATTCTACATAATTATCTTTATATAATATTTGTAAGAAATGGTATCCTGCTACCATTCTGACAACCACAATGACTGTATGAATATTTTTTTGGTACTTAAAAAGGTATGAGTAGAATCACCCTTGAACTTGTTTGTAAATGCTGTTTGGTATAAAGTACAGGAAAATGGTGTACACAGAAAGTAGAATGTTTTCATTGTTCAGGTAAACAGCCTTATGGTGTTTTGATATATTGGACCAGAATGAGCTTAGTGGGTGAGGAAAAGCCTTTGATAAGATTTTTGTAAGATCATTGTAATCTTAATTTGTACATACAGAAGTGATATAGCTGACTGATGTTTAATCTGGATATTAAGATACTCCAGCTCTACTGGAAGACGGATATAAACAAATAAGCTTGATTTACAAAAAAGTCAGTTAGCTTGGCAATTTGCCCAAGATTATTATTATTTACTAATGTCAGTAATTGAGGGTGTGGGCTGACACTACAGCTAAACAGCCTTGCTTCCAGTGCGCGCAGCCATACACTCCTCTGACGTTTCCTTCATGCCAGCTCTGGGACTCATCTGATGCCATACTGAGCCAGTTCAGGCAATTAAACACCAGAAAACTAATCCCACAAAATGTAGTGATTATTTTTCAGCCAATTTGGCCCTATGACCTTCATAAATAAATAAAAACATCTGTATACAAGTACTTCAAAACTTTACCAAAAAGGTATTTGAAAGTCCCGCAAAGGAATAATACTTCATATCCCTGTTGTGATCAATAGGCTGGTAGATGGAAAGGGAAAATCTGACAAATAGTGCAGTTGTTTATAAGGAGCATTAAAGTTTGTACCTTATATTCTACATCATTATCTTTCTATAATTAAAAAAATTGTGAAAATTAAGGTAAACATTTGCTAGCAGAAAATTTGATTTCTTCTTTATCAGTCAGGAACTGTTATTCTGCCTCTGGATCTCTGCTTAGCTAAGGCTGTAGTTTATTTTTTAATGATTTCTTAGTGACGCTTCAGACTCTTCACCCAGCAGGAACTCTGGGCTAACCTAAAAGGGGCCACTTCTTAAAATTCTGAACAAGTCTGCAGTCAGAGACCAACTGGCACCCTAACCTCCAAGAAATGGAGTTTGAACTAGTTTGCTTGTTTTTAGGCGCCCCTCATTTGCACATATTTATTTTCAAGTCTGGGTGACCTCATTAGTCCCTTTGTACTCAGAGGCCAAGAAAACCCTGAAAAGAACTACAAAATGCAAAGCCATTTCGCCATGCGGGCAGTATTTCTCCCTCTTGCGAGCCTGCCTGGGAAGCTCACTGCTTTCCTCACAAGTGACAGTTGTTGCCCTCGTACTGCTGGCAGCGACGCCGAGCCCAGCCGCCAAACACCGGGCCCAGCGTCCCGTGGTGATGCAGGCGGCGCAGGCGATACCCGCCGCTTCCCCTCAGCGGCTCCGCAGGGAGGAGGAGGCGGCCTCGCCCCCAGGGCGCATGCGCATCTTGCGCACTCCCGAAACCCTCCCCACCCCCCGAGCAGCGGCCTCCCAAAACCAGGTCGCCGCCTGACTGGAGGAGCCGCCCCCCCGCCCCCGTTGTCGCGCTCCCGGCCCGAGGGGAGCGGAGCCTCCCCGAGCGCCCACGACTGCCATGGGCGAAACGACGCAGCCCCCGCGGCCCGGGATCGGCGTGGGGGTGGTGGTCACCAGCTCCGCGCACCCCAACTGCGTCCTCCTGGGCAAGAGGAGAGGCCCGGTGGGGGCCGGCACCTACCAGCTCCCCGGAGGCCACCTGGAGTTCGGGTAGGAGCCCGGAGGCCCCCCGCCGCGGCCCCCGGGGCCGCGCACGCCGGCGGCGTGGAGAGCCGGCTGCCCGCCCCGGGCCGGCCCGCCTCTCTCCTCAGGCGGCTGCGCCTTCCCCCGCCCGCAGGGAGAGCCTGGCGGAGTGCGCCGCGCGGGAGACGCTGGAGGAGGCGGCGCTGCGGCTGCGCAACGTGCGCTTCGCCTCCGCCGTCAACTCGGTATGCGCCGCCGCGCGCTACCACTACGTCACCGTCCTCATGAAGGGCGAGGCGGAGCCGGGGGCGGAGCCTCGCAACCGCGAGCCCGAGAAGAACGAGGGTGAGGGGCGCGCGCGGCGGGGGCGGGGGCGGGGGCGGGGGCGGGGCGGGGGCAGGGGCAGGGGCAGGGGCAGGGGCAGGGGCAGGGGCAGGGGCAGGGGCAGGGGCAGGGGCAGGGGCAGGGCTGTGCTCTTACTCGGCTGTAGCAAAGCACACGTCCGAGCACGTTTTATCTTAATTTATTTTCTTTTTCCCTTTATTATCGCATCACTTTGACATAACCGGGTGAGGGCGTGGCTACAGGTACGTTTATTCTGCAGATCTGAGGAGGCACTCGTTTCCAGTAGGGTCAAGACTTGAGGGGAGGAGTCATACATTTAAAATAACTGTGCATGCCACAGAGACCTTGTGCTTGTGTTGGTAGTTTCTGCACAGTCCACCCAGACTTGCAGGGGCAGAATTGCTACATGACTAATTTTATCCTCTGGCTTTTTCTTTTTTTTTTTTTTTCCCCTACAGGTTGGGAATGGGTTAAATGGGATGAATTTCCTCCAGCAGATCAACTGTTCTGGGCCTTACGCTGTTTAAGAGAGCAAGGTTACAATCCTTTTACAGAAGAGCTTGATCATCTAAAGGGGTACACGGGAAGTCACCAACTAGCGTAAAAACTAATTATATGTTATGTAGCAAACTAAAGGACAGACCTGCTTCTTTGGTGTAAAAGACAAAAAGATTTATCGTGCTCACTCTGCCCATGTGAAAATATTACCCTTCCCAAAGCCAAAAAGATGCCAAATGTTTCAGTGCTTTTACCATATTTCACATGACAGTTGTCTGTCATTCCAGAGCTATTTCTAGCTCTAGTGGTTAACAATGTTTTCTTTTGTAGAAAACTCATAGTGTTTTATCTGGTTAATCTTTGTATAGATGAATAGCCCTTTGGAAGTCAGAACTAGTCGGAGATGCTTACTCACTTGGAAACAGTTGCAGCATCAGGCCCAAGAGAAACTGGTTTGTTTAAACCACTGTCTGCTTTCTATGTAAAACTACTTTGTGTATCATGCTGCTTTCCTGTAATTATAAATCTTGGACCAATTTTTAAACGTAGCCTTGTCTCATAGCTTCAGTTAAGATACTGTCATGAACAAGTCACATTTTACAGACAATGCCTCGTTCTCCTGCAGACAATAGTATATACTTGAAAATCAGAGTATTATAAACATGAAAAGGTTGTGGGGGCTTGTTGCAGGGAATGAAAATTCCCTGACCCTTCTTGCCGCCCCCTTTCATTATAGAGTTCTGTTTGCAGCCTCAGTTACATTAGAATTTACCTGCAGAAGTGTTTCAGATCTCTGCAGTTGATCTTAATTCCTGATCATGTTATTAAACTCTTAATAGTTTAATGGAGAGGTACCTACAGTGGTCTACTAGGCTGGTGCAAATAACATTGTCCAAACTAATCTCATTTATAAGTGTAGTTCTATGGCAGACAGTCATACTTTTTGGCTAAAAGAGGGTTGTCAGTATTAAACAGCACAGATAGGTGTAATTCTGTATGGCTACTGGGATTTGACAGAATTGTTAATTTTCAGTTTGATGTGACTAAATGATTGAATTGATAGTGAATGAAATCACAGTACACAAAGATATATACAAAAAACAATGAGTTTATATTTTTCATTTTTCTAGAATTTGTAACCAAATTTGATTATTTTCCAGCTGTAGTCATTAATAGATCAGCAATTAATTTTAGGATATGACTTTTAAAAAATCACTAATTGGCTCATTTTTTTTCTCTTCAGCATTCTTTTAAAACACAGTTTTTGTCTGTTTCCTTTAGATACACCCATTGTACAAAATGTTCTGAGGTACCTTTAATTTCTTTTGAATAAAACATAAGCACAATACTGAAAGATTAAAATTGTCTGAAATTATGAATTGACTTGTCAGTTCTTAAAAGAAATGAGCCTGAATGGTTTAAAGCTCCTCCTTACTTTGCACCTACATTTTCTTAAATGGAGATGGCTCTTTTTGCTGAGAAGCAGAGTGATACAAGGTATAAGGATGCTACTGATGATCGCAAGCCTCCTGCTTAGAATTTGAAGTATTAACTATGGTGCAACTTCCCTTAGGACAGATATTCTTTCTCTGAAGTGAAGAAAGAAGATAATGTTATAAAGCAGTTTTGAAATGGGAACTATCACTGAAAATTCCTTTACTACTGTATCTTTGTAGAAAGTTTATTTTTTCTATTCAAAAGTGGAGATTTTCTTCCTGAAAGCAACTTTATGTACACTGAAAATTATTCCATTCAGCTGACACCAAAGAGGCTGTAGGAAGAGTTGACAGATGTCCTGCCCATCTGTCCCAAAGAATAATGAAAAAAAAAAAGATTAAAATGATTTAGTGCAATTTTAAATTTTAGAAGACATCTAGCTCCTGATGGGAAAACAGGGGTCACTGTAAAATGGTTTGTCATGCAATAAATATTTTGTTACCGTTAATGGTTATATTCATTCTATCTGTTGTAAATACACAAGTAGTTACTGAAATGAGGACACAACCAGTATCTCCATATGTCAGGGTTTCTGTATCCTTTCTAATTGGACTGATTAAATGACTACAGAGCATTACTGCAATCAGCTGTCAGCAATCCCTAACTTAAATAACTTGTTTTGTATGTATCATGCATTTGTACTTCCCCCCACCTGCTCCCCAAAAAAATTTTATTCTCTGTAGGTTTTAGCTGCTAAGACTTGGTCCTTTCAACTGTTATGTTTACTTTGATTTTTGTTACATTTGCTAAACAGGCAAATCTATTATGCACACATCTAAGCCACTGAATAACAGAACACACAGTTAAAACTTCGTGGTTTGCTAAATGGCTTGTAATAGACAGAATTCACCTAAAATGGCATTATAGTTATCCAGCATTGAGAAAAATACTCCTGAACAGTATATAGTTTGGAGCACTGATGTAAAGAAACTGATTAGGATGCATCTTATACCCAGAGTCTGATTTTATGCTAAGTGAACAGTGGCCAGAGCTGTCTTCTTACCCATCTCTTAGATGTAACACACTGGTCCCATTTAATCCTTTAACAGACTAGCAAGCAAACCACCCAGAAAAAGAAGTGGTCATTGCTTCTGTTCATTCTTATTTATGTCTGGAAACAATCACTCCCCTCCATAATATTTCAGTTAGTGAATCACATGATAGAGCCATGTAAGAGTTTTGGGCAGATTGCACGTTACAAATAGAGATAATTAATAGTCATGAAAAGTGTATTTCATTCCAAGAAAAGAATGTCCTTATATATAAGACAAAAGAGACTAGTGAGCTGTGGCTGTGTCATAAGATGTGTTGAGAGGGGCATTTAGGGAAGAAAATACTAATCCCATGGTACAAAGCATTAAGAAACTGCATTTTGCAATATTGTGTATGATTCTGATCACGTTTAAGAAAAAAACTGAACTAGAACAGGGGTAGGCAAGGTTAACTAGGATGATTGAAAGAGGCCAGGTGTATTGGGATTAACATGAATTAAAGAGGAAAAGTTGATACTGAATAAAAGTTAAAATATGTATATGAATAACTTCAGACTGCAAAACAGAGGTGAAATTTTAATAACTCTGAAAATACTTGCAAAAGGAACAGCTGAGACAAAACCAAATTCCCCATTTCTCTTTTAAAACAAAAACCATTGCCCTGTATTATGTGATTGGACCTGACTGAAGAGGTCCTTTTCATTTCTAGATCCTTATGGGATTTGTACATATGTTGGTCATATGTGGCAGCATTACTGACAGCAATATGTGAAAAATTCTCTGAGCAAATGAGGAAGTACCTGATTTATCAGATACTTCCTGTGAGGAATCTACAAAATGGAAAAGTGGAGAGAATTGTGATGTGTGCTTCAGGAAGCCTCGTTGCAGGACAGAAACCTGTAACTGCCATGAGCAACAGCTCACATAAGTAACCCTCTGACCAAATCAGAAAACTAAAGAGAAAAGTAGCTGTCATAAAATGACTCTTTAAGCAAAACAGAATAAGGAAAGCCAAGGGAAGTGCCTTTGGAAAGATGAAAGAACATTGTAGCTGAGGCAGGAAATGCAACTGCTGAAGTAAACAAATTAGCAGGTTCAAAGAACTGAAAAAATTATAGATGACAAGAATGAAGAATGTGTGAGCACTTTGAACTGAAAGGAGCTGAACCTGCAGCATGCCCCAAAGCGTGTCATCTCAAGGGTCCCAGGATGCTTAACCAAAGTATTGGTGAAGTCTTGCAAATGGGCACTCTACATCACTGCCTCAGGGTCTGCCCAGTTCTGTGTGTACCCTATGAAGCTCAGCTAAAAAGGACAGACTTTCAGTTCCTGACTGCTCACCTGCTTCTAATACTGACTTGGCATTTTGCAAAGGGGAAAATGGAGTACAAACTTCTAAAACTGAATCAGAATTCAACCACATACTAGGATAAAATGTGCTGAGTATTGAAATTACACAATAACTCATCTAAGATTCAAGTTTGCAAAATGAAACAAAGTTACATCAAAGCTGAGTTTATTTATGACAAATCATTCATTATATATTACAATAATTACAAACTTTTTTTTTTTACACCTTATTGCCATATTTTTGTTCTCGGCACACACAAGATGATCAAGAACATGGATTTAGGCCGTAACAAAAAAAGATACTAAAATTACAAATTTCATGCCTCATTTCTGTGCCATAGAAAAGGCTATCATCAAAAGAGTAAAGTTACTAACAAACATACAAGGGGATTCCCCTTACACCTTTTTTCCCAGGAACTTTTGTCATCTAATGTATAGTAAATATATATATATATATATATACGCCCGTGTCTCTTGCAAACATCCACATTCACACATTTACATAATCACTGGAAATTTGACATCTCTCCTCCAGCAGAAAGTTCCCAGTCATTTTACTTGAACATCTAATGGAAAAAAAAAATTCTGAAGTCCATGGTTTTGAATTAGTCACCCTGTTTCTGAGCCAGCTGTTATCTTCTCCCTACACAGGGATGCCAGCATAACAAAAGGGTATTGCAGTTTGTGACGAACAGCATCCAACCTACCTTCACCACAGGAAAGGTCTACTAGGGATACTGTCCCTCTTGTACCTAGTCTGAATCACTGCTGCTGCTTGAGGAGTCTGTTGACATAACTTCTACATCATCTTCATTCTCTTTATTGTGTCCTGGAGGCTCCAACATGAAGTCATTACTATGATTAGGAGGTAGCATGTTCATTGACATATCACTTGACTGCCAAGGATACTGAGGAGCAAGCACATCTGGAAAAAACGGGCATAATCAATAAAACTATCAGCTTTGTATATCAACAAATTCAACAAGACAGCTCAACCAGAACTCCAATTTAAAATTAAAACAAATCTCAAAATCCTTCCTGAATTTTGGACAGATGAAACCCTCCAGTAACAGCTGGGAAACATATTATGATGGAGCCATTCTATCACTGTAAAAGCCTACTCTGCCAGAGAGGCCCATTTATGTAGGTGGCTCTTGATCTCTCATCACTCCACTTCAAAACAGTACATATACATACAGAGCTTTTCATCTTCAAAGCACAGTTTGAACTGACTTAACATTCACAACCACTGGCAGTAATGAAAACGGTCACCCTCTGTCAGTATGCAAAAATAGATGAAAACATTAGATGAAAAAAAAAATACTTAAGGTAGACCACAGAAATTCAGAGTAAAAGGTTTTAACCAAATTTGGCTGAAGCACCTTGGTTATCGTTTTTCCAACAGCAAATATGGTGCATCAAGTGCAAAGGAGAAGAGTGTACTACTACAAAACCAGGGCCACAGAAATACTTGAGAGGTGGGAATGTGCTCATCTCTGTGCTCCAGCCAGGCCAGCCTCAGTTGCGTCTGACTTCTCTCAGCTCTCACTCTTTCTTTGCTTCTACTCCTACTTCCAAAGCCATCCCATACTGTAGTCCCTACTAAGCTGCCCTCCCCCCACACCACTTTCTACCACACAGTAGTCTCTCAGTAGACACACCACAGTCTCTCCCTTCCTCACCCCCAAAATGGCTCCAATTTCAAAGCTGCAATACACATCTATATGCCATTTCTGCTCCTTTCTTTTTAATTTATGCTCCTACTGCTGTGCTTCAGTTCTCCACTTATTAGCAGGCACTGTAGCTAAGTCTATCCCACAGAAGAAACCAGCTATCTCCCACTTATACCAAGAATTAAAAATAATTAGGCAGAGTCAGAAGTGAACAAAAGCCCACCCACATGGGACTTCGAGTACAGAAAAAGAGGGCACTGTCTAAGCAGGGGGTCATATATATGGCAGACTTACTCTCACTCAGGTGCTGCCTCACTCAGAAGCACACAGACTCCTCACGCATTGTAGCTTCTGATCTTTAAGTCTGCAGACACCTGAGATTCCACATATGAACTACAGCCACAGTCCCCTAATACCAGATGCATTACCTAGCTGCACAAATCCGACCCACCAGCAGACACAAGAACATAATGCAGTCTTAATGCCAGTTCTGTGCCCACCTTAGGAAGACCAACAATAGTACCAGGTGGTCTCATCTCTGCTGTGGTGAAGTTAACCAACTTTATTTGAACCAGCTGAGAATGTAAGCCAGTGTCTTACATCCTGTGGCCATGCTTCAATGCTGGAACCAGTCCACTATTAAACCAGGCTGAATGTATGTGCTAAACAGTCTCAAAGTTTTGAGGCTACCAAGCAGCCCAGCAGCTGGCTTGCAGACTCCGTAAGGACTCAATAACTGGACATCTCTCTGCAGAAGTCTCTAAAAGGACTAGATCCCATAATTAGCATTCTCAGGACATGCTTCCACACACCAACAGATTCAAGATCCCTACACAAAATGCCAGGCCAGCCCCTACTTTCTTTTAAATGAACTTTTGGTGTTTCTCTCTTACCTGCAGTCTAGTAATTAGAGGATTTCCCCTGACAGAGGAGACCCAGATTCAATTAACAACTTTGAGGAGTTTAAATCCCACATTTTCCAGCTTCTCAAGTAAAAGTCCTGAAGAGTGGGCTTTCAGTTCTTACAGAGACAGCACTCAAAGTAAAAGGAGCGAGTTTGAATCCCCTAAGGCAGAGGAGCCAGCCAGAATGGGCTCTTCTAAATCAACTCCATGAGGAATACACAAGCTTAACATCTCCTCTGACCATATTTCAAGAGAACAGAAAAGATACATGGGCCCATGCTCAGCACAGGTGGGTTGCTGTGGACAGATGTCAGCGTCCCACTCTGATTCAGCTCACTGGCCCATTTTATCCAAGGCCAGAGGTTTAGAAAGTGAGATGATGCAGAACTTTAAGTCACTTCCTAAGAGATGACAAGAGGATTAGACAGATGACTGGAAACACAAAATCCAAGTTTGCTATTTCTGCAATGCAGTCACAACACAGGTTTTTTTTAATATATTCAGTACAATTTTTGAAAACAAGCTTTCTGTAACACCTGCAAGTGGCTTAACAGACAGGTAAGAACTGTTACAGATCTATGAATCCAAACTAAGAATTCTTCCACAATTTAGTCCAACCATGGTAGATTAATGCTGCACAAGTACAGAACCACTGAATTCTTGATTCAGTTACTGTAAGTTACTGCTAAATATTTTAGCATGAATGAATGAATCCCACTAAAGTCAGTGGAAGTGGCCATTTCACTAAGCAATTAAGGGATTAAAGCTCAATTCCTATACTCAAGGTACTACCTCACCAGCTGTCCTTTGCAATGTCTTTTCAATCCAGAACTTCTAAGCAAACAGTCTTGCTATATAGAGCGCAGACTTAAAGGAAAGTAGGGGATGACAATACACCCCTTTTCTTCTGAATACAGCTTTCACAATTCCATACTTTGTCATCACTACTAAGAAAAGTTTGCTTTGAAAATGCTTCATTTTAATATGATTTGATATCACTTAATCTACAGCAATTTAAATTAAGTGAATTGAAGGGTAACTGAGTTTTGTTTATATTGACTTAGTTGTAGTGTCTGCAGTATGATTTAGCATGAAATAAAATTATGCAATTTCTAATTGTTAACTTTATTTACTAGATCTTCACTGCTAGGGAACTAGCATAATTTTCATTATTTTAGCTCTGATTTGCCTCTGCTAAGGGAAACATATAATTGCTATGACTGTATAAATAATAAAGAAAAGCAAAACAAAACTGAGTTTCTCTTACCTGGCAGTCTGCCTGCTGCAAGTGCATCCCCTGGTAAGTGTCCATTAACTCCATTGGTGGATGGGTTGTTCATCTGACCCAAGAGACCACTCCTCATTTCCAGATCTGTAGGATATGGCCTACGTGGGTCCCCTTTTAAAAAAAAAAAAAAAAAAAAGAGTTTTAAAATATTTAACAATTGTCTTGCAGACATTAACTTTTTCTTCAGTGCCTAGTTTCCTGACCAAAAAAACCCCATACTGTGATTGTTTGGATCAGCAATGAGTATCACACCTGTTTTGTTAAAATCCAAGTCTGTCTCTTTCACTTAGACTTTCTTCATTCATTCCAACTTGGCAGAAAAAGCACATTAAAAAAACCCCCAAACATGTTTAGAAGATCTCTTTGCTCTCCCTGCTACTTCACAGCTAAACAGCAAGGACAGGAATTGGAAAAAACACATTCTCATTTTGGACAAGGAGGATGGTTCCCAAAATTGAAACGTGACATAATGAAAACCCGGCTTCTGACTCCACTGATTACTAACATCCTCTGTAAAGAATATTATAAGGGGCAGGAGGGAACACAACCAAGCACATGGAAAAGTCTTTAACATACTTGGTTCTAACTTATAACTGGGGCCAACATTCAGAGGATAAAAGAAAACAAAGGAGAGCAGAGGAGGCCAGTCAGTAATGGAAGCATGCAGTTTCATAGCCTTTTGAAGATGTACGTAAAGTCTACAGGACTTTGGATATCCATTTTTCTTGAAAATATTAGATATAACAGCTGAAAACAGTTACTCTAATAAACTGCAGTTTTCCACTATATAAAAGCATTATAAGACCAGATACTGCCCATGCTTTATTATATACTTAAAAAAAAAAATCTATTGTCATAAACGTGACAGTTACCTGGTACCCATGTCAGAGGGGCACAAACAGCATTGCTAGCACTGATCCTGTGGGCATATTTAATTATTTCTTCAGAGGAAATGGCACCTGGAAAAAAGGAAGGAAAGTTACTATATTCTCAAGAGAATGCATCATTCAATTATTTCAAAATATTAGACACTGATATCGAAAAGATTAGGAATGTCATTTTGTCAAACATTAAGAGCATGCTTCAAATGCAGTGACTGCTGAGAGGATTCTTAGATTGTGCAAGGACAAGCTTCGCAGTGAACTGATTTTACAGCCGTGAGTTCAGTACACCTTCAGTGTCAACAGTTCTTCAACCTTGTGAAAAACACAAACCAATCTCTTAAGCAGTGTACTTGACAAGCACAATTTGCAAGACAACTTCAGCACCTGCTTTATTACAGAATTTTCTGTAGTAAAGAATTTTTTTTGATTGCTTAGTAATTGTAAAGCATACATGTAGCTGTCCTTCTAAATATGTGCCTGTATTACAGCAATAGAAACTTTATGAAATTCCCTGATTTTATAGATGAAAGAGGTATACCAAAATGATAAAAGGCACTGTAAAAAAACTATCAAGAAAATGCCTCCCACAAAAAAAAAAGACACAGTCAGTTTAGCTTGGTAAGCGTCACAGAGTAGCAGGAATTGCTACAAATACAAACCAGTATCACCAGCTAGGCAGTCTTTCAAATACAACACACATGCACACAAACATTCTCTCCCTTTCCTCAGTAGACCTACTGAGGCAATTTGGTGAGACATTTAGGTAATCAGATATAGTATTATCAGTCTAAGAAGAGTGTTGAGACACTTGAATTTAAGTTTAATATTAAAGATATGTTTGCCACAAAAAGTAATTAATTCCTGCCTTTATTCTGAGGAAATAGTTATAGGTTCATAATGAAATTGAAATCTGTTTACACACAAAGCATCCAAAACCTGTGACAGTAGAATTAAAAAAAAATAAAATAACCTAACTTGAGATCACTAGCAACTTTCTTTACAACTGCATTTATGTAGTATGTACAATCAGGGATAGTCACCTTTTCTTGCCTTTTCAATTGATTTCAGCTTTTCCTTTGCTTGATAAACAGCTGTTGCCTAGTTGTAAAAAAAATAAACAACAAACTAAATCAAACCTTCAATGTATCTTTACTTTGTAAACTTCTACATAAAGTCGGCTCTGTGAATAAACCCTTGCATTTAATTGCATTTTAAGAGAGAAACTATTCACTGAACATTTTCAAAATATACAGAAGTAAAGTAGGTTGGGAAGAAAATTAGCATTATAAAACAAAACTGAATACCATGATAACTAAACAGTATTTGACTACTGGAAAAAAACCCAAACCACTAAGCTCTTATGAAGTTTTAAATATTTAAATCTTCTCAAACTAACACAACACCACTTTCTCCAGAACCACCTTTTTCACAAGTAGATGTTCAAAAGCAAACACATAATTATGAACTTACCAGTATGTGCTCTGCTTCTTTTAGTTGTTTCTGCAGCTGCTGAATATCATTATCCCTCTTTTCTACCACCTTTTCTAAAAGCTGCATTTCATGATGGATTTTCCCCTGATCAACTGCCAGCTTCATTAGCTCTTGAAACTCTCCATCTCTCTGAATCAGCAGTTCCAGGATCTATTGAACAAGAGTTTTGCAGAACTTTTAATTTAGCTAGAGTAACAACACACCCTCAATCGTGCTGCATAGAAGAGCAACTGACATCCATAGGAGTATTTCTGTTTGCATGAAAAATGAAAGAAAATTTCTTCCTCTGTTTGCAGAAACAGCCTATGAAACATGCAACAAATGAACAAACAAACAACAACATGAGGACCAAGAATGCCTTTGTAGTAGGGCCAAAACCTCATCATCACCATTAGCCCGAGTATAGGCAAGGACAAAGGGAGAAAGAAAGAAAAAAAGGAAAAACGTAGAAGTAAAGCATTGTGCTTACCCAAAGAAATACAGTTTAGAAAGTCAGCTTACCTGGCTCTCCTCTCCTGGTTGTGGAAGTTTCTGGTTTCTTGAAATTGCCAAAATTTCAATTAGTTCCCTGAAAGGAAAACTCTGTGTTTATGCAATTTTCTAGGGCGTTATTTGTAAATCACATCAAGTCATCCCAAAATTGTCAGCGTACTGATATCATTACAAAAGTATTCATGGAATTGAGTATTTTATAGTTTTATAGTGCAGTGTTGGCAGGGATTTCTCAACTAAGAGTAATTCTGTGAATAGTCTCACGATTAGAGCATGTTTTCTTCTTTGTTCTTTGAGCTCATGAAGTGCTCATGTGTATTTGTACTCATGAAATGTGTTAAGTTCCTGCTGAACTACATAAGACATAAGCAGAAGCTGAGAGAAGAAACAGCACAATGAAATGCATTCATATCCCACTTCTACTGCCTTTGTTTGTTGCAAGAGGGTATTAAAATTCTCTTCACTATTTTACTTCTCTACTTTTCCTCCACATTTTCCCAGAGCAAGTTTCACACTTAGGTTTAGAGCAATTAAGTCTACACTTTCAAACACCTAAAGAGTCTGTTGTGAAACTACTTTTATAACAAGTATTTCCACAATGGTATATCAAACACACACAAATACCAAAAAAATAATAATATTCTGGTGCTAGGTTAGAAGTGCTTCTCAAATAAACCTTTTGATTACGCTTCCAGGTCACCATTTATTTTGCCATCATTCTGAAAAGCCATCAAGAACCTCAGAAGGGACTCATGATGCAAAAAAGAATTTTCTGTAAATTCAGCAAACTTATTTGGCTTCTAAGACTATGGATGGCAGTTCAACGCTACACATGAGTAACTGTCTATCTGAAGACATTGTCCTTGGAACAATACTGATTCTTTGCTTGGTCCAGTGCAAGCAGCTCAAGTGGGATGTACGACTACTACAGCAGTGGGGCCAGAACCTTAAAATGAAAACAGGTACTTTTCAAAATGTCTGTAAAAGCCCCTCACCAGTAAAGCTCTAACTAGCATCTTGGTCTATGTCTCTTGGTCACTCCTGAACATTAAAATCATTTAAAACAATAAGAGAACAAAGAAACTTGTCATTACCACTAAAGCTTTATTATACATGACCAACACTGAGCAGTAGCAAATAAAATGTGTTGTAAGTAGGTCAACTACCACCATCAAGGCTAATGTCATGGAGGGTTGTAAGTCTGTCCTGTGTTAGCTGGATAACGCACAGATGCAGATTCAACACTATGCAAGGGCTACAGATTAGACATGTTGCTTAACTTTTGCCCCTACCACCAAACCAGTACTGTGAAAGGCCTAGCTCCACAGTGCTGCAACACTTTGCCGATCAACAGGAAGATTCACTAAACACTGCTGAGTGTTGTTCTGGGATTCATTATGGTAGAATATTAGTCCCAAGATTTAAAAAAAAAAAAAAGTTTAGATAAAGTCTTTTTTTTTTCCAAAAACACATGTTCTCCAGCAACCCATATGTCACAACAAAATCTAAAACTCAAAATAAAACCTAACCAGAAACAACAAGAGCAACTGACCAATATATTTTGCTTGTCCTACCAGTGGTAATCGTACAGAGTAAGCCAGCCACATAGATAGTATGGATTATTCCCCCTGAAAAAGTTTTCCTAAGCTCCTGTTCTCCTTGAGAGGAGGAAAATAATTAGGAACCAGTTTAACTGCACTGCCAGCTGTGCCTCTACAACATGGTGGACAACTTGGACAAGGGTTATCGGTCCAGCCTCAAGAGCACGGGACTAAGTATCTGAGCATTTATACCACTCCAAAGACGAGCTCTGCAGCCTACTTTGAGTGAGTGTAACACTAATACAGGCAATAACCAGAACAGCTTAAGTCATGCAACACCATCTACAAACTTTTGACTTAAACATAATGTTTAGTGAATAATAAAAAGCCTAAAATCGGTGTGTGTGTTTGTGTGCGTTTCACAGGAAATGCAGGTGTCAACCAAGGAAGAAAGGCAAGTGGAAGAATAAGGAAGCTCTCCTTCTGCTCTGAAAATAGGAAATAAGGCACCGCCGATGCTTTGCTACTCGGATGAGAGCTGTGGAGCAGAGCGCAGCACCGACCCCTCTCCCGCCGGAGCCGGCCTGGGGACGGCAGGGGAGCAGGAAAACGCCTGTACCCGGGCCGGGCCGGGCCGGGCCGGGCCCTCCTCCCGCCCCGCAGCCCAGCGAGGGGTCGGGTCGGGTCAGGCCGCTCTCCTCCCAGCCCAGCCCCAGGGGGACCCGCTCCTCTCGCCGCCGCCGTCGGAGGCTCCGCGCACGTACAGCGCCGAGCACCCTCTCCCCACCCCCGGCGCCCCGCCGCCGCCTGCGGCCGTCCCATCCGGGCACCGGGCGCGGGGGGCAGAGCGCGGTACCTGGCCAAGAGCTCGAGATCCTCCAGCGCCGCCAGGAGCCGGTCCCGGGTGCTGCTCCGCTCCCCACCTCCCCCGGTCGCTGCCGCCATCACGATCCCGGGCGCGGACCCGAGCGAGAACCCCCTCCCGCCGGCGGCGCCAGGCCCGCGCGGGCGGCCGGCAGCGCCCCCGGCGGCGGAGGGGCGAGCTGCAGCCGCCCGGCGGCGGGCGCATGCGCAGGGCGGCCCGGCAGCCGGGAGGGCGGTTCCTCCCCCTCCCCCCGTGCGGGCCGAGGGGTAACGGCTGCCCTGAGGCGCCGAGGGGCCGGGCCGGGCCGGGGAAGGAAGGGCTGGGCCGCCCGGGGACATGAGCGGTGCTCGGCGCGGAGAGCCGTAGGTGGGAGGGGAGCGGAGGTCACATCTGCCTCGGCGAGGCCAGATGCGCGTTTGTGAACACCCGCTCCTGGAGCCGGGTCGTTACACAAGGATCTGCGCTTGTTGCTCTCTTGAATGCATTTCCAGTCCCCGGATTTCCACGGAAGAGCCTCTAAATGAGACTCAGATGTACGCTAAAGACACAGAAGACAAACGGCAGAGAAAGGGCTTGCGACTGAATTACGTCTTAACTTTCTGAACTCGGTGTCTGAGGGTCCTGATGTCCAAAAAGCCTCTAGGCGCTTTTTCTCAGATGGACGAAGAAATGTTGGTTTACTAATGGCTGAAGAAAGTTCAGTGGCTGATACTGAAAATGTAACAAAACCCCGAGCTTTAAATCAGACAGAGCCAAGAGCTCCTTTTACCTGGGCTGGCTGTCCCGCAGGTGACAGGACCTGGCAGTGCCCTGCCTGACCTGCCCATGCTGCCTAGGCAGACCTCTCCCTCCCTGGAGGCTCAAGGCAGCTTTGCATCCCCTACAAAGGTCTGCACACGATGATCGGGGCAGGTAACATGCAAATCCTGCCCCTGGCCCTGCCAGCAGTCGAGCTATAATTAAAAAATATTGTGTTTTTTTAAAAAATGTTGCTGTATATGGGCTGGTGCTGTAAATAGGCCTCTAGCTCTGGGTGGGGTCACAGCAAAACCAGGGGAATTTTTTATATTCGTGAAACTTTCAGTAATGTGAAGAGACTGAAAGAGAAGCCGGGGTGGAGGGCAGATGAGGGAGCACGGAGTGAAAGCTAATCTAGGCCAGGGTTTATAACCGGGGCAAGCACTTCCACAGAAAAGCAGGGAGTCCCCCGACCCCCTGTCCTTCTGCTGTCAGCAGGCAGCTGCAAAACCTGCCAGCAAACAGTGATTCTCTTCTCTCCTGATTAGAGGAAGCACTAGATGAACGATAACATCCCTGACTCTTATGGTATTTACTCCGATTATCTTTTTACCTTCTGCAATAACTATGTCCCTGAGAAATTTACACTTATTAAAAAAAAAAAAAGGCAAGAAACTCATTAGTCAGTGATTCTTTGAATTGTGGTTTAAATAAGCAATTCAGCATTATGAGACTTGTGATAAAGCACTGAGATTTGGCAACCCTGAGAAGATAACTCCGCCAACAGGAGTTATTTAAAATTCATTTACAATATACAACAACCCTCAATGTTCTGATCATAGATAGTTTGGGAATTCTCTTTAAACTACAGAGCAGATAAAATCTCATCAAATAGTTCTGCCCTTTAAATAACTTTTGCCTGCTTTTTTTTCCTCCAGTATTTCCCTGATTTTGTTCAGGGAAAGATGTAATCAGTGATGCTGTCTAGTTGTGCATCCAGTTCACTGATTTGTTAGAGTGTCTGATGGGGGCATAAACAGAAATAGCAACTTTGAAAACAAAGCAATCCTTCCGCTAAATCATTTTCTTCCTCATATTCATTTTGACATCTGAATTATTTAGACCTGAAGTACTTCTGATATATTTCTGGGCCATAATACTAGTTTCACTAGAGCTAAAAGCTTGGGCCATTAAGAGGACACCCAAACTTGACAGGCCAAGGAGTGAGTATCAGTTATAGGAGGTTCCTGTCAGCTGATCTTTCCCTCTCCTTGTGTCCAGGAGCCTGTTCCTCCTCTTCCTTTTGACAGCAGTACTACTCCCACCCAACAGGTCAATACCAACTGGAGCAGCCACCCTTCCCTCCCCACTTCTCAAACTGCTTCCCCTCTTCCAGGCAATGTGGACATCTAGCTGCTTTCTGCTGCCCAGTCCTAACCCTCTCCTTGCCCTGGGGTTGCAGCAGTGACTGGGAAGTGCAGGTTCATAGGCTTACTTGTGCTCCTGCCTCTATGTGGGAGGACAGGGTGAGACCAAAGGCATCGTGGAATGCCTGCCTGCGCCAAGACACAGAAAGTCATTCAGACTATGGGTCGTCTCCTTCAGAACAAAGGGAAAGGCTGGGTGAAATGGGCTCGAGCCCCAAACATGCCCTGTGGGCCCATTGCTTTAAGACTGAGTGGATGATTTGTTGAATAGACTTCTGAAACACATGCCTGTACAAAACAACAGAGCCTCTGTTTCCCCAGTGTTGGTTCCTCTGTTTCCTCAGTTCTTCAGTGCTTTTGGCCTTCTTTGCCCTGAGTAAACTTTTTTCATAGTTGTGTTGGTTTTGAGCCAGATCTGCTTCTTTAAAGCTCATGCCTCTCCTGAATAACTAAGCATTGTTTTTTTCCAGTAGTCTGAGAACGTTTTAGATTGTGTGGCTATGAACGTATCTTTCTGTCCACAATGAGACTATTAGACATTTCGGACATCTTTCATTTCAGATTGTCTTTTCAATGGCATATGGAATGTATTATTAAGAACCTGTTAGCACAGGCAAAAATAACTTATTTTATCCTGTTCAGTTGAGTCTTTTCTCTTCCAGAATGGGCCCTTGAGTGATGATTTGCAGAGCAAACTGATTCCTGTAGACAGATCCATGAGCAGCTGAGCTGATCTAATAATTCACCAACGCTGAGAAGCTGAGATGTTGCTGACTTCTCATCTCCCAGCCACAGATTTTCACCCTCCCTTAGCTCCTCCTTGGTGTTTGCCATTTGCTTCCATGAGCGACTTCAACTCAGTAACAAGACTGAGGAATATTTAATTTGGGATGGGGTGTTCATTTCCTCTTGGGTTAGTGAGGGAAACCTAACCTCATCGTATGGAACCATGCCTTCAGAGTGGAGTTTTACATTACAACTAATTTAGTATGACTGTGGGCTAAAGCTGAAAAGTGCAGTCTTCTCCATCTCTCTCCATCCATGTATTCCGTCTCGCTCCCCCTTATGTGAGGTCCAGTGCCTGTGAGACTGCAGAATTAATCAGTTCAATGGAAAACCATCATTTTTCTGGTGGATTTGTCTTCTATCAGATGAGCTCATTGAAGCAGTTGACTTCAGGGCTAGCCATTGCTAGGTTACTAGACACAAGGGGAGGGAACAAGGGGTGCTACTCTTATTCCTAGTTAAGTGAAATTCAGGCCTAAGATTACTCTGGTGCAAAGCCTTTTCTTCCAACATATTATTGTGATTTCTTAACTAACTCCTGGTGTTCCTACCTTACTTTTCATGAACTAGAGGATCACTTTGGAACTTGGAAGTTGAGCTGTAGGGAACCTCATCCAAGAAGCCCAAAGCAGATATGTGTTTCAGTTTCAGTCTGTATCTTTTCCAGGCTACAGTGCTTTTCACCTGTCTTCTTATTTACACATTTCAGACACTAAACATCAAGTGTTCTGTTGGTAAGTGTTCAGTATACCACACCTTAAAATAATAATGGAAAATACTGACTACAGAAGATACTTAACTCCTGAAGGCTCTCAGGTGTCTGACCACATACAATAAAACATTGCAAACAGTACAAATAAAAAGGCAGGAGGATAAGCAAGGAGAGCAACTAGGAAAAAGGACAGGACAAATACTTATTTCCACTTCCCCTAGATAATACAAAAATAAAATCCTTTCTGTCAAATATCAACTAAAATAGAAATCAAACATCTTGAGCACTACTTGGAAGGATGCCACAGCTGTACTTTGGCCTGTGGATATGAGAATAATCATCCCTTATTTGTCAAGCTGTCTTTACACCATGAATATTTTTAAATGCCTCTCATAAATCATCCATTTCTTATTGCTATTTAAAAAGAAATCTTTATTTCCCTGCTCACTTATGTTGGGTAGTGATTTTAGACCGATGAGATGAGAAAGGGAAAAAAAAGGTGGTTTTGCTTAGCCGGTGTGATTCTAGAATAGGTTAAAGATGAGGTAAAAATAGATAATACTATGAGCCAAAACGTATTTTTTTGTGGGAAAAGTGTGAAACACTAGTACATATGGCCAAAACCAGAGTTTGGTACACCATTCCAGACTGTTCCAGCACAAAATTAGCTCTGCTTTGAGCTATATTAAACCTGAGTTACACTGATTTCTGCTGGTGTAAATTTGGGCACAGAGCCCTCGAGACAGGAAGTCACCCAGGCAGAAAGCAGTCGTGGCTTTCAGTCTGCTGGAGGGCTTGTTGGGACCGGTGCTGCCTATGAAGTAGGAGGTGTGGAGTGGGAGAGAGAATCAAAACTGTCCCTGGATAGTGAGAGGAGGAAAAAAAAAAGAAAAAAAAGAATGTCCTTTGAAAAGGGAAAGCTTGTTTGACAGCTTGGCCACTAGAGATATTCACAATCCTGCCAAGTGTTCCCAGGAATAAAGGAAAATTTGGGGGCAATTAAATATGAAACCTTTTCCTCACCAAGCTAAAAGTTAATGCTGACTACTTCATGAAATAAAACATCCAATTAGGGATAATGAGACTCTGGGGGTAATCCCCCAACACATATTAATTTTGAGTCTTCATTAAGTTAAACTTGTTTATTTGTAAAAAAATCTTATTTTCCTTGCGGCTCCTTCTGTAACCTGTTTACCAAACACTACTGGGACACCCACACAAGCTTCTACAGAAGCCAGGCTGAAATCTAGAGATGTTTACTTCCCCTCACAAAAAAATCCAAGGGCAGTGATGACAGCAGCAGTCCCTGCTCTCCCACATGCTGAATTCCAGCTAGGCTGATAGGAGTTGTAATTTACTTAGGATGAATCTCTTCCCACACCTCCCTCATCCTTTTATTGTACCCCATTGCCTGCTAAAGATAAAGCTGTCATCTCTTCCCGTTTAGACTAGGTCACCTGTCTTTTAACTGGGTGAGTTCATCTTCTGATCTCCAAGATGCTACTCAGATTTTCACCTGCTTCACAGTAGTGCAACTTCCAGACAGGTTTTCAAATACCTGCAACTGAGATCAGCTTCTGCCCATGAGATTCAGAAAGAGCAGAACACCAGCTAGGAATAGAGGTAGCTGGCTTAAACTAGCTGTGAGGACTGAGTTCTAGGGTGAAGATAAAAAGGAAGACTTATTTAGAAACCTACAAGAGCAAAAATGAAAAAAGTGTTTTCTCTCCTAGCATTTGGAGATGGGTAGAGGTAAAACTCCTTGTGAAAGATGAGTCTTGGGAGAAGTGAGGCAAGCTTTTATTGGCAGCTGAGAAAACAGTATGATAAACTATTCCAAAAGCAATTACAGAATGACTTGTAGTCAGCAGCCAAGTAGGATCCCATGGGAGATTCTGAAATCCAGCAAACTACTAACAATGCTGGTTCCATGTGGAATGAGGGGAGAGTTCATAGCTATTAAGCCTGGGAAAGACTATTACAATCAGTAGTAGTCTGTCCCATGTGAAGCGGGCCGTACAATTACATGCATGGATCTCTACTTCAGGACTGTGCCATTTATTTGGACGTTAACATACCACGCAGAAGGGAACCATGCTCTTCGTTTAAGTGCTGGCAGATCTATTATGTCTGTAGATGAGTCGTTCAAGGGTTAGTGGTAGAGCCAGGTGAGGAGTTATTTCCGTAGTTTTGATCATTCACAAACATAGATACTGAAAGCACATTGAACAGTCATTCTTCATTAGTGAATTATGTGGATGCTTTTAGGTGGCCAAGAGAGGCCTTTACAGAGTCACCTCATCTGCTTCCAAAATGGATGAAGCCATTCAGCAGCATCGTGAATGCAGAATCAGAGACTGCCTCTCAAATTCACACCAAACCTCCCTCCAGTAGACAAATCCTAACTACAGTTCATGTTTACTCGTGTCATGTCTCCTTTTTAGCTCAAACTGCAACACAGTATTGACATGAGGTCATTAAAAGCCACGCAGTCTTATCATGCCACCTTGTGCTAGATAGGTGCCAGTCAATTAAAATAATCTGCCAAGACTTCATACATAATTAAAATAAATGTATCACTGATATCCAGGGCATTTTGAAATCATCCTGGGTGTTTTGCCTGTTTAATCTAAGCTTCTTGTGCCAGGAGTTGTCTCTTGTGCCTTGTAAGGACACAGAATCTTGCTCAGATCCAAGCTGCTTGTCAGAATTTCATACGTTATATATGGCAACGCTAGCATTGGAAAATGCTTCGTTAAGAGCTGCTTTGTAGGCATGAACTTGGGCACATAAAGCATATATGCAAAATGCGCTGTGGAATACAGAATATGAAAAGCAACCAGCACAATCTGTCACGTTTTTACAGACCCTGAAAAGTGTTATGACAGGAGAATCATTTACATATTGTTGTTTCTCTTAACCTCACCAAATTCCTTTCATAATCCCTCACCTGCCCTGCCCCCACCCCAGTAAAAGATATTACAATAGGAGGGAAGGTGGCCAGGCTGGGATCACATGTAATTCTTGTCCCCAGGTGCTTCATAAATCACACTTAGATTATCTGGTAATAAAGTTGGCAATGAAAAGGATGCCGTAGCAGTGAGTTATAGGCATTTGCAGGTAGTGTGGCAAGGAGTTCACCCCAGGGAACCCTCTTACTCAGTCGTCTGCTTCTTCCCCCACAGTATCCCTTGTGCTTCTGATTCTCTCTTGTCTCTGATTTTGTTCTGGTTACTCAGTGCCTGAGTCATACACCTTGAAATAAGTCACCCTCATTTCCAAATTCAAGCCTCAAAGACACATGAACAATTATAGTACTTCAAGA
Source organism: Ciconia boyciana (assembly GCF_034638445.1). Lineage (NCBI taxonomy): Eukaryota > Metazoa > Chordata > Aves > Ciconiiformes > Ciconiidae > Ciconia > Ciconia boyciana. The sequence continues at coordinate 188,835,641 of NC_132934.1, forward strand.
AATTAAGGTTCAATTTTGCCAAGGATTGACCTTGTGAAGTGCTGAGCTTTTTTGCCCTCAGTTCAATAGCATGCTTCTCCCTGTGTTTAGCTTTAAGCTTTGGACTCGTTGCTTGCAATTAAGCACATATTTAAGCTGTTTGGTAGATTGTGGCCTGAGTATACAGTACCTGGCAGATTCCAGTCTTGCAGGACAGAGTACTTGGGGACACATTTGTGCTAGGGCTGCGCAAGTACATTTATTCTAGATGCTGATAACTCTGCCAAGTGCTTCTATATACCCTGCTTTCCAAGCCATGACATTTTGTCCTGTAAAATACAGTATAGTTCTACTGTTCCCGGAGCATTTCCACAAGCATGGAATTGCATCCAGCATGGATGCAGGCAGGATGCTTATAGAATTGTGGACAGTTGTATGGACTAACTGGGTTGCTTCTAATATGACCACTCCACTGTTACAGGGGAGTATCCTTCCACATTCACCCAACAGCTCAAACTCCCTACACGACCAGTATAGATTAGATGTTAGTGCTGGAGGTGGCACTATACTGTACCCTTCCTGCCAGCACTGACTATACCTTTCTGTTACATGCGGCTGCAAGCAAAATGAAAGAATCTCATGGGGTATGTCTAAATTCCAGAACCCAGGAGTGCCTCCACAGTAGTCCCAAGTCCAGACACATGTCTGGTATGTCAGGGTGAGCCTTGGGTGTGCACCAACCTATCCTTTTGCCTCTCTCACTTCTTCACACCTTTGTTCTATGGGTAATAAACTCAGGCCAAAAGACAACCATGACACATTCTTCCAGACCTCCAAGCAAGGAACATACTGTCGGGTATTTCAGACCTGCATTCTGCATGTAGGCACATGCCCTGTGTTGTTTTAGGGACTTAAGGCCTTCTCTTTCTGTTAACTCCCACCACCTGTCTTGGAATACAGTTTTTAAAATTTATTTTCCATGAAACATAAGTATTTCATAAACAAGCTTGCTTTTGTCTCTGTGAAAAGGCTATCCTATCCCTATGGGATTTCTACTTCTCTCAGGCTATCAGATGCCTTGCAAACGTGTACCTTGCTCATTAGGGACTCACATAAAATTCACATGTGCCTTTGGTTCCGTCATCTTCCTAGACAAACAGTTGCCTCTCTTTCATGAAAACACACAGTCCAGGTACCAAGGTGCAGCCTCACAAGAAAGGACCATGCCAGACTCTACAGAGATAAGATCCTAAGTCCATAACCCTCCTTCTCACCCAGCTCCTCTTCCTGGCCTGAACACAGGTGCCAAGAAAAGAAGAAATGCAGAATTTGAAGGAGGGAATAGTGCTTTTATAAATAATAGCCTAATGCTACAGAGTTTTGTAAATAAGAGGAGGACTCAATACAGGTTTTTAAGATTACTTATGCAAGGAAATAATACAGAAATTCTGTTCTGACATAAGCAGTTAGAAAAAGGTTTCAGACTTTGCTAAATTCTGCCCTTAAAACTTAAAAATCTTTAAACCTTAAAACTTTTGCAGAGAGACTGTAGTTTTGCTTTTTTACATTATTTTAGTGTCTCTTTGTTGCAGTCCTCGTACAAGTATTGGCTGTTAATCCCATGTGCCCGATTACCTCAAGGCTTGTTTTTATCAAAACAAAATGCTGTGGTTTGTTTCAACATCTGAACGTCAGAGGTAGGTTAGCTGGAGAAGACATGCTATGTCCCTAGTTTCAGACTGACCTCTGGCAATCCTACCTCCTGGTGGAATAACAATATCATGTGTTCACTTCCAAACACCTGACATGCACTAATTTTCCAGAAGTAACGGTATGTAGGAAGGGAATCTAACCCTCAGTCAAACCCCATTGCCTCTATCTTTTGGAGACATGACAAACTTCTATTAACAGAAGGAAAATTGAAACAAGTCATTTCCAATTTGAAGTTTCACACATTTACAGGAATATGCTAACTAAAGTTTGCTGAAAATAAAATGGAAAGTGATGCGGAAGCTAAAGTAACTTCACGTGCTATATTCAAAGCCAGACTGTGAATGGATTTCTTGAAATATCAAATTTTAACCGTAAAAAACCTGTCAGAATGCATCACATATGAACACAGAAAGACATTACAGACTGCAGGGAGATGAGTATCTGTGATGAGAAAAACAACCCAACTGGCATGTAGAGGAATGCTTGAAGCCTCCTTTGTTATGACTACAGTAAAAATACACATCTATTTTCCTAGAATAACAAAGTGTTCATTCTCTCTCCTGCTTGGAGCTGTTGGGCATTTACACCATGTTATTAGCTACTGTACAAATGTCTTGTGTTTTGAAAAATCAAAGGAATTAGTGAGTAAGAAGAATTAATACCTTCCCTATAGCCCTGCCCCTGGATTTGCTTATGCTTTTTGCTTTAAGGAGTCACTGGATGAAAAAACGTAATCTGTGCTGGAATCAAGGACTGGCGCCCAAGACCTCCATTGCTCAGGGGAGCACCTCTATAATTAAGGTACAGAGTTGGGCTTCTTATGATTGCTTGTGCTTTTCCTGGCTTTGTGATTCTTCAGTGTTTTTTTGTCCAGTGGTCTCTACTGTGGGAGGGAAGGCTCGTGCAGCTTAGCCTCCTAGCTCCAGCATAAGAAGCTCCCCTTTGAGAAGAAAGGAGCTGCAGGTTTGAACACCATCCCTCTGAGGAGAACCCCGATCTCTTTTTTCTTTGTGTGGATATTCAAACCATTACATATTTCTCCTTGGAGGCCATTTTTCAGCAAGACACATTTGCTCCCCAGGGCAAGAGCTAGTTACCTAAATCTAGAAGCGAATGAAAGGAAGGAGGGCTCAAATATGTTCCAGTCTCACACATGCAGAAGTCTAAATCTGAGAAGAGGAAGAATCTTAGCTCTCCTCTGCCTTCTCATTTCCCACTGGCTGGTTTCAACAGATGCTGCTCTCCCTTATTCAGAGGTTTTGTTGTTAGGAAAAGGATGCACTGCTGCCTAACTCCCTCTGTTCCTGGAAGGGGAGAGAGATGCCTAAATCAAGCTCATGAATTATAGTCTTTCAGTACCTGCCTAGAGATAAAATACTCAGCCAGAGTCCCTTGTAAATCTTCTCCTTTTGTTCCTAGTGCCTAAGCTTGAAAACATGCCTACCATGCATATTAAAAAACTAAAAGGTTGTTAAAAAGGCAAAGTATCTTTCTCTCCTTCGTTTATGCCATCAGCTAAACATTTGTAGCCCTTCCTTTGCATGAGATGGACTTGTGCAGTGGTCTGATTCAGGAAACAGATTCCTGAGGAAACAACCCACTTTCTGACAGGTTAGATTTTAGCTAGATCAGTCCCTGAGCTTGGTTCACCTTCTGGTTCCACTGGCACCAATGCCATGCAAGACATGAGGCCAAAACGTGCAGGAAAGGAAGAAATGTGTGAGTGAGGAGGGAGAGGAATCAGGCAGCAGTAGCCCAAATTTAGAGCAGCATATGCTGTGCTGGAATCATACTCCAAGGTACAGTTTGGGCTGTTATATGCCCAGTGGGTTGCCATCATCCATACCTCCTGTAAAATAAATCTGTTTGAACTGCATACTGAGTCACAAAATAGATTAGATATCACCCACTGTACGGTTTTGTGATTCTAAAAAAAAAAAAAAAGACTTGGCAACGAGCAAGGCCCAAGGGTGGGGTTTCATGTGATGCTGAATGCAATTTAACAGCTTGCTGCTGCTGAAAGGGGGCTGCTTATCTTTTTTTCTCCTGCATTTCCTCCTCCACAGGCACATGCCATTAATGCTTGCCTTGCACCAACTCCAGCATTCATCCTGCACTTAGTTTGTGAGTGAGTCAGTTTGTCTTGCTAACTGCATCAGAAAACAAAGCCAGCAAAAAAGTGAGTGGTCTACTGGGCTTAGGAGCTGAGTCAGCTTTCTTGGTCACCTGGCTTGGTCGGATGAGCAGCACACCAGGCAATGCCAGGGAAGGGGCAGGAAGCTGAGCTGGGAGCAGGAGGGTGCAGGGGGAGGCGGGAGCAGGATCGCAGCCTGTTGGCAACACCGAGCTGCTAGGTTGGCTCAGTTTCCTGCCAAATTGCAGCCCAGCTCTTCTTGGACTTTGCTATCCAAAGCATATTATTAAATGCATGCAACTCCTGCGTCAGAGCCCTGCCAAACTTTTACTGCTATGCATTATGGGCCAAATGAATTTGCAGATCCTTGTAGATTCAAGAACCAGCTTTGGTCTTGGCTCTTGCTGGCAACTCAGGCAAGTTGTGGAACAGTGGTGCAATGTGCTTCCCCTCCAGGAAATTCTGCTTGCTAAGGGAGCAATCTAATTACGTGCTGGAAGCTTTTGGAGAATCTGTAACGCCAGTCCCCTGGAGGGGAGCTGCAGTAATCCAGATGCTAGGCAACAATAGTAGGAAATGCTGTGATGAAGCCTGCATTCAGCAGGGAAGAATGTCACTTAAATGACAAAATACCTACTTGAGAACTTCCTCTCTTTGAGCAGCAGTCTAGCGATTCCTTTGTTAAGAGGAGTTCACATTTTGTTCGCTGTCAGGTCATAGTTTTTACAGGCAGCTGTCATAATGGGTTCAGCCTCTCTCTGCTGGCATTTATAAGCCCTGAGATTCACAGATCTGTTTCACAGGTCACAGCTCCGGCCCTTCCCTGTTCCCCAAACAAAAGTGATTCAGCTGGCCAACAGTCAGGCAGAAGGAGAGCTCTTTCACCCATTGAGGAGCAGCACGATCCAGTTTGAGTGACTGCAATCTACAAAGTCATCCACATTCCTCGGACAGAAAAACAATCAATTCTGTCCCTGAACTGAGACACCCCAGCAACAGGATCCACTCGGAGCAGCTGAGACCCACTGATTTTGTAGAAGCTGTGGTGGAGACATGGGAACCTTTCTTCCCCTCCCACACATGAGCAACATGAGCTTTCCAACAGCCTTCACACTGAAGTCGACTGGCCTCAGTGAAAATTCCTCTGTGCAGTATATACGCTGAGTTCCTATCAACAGCATCTTTTGCTGAGCTATTGTTGAGTATATAACGGAGCCATAGGAACCCCAGACTCCAGATTAGTCCCCATACAATCATTCAACTTCTGTGTTTTTATGTTGCCAAGATCTGGAAATAGGATGTGTGCAGAATTCTGACAGATTTTGGGAAGTGCATGTGTTTCAGTAACGTGGCCAGGGATTTCTGAAGAGGAGGTGTCCCGAGTTTCTTGGCAGGGGTGAAGGAGGCAGGTCTGAGTCACCGGTGGTGCAGCAGAGCTTCCATATTTTCTTTCAGGATGGTGGTTGCATTTTCTGCTTTTCCACACTTATGCCACAGTGTGCATGGTGTTTGCACCCCATTTCAGGATCTAGTTGTGCGAAGGCAGATGATTTGTTGTGGCTGCATTCAGTGCCTGCTGTGGAGCCTACTTTCTGCGAACATGCTTGCCTTAGGCTTGCAGCATGAGTCTTCAGATATGTTTAGCATTAAAATGTGGTTAACTTGGTTTCTAGCCCAGCTGAACTTTTACAATTAAGGAAGACATTGTGCAGCGAAATCAGACTTTAGTGTTTATTTATTTTTAGCTTCTATGGAAATTAAAATGATGCAGTCATGCTCTGAGCATATGTGTGCTCTTGTCTGTCTGTCTGTCCTCCCTTTGCAAATAACTCCTGGCCATTTTCAGCCCAGTTTCACTTAAAGCTAGTGGTTTCAAACATACTGGGTCCCTACATATTGCATGAAAACAGACAGTTGCATATAGCAGAGGGAAAACCTACAGCCTTATATGGAAGAAAATGTATACCATCAACCCAAGCCATGTTAGGCATAAAAGAACCTACACAGGAGAGCAATATTATATGTCCCAACCCTCATGAAAAGTTTTAATCAGAGGTGACACCACCAGAGGATCCCACCATCAGATGAAAATGAGTTGGAAACCAGGTTTCATTTGCTGTGTGGCATATGGAAATACTTGATTACTTAGGAGAGTAAAAAATAAATACTAATTTTGTCTCCCACTCTTGCCTGCTCTCTTGCTTTGCTTCCTTTGCTGCAGGCCTGTAATATAGAACCAGATCCTGTGTGACCAGGAAGTGAGGGTTGATAACTATGGATAGAGGGCTTACTTTTAAGAGAATGACCATGAAACTTATCCTTCGAATTTGAACAAGGAACATTTTACTTCTCATAGTCTTGTATGTCTTTTCCTTAACCCCACATTGGTTAGCTCTTAGCAGGTCACTGCATGTTTGGTATGTCCATCACTGAAACTATAAAATATACTATCCCCATTGGTGAATTTAAAGGCTTTATTGGAGAAAAACACAATAACCTGTGCTAGCTTTAAAATTCTGGTGGGCTTCTACCTACTTTCAAAAATCCACACATCTCCTATCTTGTGGGGAGAGCCTTACCTTCCCAAAACTGAATGATTCATACTACCAATTTTCTGAAGCAGGACATAGTAAAGTACTAACAGAAATATAATATAAATTTCCGTTGCCAAAAGAAATAAACTAAATGTTCTTATGTGCATTCCTGGTGGCTTTTACTGTCTCTCTTTGTCTCAGCCCCAGTATGTCAAACCCTTAAGTATGAAAGTAACTCTACGTGTATAAATAGCGACCAGATCTTTTCAAGTGTTTGCAGGGCTGTGGCTTCACAGAACAAATGCATATGAGTATACAGAGACTGATGTTGTAATAATTACTAATCATATTGTAGTTTTACATATATAGTACAACATACTAGCACTACACCTTCATTATTATGAGTTATTCTGTTGACTTCAGCACATTTATTCATGTTCATAGACAAATGCACTGTCCTCCCTATACTGGCGAAGTAAACAGTGAACATTCCTTGGAACTGGAAGTTGAGCATCCAAACTATTAACCTGGAGAAGGATCTTCTGACACTTGACTGAGGGTCTGCAACCCTTCCTCACACAGTTCCTAGATGCTGTGTGGTAATCCATCAGGGACCATTCGCAATAAGCAATTTGGAAGCAGCCACCCTTTTTTGGCAGATAAGAGAGTTTAACAAAATGGGTCGTCACAGTGGGCCTCAGTGGGATCATGAGCACATTTAATTTACTAGCACAGGCATAGCTTTAGTGTCTTGCAGTTGCTAACATGGATGCAGCTAATGTGAATTTGTGAGATTTACAGTATAGAAAGAATCTCCTTTAAAGTCTGACTAATTATTTGCTACTCTTGCTTATCCATTTTGTTCTTTTAAAGATGGTTTTAACATCAGTTCCTCCTTCACCTCTGAGGCCCAGCTGTCAGCATTTCCCATTTCCACAGCTCACCCTTAAACTAAGGTAGACTCCTTATGCTCCCCTAAGTAGCAGTGATGTCAGCAAGTATTGCAGAAGCAATGCAGAGCCAGAAAGGCCTGAACTCATCTTTGGCAGATTTAAAAGCCTGTCATCTCTCAGTGCAAGAACAAGCCTGTGTAAGAGAGGATTAGCTCAGAATGCATTTTACATTAAAATTCAGACACTGTCATAAGAGAAAGATGCTTTTCTTCCTTTTTTTTTTTTTCGCCCCAAAGGAAAACATTCCAGTGCATATTTTGATCATTGTTTATTCTGCTTCTGATAAAAGTCTATGGAAGAAGAGTAGAAATAATAAAATACTGTTTAAAAAGGGCAAAACATGAGTAATTGAGAAGTCAATATATTGTTTTTCTTAGTCATAGATACATATTAGTCAACAGTTTTAAACATGTTAAAACCTGCTGTTTAGTCCTCAATTACTTTTCACTGCCTTTCCTTACTGATATTTTTTTATATTGTCAAAGCATCTAGAGGCCCAGTCCTGACTGAGCACGAGGGTCCTCATTTTGCTCACACAAAGAACTTATGTTTGATGGGTTTATCTTTCTTTCAAATTGCTTGTTCAACTATGGTTATTACTCAAATGATGCCGTACTAGGAATATATACTTATAATTACCATGGACAGATGGTCTTGAATCAGTTCACTGTGCTTTAATAAATTACATGCTTTAATTAACAGAAATATCAGCCAGACATTTACCTATGAATTTTCCATAGGCTTCCTTTGCCCTTTTAATTGTAACAGCAGCCATTTAACATTTAGGTGTGCAGAATATCTATATTAACACAACCTTTCGTTGATAATTTTGAAGCCACCTGCAAATCAAGTGCTTACAGACAAATAATTATTCTCTCAGTGCGCTCGTCTGATCATGAAAAGAGCTTGATGTTGTCAGCATTCCTTGCTTTGCTGTAAAGTATTATTCCTGTTTTACAGAGGAGGGCAGTAAGACACACAGTTTAATCCCTAATTTTTGAAAGCTGTTATCAGGCAACTTGTACCCTCTGGGTGTGTCTAAAATTGTGGGACCAGAGACTTTTCAGTTCCCAAAATGTACCCTGGCCACTGCATTGCAACTGCATATGGGGATAAGGTTCTGATGTGCATTTTTTTGCCTTTCCTGCATCCTCGTTTCCACTGGAAGGAAATTCAGGTATACAGGAAAAGAATGACCTACAGTGTGCTCCAACTGGTCTCCATCTGGACAGGCACAGGATCACAACAGGAGTGAGGACAGGGAAGGGGAAGGACAGAGGAGGGACACACTGTGAAATCCATAGTACCCCACACACTGCCTGTTACCAACGATAGTAGATATGTAGGGTGAAAAACTCCCATTAGTGTTGGGGTCCAGATAAAGGAACTTCCTGGCAAATATGGGACTAGGGCACATTTTTTTTGACTCAGGGCTTTGATCTTATTCCAGGATCATTCTTTCCCTCATTTCTGTTTGTTTGCTGCTACAGAACCACTCTGGATACTATGATATTACATATTCATGTTACGGTTGCAAAATAATACTGTGTACAATTTAAACTCTCCTTTTTAGGAAGCAACTTGTGACAGTAAATTTGAGAAACCAACTAATTTCCTTCCTATGATCTGTTCATCTATAACCTCTAAAACCACATTTTTCCTGTCCCTTATACTCACCTATAGATCACATTTTTTTTCAGTTTGTATTTCTGTTATTACTCTTCCTCTATGAGAAGTATTTCAGTTTCCCTGCAGCAGACTGGCATTTTTTCTGGGATGTTTCAAGGGGAGCTAATTTACATCAGGAAATTGCTTCAAGGTGATCCATCTGGGACAGTCAAAAAGTTTGCATACTCTGTATGTGCTATGTAGACACATTTTGTTATTTCTTTTGTACTTCACACATCACCTCTGGCTCACAAGCATCTCCCCACCATGACCAGTCTTTGCCCTTTTCATAGTAAGTGGGCAATAAACATGTGGTTGCCAATAGTGGCATCCCAAGAAAAGTGGGAAGGAAGAGTCTGTCCAAGCTTAATCAACAGCTGGAGACTAAAAGGGGCTCCCATGGGTCAAGGCTGGCTTCCAGCTCTGAGGTGAGAAGTGCTAAAGGACAAAAACGGGTCCCTTCTTTGCCTGGAGATATTGTGAAAGGGGTGGTCGGAACATCCGTCCTTCCTGCACAAAGTTAATTTTTTTTCTAAGTAGAAAACCTGTTTATTTTCTGCCACATCCCAAGTTGGAAATGCAAAATGGTTCATTTACCACAGAGCCACTCAGCATTAAGTCAATGGGTGCCATGCAAGAACTTGAACAGGATTGAATAAAAGCAGTTCCAGGGGGGAATTTACTAACACATCCTACTTTGTTGACTGACACTATTCAGATTCAGAGCTACATATGTGCCCGGTCAGAAGACAGGCAAAACATTGCATTTCTGCAAAGGTCCATTTCCCTCTCCCCATCCAGCCTTGATCTCAGCCAGAGAGGAAAAAAATGGGATTGCTTCAAAGCGGGGAGTAGCATGTACTTGCAATACACTGACAGTACTTGCAATACATTTCCAACCAGCCCATGGCATGGCTCTCATTACACAGCAGATGTGGCTTTTCTTCTTTCTCTTTCCTCCCTGTTCCCTCCATCCAACCACTTTTTTTATCAATTGAACTGATCAGGCCAACAAAAAGCTAGTTGAGGTGTCCTTCAAAGAGACTACACAGCCATAACAAATGTATGCACTGAATCTGCTAATGCCATGGCTCACTTAGACAGAGATCTCCATGCTTTCTGTCCCCCACATCTTTCTCCCGGGAAGGCTTTCTCCAGACACATCAGTAAGCTTGTCATCTTACACTATCTCTCAAGTACTTCATTACATTCCTCAAAACTATCCTTTTCAAGAAGAGCTTACAACAGTGCTTAGACTGTCATGCAGGACTGTCATGATGCCCGAGTTGTTGTCCTGTGTGGTTTGTCTGTTCTGGTCTGTTGTCTCCAGTTTTAAGCTTAACTGCTCAGTCGTGAGAGGTGGGGACCTTCTGTCTTGTGTCCGTACAGCACATAGCACTATGGTGTCCTGTGTCCATCACTTCAGGTTTCTAAAAATGCATGCAACCTGATTGATCCTAATTGCTATTCTCCATTTCTAATGTTTAATCATATTTTGTGTAATCCTACTCCCCCTGCCTAAATGAGTATGAAATTATACTCAGAGCAGCAAAATCTTCAGGGATGGGGAATGAAAAGTATTTCCTTGACTTCTCATTAATTTTTGGGACTATAGTATGTCTCCTTCTCAAGGGCTCCTACACAGGACTTTTGTGCCCTAGGCCTATGGAAGTGCTATAGCCACACCGTAACAGGCCACTCAAACCTACTACCCCTAAAGATTTCTACTGCTTCATCCCCAAACGGGCAGCCTCTGCCTGTAGCACATAGAGGTAGTAGAAGTTCTCAGCCAGATCTGCCTTTCCTATGTCTCTCCCCAAGCACAAAACGGCCAGCCTGAGATGGTACTGAGAGCATAGTCTCGCTCCTGTGCTGGTGCTTCCTGAGGCAGGTATGAACGTGCTAGATTAAGTCAGTGGTTAGAACCACAGTGTTAAAAAAAAGATCCTGTATCACTGAGTATTTGGTGGTTGTTCTGTGGTGGAGATAAAGCTGTCTGAAGCTGTGCAGTTCAGGATGTGTTTTAGTCACAGTGCAAGTATATACCCAAATAGAATCTGTTAGATTAGAAAAATATACAAACTGTTGTGTGACAATAATGTAACATTGCAAAAGAAACTTGAAAAGATACTAATGTCAGAGAGGTAAGAGAGGTTGTCAGAGAGGTAAAAATGGGGCATACTGGAGTATGGATGGACAGGCCATATGTGCAGGGTTACTGGTTTGGTGGAGTACTGAGAAATTGCTCCCTGTAAACTGTCTTTTCAGCATCTGTTCATTCTGTCATTGCATGAATGCACTCCCAATGCTGCACAGACTGAACACAACTTGCCATCACTCATAAAAAATTGCTGTTCTGGCCATCAGGACACACTGCCCCAGCAGAGCACATCGTTGCCCACCCTTTTCCAAAATGCCACCTCATTCCCTGGAGGAGATGGACAGCCAGGAGGCAAGTTCATGTTTGTGGTGGCTGTGGAAGTGGCAAGGGTTAACCGTCCTCCATGAGCGCCTACCTGAAAACTGTTCCCACCCCAGTGACTGAAGAGCCCTTTGAGGACAGCAGGTTCCTGTCCCCAGTCACTTTAAGGTGATGTGGGGGAATTTACGGCTGAGGAGCCGGTTCGGTTCCTGGAAACACCCAGCTCGACTGGAATCCCCATTTGTCTTGCCTCACTCTATGAATCTGTAACATTTGTTCTTTTTAAAGTCACCTTTCATACTGTACACAAAAACCCTCCCTATGTGACACCTCCCATTTCAGTTTCAGGGTTCCCTCAGGCCCATGTTTTATACCTAAGACATCACACAGTCATTATTTTACTACCTTGCTGGTGGCTCAGTGTCCCTCTTTACTTGCTCCTTACTTAAAAAGCATCATAATCACGCCCACCTCCCATCCTCCACAGAGACACACACACCAGTGTACCCCAGTTTTTCTGCTAGGATCTCAATTCTCTTCCCACAGCAAAAGCTCTCTGTCCATACCATTTTCCCTTGCCATCTACCCTCCTACCCAGTGCAAGGATTTTGCCTTCCTCTCATTTTTGCTACTTATGGCTCAGTTGACCCTAATTTCCTTATACTAAGGACTTTCTGCTCTTTTTTTCTTTTCAGTTCAGGCTCCCCTCACTTCCTTCCCTCCTCACCTCCAGGGCTGGGTTCATACCCATTCCCCTACTATTGTTATGGGGTTTTTTTCTATCCAGGAGAGGAATTATGCAGGGTGGGTGTGTCCCAGCTGTACTGAAAGGACAAACAGAGAGGATGAATGGGCACTCTTATCTTGGAAGGTGTTAATGTCTGTCCTTAACTGATTTTTGGCTCAGTATACACTTAGAAAAGTGCCTGAGACTGTAGTTCTGATAAACACAGGGAAAAGGCTCTTTACCCTCTTCATGTTTTCTTCCTTCTTCATTATTAAATTTTACCAAAATCAAGAAAGTTCTGCCCACTCGTGCCAAGAATACTCCCTGAAACTCGAGAAATAAATGGAAACTGTGTTCAGAAGTTACTGCTTTAGAGAAGACAGAGGTATCATGAGGCTGATTGTAGGGCTCACAAACTCAGCCCATAACTTGTACAAAACAGAGGAGAAAACACAGACAAAACAGAGTCCAGCAAATGTGGATAATGAGATTTATTCAAAGATATTTTCACATTGAAGAACATCTCTTCAGGCCTCCTAAACCACAACAAAGTGATAGCCCCCATGCATACTGAAGAAAGCATGATATGCCAAAACATGTCTATGCATTTTTTTTATAAAATACTTATCACTTTCTTCTTAATTTGGATTTAAAACTAGGATGAAAATTGTCTTAATCTCCACACTCCCAGTCTCATTAAACTGTCTATTTCTCTTGCTCTTTTTCCTCCAGTTTATTTATTTTTGGCTCCTTCTCTGTCATTCCTGGTTTGTATTTATTTGTGTTTGTTCTTGTTTTTCAAATATGGAACCTGCTTCTATTGTCTTTACTCAGACAATTCTTTATTGAAAGCAAATGTCAGTCTTACTGGAGAAAAGGCAACGGAAATGATCCATGGTTTTCATATTAGGATCTTGCTTCTGTGGCAAGCTGCATGCTGGTAGAGATATTCACCAATATACAAGTAGCCTCAGATTTGATTGCAGATGACCGGTTAAATACTATGTTTCCATTTACAATCTATATAAAGAATTTATTGTTCATAAAGTTTTCTATTTTTAACCTATTTTTCAAATGGTTTCCACTCAGAAGGGGCAGTATTATTTAGGAATCTAATTCTTGTGCTATGAATTATTTAAGACTGAAAGAAAACTTTGTTGGCAAGGTACCTATGTAAAAACATTGACCCATGCCTTTGCCTGACGATGGCTTCTTGTCAAATCATTTGAGTGATGCAATTTGTGCAAAAAGCTTTGTATTCTTCTCTGTTGCTTCCAGAAATGGCCAGGTGTTTCTTGGTGCATAAATTTTCTTAATCTTAAAAGGGGATTGTAAGCTCCTTTTTTAGCAGAGTGAAGATGGATGATTTATCTCTAAGGCAGTCAAGACTCATAATTGCACATCTTCAGTCAATGAGAATATTGCTCTTGACTTCAGTGACTACAGTACAAAGTCATAGGCAGGAAGACAGATTTTTTTTTTGTCTAACCCTCCCCAGAGGAGGGTTAGTTGAGAATTTTTCTTAGATTGAGACTACGGTTTTCGGTTTTCTCTCTGAGACTTGGCATTTCCTTACAAATTACCATTACCTTTATTTTTCCCGCATAATTTATCTCCCTAGTGCAGAGCTGAGCCATCCTGAACAAGTAGGTAGTCACCTTGCCACAGCTTGTTTTACCCTGTGCTGGTGCAGTCAATGATGTATTATGTTGGATACAGAGAAGTCCATAACAACAGACCACAGGGATTTCCTGAGAAACTAGGAAATATTTCTTACATTTCTTTCAGCTTCTTCAGTGTTGCATCTTTGTAATCATATCACTATCCCACTAACCAGCCTCAAAACTATAAAGGAAACTTGATTTGTTAGCTCTATAGCTTTAAATAATCCTGAGGAGAAAAATGTTGGGGAGAGATTGCACGTCATTGATTTTTTAATCTCTATGATCAGGCAAAAGAGGAGGCTTTCTTGGGAGTAAACATCTTTCCACAAATCTATTCAGGATTTGAGAAGGTTGTCTTTTAGTAAATTTTCCTGAAGGAAGTTTTAAAACAGGTTTAAATTATCGCCAGATACCTAACTCTCTTTGGCCTGGGGACAATACTTAACAAGCAGTGTGCTGCAGCCCACTCCAAATTCTGCTCTCATTATAAGCCATGGTTTTAACTTTTCTTTTCTTTTCTTTTCTTTTCTTTTCTTTTCTTTTCTTTTCTTTTCTTTTCTTTTCTTTTCTTTTCTTTTCTTTTCTTTTCTTTTCTTTTCTTTTCTTTTCTTTTCTTTTCTTTTCTTTTCTTTTTTTTCTTTTCTTTAAACTGTGAGCAATACTGGCAAGTCTGGGCTGTATGATGCAAACAAGTCATAGGCTGGGGATGCATGGTTGTTGCTCTGCTTTATTAGAATTACTGTATCATGAAGGAAACCTCCCTCATGCCAGAGCATTCCTGAGGAAATCTTTCCTTGTTCTTATTAAGTCAGGTGATCTTACTGAACTTACAGATGTGTTTAAAAATATATAAAATGGGGTGGGGTATTTTACAAGTCTGTAAATTGAGTAGAAAGGTAAGTAAATCTTAACTAAGCATCTTAAAAACATATTTTATCTTAAATGCAAATGTAGGGATACCTCTGACTGCTGCCATGGGACATGCCATGGACTGGTAGAACCCGTCCTCTGTTACCAGTATTCTCCTGCAGCCTCTCTTAATTTATGTTGCTGCTCCTTCTGTCTTTCCAGGACACGCTGCCTGTCAGGAAAAGAAGGGAGAAAAAGCACTGATGAACACAAGAGAACTCAGCATCTGGGCCATTTTACACCTCCCCCCAACATCTTCATTACAGGGATGACAATGTCAGTTGTTCCGACATTAAGAGTGAGGTTTTGTATTACATCTAAAGCAAAGCGACTGTGGGCTGCTGCCTACAAGGAGCCCTTTCACTGCTCCTTCCCCTTCCTTCCCCCACCAGCGAGCTCTGGCCGCTTCCCTGGAGGCAACTCTAGGGACTGTGCAGCTGAACAGTGAGCAGCTCAGAGCTGATCCAGTGCAAGCTCATCCACCAAGCAAGTGCAGTAATAAAAAAAAAGAAGACTTTTACTCTTGAATCCAGTTTATCTATGACCACACCGAGGCCTGGCTCATAGGAAGCAATGGGGCTGCCACTGTAGCAGATACATGCAGTTGTCCAAAATTTGGTGTAACATGAAACTTCTGAAGACATCAGGTGATGCTTTAGACAGGCAGGTCTGGGTGCAGCCTCTGACTCCTGCTGTTTGAGAAAAAGGTTTGTCTCAGGTGTGGCAGAGCAGCTAGCAGAGAAATTAACCCTTCAACACAAGACATCAAGTTTGCTGTTCTCTGAGTAGCCTTGTGAGCCAACCACATTGAAACCTGTTTAAACAGGATAGAGCCTTGCATGCTTTCTATTGTATAACTCACACAGCTTTGCAGAAGTTTATCCTAAAAACCAACAGCTGCTAGGTAGAATTAATCTTACAGCATCAGGCCGGAAAGGTCAGTTCCTTACTTTTTTGCCAAATGCTGGTAAGCATAGATGAGATCTGAAAATCAACAAAACCAACAAAAGCTTTACATAAGAAAAAAAAAAAAGAACAAGAACTTGACTAATAGAAATTTTCACAAATTCGGTAAATGAGAAATTTGTTCCCACCCCACACCCCTGACATTCTACCCCCCTGCTTATTTCAAATCCCCAAACGCACAGAGAGGGTGCTATCTGAATGGTATATATCCCAAGAGTGCCTAAGGGCACTGGGCTAGTTAGCCAGTTGCAGAAAGCACTGTGTGCATGCTCACACTTACACAGGGTTGATGAAAAGGCACTTGCAGGTCCAGAGGAGCCATGGGAACATAGTGATATACAATAAATGGGGAGAAAGGGGGTGAAAACAAGGGTGCAGAGCCTATCGCTTCACCTCAGCAGAGCTCTCATCTTATCTGCACATCGGTGCACGGGAGGCTGTATCCTGAGCCCCAGGACTGCAGAGGAACAGTAGTAGTAGGGCCTCACAGAGTGTGGGTCCATCCAGCAGACTCAGGGCTTCTGGCATGGCTTTATCTTCTCCTCTGTATCAACACTGTTTGCCCCAAGGAAGAGAGAAACTATAGCGTTAAGTGCAAATGTAGGAGATCTTAGTGATCTGGCTGGGAAGTGTGAGAAAAGGGCAACTTTACAAATCTGTGGTAACCCAGCTTCCCCAGATGTGGTTCTTCTGCTGGGCTATGAACACACATAACTTTAGCAATATTATAGTTTTTGATAGACAGGACAGTTCCTTCCACGTGTAGGTGACCCAGGGCCGAAGAAAAGGAAGTTTGCACCAGTAATGATCTGTAGGACAGGGACAAGCGCCAGCCAGGGAAGGCCTGGAAGGCCAAGTGTGGAAGTTTGCGTTTGATGCAGCAGAAAAGGAGACAAAAGGACAGGTACAAAAAACTCCTGAGGCCCAAAGAGAAAATTGAGACTATGACACTCTATGCTAGGATATATTGTAATGGAGCAAACTGAATTTGTCTTTAACCGCCTAAAGCAGGTGTCCTGGGATAAATTAACCACCTGCCCCCAACAGTTCTGGCAGTCTTGGGTGCTAATGGACAAAGCAAAAAGGAGTGATAAAGCTCAATAAAGCCTAAAAGACAAAAGATATTTGCAGCATGTATTTAATCTATAAAAAGGGGGGAAATGGCTTTTGTTGGGCTACTAAGGAGAAGGTAGCAGCTGCTAGGATACCAGAGGACAAGGGCTTTCACACAATTTTTATTTCTGTGAACGGAAATGAGAGAAAGAAAAGAGCTTAAGGGGAACAAGAGTGAACCTTCAAAGTTATTCTGTGTCCCTAGCTTCCCTGAGAATTTTTTCTTTCTGTATCTGATTTAGATTACAAAATCCCTGGGGCAGCAATAGTCTTTAATTTGAGTCTTCTTCAGTACTGGCCAAATCATTGATGCTTAATGAGCAAATAAAATGTTGATAAATTAATATAAAGGTTGCCTTCCTGCAGTCTGGCACTTAATAGATGACACCCAGTTAGAATTGAAGTAAAAACATTTGTATTGAACCTGAGCACAGGATCAGCTTTAAGAGAAGAGCATGAGAGTCTTTCCACTTCCTTCAAATGAGGGAAGATCTGGCTCATGTTGCAAACAATTCTTTGAAATTAAGAGCGTGCAACTGGGTACCATACATGCAGGTATGTTTCTGCATATTGCATATGGTAATTTCCTACCAGACAAACTACAGACCCAGTCAGGCAAGCTGCTGTGTCTTGGTGGACCCCGGGGTTCCACGTGGGCGCAGAAGCCAGCCATGCAAAGCAGCTTGCTGGATTAAGGCATAATTCATTGCTGTGGTGCCACTTACGCACTCTAATGGGCTTTATTCACAGCAGGGATGACTGAGGTGCCGGGAGGCACAAGCCAAGTTGAAATAGATTTGTTAAGCTTATTTCGTGCTTTGTTGTAGTGGCTACATTTTAGACAGATTGTGAAAATTATGTTATTTTTAAGATTTAGATTGCAATACTGCCTAGAAACTAATAAAAATTGGAGATTCTGCTGTAATGGTTGGGTCCCAAAATATGTGGGAATGCCAACAGTCTGCAGTCCCAACCATCTGCAAGCTAAAGAATGGCAGAGATTTATGGCCCATTTGGTTTGCCGACTTCAGCGGGCTCTGGGATATTAAGAAGAATAGAGGCTGATAAACAGACTCATATGCCTTTTGATATGTTTTCTTTCCTATTCTATTCTATTCTATCCTATCCTATCCTATCCTATCCTATCCTATCCTATCCTATCCTATCCACAATAGTAAGTGGCGTCTTTTCTATTCTGCTTTAGCCATCAGGAATTTACGTTGGTCTTTTTGTTTTGAGTTGTTACAGGAAAGGTAGATTTGGAGGTGGTAGCAGATTTAACTCAGGACAAAACTAAAAAAATGCTGCCATGGCCATATTCCCCCATGTAACCAAAACAAACAATCTGGAAAACATTTCCCATATCAACACATCAAGCAATGGCAAAAAAATTTCCTTTTGCTGATAAAGTGGAATTCCCAGTACAGGGTTTTGTCACTGGAATTATACAAGTAAAACTACTAGTCCTACATGTGTACCAGAGTATCTAAGATTAAGTCTACTCTTAGTATAAGTCCTTGTGAATTAATTCAGGGATCGTGCAAAAGGGACAGTGTGACAGCAAGTTTTTTGCGGGCCATTTGGGTAAGAATCTGGCAGATGAGCCTTCTCTCAGGTGGAGCTTAGGGGGTTGTGTGGAGAAGAAGAGGGGTGGAAGGCAGAACAGGGCAGAGAGGAAGAGCCGTGGGGTGAAAAGCCTTGAAACAGTGTAAATGGATTTCAACTTCTGGCTAAGAAAGCAAGCTTAAGAAATGTCTGTCACAGAAACAATTTTTGCTTGTCTCCCTTCCTCTGCCCCAAGAAATGAGAATGATATACATAGTTAGACAGAGATAGATAGATAGATAGATAGATAGATAGATAGATAGAGACGTAAAACTGGGAAGAGTGGTTGAGGGAAAAGTAAGACACCCCATATCAAAATGTCATGCAGTTAACGAGAAACAAGTAGTAGAAGAAACAATTAAAAATACCATGACACCATATGGAACTTTCCACATTCAGTTGCATTTAAAAGCTTTATAAAAGAAACATTAAAAACAACTACATTCTCTTCACCTCAAAATAGTGTCCTTTGTTGCAAGACAATATCGTTATTTAAAACCTCCGCAGTTTTATGTGTTTGAATCCACAGGCACATGTCTGGTACAGGCATCAGAAACTTATGATCCCGATGTAAGAGATAGCACGTAGGCTGATTTTGAATTGTAGATGGGCAAGCCGAGGTATGGCTTGGAACATCGTGGCATTTTAAGAGAGGCATTGGAAAGAGAAAGCAACTCCCAGTCCTGATGGATGTAATAGCCATTTTCCACTCAGGGTAAACAAGGAACCAAGGAGATGCCTCCTTTTCAGCGTCAGCTGAAACAATGGGAAACCTCTGCCCAAGGACTCAAACACACAGATCTAAACAGCATAGGTCATCTGTTCCTGGGGGGGTCCCGAGATCTGATAAACAATGGGCCAGAGGACTGAAGGAACTGAAGCCTTGTACGTGAGAGAGAAGGAGCAGACATGTGAGAAAGAACAAGTTGTCTGGATATAAACTGAGATGCACTTACTTGCCTGAGAAAAACCAAGGCTGTGGTTTTGAGAGATATAATACTTGTACCTATGCAGAAGGTACGAGTATTCCCCCCCCCTCCCCATTCTTGGCCTTGCAGGCTCACTGTTTATGCTGGTGCTGGTCCTCTGAACTGACGTAACTCACCAACCCAGCAGAAAACTAACCCAGAAAAACTTGGATAATGTTCTGCTGGATCTATGAATTGAATTGGCTCACGCATGGGTCACACATGTAGCACAGACACTGAGTGGGATTGCTGGTGGAAGGAGGGGAGTATGAATGGTGAGATGAGGGGGAAGATGAAGGGCAAGAGGGATGCCATTCAGAGGGACCTTGAAGGGCAAGAGGGATGCCATTCAGAGGGACCTTGACATGCTTGAGAGGTGGGCCCGTGTGAACCTCATGAAGTTCAACAAGGCCAAGTGCAAGGTCCTGCACATGGGTCAGGGTAATCCCAAGCACAAATACAGGCTGGGCAGTGAATAGATTGAGAGCAGCCCTGAGGAGAAGGACTTGGGGGTACTGGTGGATGAAAAGCTGGACATGAGCTGGCAATGTGCGCTTGCAGCCCAGAAAGCCAACCATATACTGGGCTGTGTCAAAAGAAGTGTGACCAACAGGTCGAGGGAGGTGATTCTCCCCCTCTACTCCACTCTTGTAAGACCGCACCTGGAGTACTGTGTTCAGCTCTGGGGCTCCCAACATAAGAAGGATATGGACCTGTTGGAACGAGTCCCGAGGAGGGACATGAAGATGATCAGAGAGCTGGAGCACCTCTCCTATGAAGACAGGGTGAAAGAGTTGGGGTTGTTCAGCCTTGAGAAGAGAAGGCTCTGGGGAGACCTTATTGCAGCCTTCCAGTACCTGCAGGGGGCCTACAAGAAAGCTGGAGAGGGACTTTTTACAAGGGCATGTAGCGATAGGACAAGGAGTAATGGCTTTAAACTGAAACAGGGTAGATTTAGATGAGATATAAGGAAGAAATTCTTCACCATGAAGGTGGTGAGGCACTGGAACAGGTTGCCCAGAGAAGTTGTGGATGCCCCATCCCTGGAAGTGTTCAAGGCCAGGTTGGACAGGGTTTTGAGCAACCTGGTCTAGTGGAAGGTGTCCCTGCCCATGGCAGGGGGGTTGGAACTAGATGATCTTTAAGTCCCTTCCAACCCAAACCATTCTATGATTCTACGAAGAAGATGAGGCAAGATTTCCTTTTGGAGGAACAGCCATCTGATCGGCTCAGCTGCCTATGAAACCACAGCCTGAAAGCAAGCACGTAGAAGCAAAGCACAGTTTGGAAGTAAGCCAAGACGTTCTCCTGGTGCTTTATTCTTACTCTGTTCCCTAATAGAAAGACCCCAAATGTCTTATATTCTCACTAATCAAAAGGTCAGAAGTGGCAACACCGTAAGGGTGCTCTAATCCAGCTGCGGTAAGCCACCATGATTTGTAAACATGATTCAAGCAGCAGACAGAGTATATTTGATCTGGAAAGATAAGAGTGTATGCTGCCTGGGGAAAGAGTTAGGTATACTTTGACATAGATAATAAAATGCCATGCCTTAGCCTTGACTGTCTTTTGCATACCCATCTTTCTGTGAGACATATCTGAAGATGTCATTAAGGAGAACAAAGGCAAAGCAAAACGCAGGACTCCAGCCTTTGCATGCTAAATATTGTCCTGAATACACAATGCGCCTGCATGGATTCCCACTGAAATGAGAGCAGAGGTGTCACCCGGTGCATTTCTCAATGTGGGAGTGGGACAATAAAGTCCCACTTATAAAAAAAAATTTAAAAATCCATAGTAGTAGCCTGTGACACTGTAGCTTATGATAGCCTTATTAAATTACTTTATGGTTTTCATGTAGAATACTCAAATACTTTTTATGAAAGTTCCTACTAAAGCAAAACCTCCAGGATCATACCAAATATGGTCGGAAAGTGCTTAGAGAAATCTCTGTATTCTGTCTTCCTTGGCACCCATGGCTTTTTATACTTCAGTGAGATATCTGCAAATGATTCAGTTAACCTCTATTGAATTTTAAGGTAGTTAGACTGAATTCTTGGAATACCTGGGGTAATTTGCAGTCTTGGATGCAAGCGGTACCATCAGCTGTTTTACCTTGAGATCACATAAAATTATCATGGTTTGCTTTGTGGATTTTATATCTTTATCAGAAAAAAAGATCCTTAAATTATCCATAGATCTTTAAGTGAAAATACTTTAGGATGATAGCATGAACCAGGTTAAGTTAGCTTTTCTGCCAGCGATTTTAGGTCAACAATTTTAAAGGACACAGATGACCAGGCACATAGCATAAGGACAATTCAGTCATGGTGCCATCTAATGCCCTAGAGAGAAAGACCAGATTTTGCCAAAGTCAGCAGCAGGGCACCCGCTGAGCTCAAGGACTGCGTTTTGCTTGCCAGGTATCTTACTGGGAGCAACAGAAACATCACTCTGCCAAGCTCTTGGCAGGAAATTAACTCTACCCAGGTGGGTCACCAAAACGAAATCCTTCTCAGAGCAGACTATAACCATATCCGCAACACAACTGCGTGCATCGCATAGTTTTCCTGAAGAGCACCCTACTCGGGATGGTGCGTTGGGTTCGCTTGACTTCTTATACCCACTGCGTGGGAGAGGAAAGGGGAAGGTCACACCTCCACTTTCCTAGTACTCCTCGTATCCTTCCCACGGGGTTTAACAACTGGTGGACTTCACCTTCACGCTGCCTATATAGCATTTTTTTTATTTTGTTCCCAACTGTAAAACCCATAAATGTTCTTCTAATAGCAATCTATTTAAAATGGCAGCCAGAGAAATGCGGACACTGCACCAGGTGAACCAAACCGCTTGTGCCACCCCTGGCCCACCGGGGATGGCGGCACCCCCCTGCGAGGCCGCAACCCAACAGCAGGGCCAGCAGCGTGCCAGGGCCCGCCGGGCCGCTGCCGACCCCGGGGCGAGGCGCGGGCCTGCCCCGAACGCCTTGCAGAGGAGCCGGGCCCGGGGCTGAGGGACGGGCCCCCGCGGGGCTCCCCGCCGAGGCCAGGGTGGGGGCACCAGGCCGCTGCAGGCGAAGCCGCCCGGGGGCACAGCCAAGCACCGGCAGAGAGGTGGCCCACGGGGCACGCAGCCCTCGGCCGCCGAGAGGGGAGCTGCCGCGGGGGGGGGACTGCCCCGACCCCGCCGCCGCCTCACCACCCCTTCCCGCGCCGGCTCGGGCGGGCGGAGGGCGAGGACCCGCCGCCCCCACCTCCCCTCTTCCCGCCCGCCCTGTCAGGCACCGCCTCCTCCTCTCCCCGCCCGCCGCAGGCCGCGGCCCGCCTCTCCTCCTCCTCCGCCGCTTGACAAGGGGACGGGGGTGGCAGTCACGGCAGCGAGGGGTGGGGGGCGACAAGGCAGGAGGCAGCTCTCGAAGCTCCGCCGGCCCGGGCTCTTCTCGTCCTCCCTCTCCTGCGTGTGGGGCGTTGAGGAGCGGCCATGGTGAAGGTGTCGTTCAACTCTGCGTTGGCGCAGAAGGAGGCGGCGAAGAAGGAGGAGGAGAACAGCCAGGTGCTGATCCTGCCGCCGGACACCAAGGTGAGGGCGGCGGGGGACCGAGCCGCTGGGGCCGGCCCGGCTGCGCGGCGGCGGGCGCTCCGCTCCGCTTGGCGGTGAGGTGCTGCCGAGGAGAGGGAGACGCGCTGGGGACGATTTTATTCTTTATATGCCGTTCCCCCCGCGGCGATAAACCGCGGGCGGGTCAGCAGGGAAAGCTGCGCAGCGGTGTGCCTCGCCGCCCCTCTCAGCTCACGCTTCTAAAATGGCTGACAGGAGAACGAGCTTTAAAGCTCCGCTTCACCCTACTTTGGGGATTTTTGTGGTGGTTTGGTGTGTGTGGGGTTTTTTTGTTGTTGTTGGTTGTTTTTTTTTTTTAAGCCCGGCAGCGCTTGGACCACGTCCAACTCGGCTTTTAAGGCGCTTTCGTCTCCTTTGCGGCGTCCCGTCCGGACCCGCGAGTCGCAGCGAGCTGAGGGGCCGGCCCGGGAAGGGGCTGCCCTCGCCGGCCCACCGCGCTTAGGCGGGGGCGAGGGGTCGGGCCGGCGGCGCCGAGCCCGGCTGCCCGTCCGGTCCCGCAGCCTGTCCCCGGCCGCTGCCTGCGGTGGGGAGGTCGGGGGGGTCCCTTCGGTGCGTTTGGGTCGGTCGCGGAAGTCGGCTTGCGTGGAGAAGGATCGCGTCTGGTCTTCACACCGCGTTTAATCCCCTTCGGCCGCCCGGATAAGTCCGGCAAGCCGCTAGCGAGCTCGCAAACCCGCTTCAGGGCAGGGAGCGCTTGGCGGGGGTGAAGTTGGAGGTTTGGCCGTGCTTGTGCCGCAGCGTGTTTGCAGAGCCTGGTGACTGAGTGTTACAGCGAACTTCGCCTTGAAACTTGGGCTGGTTTAAAGAAAGGAACAAAGAGCTGCCTCCCCCCGCCCCAAAACAGCACCCAAACTCCAGTCGCTGTCGCCTTCCCTCCGCGTCTCCAAACAGCAACAAAGAACAAAACAGCAACGGCCTTTAAAGTTTTTGAAGTGCAAACCTACCCAGAAATACAAAGGGTTTTGGTTGCAATTTCTGTGCTCCCGTAATCAAAACCAGTTTTTAATTAGGAGTAGCGTAATTTGCTCTAAGCTTTTTGAAAAGAGAATGAAAACTTGAAAAATGGCCAGCTGTACATAAACAGTATGCCTTGCTGTTTTCGTTTGCTTTCACAATCTTTTGTGCATTAGGCCTCTGAATTACCAGACTGGATCTGCAAAAGAGATCGTGTTTATTAATTTACTAAATCTGTGGTGAAATTCTGCCTGGGAAGACAGTATCTGTTGAATTTTTTAGCATGTAATTGTGCCCAGTGTGGGTTTTGCTGTGATTTTGATGGGGCCAGGTTCTTCACCAGCAGAATCTGCTGTCATTTCAAAGCTAAGGGGGACCACAAGATGTTTTCTAGTGACATCTTCCTGGTACAGCAAGTGGTGACATTTCACACTTCTACTGAACGTACTGCGTTTATGAAACTCGGACCAAAGTATTTAAGTCTTTAGAACAGTGTGCAGCAACAAATGAGATGGTATCGTTACTCAAAATTGCCTGCAATTATGGGAGATCCGTTAGGTGATCTGTGTGCCTAGTTGTTCCTAGCAGGAGTGCCATTCTGTAGAAGGTAATGGATTTCCCAAGCCCAGCTTGAGCTGTGGAATGCCTTCCTGACTCCGGGTTTGGTGATCAGTTTGACACCAAGCACGTAAGCAGGACACAAACTACAAGTTCCAGAAAACAGCTTTTCATACTACTCTGGGATCCAGAGCTGCCCTGGATGATGTTTGTTTCCAGATAGCCTACCAATTTGGGCTTGTCGTTCCTACTGCTAAACAAACAAAATACATCTGGCTAATTGTACACTGGGGAGCAAATCCTCCTGACCCTGTCCAGATACTGACGGAAGTGTGTTACTTGACTATGATTTCCTTAACGCAGAGCTGTAAATTCTTGCAGCTGAGGATGAGATACAGGATTGGCCTTAACTTTGCTCAGGTCTTAGTACTGCTTTCCTTACCTAGAAATGAGACTTGCGAACATTTATTAACCAGGTCAAAAGGTGGTCTGGTATCACAGTAGCTACTTAAAAGTTCTTGCACTGTTATCAGGGGATGAACATGCCTGACCAAGGCTTAAAACAGTCCTAAAATAGCATGCTAGGAACGGATGCTCTGTACAGATGAAAATTCCAAAAGCACTCTTAAGGGACATCGAGCCTTTGACATTCTCCTTGACTCATTTCCATCTTTTCTCAGCAGAACTGCAGACCTACACCTACCAGTGTGCAAAATTCTCTTGAATAAGCTTTTTTTGAGCTTGCGTGTTTTAGAGCATAAATAAAAGCAAATATGACTACAGTAGCGTCATCTGTAGCTTTAGTAGAAAAGGCTATGCAAGCCATGCAGGATTAGCAGTATTGAAACAAATTATGTCATGTAGCTGTAGAGGTATTTGGATCTTCGAGTCTGGGAGTTTATTCTCAGATCTCGGACAAAAAAAGGAACTGACGGCCATTGTAAAACTTAATTCTTTGAGGTAAGTGCAAGATATACTCTTTGAACTTTGCCTTCTCTGATACAAATGCATTAGAAACAAATCTTTTTTCCCGTCCCCACAAGGAACTTCTACTGCCTATGCAGTTCTTTGGAGGGAAGGGGAAAAATAAACCACAGCTGACAAATGTATTATTCATATCACTTCATTGCTGGAAAACCCTTAGCTTCAAGTGAGGTTTGAAGGCAATATGAGAATGTATATAGAAGAGTGAGTTCTGGTAGATTGAAAAAAGGTCACGTCTCCAAAACAGCATGTATGGGACATTTGTTTTCCCCTCTCTGGTATCTTTACAGACATTGTTTTTGTAGGACAATAAATAGATCTGGATCACAAGTGTGAACGTGAAAAATATTACAACATTTTATGAATCTTTCTTTTATGGAGGAAGTCCTAGGAGGCATTCTAGACTGAAGCAAAGGGAAAACCTTAAGAATGGAACAGGATCAGCAGAATTGCACATTTGGAATTTTATTATCAAGAACTTCCAAAGATTTGAGCAAGAGATATTAGTAAACCAGTTGATATTAATGAATAAAGCCAAATACTCTGAAATGTCTAGAAAATAAAGATTTGTGGAATGAGCTTCTGGGCTAGTTCTTTGGCGGTCTCGTTCTGCTTTTCCCGGCACCGTGTCATGAAGACTACCACTCTGCCATTGCAGGATTACTCCCAAGTAGATAATCTTCCTAGGGCTTATTAAAGAGCGTTTGCGGCCAAAATATGCATATGATGTGGCACAGAAATACTCTGATCTCACCACAATTTGCCCAGTAACCTCTGATGCAGACACTAATAGGAAATTAATTGGGGAAGGGAGGAGAGGAAGATGCGAAAAGAGTAGGGGATGTATCACTGGAACAACAGCTTAAAAAAAAGCTTTTGCAGAAGGCAATGGTCTTATGCATTGGAGTATGGTACTTAAAAAGGAGTTTAAAAATCGAGAGTGCTGATCCTGTCTTTGCATAAATCACCCGTCAGTATTATTGCATGTTGTGAAAGTGGCTCCATACTTACTGTAGGCAACAGTTTCAACTCTGCTACTAATGTTGGGATGATACTTCTATGCTGTAATTCTTGGCCAAAATACAGAATACTCTTAGTGAAGGTTCACAGGCAACATTTAATTTTCCACTTTGCTCATTGTCAGTACAACGAGCAATTTTATGACCCAGTTTCCCAACAAACAAACAATGTGTGGTATTTTAACATTTCTCCCTACAATAGATCTTTGGAGAGCCAAAGATGGTTCTGAGCATAGTTGAAGTCTTCAGACATTTTGCAGAGTCCATTCAATAGATCAAGCCCTCCCCAAAACTCTTTGGGCCCTCAGTAACTCTCAGGCACTTCCTCCCTTCTGCTGGGATAGGTGACAGCCTTCCCCCCTGCCCCATTCTCGGGGCGCTCAGCTCTGCATCTTTACCAAATACAGCTTTGTGCATGGAAGCTGTGGATTCACGCATCTGTATCGTAGCTGACCTTTGGATAGCTGTATCTGCAGAGAGAGTTGAATTTAAAAGTGTAAATATTAAGAATTTTAAAAGCAGCAGCTTTCTGCATTTATTCCTTATGAGAACATTATTACTCCGCACTCTAAAATTAATCTTTTTTTTTCAGTTTAGCTTAATCTTTTCTAAAGCATACTAAAATAGGCACTTTTAACACGGAGTAAGAGGGTCCGCTTGGGAAATACTGTTGAGCAACTAATGAGCGCTGTTTTTCTGTGTAGAAAAACAGATCTTGTGTAATTGGTGTTAGATGTTTCCGAAATAAAGGTGTTAGCTTTACAGTTGCTATACTTGGTGTGTGTGTAAATATATATAAATACGATATAATATATATGCTATCTATATGTTAGTATACGCACTAATAAACAGTCATTTGCTTATTGTTTTGCGGTCAGGAAAACAGGTTTTCCCACTTTATGGGACATGTCTGTAGATGGGTGTTTTGGGATTGTTTTGTTTGGTTTTGGTTTATTTTTTCTTTGAGGAGCTTCCTTATTCCCTTTGTAGCCTTCCTCCAGCCAAATTTTCTATACGCCTTTCACCAGTCACCATTGGGGAAAGAGCAGTCTTTGTATTTTCTTGTATTTTCCATGATGCAACTAGGTCATTAAGCCAACCAGCTTCTGTTGTCTGTCAGAGCATTCTGGATTAAGGCATGACTACTTAAAAGAGGCCCAGAAATAAAAAATCCTAGGAAACTGAATTATCTCCCCCTTCTCCTCCCTGACTTGGCTAAGATTTTAATGAAAAGCCACCAAACCTCAGATGAAAACCCTCCAGTTACAAAGGGTGCAAAGGGTACCCAGGTACAAAGGGTACCCAGAATTCTGTTGCTTATTTGGCTTTATGGGTACCTGCAAGCATAAATTCAGGGAAGTTGAGTTTATGTAAACAAAATTTGTGGCAGGGGTTGTTCATGAGGAACTCTTCCTAAGAAAAGAAGCCTTGTGGCTGATGTCACCCCCTGCATCCTTTTACGTGGTGAATCTGTGCTACTGGTTAAGTAGTGCAGCTTCCTGAAAATAAGATCACTGTGGTCTTAGGACGTTTGGCTCCGAAAGCTATTCTGTAGTGGTTGCCAGCAATTGAGAGAACAGTACTAAAAAACCAAGATCTTTAAAAGTTTGTGGTGCTCCTCTGAAAATCTCTTGCTATTTTGAAGTGAATTTACGAATTTGGAATTAGAGGTTAGAAAGTTCAAAAAGTGATCTGGAAGAGCTTGTGTCATCCCCATCCCCCCAGCAATGGAAATGAACCTGTGGGACAGAGGGGTTCTGTCAGTGGTCCGTATCTCACTTCCTTTTCTGTTTCTCATCACTTCCTGACCTGAATAACAAATACAAAGCTTTGGTTTGGAAATACAACCATTTCCCAGAAGAATGATATTTAGTATTTCAAACAGGATGTATTCTGCCAGACCTTTGTGATAACTGCTTTGTTAGTTGCTTGTATCATTTATGTTTTTGGCTGTCTGAGCAAGAGCTGATGTCTGTACATATCGTTACAGCTTACAGGAATTCAGTGCAGGGATGAGCATAGAGACAATGCAAGTACTTTACATAGTTTTAAATAGTTTCTCTTTTCAGTTTAACAAATTTATACTTGGCTGAGGCTCGTTGCCCTAAAAATGTATTTAGATAACTTTTTTTTTTTTTGGCTTAACATTGTCATGTGGCAAAGTCCGTAAGTAGATGAAGCTTTATATAGTGCACTATCTAGAAAAACTACCCTGTGCTGTAATGTATTGTTATAGTTGATGCCATAAATACTTCTCTTATGTTCACTCCTGTCTTTCTGTGATGCAATACTCTTTTCTTTCTGATAAACTTCAAGAATAGTTTGGATATTAATATTGGACAGTGGTATGAAAAATACCACTTAAACAGAGGCTGTTGGAACCAAAAGTTCTGTTCAGTGGGAAAAGCTCAAGTTAAATTAGTTCGTTTCTGCAGATGTGGATCGGGATGAAATGCTGAACTTTCCTGTGAAAACAAACATTTGAAAGAAAATGTTCTTGGAATCAACAATATTTTCAAGGGAAATGGTTTAGACTCCTTCCATTATAATGAATATTTAATCCAGCACATGAATGTCTATTTCAAGAAAAGTTTAATTTCAAAATATAATGTGTATATATGGGGTTTTTTTTCCTGTTAAGTATTTTAATGAAATGTTTACAGTTGCAAATTAATCTAACAGTTGCATTTTTATAGACTCAAATCAATTTTGTTTGTTATTTGTGTGGTCTTTTCCATTTTTTTCTCATCATCAATTTAATAAATTTTGATGCTAATGTTTATTTGAGGGAGGGTTATAAGAATGGTAAGCATACTTACCTCCAGTAATGTTTTCAGTTAACTCTTCTGCAGTTGCGATTTTGGAGTATTTGTCAGCATTATACGTATTTTCTATCCAGTAACCACTAACTACAGGCACCAGATAGCTTACATACAAATAAAATAGTTCTCTCTGTGACTCTCAGGAAATATCTTTGAAAGCAAATACTTCATTTTTAAGTCTTAGTAATTTTAAATGTTCTTTATTCTGTGCTTCCAAAAACATTATGACATATTTCAAACATAAGAACTACAGCTGGGATAAGTAATGGTGTGTTCTGTTAGCTATTGCATAGATTTCTTTCCCCCCCCCCCCCCTGTTCTCCCCCCCACGCCCCACCCCCTCGCGTTTATGCTATGATTGACAAAGGTTAGCATTATCTGGTTTTAGTCTCCTGATCAATATGAATAATACAACATTCATTTTCTAACTATTTATGTACTGCTTTTTATCCTCAGTGGAAATAACTTTGAATCTACAGATGAAAAGCATGCTAATTTATAAAACTTGGATATCTGTCCTAATTTTACAGATGTGGTAAACCAAAGGAATGAGATAATTAATAAGATTGAGCTCTGCAAGGAAGTCAGAAATGGTTTTGCAGCAGACATCACGTGGCCTAGGGTTTGGGCCACAACGGACATATAGAGAGACTCTAGCTCATATCTGAGTGATCCATGCGTCATCTACAAGCAAGGGTCCTTTGTGGAACAGCTGTACAAAATTTACCATGAAAAAAACAGTAAAGTAATATTTGCCCAACAGTTATTATAGAGGTTGTGGAAAAAATAAGTTGGTATCTTGTTTGCCCTTTCCATATAGTGTCAGTGTGTGTGTGTATACAAATATTTTTATAAAGTTTATATATTATTAA
The DNA here is from genome assembly GCF_034638445.1 of Ciconia boyciana. Lineage (NCBI taxonomy): Eukaryota > Metazoa > Chordata > Aves > Ciconiiformes > Ciconiidae > Ciconia > Ciconia boyciana. Next base: position 188,865,823 of record NC_132934.1, read on the forward strand.
GTAGATAATATATATTATTTTTTATATCTATATATACACACACATAAAAATAAAACCCACAGGCATTTTAACAGCAGAGTTCCTTGAATGCAAATCCTTGGATAATTTGTGGTTGTCTTCTTCCTAGGGTTCAGCAAACTCCTGCTTTTGATGGGAGCTTTCTGCTGTTTTGAGGATAGAATGAGACTGTGGAATGACTGTGGAAAAAGAGTACGCTGGGGAGATCATATTGGGAGTGGGCAGTGATCTCTGGGCTGGACCTTACATGGTTGCTGAATCACAAAGGTCTATTTATTTGTTTATTTTAAAAGATATAGTCTGCATAGAAAACCCTTGCATTTACACATTTGAAAATGCAGGACCCTTTGCAGGGTGGGAGGCTGAACATGACTTTTTCAGGCTGCTGCACAGTGTGGTGAGTTGTCTTGCCTAAGATTTGCAGTTTTGGGAAGTTCTCTTGCTACCTGGTGAGGTGTTTGAACACCGGCCAGTGTCTCTGTTTCTGCAGGGTGTGATGCAGCCAGGTGCTGGGTACTGGAGTGTGTGTTCCACTTAAGGCTGTGAATAGTCTAATTGCAGTGAAGCCCTTCAGATTGTTAAAACAGTTTCTTCTAGAAAGAGGGCGTAATTAAATGTAAGCCTTTCAAGGTCAGCTCTTTTGTGCTGATACTCATAAGCGTTACAATTAAATGCTGTTCTGTATTTGCATGTAGAATGGCTTCTACTCAGAGTGCTGTACAGGTACTACGCATCTTAATTCACTAATAGATGTATTAGCAAGGTATGTTTTTTTTGAGAACAGGGCTGCTATTCAGAGGGACCCCAACAGGCTACAGTAATGGGCTGAACAAAACCTCATGAGTTTCAGAAATAACGAACGCAGAGTCCTGTACCTGGAACAGACTCGCCCCTCCATGAGGACAGGCTGGGGACCACCTGGCTGGGAAGCTGCTCTGCTTGAGAAAGACCCAAGGCTCCTGGTGGACAGTCAGCTGGGCATGAGTCACTGGCATTGCTGAAGGCTGAGAGCTTTCTGATCCAAAAAAAGACATTGACAGACTGGTGTGAGTCTAGCAGGGGCCACCATGATGGTCAGGGGCTAGAGCACATGCCCTGTGAGGAGTGGCCAAGGGAGTGGGGCTTGTTCAGCCTGGAGATGAGACAGCTGCAGGGGGTCTTCACAGCAGCCTCCCAGCACCTGGAGAGGTGACTGAAAAGACAGTGGCCGTAAATTGAAAAAGGAGAGCTTCCAACTGGGTATAAGCACAATATTTTTCAATCTGAGGATAACTGGATGCTGAAAAAGTTGCCTGGAGAAGCTTTGAAGTGTCAGTCCTTGGAGGTTTTCAAAACCTGACTGGACAAGAGCCCTGAGCAACCTGGTCAGGCTTCAGAGTCCACCTTCCTTTTGAGCAAGAGGTTGGACTAGAGACCTCCTGAGTGGTTTCTGTGGTGCTAGATTCTACTTTTGAGAGAAACTGAGACATGGTGTTTGTAACTTACTTGAGATGACATACCATCTGTGGCTGAACTGGGAATAGAGTTATTAAATTCTGAGGCTCAGTGGTGCAAATGTGCATGCTAATGAGATCTCTTGGGTGAAAGAGCCATCACCGCTTGGGAAAATAGCCTTGAGAGAAATCTAGGTTAAATCCACATAGCGTTCCATCATACTGATGTCTGAGATTCTGGCAGTTGTAGGAAAAAAGCAGAGAAATTTTAGACATAAGAAGCGAGCGGGATAAGGCAGAGACAGGAACTGGAACGATCAAGGTCAAAAAGGTAATTTAGTATTGATCCATTTTAAGTGGAATAGGAACCTTCTCAGTTCCTGTTTTCAAACATTGATCTAATTCAGGATAAAGTCAAGAGAAATACTGCATTTAAAGTTACAGATTTATTATAAGTTTTTATAAGTATCGTAAATGCAAGTCAGTTATAAGTCAAAGAATGCAGGTAGGGAAAAGGGTTTATTTTGGCAATGTGTAAAAATGAAGTATTTTTCAAAATTGGAAAGTTTAATGAAATGCCATGTTTGACATGCTGTAACCATAAAGGGTGTAGTGATTTTGTTTTCTGAAAGCAAAATGTATTCTGAAAAATGTCCCATATAACCTCTTAGGTTTGGGGTTTCTCTTTTTTTAAAAAATAAACATCCCTCAGGCACCTCTTGCCAGTATTTGTGCAAGCTTTCATCTGTGTGTTTTGGTGTATGACTTAAACTGTTGCACCAGAACACTTCTCCTTTCTTAAAATACTTAAGAAGAATAGGTGTGGAATGCAGAATAAATTTCCATCATTCTAATTTATGAAAATCTATAGGTAAATTAATTAACATTTATATATAACATAAAAAATCCCCTGGCTTCCATCACCTCTTCACTAGCCAAGCTTATGAAAACTTTTTGTATTCAGTACCGTACAGTGGCAATTGCAGATCTCTGTGGCTGTCAGTGGCACAAGAACTTTTGAATTCAGCATCCAGACATTTAAAGACAACACATTTTCCAAGTAGTGTAGGTTTTGTTGAAGTTTCATGGTGGGGGGAGAAAGCAGAAGAATCATAAAGCCCCAAAGCAAAGGAAATAAAGGATGTGTGGAGCTTTATTACTTGTCTAGCACAGACCCAGCACTCCTGGATTTTTTTTTTTAATGATTCATTAATCCTCTTCCCGCATAGTGTTACTTAAAAGCATTAGATGTGTATCACAGAATCACAGAATGGTTGAGGTTGGAGGGACCTTTGGAGGTTGTCTGGTCCAACCCCTCTGCTCAAGCAGGGCCACTTAGAGCCAGTTGCCCAGGACCATGGCCAGACGGCTTTTGAGTATCTCCAAGGATGGAGAGTTCACAACCTCCCTGGACAACTTGTGCCAGTGCTCAGTCACCCTCACAGTAAAAAGTGTTTCCTGATGTTCAGAAGGAATATAAGATGGTATTAAGATCCTGTTGTGCTAATTGCTCTACAGAAAAAGAAAGGAGGGCAGTCCTTGGCCCTGAGTGTTTACAGTGAAAATGCAGGACAAGAGGCACAGAAGTGTTGGTTGGTGGGGCAGGCTAAAGATACAGCACTTCTGTGGCCATAGCCCAGCTCCTCTTCCCGAGAGTGTAGCACACTGATGTGGTGAATGGTTTATCTTGTAGCAGCAATGAAGGGAGGACATGGAAATAAGGTGTGCCCCATGCTCTGCATGTGGCAGAGACCGGAGAACTCTGCTTTGGGATGGGGAAAGATAAGGGAGCCATAGACACAGGATAAGAAGGAAATTATAGGAAGACTTGAAACCACTGGGTTTGGTGGTGAGAGAAGGGAGTTGGGGAATCTTGGAACTGGACAGAGAAAAGAGTAACAATTTGGGGAACACAGTTTGAAGAAAGAGTAAAAGACAGTGTGTGGTTAGTTGTACAATTGCTGTAGACAGCCTGGGATGAGGATATAGTCAAAAGCTGTGCATGTGAATCACCTGAAGAAAGTCCTTGCCTGGTCTACTAAGACAGAATTGTCAGGCCATTTAAATAAGTCTGTTTTTTTTTTTTTTCCTTTTTTCCACTTTCTAGTCCATGTAGGACCAAAGCTAACAATAAAAATAACCACTCTTAACAATACTGCTCCCAAATTAATCAAAGCAGCAGACTAAATAGTTACAGGCTTCTTCCTTCTTTATGTGTCCTCTTTAATTGTTGGCTGCTATCAAGTTTTGGAATCTCTTACCTCAGAAGTGGAAGGCAGTATTTAGGTAAATTGGGTTTACTCACATCAGTTAAGAGTTGCAGGATTACTCTTCCAAGATATGCTTCTTTTATTGTCCCTCTGTCACGTAGCTGTGGATGAACTGCTGATTCACATCCTTTACATTCACTTTACAGTTGTAATTTTCATTCACTTCCTGTAGAGAAATTGAACTCTTCATGTTCCACCATATTTATCTCTAGTTTTATTTCCTGCTCCCCTTTTCTTGCCTGTTTTCTGATTTGTTTTTGTTCTCCCTTCACCTCCATCTTTCCCAATACATGCAGCTACCTTCCCACCCACCAGCACTGATTCCCTTTTTAAGATGATCTTGAGCTGGCTGCTTATATGAATGTTTTTATTCCATGATGGTTATGACATTTGAACCATGAAATGAGTCATTTGATAGACACCTCATTTTTTAATAAAATACCCCCGTTATTTGGTGAAAGGTAGTATTCAACTAATATAGAATCATAGAATCATTAAGCTTGGAACAGACATCTAGGATCATCTAGTCCAATTTCTTTACTGAAAGGGTGGTCAAGCATTGGAACAGGCTGCCCAGAGAGGTGGTGGAGTCACCATCCCTGGAGGATTTCAAAAAACGTGTAGATGTGGCACTTCGGGACATGGTTTAGTAGGCATGGAGGTGTTGGGTTGACAGTGAAAATGACCTTGGACTTTGAACTTTGGAAAGCTCTTGGAATGTGTTTTCTTCTCACTGCTGGATTTCCTAGCGCTGTACAACAGATTTTGCATTTACAATATTGTTTTATAGAACATATACAGATATTAGAAATACAGGAAGAGGTTAATAGTACCAACTGCCTAATAGGTAATTCTGATTAATTAATCTCCTTGGTTATCCAGGCTACGTGACTACAGCAGGCAACACCAGAACTAAGGTCTGGTTTTTATGCTATTCTTTAGGCAGAGAGACTTTGGCCAGATGGATAAGTCCCTGTCCATCTTGACAGAAGAGGAACTGGCAGTGCTGCCACAGAAGGGTTGCAGTGTTCAGATATCAACTGCACATAAACAACCATAGCTTGTTTTCAGGCTTCATCTGGGTATAAAGAATACGTCACTCCTTGTGATAAGCGAGACATCTCTGAAGCATCTATTGTATATAAGAGTCCGTTTTTCCAACTAGCAAGTTAAAAGATCATTGTATTTAAATTCTAAATTTAATTTTATTAGGAAGCATAAAATTGCTGCTTGAGAGGCAGATCAGTATGGTAGCTTTCCAGATTCGCAGCATCTGCCAAGTGAGGAGCCTTGCAAAAGCCTGCCTTAATTTCCCATCTGCAACAAGTAATAAATAGAATACCAGGCTTGGAGCAGTCTTCAGGCAGGAATACCAATGGGAGGAATGCAGAGCTCTTTCTAAATTAAGTTCATTTTAAATTGACTGTCTTTTGGGAGGATTTTCTACAGATGTCAGATTTACAAGTCAGAGCAGGCGAGCCTGACCAACAGAATTCAGTTTATACAGCCGTTGGTCAGTATTTTATTTCAAGACTTTTTAGCCTCCCTCATTAAAAAACACTTTCAGGAAGTCATCATTAACTTCTCTTCTCCCCATTCCACTAATTAAAACTGCAGTTGGTCAATATTTGCCTTTAGGAAGCTCAGTCTGCCCCACTGCATTCTGTCCATCCGTGTGAGCTGACTGGCACGCAAAGGACCTCAGAAGAAAACTGTTCTGAACAGCTTCCAGCCAGTTCTACCCCCACTAATTGTAAGCTTTTATGTATGTGTGTCTGTGTATATATATGTATGTATTAGATGTTATTCTCAGATGCATAATTATGGATGGCTTGTGTATTAAGCTGCAGACATTTTTAGTAATATTTGTAATACTCAGTAACACTCTGCATCTGGTTTCTCTGTGGATCAAAGACTACGTGTCGGTTCTGAAAGACACTTCCCCCTCCTGAAGTTATTTTTATTGCCATCGTATCTATTTTTACATTTGGGCCATTATCTTTTGCATAGGTGCACAACGGTCATACAATATTCTGGACTCCCCACAGCATATCCATCGTATCTGGTTTAGGTGGATTCTTACCTAATTGATTCATATGATTTTTTTTTTTTAAAATCATATAATTGATGTGTCCTTAATTTCTGTAAAGGAACAAGGTCTGATAATCTTATCACCCATTTTAATATGAACTAGACATATGCCTTGTAAGTTTTTAGGCTGCTTCACTTTTATAATGTTAAAGCAATTATATTCCACTATGTACAAAAAGCCACAAGGGGAAAATCTAAGTAATTACCAAGTCTAATAATACACATTTGTGGCTCAGTATTGGAGTTTCTTAGAATAATTTTGTGATGTTACCCCAAACATGAATTTGGCCTTTCTGAAATTCAGCATTTATTTAAAGAAAAAAAAGAAGTAGCATTAAAATTGAACTGAAAAGAGCAAGAGAATATGTAGCCAGTAGCCATTAATAACTGCTAATGTTTGCAGGTTTAAGGGTTATTAACTTTTTTTTTTTTAAATCCACTCCAGAACAGTTAATGCTAATTGTTGTAAATATGTTCTTGTGAATATCTCTCTGTAATTGAGAGGTGCTTTGGTAAATAGTTCGTGGAATCATTTGTCCATCTCCAAAGTGTTTCATGGTTCCAGTAACAGGAGAGTGCAGCTTTACGTTAGCTGCTGCGGTCACTGATGAAGAGATCTTTACTCAAAACTGCAGTCATCTTGCAACTTCTTTGTGAGAAGAAGACTGGTTTGAGAGAATCTTGCCAACATCTTTAAATCTCAAATAAGAGAATTTAATACTTCTCATTTTCTATCTACAGGAAAATTGTTCCTGCAGAGCTTGAAGCTATTCAGGTTGGGAAGTTCTGAGCTGTTTAATTTTAACACTGTAGGATTTAGTGTACAAGTGGCAGAGAGATGCTTCTGTTTCATGTCTTGTCCATGGGAAATAGGCTAATCAAATGTTTTCCAATTAGAACAATCAGCTCATCAAGGGAAACAAGCCAGTATTGGGCTTGCATCCAGTTCCTCCTAAGGCATTTTGCATCAGAGAAGATTAGTTCTGTGGCATCATCTTAAGGTTGAGGATTCACCAGGGAGTTGGAAGTACACGGGGCAGGGATGAAGCAGAAGAGGGGAAAGAAAAGGACCGGAACAGCAATGATTAATTATTGCTGCTCACAAAAGTAGAGAGGCATATTTTTAGAGGTCAATCTTCACCTCAAGTACATGATACTTTATTTTGTGAGATACCTCTGGCAGTGGAAAGCTGACCTAGAGAAGAATTAGTCAGGCTGCAATCTCATGTTGTGCTCTGGCTTCAGAAGCTGGTGCTGTTATCTGAGAACAAAGTGTGGTTGTAACTATGTGGGGAGAGGTGCTAATTCAGCACTGTCGCTCTTAGTGGGGTTCCGCTTTCACTTAGCGTTTTTTCTTTCAGAACATGAGTCACCTGGAAGGAGGGTGAGCATCCGCATCCATCACACTTTCTTCTCTTGCAGTGCGGAGGGTCAGATTTATATAGCAAGGGATGAATTATTCTTTTGGGTCAATTCAGCCCAAACTAAGCTGTCATGGCAACAATACAAAAGCTTAGCCAGCTTAGCCATGGGACAGCTACTAATACGGGTATAATTTAGCTCCAGTAGGTTATTTATAATATTTTAATTTATGTTGGTTTTAAACTGCTTCATGGTGTACTTAGTTTTCAGATTCAGAAGAGGAAATCAATTCTGCATTCTCTTTCAACAGCATAAAATGTTTTCAGTGTTACCTAATGCTTGTGGTTCCTCTGTGCTGAGATGCAGTACTTTCATGCACTGTCCTAAGCAAGAGGCCAAACTGGGCTTGAACTCTTGCTCTAAATTTGGTGTGCTGTTTTCAGTAGGCTATGGACAAATCAATGCAATAGACAACTACAAATACAAAATGTGTTACTGTGCCACCATTAGGGATGCCTTCAGAAATAATAATGATAAAATTTAGCTGCTGGTAGAGAATTAGAGAGTTGTATTAAATGTATTGTTTATATCTGTCATCTCGTGTATCAAAGCAAAATTATTTAGGGTGGAATACTGATAAACTTGCAAAAGTTACTTTCCTTTTTCTGGTTATTTTTGTGGCCTATGCAAAATTAATTTGACATTAATCCCCATTTCCAGGTAGGTGTTCACACTGTGTGTGCCTTCTGCACCATTTCCCACATGCATATTCTGTTAGTCTTTCTGAACTTAGAAAATTATGTAAAAATGGAAGAGGCAGTTATACCACTAATGGATAATTCTGCTTGGAGTTAAAAAAGGTGGTGGGGGTGGTGGTGGAGATAAAGGCAGCACTGGGAAAGAATAAGGATACTGTTTATATTCTTCACTAGGGAATGTTTTGGTATCGTATCCCAGAGCCTGTTTGCTACCCGTTTTTCTGACATTAACTTACAACAGTTTAAATGACAGCTACTTAAAAAAGTTTTGGGTGTCCTTTATGCTTTGAAATATCTAGGGAAATAGTTACCTAATGATACGGGGCAACATAAAAATAAAAATCCTTGTTTTACCTGGTTTAGATTTATAATTGAGATGATTTATAGAAGAATCCACAGTGAATCTTAACCTGACCTGAAAGTTAATTAGATTACCATGGGTATTATGTCCTATTCTCAGTCTTTGCAAACAGCCAGGTTAAAAACCACGCAGCTAGTAATGCTGTAATTCTTTACACTGAATTCCTTAAATAGTTAGTAATGTAAAAACTTTTAAAAGTTGTTACTTGTCTTTTCATTCTGCTTTGTCAGTCCATGGCAACTGTTTTCTACCCACTCTCACACTTTGCCTTGTAATGTATCCCAGAAATGTTGGTTGGAAGGGGCCTCTGGAAGTCATCTGGTCCAACCTCCCTTTAGAAGCAGGATGGTTGCCAAAGCAAGATCAGCCACGGCTTTGTCTAGTTGAGTCTTGAAAACCTCCAAAGATGGAGATTTCACAATCTGATTTACTGCGGTAGTTTGCAAGGTAACGTAAAACAAAATCTGTGAAATATCTTCAGTGTGACTCGAAATATTTCTGAATCAGATTTTGGCAGCCATTGCCTGGCAAAGAAGCTGCATTGCCACTTCTGTATGAAAGATAATTGCAGTGTACTGTAAAGGTGGGTTTCACATCACCTAATTTTAGCTACATATAAATTAGGTACCTAGTTTGTTAACCAAGGAATTTCCCTCTATAATCAGTGAAAAGAAGTCAGTCCCTCCAGAAGGCGACTACTCCCTCTCAGGGATGGTTGGGATGAATTGTTTCAGGAAGTGCCTGTTTCTCCCACCATTTACAGGGAGGGTCCCGTTTCCATTTGGTGTCAGTCTTGCTTAGATGGCTTCGCCCAGGTGAGGGGCATTCCTTCCCATCTGGGCCCAGGCATTGTGGGGACTACACCCACAACTTTGTTCAAGTGGGAAGTCATCCTAATCAGCAAATACTGCAAAAAAAACCACACGAGGCAGAACATTGACTGACAAACATCGCTATCAATGCCTTCTCATGCTCTTCCTCCATTTTCTGGTTTGGGTTTTTTTGTTTATTTGGCTGTAATGATTTTGCCCTTGTCATCATTCTACACTATTGGGTTTTTGGTTGCAAAGGTGTAATGAATTGCTTTGTATTTATTTGAATTCTGATATTTTCCCAGGATTATCATGGCTTGGAAGAGGGTGACTCAAAGATGGGGTTGGGTTGTTTTTTTGTTTTGTTTTGTTTTGTTTTTTTTTTTTCTTGGATATGAGTTATGCAAACACTTGGGGGAGGAGAGAGCATTGTAATGTGGCTGATAGAGGAAAGATTTTGCAAGCAGCAGTTTATTGCTTAGGATGCCTGTGGGGACTGCATGGTTATGCAAACTAGTGCCCCAAAGGGGAAACATCCTGTCATTCCTTTAGCATAACACAACAGCAGATAGAGACATGGCCAACGCTGTCTTAGAGCAGAAAGCTTCCTTAACAACAACTTAAAAAGCATCTTTTTTAATTCCCACTCTTATTATTCTGCCAGCAAAGAGGTGGTAAAGTCTCTTTTGTTTTGATGGAACAGCATAGGAAAGGATATATTTTGCTCTTCTTGTTACCTTTGATCTTTTGTTCGTTCTTCAGGTTCACTTAAATTGCATATACCAAGATAGAAAAGAATCTGACCTTTCTGAACTGACTTCCTTACTCTGCTGTTGTTACATGCAGGTTGCCTGAGAAAGGATATTTTTCTGTCTGCAATCTGTAAAGTGGCTCACTGTGTGTTACTAGGTATCTCAGGAGATTTTGTTACATTTTTCTCTTCCTTAAGACTTCAGTCTGCTGATTCAGTCAGTGACAATGGCATGAAAAGTGACTGTTAGTACAAGTTTTCCTAAACCTCAACTTAAATAGATGTTTTAAATTTTACCAAATAAAATACGTTTTCAGACAGTTGTGATAAAGTGCGTATAGCCTTTTCTAATGGATGCAGTGTTTGTACTTGCTGTGCCTGAAGTAATCTGCTGTCATACTTGTCTTCAGAACAGTGTGTTGAAGGTCTCTCTCTGATGCATTGCAGGACCCTGAGGATGCTGTGCCTGTTGGGCAGAGGAGGGCCTGGTGCTGGTGCATGTGCTTCGGATTGGCCTTTATGCTGGCTGGTGTGATCCTGGGTGGTGCCTATCTGTACAAATATTTTGCGTTTCAGGTAAGTCAAATACATTTTGTTATGGGAGGGTTGCGTTCCTCTCTGTTATGCCTTACATTTAGAAGAGGGAAGAGGAGCAACAGACTAAACCAAATAGCCTTTCTACTTTTTTTTCTTTCCAAAACTTCAGCTTTTCTAAAGGCAAAGTGTATGGCCTGCTCTGAAGTTATCTATCAGCAGAGGAGGGCAGGAGCGAACCTGGCAAATAAAAGGGAGCAGCACTTTTGAAAACCTTACTTTGCAGAGAAAGGATTATATCTAAATAGGACTTGGGTTTAGGAACCCCAGTGGTGTCCTAGATTTTCACCTGCTCTCTCTCCTGTTTTGAAGTGCTGAATACTGGGGGTGGATTAACCCCTTGAAAGCCTCCTTGTTTGACCCCAGATTTCCTAGACACATGTGGTACTGCTAATGCACAGGAAAGGGACTGCTTGTCAAAGCAGTGCAGTGACTCTCGTCCTTCCTAGCCTCCACAGGGATAAGAAATACAGGCCCTGCAGGGGACTTGGGAGAAGCACAGTCAACATGGTTAAACATGCTCTGTCAAGTCTAATCCACACTGACAAGATTAAACCTCTGACAAAATGTATTTTCAGTCTTTAACAAATGGCACCACTGCAAGAGGAGCCCTGTGAAGGCAGTGGTGCCAAGGAAGTGGAGCATTTACCTGAAACATGGGAGATCTGAGTTAAATACTGTCTTCCTCAGGGGGACTTGTCACTGGGCAGCGCTGGATGTGCTGGGCTGTTGCCCAAGTGGTGCGAGCACACCCTCCCTCCTTCAGAGACTGCCAGGGTTGCAAGATTCACAGGGTCAGAAAGGGAGAGTATAAGCAAAATATGAATCCCTCTAGTCCACTGGTTAGTGCACATAATTATAAAGTAGAAATTCTGTGTTCTTGTCCCTGCTACCAGGATTATTTTTTTTCCCCCCATTTTAGTAGCTGCTACTGTGGAAGGCAAAGTGATTCAACATGAGAAATTCTGGCTGAACTTGCAGTTTATACTCTCTTAGGCTGTCAGGTTAACCTAATTTACAGGGGAGCAGTAGTGTTGCAAACGATGCTTAAACAGCATAGCGTATCTTGGTGGATTAACAAGCTCAGAGTAGCTGAAGGCCTGCAGTATTACTAATGCATGTTTCGTCGGTGCACTGGGGTGCTCCACCTTTCACATGCCAGCTAGCTGAAATTGAAAGTGCTGAAATTGAAAGTGCCATTTAATTCAAACATGTGGTACTTGTTTATGAGTCAGATCTGAGTTGAAGGAAATATTCAGGAATTGAGCTACCATTGCACTGAAGATGTGTTTTCAATGTAAAATTCTAAATTGATGGCACGTGCATATGCATAAGTTGTATGTTTCTAAAACTATCTGGTCTATAAATTTTGTATATGACTTCCTCTGACTCAGGACTTTATTTTATGCTTCACTTAGGTAACCTGCCATGTGTACTGTGACAGAAGGACACAAACTGGTTGTTTTAAATTATTTTTATTACCTTCTTGTCTTTTAAAACTGTTGAAAACAAAAAATAATTTATTTTAGAAACTGACTTTCGAAACTTCTGAAGCCTTGCAAAACTAAGCAACTTCACAGAATAATTGAAGTTGGAAGGAAACTCTTGAAGTCATCTGGTCCAACCCCCTGCTGCAAGCAGGACCAAATTCAGAGTTAGATTTGCTTTTTAAAGGTGATTTGGATGATCAGTTTCAATGTCTGAAATTGTAATTATTGACCGCAGTTAAATAATAATTTAATAATAATAATATGCATGCATATAGATGTAGGAACTTCATTGTCTTTCTAAAAATAAGATGCAATTTGCCACAGATAATGGATGCAAAATAGAAGACCAGATTTTAAGAACCTGATTTTGGGATCCTGTTTTCCTTGAATTTAAGGGAAGGACTCCCTCGGTTCAGTACAATCAAGGTTTTACCCATGGTCCTGTTGTAGATAGCAACTGGCTCCTACTTTGGTGTATGAATCAAATTAAAGGGAAAACATTTCATCTAGTCTGACAAGTTTTTCTTCTCCACAGTTGCTTTGAGAATATTAGTTTTAAACTTCTGACAAGGCTAGTGATGTTTTTGTTGCTGGGTTGTTTACTGTTTTTAGCAGGGTGGTGTGTATTTTTGTGGAATAAAGTACATTGAAGACGGCTTAAGTTTACCTGAGCCTGGGGCGGAGGCTCAGAGTGCTCGCTACCACACGATTGAGCAAAATATTCAGATCCTGGAGGAGGAAGATGTTGAGTTTATCAGTGTGCCAGTCCCTGAGTTTGCTGATAGCGATCCTGCTGATATTGTCCATGACTTCCACCGGGTAAGAAATATTTCTGAAGAAGTTGAAAGCATTTAAAACTTGAAAAATGTTCCCCCTCAGTCATCCTGATAAATGTACTCCCTAATTATTGTGGTGGGGAAAAGTGGAGGGTGGAGGAGGCAGCAGAAACGTTTTGATCAGCAGCAGGCTGCAAGCAATTATTAACCGGGCATACAAAATACAGCGTTATACAATCATCATGAGGTAGTTTGTAAACCACCATTTGCAAATACAGTTCTCTTTTTAGAAAGGGAAAAATCTTAGAGCTATTTACTTTCCTTAGTATGGGGAAGTAAAGAGAATACAGTTCTTACTGTGCTAAGTCCACCAAGCCAGAAGTTGACCAACCGCTGTGGTGCCAAGGGAAGTTTAGAAAGGGCTGTCATAGCTTTGACCTCAACTTGCAGGGGCTGATTGCATCTAATGTCACTAGGTATGTTCAAGCACCCCCAGAGGTTGCTCTGGCAGCATAGCTCAAAAACCCCAAAGCAGCAGCAGAAAAGGAAGGAAGCGACCAGCTGACTGACCATGGAAGAGAGCTCATTTTCCAGATGCTGTAAGAAGCCTAGCAGAAGCTAAATTTTCCTTGTGCACCACAGGCTACTGTGATTCCTAAAGGCACTGAACCAGGATATCAAGGCACTTTTAGCTGTTTCTTCCCTTTTTGTAGAAACAACTTTGATTGATAGGAATTGTGGTAATAAATTTTTGGTAAGGCAGCTGATAGGCTTGCAGCTCTCAGTATTAACGACAGAGCTGTAAAACAATTAGAAGCCCTTCTTTTCTGTATCAGCCTGATAGAAGCTGTCTTATAGTGATGAAACGTTCTACAGCTGGTTTTCAGAAAGCTAAATTTCTGTGAACATTTGAAGACTTCACTGAACAGCTTTTTTAAGCAAGGCTGAAAAAGAAGAATAGGGAAGCGTCCTATTTTTTTTATGCAACCTTCAAAGTTTCGAGTTTTCCAGGCAAAATGAGTGCTATCTATCAAATATTCATAACCAGAGTTGGAGGAAAACATTGCTTGCTTGAGCTATGTCATTTAAAAATATTCCTGAATATATTTAGGAAGCTTCTGTTAAGAGTTAGAGCAAAGCCTCTAAAGAGAGAAAAACAAAAAAAAAGCAATATGTAAGAAGTGAATAGGAACAATATAATATTAGAAATTTACTTTTTGATTTAATGGGTTAAAGGCTTTGCTCTAAAGGTCAGTGCAAGGATCATTTGCCATAGGCACAGCACTTACTCCCATGTAATGAGATTAGTTGCACTGATGATTGCTGTCCTGGTACTATTTTGACTGTTGGGCTCATGGTGCTCAGTATTTTATATACGTCCACAGCCTTAGAGCTTTCAGCAGCTTGAGATAATGTCTTCTTTAGCAAGAACAGATGCAGTAAAACACAGCTCAGTGAACAGAGCCATAGGATTCATCAGGATAATTCCCTGGGCTTTTATATATCTGTTTTTATCAAATAATGGCAAATATTGCAGTTCAGGTACTATAAAGATAATAATTCAGCTGTGAATAATCATTAACACTTCGAGTCAGTAGTAGTTTTGAAAATAAAAGGATTTTTGTTGTGTTATCTGTAACTATTTTTTTCCTTCTATATTTTGTTCTTACCAGCAGCTTTCCCCCTTTACACTATAACAAAATAAAAAAGCGTGGAGATTAGAGCAAGGTTTTTGCCCTGTTGTTTCAAAATGCAGGCACTAGGAATAAATGAATACTGTACTTGATTCCGTAACAGCTCAAATACACCTTTGTAATTTCATTACTGTAGTGCATTTGAGCTACTTATTGCCTGCTGCCTTGCACAAATCCCTGCCACAGATTTAAGTGACATCACAGTCTCATCAAGACTGCCTTTTATTTCTGCATTTACCTACCCTCAAATTGGAGTTTGTTGGACAGACTTTATAGTAAACAAAACAATAATTTGAAGACCAACATGAGGCAATAGCAGTTTAGGAAAGTCTGTATGTGAATTTTCTGATGTTCTTGTTATTTTGATTAAAATAAATATTTCCTCAACAGAGACTCACTGCCTATCTTGACCTTAGCCTGGATAAGTGCTATGTGATTCCTCTGAATACTTCAGTTGTTATGCCACCAAAAAATTTCCTGGAGCTGCTCATCAACATCAAGGTATGGTTAAATCCTAGTTTGTTCTTAAGACAGGTAAAAAGGAGAATTTTTCCTTTTTTTTTTTTTTTTTTTTTTTTTTGGCCAGAACTCTGACATTCACTCAAGGCGCAGAAAGTTAACTGATCACTAGAGATCTTTGCAAAGAGATAAAAAAGTCTATAACCTTCTTAGTTAATTAACTACAATCATGAAAGAATTATTAATTCAGAGGAAGGCAAACAAACCTGATTTTAGTCTTTGATGCTACAGATCTGGCTGACAAAATTGTGTAAATGGGGTGTACCTAGTCTCTTTGATAGTAGTGTATGCTTTTTTAAATTTGTAGTCCATTGTGACTAAAGTTTCCATAACGCATGTATGCGCTGGACTGGTTAGCTGAGAGGCTTGAAGTAGATATACTGGGAAATCCTTTTAACATGGGCATTGTTTAAAGCATAGGTCCCTAAGGTCAGCCCCTACTTTGAACTGATCCAGTGGCTTGAGGGTGATGTACAGGAGGTGTGTTGGATCCGCTGTGCGTGCCCAGGGAAATTAGATGTGGCACTATGTGTGATGGACTAGTGCTGCATGCGAGTTCATGAGGCTTCTAGCAGCCTTAAGATGGATCTTCCTGTTTCCACGGCGGGTTTGTAGGAGTGATCAGGATTTGGATTGTACAATTAGCAAAGCCCATTTAAGCAAGAGGGTTTTTAGTATAGCCAGTTTCCTGGTTCTGCAAGCACCAGACCTTCAGAACAAGATTCGTTGTCCTTAAAAACAAGGACCGTGGAAAGGACTAAGATACCACAATCGCTGAACGACCGAACATGAGTTTTCAGTATCGTGTTGTGGGAGCTCCTAATCGCTTCCCAGCAGGGTTTGATAATTGAACACTACTGCCAGGCTTGTGGTGCTGGTGCTGGCTGGCTTGTCGCCACCACGGGGACATGCTGTTCTGTTAGCAGTAGTAACTGGGTGAAACATAATGGCCTGTGAAATTGAGGAGGCCAAAGTAGATAACCTAATGGGGTCTCTTACTAATTTAATATGAATCATCTTTATCTTTTTTTTTAACTCTTACATATGTATGCTTTTAATGCAGATTTAAATAGTATTTACCTTGTTTTTCAGCCTTTTGGTTTCTTTACAGAACAGCAAAACACTCTGGGTGGGGAAGAGCTGATAAGCTAACTTGTGTCTAAGATTTGGGGAAAGTGTTTTATTTTACTGGGCTTTTGTAACTTCAGAATTGTTAATATAATCTTTGGGTTTGCATCTTTCAATCAAGGCTTTGGAATTAGGACTCCAGGAACCATTTTAGCCATTTCTGAGTGGTTTGTGTATATAAATAAATTTTATGTGAAAAATAACTTCACAAGTAAGTCCTCTGCTGCTTTTTTGCTGCCTATTTTGAGACAGGCTATTTAACCACACTTTTCATTTCCTGTACATAAGGATGTGGTGGTGTCTGTAAAACTCGGTGACCCCATATTTTTTTACTTTGGGTATGCTGTTTTGTTTCCATTTTTAGTTTAGACAAATTCCACTATTAAAATCTGTTAATTTCCTAGTTTGTCACTAGTACTAAATCAAATATGCTTGGTTTACAAGTAAGAGGATAACCAGGCATCACACATTTAATTGAAAATCTGTGCAAAAGCAAGCTGTTTTGATCATTGTCCCCAACAGTGAGTGCCCTAATTTTATGAGACATCTGTTTAATTCTCATTGTATTAACAAAAAGCTGTGGGCATTTGATGTCTCAGAAAATCAGGCTAAATGTTTTGTAACTGAAATTTGGGAAACTATTCTGCAGATGCACAAAGTGAGTAAATTTTGTCCCGCAGTCTCACTGGTTGCACAAGGGAAAAAATGTATGAAAATAAAGTGCTCGTTTCAGTCAAATGAGCTCTGAATACATGCAGAGGGCATTTTATGAAAATGGAGGTGCTCTGGGCTGTTTTGTTTTGTTTTGTTTTTTTAAAACATAATTTTAGCCTAAAGAACCACATTTCTATATATTGATACAGTTTGCTTGAATAGGCAGACAGTGAAAGGCCTCCTTTCCCTTGGGAAACAAGGCTGAAACCCAGGTATATTTGTTCATCCACCTCGTTCCCGTTGTTGAGTCCACTGGCCAATTTTAACCATATGCAATGCACAGGATGTCTCAAAGAGGATGAGACTTGTGGCTATCCTGGATCCCAGTGCTGGGTAATTGCTCCTGCAGCAACTGGGCAGAGCAGATTTCTGCACTGAGCTCCCCCTCTTCTTGCGCTCCTGGGAGGGCCAAGAAGGGCAGGTCCAGGGGTGGTCCAAGAGGTCCCGGGAGGTCCTGCACTTTGGAGGGCACGAGCCTAGGAGTGTCCTCGCAGGCTGCCCCAAGTCCTCGGCACCGCTGCCCACCCTGCCGGTGCCCTGCACTGCTGCTTTGCTCTGGGGCTCCCTTGGGACTCTCTCCTGAAATTTGAGAGACCAGGGGTTAAGATACAGTAATTTACAGTGATTTAATTACCAAATAGAGTGGGATAATTTGGGAGTGTGAAGTCTTCCAAGCTCTTATTTAAAGAAGAAAAATTGCTGTTGTTTTCCTCATAGTATGTGCTGAAGAAAATTTTCCTAATTTAAGGTGAATTTTATACAGTCCTTTCTTTCTTCACTGGAAAGAATAGCATTTAATCAACGTCTTCTCAACATGTTGCTTGGACTGAAAAGACAGTCTTGTTTTGCAATGGAAATTTCAAGTTGTTTATTGTCAATAAAAAATATAGTGATCTTTTGCCACAGAAGCTGAATTTGTTTCCATAATAAGTGATCGTTTTCTTTTTAGAAAGCAAGCAACACCTTCTCTACTGCCATAAATTAGAATCACACTAACAGGTTTTCTTAAATGAAGTAATATTTCAGAAAAGTTGATGATTATTTACCAGTGGCAGTATTAGGAAATCGGCTGATAGCTAAGTATGTGCATCTTCAGCTGTGTACAGTGAGGTGTGCACAGAGCTGGATTCCTCCATCATTTCAGCTGTGGCAGAGTAACACTGAAGGAAATAGAAGAGGCTTGGGAAGCCTTTGCGTGTCGTCATGGCTCTTCCCTTTTTCACTGTATTGCCTTAAAACACCTGATATACCACCATGGCTTTCTAATACCTTTCCATATTTTGGAATTATTTCCAAGTGTGGGAGTCGCCATAATAACTTACGGGGCTAGATGGTCTTGTCTTGCATTTGGGTTGAGAGTTGTGACCCACACTGTGAATATATTCAAGGCTTCCCAAACCCTGTGGACTGCAGCTGGAGTATACTGCAGCTGGCATGCTTCATCAGCAAGAGTATTTCCATGTAGAGCATGCTTCTGCCAACTCCTCAGTTCCCACTGAGGTCTGTTGGGCTGTTGTTAATTAAGTGAAAACTTTGGATGATAAGTGCAGGACTGATCTGTGACAGCGGGTGCTCCTGCAGGAAACTTTTATTCTCTGCTGAAGACTGACGTTACTGTAGCAGAAGGGTGGTGGACGTATGCATCAGTGGAAGTTTTGTGACCTTTTTGAGTATAATCATTATGTATTTCTTGTAGTGCAGTGCAGTCATGTTTGCACATTTATAATAAAATTCTGTGGGTAATACATATTTTGAGAGAATTCAAAGAAGATGTCACAGCCATGTTAAAGAAACACATTGCAGAGCGTTTCTTGTGTACTTAGACCACGAAGAGATGGCTTTTGACAGAGCTGTTGTATTTTTGTTTAACAGGCTGGAACATATTTGCCTCAGTCCTATTTGATTCATGAACAGATGATTGTTACTGATCGCATTGAAAATGTGGATCAGCTGGGATTCTTTATTTACCGCCTCTGCCGTGGCAAGGAAACCTATAAACTACAGCGCAAAGAAGCCATGAAAGGTAAATTTTCCTCCTGCGATCTTTTGTGTTGGCAGAAAGTTCAATGCCGCTTGAGTTCAATAAATAGGCTTGATTGTGTTGAAAGGAATGACTCTTATTAAAGCAAGGGTTGCTTATTGCAGTAACTGGCTCTGTGGGCTTAAGTATGTCTGATACTTTCTGTGTAGGTATGGAAATAAGTCATTCTATTGTGCAAAAGTGCTCAAGGCCCCAGTGAGCTAGGAGCTGCTAAAACGTGTGTGTGTGCATGGGTATGTTTTCTGGGGTTCAGGCTTTCATTGATGCTTTTCTTTAATCTTGTTTCTTGACCCACCCCCTCCAAAACAAAAAAAACCTTTAATATATGGGAAGCCATAGCCTTGTAGTCCAACTACAGAATTGCAGGTTCTTCTTGTCATTAAAGCCATCTATAAATTAGTCCACATCTTCATATTTGCATCAGTGAAATGTGAGTAAGAGTTGTCTTCTCAGGAGAATTTTAGTGCTTGGTACTCCTTCATGGAAAATGTTTGAAAAACATCATTTGCAAGAGTCTTGACAAGCTCTTAAATACTGCCTTAAAATTTTCACTTAGATTTTACTCAGACTTGCTGCCTTTTTTTTTTTTTAAACTGTATGTGATGTGCAAGTGCGCACTGAAGCAGTTTAATTGCTTTAGTCATGTTGTTGGACCTGACTGCTTGGGAAAACAAGGAAAAGAAATATGTTTTATAAAAATAGTTTAGAACAATGTTTAAAAATGAAAAGGTCTTAATAGTAAAATCCAGTTCAAAATTCAGTATGTTGATCCTGTGGTAATAAATGATGAGCATAGGTTGGCAGCAAGCATTGGTTTGGCTAAAATTTGGTTAAATTTTGTCTTTCTCCGATTCCAGGATTATGTTGTTTAAATACTACTGGTCCACCCTTTTTTGCCTGTAGCGGTTTATTCCTTTGCTGTACTCGCTCTCACGTCCCCACAAGTGTTTTTACAGACACACAGAGAGGGAGATTGGGAATGGATCTGGATTAAAACTAGCCAGTGGGGGGTTTTGGCAGGCTGGTTTTAACTAAACCAGTACTGCGATTTGGTTCACCCCACCTTCAGGATCATTGCCTGCTTATTGATTATCTAAGTATGAATGTGTGCCTACGTGTGTTTTCTCTGAGAGGGGGATCAAAGAGGGGTAGTTCTGATTTCTGGTGACATCTTATTATAGCAAATGTAAAACTATGATGTCTCTGATGTACCTCATCGCTTCTTGTGTTTACCCTCCATTGTTCTTTACTAATACAAACAGGAATTCAGAAGCGTGAAGCTGTCAATTGCCGAAAGATTCGACACTTTGAGAACAGGTTTGCTATGGAAACACTCATCTGTGAACAGTAATGAGGAATATTACTGTTACAGGAGACTTAAAAATTACAGTATGACCCCACCCTTTGTATTGTGTGCAGTGATTATTTTTTAAAATCTTCTTTTATGTAAGTAGTGGACAGGGCTTATTGCTGAACATCTTCCATGCTTTTCATCTCATGATACATGTAAAATCAATATGTTTTAGTTTTTTCCTTATTTTCAGGTGTGGTGTTCTTCTTATATTTGAATAGCAATTGTATAAAGACTTAGTTGCTAGTGCATTTCATGTGATGAATCTTGAATACTAGGAGGAAGAGAAAGTCTTTGAAATATCTGCCAGTTTTTAATTAAGTAAAATTGAAAAGAATTATTAATGTACAAATGGACTGCAAGAGCTACTTCTAACTGTAATATTATCTGCTATATAGTTTGTTACAGCATATAGACAAACCTGTATTTGACTCTCCCTAACAAAGTGCAATTTGTTTCATTTTTAAAATATTGTCATATTTACCTTTTTAGATTGATTTCTGACTTGATGTTTTAAAATGGCAAGTGTTTGCTGTAACAATCTTTTAGAAAATTAAGAAGTAACTTATGTTACTAACTTGTATATAATCCATGTATGTGCAATGGAAAATAAACCTTATAAACCCGTTTGTCTAAAAGTCTTGTGTTTTCTTTTGCTATTACTGGTTTTTTTTTTAGGGGAGGGGACTACAGTTAAATTTAGAGTTAAAATTAACACTTTTTACTTGCAGTGCTATTTTTAAAAGTGAGAAGATAGAATAGGTGAGGCCTGAGAAATGAAATATGAACGGAGAAGCATGTTTTTCCTGTTCCTTTTTCATTTAAAGGCAATATTGTGCTGCTTGCTTAAATTCTGGGTTGGTATTTCCACAAAACGTACAATGAGAGTGGAGATCCAAAGCTGACTTAACATGTTAATGTCTGAAATCCCTGTCCTGAGTATTTGTCAAATGATGTACATGATCCTAGAGCGTGCCGAGAGTCAGGCTGACCCAGCTGAGAGCCAGGAGTGTTCACAACATGCAGGACTTCGCATTTCCCGTTGTTGAACTTCATGGCATTCCTTTCAGCCTGTGCCATTGAGCTTTGCCAGTTAATCTGGAGCTAGCTCAAATATCGCTAATACCATTCTGTATTGCGCCATTTACACTTAAAACTACTATTCTTAAATCAAATTTGAATTTTTTTTATATGATTGGGATCTTTGTAATGGCAACTTTTGTAGGGGAGAGTGCAGGATAAGATGTATCGTAGTACCTGCTGTTTTGAAGCTGGTTGCAAGAAAAATTACGGGAGAGAAAAAAAAGAGAGTGATACTCAAAAACAAGGCTGGAAAATCTCTTCCAAAATCCACTTCTAAGCTTCCATAATATGAGAACTAACTTGTCTTTCTGACCAAATTTTGAGCATTGATTCATCGGGAAAGTAGGAATGTTTAATAGAATATTTGCATATTTATTTGCAAAAAAAATACTGCTTAAACTAATTTTTAAATAATACACACCATAGGTGTCCAAATCTTTTGTCTTAGGTTAATTCAGTCAAGAGGCTTTGGACTAATCTTATTTTTTCACCTTTTAAAGGATCTTTTCTTAATATAGTGGGAGGATGCTTTACTGGTTTGGAGCTATTATATGATTGTAAACATGCTATCATCCAGCTTCCTGCTATTGTGAATGTTTGGATCGAGATAAAATAATTTGTTTTAAAGGAAGCTTCTTAAATACACAATACTTTTTTTTTTTTTCTTCATCTCCATTTGGCTTAATTTACAGTTTAGTCTTAGTGTAGGTGCATTATATATAAAACAAAAAGTATAATTGCTACTTTTCAAAAGCTGGACTTTTTAAATCCATTCTTGATGGTGCATTGCAGTCATGAACATCAAATAAAGCCTCACGTAGATACAGGTTAGATGCTCATGTATAAATGATATTTACATAGCTACACTTTGGTATAGATGTAAGCAAGCTGGAAAATCCGCTGGGAAAACTTTAGCTACAAACATTCAGGATGTTGCAATTGTGTGTTTGCAATAAAGGTCAAATATATGTCAGGAAAGGGTTACTGGTGCGTTCTATGACATGAGATTCATGCTGAAGTACTTTTAAGGATGTTTCCTACCTTTACATGAGTGTATCATTCCTGTTTTCCTTAAGTTGACATGAAACTTGCTTATTTTTAAGTAAGCCTCGCATCATCTTTAACTTGTTTTCAAAATAAAACTCAATAAGAAACTTGGTGATCTGTGGTGTGTCCTTTAATGGAGACACCAGCAAATGAGGCTGCTGAAGGGTTGTCAGAGGGGGGGGAGAAATAGATTTGTTCTTATAGACAGGAGGTTTATATGATCATGCTGCATGCCTGTGTCCCTAAAACTTTTGAGCCCGTTGGATGGCAGAAAGAAATTTATTTCTGTCAGTAGTGTGAAAATAAGTGTGGCGAAGGAGGGAGAAACTTGCGTGCACTGAGGGAAAGCTCCCAGGGTGTGCTCACCTCTTATTAAATGCCAGGCAGTTTGCATGGGAAGAAGACCTAAAACACCCTGAGTGCAGGAAAAGCTCTCATTGGAACTTCTGCCCTCTTAGACAAAGTTGATGAAGCACGGGACACAAATCCATGGAAAAAAATAGCTCTAGGAGCTGCTTGGGCTTTTTTCCTTTTTTTATTTTTAAATAACAAAGTATAATGAACAAACATAGCTGTGCTATACTGAAGAAAGCCACATTTCTAGCCCAATGAATTCCAGAAAAGGGTTAGTATAAAAATGACCTCACTGGACAATTATCTTTGCCAATATTTTTAAAACTCCTTGTAAGAAAGAAAATGATTCCTAATGCTGAGAAACACTTTGTCATTGAAGTAGCAAAATCAAAGAAGTGCCACTGTCCTATGCCACCATGTTTATTTGGTGGAAGGGGTTGTGTTGCTCTCTCATGAGTCCCAAACAGCCTCTGCTGTTCAGTAGGTCTTTGCATGTGTAAGGGTATTGTCACTAGTTGATGTGTATGATCTGGGCTTGCAAAGCATGATAAAAGCTCCGAGTCTTCCCTTCTTCTCTAGTTGAAGTCTTGCAGCTTTAGTAAAGAGCCATGGGGCAAGTTTTGGCATGAAGAAAATACTGAAGGCCTGCAGGACAGAAAATGCAAGAGTTTGGTTATCTGGTGGAAGGAGAAGCAATGCGGACAGATGTGTTGCGCTTGCAGAGACAAAAAGCAGGGGCTGGATTCATTTATTTGAAGATTGTTTCCAGCTGAATCAGTACCATCGGAGCCAACAGAGTTTTATCAAAGCCATCAACTGAGAGTAGCGTTGTCCTCTGGAAAGGTGGGTATGCGCTTTTGTTGGTATGAGTTGTATGGGAGGATGGAAGTCTGATACGGCTGTGTTAGCAGAAGCCTGTGGTTTAGAAATATTAGCAGAGCTGTACTCTTACTGGCATTGTTTGTTCTAGTTGTAGGAGGATATTTTACTGTCGTGGGGGAAGCAACGTAGAAGAGCTTACAGCATTTTCATGCTATGAGTTTTGCTGGAATACTATACACAAATGTTTTCACCGAATTAGGGTATTTGACTGCCATGCCTTGGTAAAGAACGTCATCATCTTAGGCTCACTCTTAACAAAAAGAAAAAAACAAGATCACAGGTAGATATAATTCAGACAAATTCATGTCTGTTAAAATTAATTTGATTCCTATTCTCAGGAATCAAATACTTCCAGTAGAGTGTATTCTGCTTCTTGTGAGTTTAGGAAATCTTGGAAGAGGAGGCATGGGAAACATCCTTGCTGGGGAGACTGCCAGCAGCAGGACAGGGTGTTGCCCATGCCGGAGCACGCTTTCTCACGCGGAGGGAGGAAGCAGAACCTGGGACTGAGCAGGACAGGAAGGGAGGGATTGCAACGGGGTCATTAATGTGGCCGTGTAATTGCAAGCAACAAGAGGGTGGTGGTTTGTTTGTTTGTTGACCTTTATTTCATTATCAGTTGGCAGTACCAACCAAAATGAACTGCCCTGCAGAGGAGGTGCAGGATGCCCTGCACACCCCAGGGGCAGAATGTGTCTGGGGTTAGAAGCACTTTGCCTGCTGGGGACACACAGGACAGTACCTGCGTGACAAAGCATGTGGTGGGATGCAGCTGTGCATGTAAAAGCATGTTTTATACTGATGTTCGAACGCCTTCCACAAGGAAGGAAAGCTGTACCGGGAATTATTAGTTTTTTCTGATGTAATTGCATTTGATAAATTGCATCAGTCAGGGATTTTAATTTTTAGTACCCTGGTCCTCAGTGCTAGCACAAATCTGGGGGTTTGCATATAGGCATCATATACATGCACATGTTTCTCCATCCAGCAACAATAATCAGTGTCCTTTCAGATCCCACTAAGAATTTGGTCAAACACTTTATTGACAGAGATTCCTGCCTTAAACTCATCACTGCAGTATCTGAGACTCCAGCAGTACACAACATAATGCTCTGAGAAGAGCAAGTCACAGATGTGTATAATGTGCAGCGAAATATATTATTTTTATTAATAATGTGTGTACATATAGAGAGAAGCTTTGAACTGTTAGAGGAGGCAACATCTAACAAATACCTCTCTGTTTAGAGAGAAATGGGTTGAGGTTTGTCATGGTCTCTATGGATTTTACATCACTGTAGAAATACTAAGTTTTAGAAATAGTTTTTATCCTTCATATTTTGAACTGAGTCTTTATGTAGGATACAATGATATTGGGGGCCAGGCTCACCAACAAGGGGTACAACCAGCCAGTTTCACCCCATCACGCCCGTAAACCATTTCCAGCTTCAAAGGCAGAGCTGATGCCAGTGGAATTACAAGGCAGTGTTACCAGGGGAGGTCATGCTGGGGAGTGGAAAAGGCCTGGTTGAAACCATGGCCTTAGTGTCCCTGAGGCACTCCTGAAGTGGGACCGTCACTTAAGTCTGTCTGTTGGTGCTCCAGAGAAGTCCTTTTTAAGGCCTGGGGCCTGTAGGGCAGCAGCTGGAGAAGAGCTGGCCCACAGGGAGCCAGGGCAGGTCTGTCACCTCCTTGCTGCTGTTAGCACTTGTGCTGGGGCTTTGAGAGGGGCAGCTGAGCTCCAGGTGACACTGATGGCAGGGGGCTGATGGCTCCTGCGCAGCGCAAGGGATGCCCGCGCACAGAAAAGGCTGGCTGGGGGAGGTTATGCCCTCCCGTCACTTGCCCTGGTAAATTCTGCCTGTTACAGGCAGGTAAATGGGGTGTGATTTGGGCAGACAATTTTATAATCTGTGAATTTTACAGCCTATGGGCTTTATTCAAGCAAAAATTCTGCCAATATTTAGTACTTGGACTAATATCTAGAAGCGCGCAATTTAGTAGGTTTAGTAAATACATTTCTGCCATGCATCTCCAGAAGAACTGATTTTATTATAATTGTAACTTAAGCGGCAGAGGGCTGGGATAATGTAAAAATAAGCAGCTAGTCTTGGTAGACCATGAGGTGCATTTAAATGGTTTGCCCATCACAAATACCTAATTTTAATGAAAACTAAAAAAGTAGCAAGCTTCTATCATATCTGAGCAGTAGGAGTCAAAAGAAAAAGGCTTGGTTGCATTTGCGATGAAAGCATGACTTCTATTCCCACCGGTAATTACCATGAAACTATAGCAACAGTTTTAAGTGAAAAAATTAAGATAATAAAATTACTTAAGATTGTTTAGCAGCTGGAAACAATGAGTCAGGACTGCCTGACTGGGCAATGTTTCACAGACTGCCATCTGTCTATGACCTACGCTTTAAAAGCTGTTGTGGCAAGATGTTTAGAATAAAGATATTGTCAGGCCAGATGAGAAATTATCATTAATACTTTATTTGACCTTGCAGTGTTTCATTTCTTTTTTTTTCTTCCCAGTAAGAGCTGCTTTCTTCTTTCCTTTGTCGTTTTATTCCAAAAGCCCAAAGGCTCCATTTAAAAGAAAATGTTTTAAAATACAGGATTACAACATTCAAATCAGTATATCTTAACAATGGGGAAAAAAAGGTGCAGCAATTTACACATAGTTTTACACATGCATGTGCCTTTCTTTGGGAGGACATACATACATGTTAAGTCTTCTTACTGCAGTTTAGATGTAGTTACTACATCTGAGGCTCCGGGATGGACGATTATTGTAGCTCGATTCATCTGCTGCTTCCCTTCTTCTCCCTCCAGTTGTAACTTCACGCACTCTGAGATTATTTTTTGGTTGTACCTGCTTATGGAGGGGAGCCCTAAGTGCCTTGCTTGATGAAAATGTGCATAAAATTTGACTTGAGAAGATGCTTGGCACACTAACAATTTTAGAAGATTAGTATTCACGCTGAGGCTGGTTGTCAGCTCTTTAAAAGAATATGATGTTCCCTAAGCACTAATGCACAGGGGGTTATGAGAGCAACACAAATTCTTTGCCTATCATTTGGATGATCTAGGGCCTGGCTCTAAAAGCAAGTTAAAGCAGCTGTGAGCGGAGCTACCCAGAGGGGTGTGTTTCCTTCTTGCTGACAGCTGGGAGGGTCTCTGCTGGCTCTGACCAAGTTTTCTGAGATGCTTTGCTCTCATTTTAAATTCTTCTGTGTTCTTAAAGCCAGTTGTGAGGGAAGGGCAACAGACTCATCTATGGTTTAGGGTTTTAGCTTAATTTTCCAAGCTGGTAGATCTGCCTAGTTGTTTGTGGTTCAGCTGTAGATGACACGCAGTCCTAGATGCCGAACCTTCCACAGCATCTGGTATCATCTGATTAGAAGAAGTATCTTAAATGTGCTTAGAAGCAGGGTAAAGTTACTGTCATAGTTTTGCTGGAATCATAAGGAATGTCTAAATCCCACTACAGTCTACAACTCAAAACATTTAATTTGGCATTTATGTACCTTGCTTTACCTCAGAAATCCCATGTTCTGTATTCACTTTACTGTAATTGGTTTAATTCTAATTAGGAACCAGAAAAATACTGTTCTGTTTTTAAATGAGTTAATGAATATAAAGAAAAAGCTTGAACAAATTAATAAAGTGTGTGAATCTTAAAAATACTGGTGAATTTTTATTGCATACCAGTTGTACTCATGTTTTTTTCTTTAAATCCAGAAATTTGACAGCAATCTCACTAAAACTAGTTGCTTTACAGACGAATGATAAATATGTGCATGTATTAAGAGTCCTTACATACAAAGATTTTGCTTTTTCTAAAAAATATGAAAGGAAATGTGCTAATTGGCAGCAGTGATCTGCCTTCTAAACGTAGATAAACGATCGCAGACAACAGAGGAGGTTTCTAAGATCTGTGAATTGGGACACTGGGAGTTTGAATCTCATTGGTTCAAAATCTAGAAGATCCCTGAAGACTAGAGAATTTCTTACATTAAACATAATTATAACACACAGTGTTAAAAGTAGTATTTTAGTTAGGACTTGGGTGAATGTCAGATTGGGAGACAGCCAAATTTACAGGATTTGTAGCTTCTGTCCTACTCTACACCTGTGTAGTTATTTATTTTTCTATATAGGTCTACGGTTCTTCCCATGTCATAAAGAAGATGTATCAACTGCCTCCAGATTGTCGAGTGCCTGAAGTATCAGAAATAGCCCGGCGATAGTCTCCGGGGTACCTGACGGACCCTGGAGGATCTCTCACGCCCAGGCTGCAAGTGTTCATTTTGTGAGGAAGTGGCGTTGCCCACCTCGCCAAGACGTCCTTTCTCCCTCCGTCACCTGCCGCCTACGCCCGAGACGGTCGGATGCCATCGCTCCTTCCCTCGCTGCGTCCTCAGCTTTGACTCACTTCAGCTGTAAAACCGAGTCTGGGAGGCCGAGGGACGCGGCCGGGCTCAGGGCGGCTCGCCCGCTATCTGCCGGCAGTGCGGCCCCGCCGCCACCTCAGGGAGCGGAGCCCCGCCCCGCCCCGCCCCGCCCCGCCCCGCCCCGCGAACCACCGCCCTCGCGGCGCGGGGCGCGCCCGCGCTCCAGTTGCCGGGACGCAGGCAGCGGAGCCGGCTCCTATTGGCTAGCGGGAAGAAAGAAGCGCGTTCATTGGCTGAGCGGCTGGCGCGGGCAGCTTCTCCTTCCGGGTTCCGAGCCGGGCCGAGCCGCTCTGTGTTTCGGGGGCGCGGTCGCCGCTCCCCGCCGGCGGGTGGGGTGGGGGCGTGTCAGCCGGCCCGGAAGTGGCGGCAGAGCGGCTGGCGGTGACGCAGTTTTCCCGCGGTTTGGGCGGCGGGGAGGGGGAGGGGACCGGTAGCCGGTGGCCCGTCGTTGCTGTCGCCCGCGGCGGGCGCTTGAACGGCGGGGCCCAACGGCTGCCCGCGCGCGGGCCGCCATGCCGCCCAAGCCCCCCCGCAGGGCGGCCGCCGCCGCCAGGAGCCAGCGCGCCAGCCCCGACAGCGGCTCCGCGCCGCCCGCCGCCCCCCGGTAAGCGCCGTCCGGGCCAGGGCCGTTCTGCGCGGGCCGGGAGCCGCCGCGGCGGGGCGGGCGGGGGGAGCGGCGGGGCTGCCCCGGGGCTGCCCGAGGTGACGGGCCCGGGGCGCTGCTGGGGCTCTCGGCGCCCGGGGGTGCGGGTTGTGCCTCCTCCCGGCTCTTCTGCGGGGTGGGGCGGTGCCGTGCCACCCCGGGTGCCCTTCCGCCACTGGTGTCCCCTCGTAGCGCTGTGGTCCGGGACGTAGCCGGTGTGCTGCACGGACTCCCCGCTAGTGACGCCTTGTGCTTTTCCTAGGCTCGAAATTGGCGAAGCTGACTTCGTTGTCCTCTGTGATGCTCTGAAAGTGTCGGAGAGGGTGAGGGAGAAAGCATGGAAGACGTACGAGAGCTTATCGGCTGTGGATGGAGCTCTAGTGAGTACCTGCTGCTTGTAGCTCAAACCTCTGTTGTCGTGTCTGTCCTGTGCCCGAGCTGAAATGTTAAACTGTAACTTTGCTGGACTGGGGGCCAGGTGTCTTGCAGCCAAGGCCTGCGACTTTGTTTTTTCCAAGTGCAGTTAGACTGAAGTTGGATGTAGCCACATGCATGTCTATATAAACTGGTTTCTATATATCTCCCTTTTTTGTTAATGTTTTCCAATAAAGGTATGGACTCAAGAGTTCTTTTAGACTACTAATAAATGACAGCAGAAAACAACTCTCTGTGATCAGCTAATTCTTCAAACTGCAAGTTATTTCAAATATGTCTGAGTCAGCTTTATACAGGTCAGCTCATCGTGTGTTTCTGTCTACTTCTTCCCGCTGCATCCTTCTTTATGAGGCTGCAGGAAGGGCCTGGAGAAGACTATTGCAGAGAAAGGCATGTTTGTATGTTAAACTCTTTTTTTTTTTCTACTGCATAACGTTAATCTGTATGTACTTATCGTTGAGGTATTTCCGTTCAAAGTTAGTCATTGGGCATGTGTAAACAGATTAAAATGTTATGCCGTTTCCTGATTTTCTTTTTCCCCTTCTTCTCAGTGTATTACCGCTGACTCGGAGAACAGCTACAATAAAATTAAATTATGACCGAAGCTTTGTTATACAGACCTGAATTAGATTTAAAATACCTAGCTGGGGTATTATTGCCACTGTGTGGGCTAGCATCCATGTATTTGTTGTGACTTCAGCTTATTCGCCTGCAACTTGAGCTGACCTGCCACAGCTATGCTGTCACTAGTAATACCTTGTTGGCTGTGGTTTTTAAACCACAGTGTGGGTATACCAGCTCTTGATGCATTTGAGTTTTGCAACACAATACAGTAACAGTGTGGGAGAGAGACTGTGTACAGCTCTTTCAGTAACAGATATAATTTCTGGCCATGGATGTTCCTGGGGAACATTTACTTAAAAGCATAGTTGAGCTCCTCTATATGAACTGAAACAGGAGTAGGCAGTTCTATTGAGTGAAAAAAACAAGGCAGGTTTGAGAATAATTCTGCAAATTTCACTTACAAGTGAAATTTTCTTTTCACTGATCATTACCTAGCAGTGGCCAGATAAGACACAGGGCATTTGCAACCCTGCTTTTCAGCATCTGAAGATGACCTCCTTTACCTATTCAGAAGAGGGCAATGACTAGGTCTTCATTATGATGTATGGCTGATATTTATTGTCTTGCAATTAAGGGCCATGCTAAGAGCCTTTCAGTGTATAGGAAAAAGTCTACATTACATTGTGGTTCAATCCAAGGCCTTTTCCTCAAACTTTCTGATGTATCAGCAAGGTGTTGAAGTGAGGAAGCTGGCAAGCATGTGCCTCCACAGGGACCTGGCAGGCACTGGAGTTTGCTACTTCTAGCTGAGACCAGTGCAGGCTTCATTTGAGTGTGAAGTCAAGCAAATTAATGGCCTGGCTGATTGCTGCTTCTCTTTCCAAGTCAAGCTGTTATCATGGGGAGCAGGGCTTCTCAGGGTGACTTTCTGGTTCAGGTTGCCAGGGACTCAGGAGGAGGCTGTATTTAAATGCCCACTCCTTTCTCCCCTGTGGTAGAGGTAATGTGTTGGAGGGGCTGTCCCAGGGCTTGTCCTGCAAGCACCAGCTGTGTTTGTTGTAATCAACGTGGTTCATTGCAGACCTGTTCAGTTCTGAACTAGAACAGAAGCTGCTTATGTAGCAGCTTTCTGTTCTCAAGCAAAAAGGGAAATAGCAGGACACTTCTGTTAAACCCTGTAGTTGATTTGACTTGAGGAAGGTTAAATGATCAGACCACTGATGGAAATAGAGGTAGCATCTAATGATCCCACTCTCAAGGCATTTACAGAGCATAAAGACCTGCAACCTTACTTTCCTGGCACACTGGCCTTGTTCTTTGTGGTTGATCTCAGAATTGTGCATGCCAGGCCTCTGAGGATGTGCGGGGGACTTGTAGCGCTAACTAGCAAGTGGTGTGGCCCAGACATAAGGTACTACAGTAACTGGCAGAGATTCAGGGTGCAAATGTGGGCTTTGACCTAGTCTGAACACCTGCTGTATCCTTGCTCAATGAATATTTAGTGACTTAAAGTGAAAACATCTGTTAGGATTGTCCTTTTTGGGTCACTTAGGGTACATGTAATCATGTGCAAAGAGACTCTGCAAACAATGTATATGCAGCTTAAAAGTATAAAGCAATTATTTTTGGCACATGCACACAAAAGATTGCTAGGATGTAGCGACCTATCAGTCTAAGTGTGCCTGCACTTCAGTGAGACACCCAAAGAGTCTTTGCTGGCCCGGCCCACATCAGTCAGGAGGAGAAAGGTTGGTATCTGCTGCTGCCTGGAATGAATCCTCTGCGCCATTACCTGCTGAAGCCACTGGCACCACCAAAACTGGTTGATTCACTGCTTTTTTTCCTTCAGAATGTCACACCTTTCCACATTGATATTTTTTGTTTTCGGTCTTGGAGCTGCTAATGATCCTGCTTCTCTCTGAAATGTCTTATCTTGCATAGCTCTGCACTGTGGTTTGTCTTACAGTGCTCTCAACTTACCTGTTTCCGCAGCAATTTGAGTCAAGGTTATATAGCTGCACCCTATCGCAGCTGGGCCTTGAGTCCTTGAGACGGCTGAACCCCTGTGAGAGGTGTGGAGGAGGAGGAGGAAGGTGACAGGAGAGGGATGGTTACACGATCTTTCTGGAAAATTGAGGCTGACTTGTAGTTGGAAAAACTAGACCTGCAGAGAGAGATTGTTCAAACCACTACAACTGTCTGTTAAATATGGTGGTAAAGTTCTCCTCTACAACAGCTAGAGTTTAATTACACTCTTCTACGATAAAATCATAACTTGAAATCTCTCAGACAAAACCCCAAATGGTTGTTCCAGAAATAATGTACTGAATCCGCGCTGTTGGTATATGGTGTGAAGGAAGGTACCTGATGCATGACCAGAAAGATGTTTTATTTTAAAATTCTTTTTATATCTGGTGAACTCCTGCAAAAGTTTATTGTAAACATGGAAGCATATATATAAAAAAGAACTTTTGCATTAGTGTCATACAAAGACACTTGTTCTTTCTATAATTTCTCTTGTTTACCAAACCAAGCTACCTAGGTAAACAAAATGTTTGTTTTAGAGTTGTAGTTTTTACTGTCTTAATTTCAAAACTCTTACACACCAACACTTGTTGGCTTAAAAATTGGCTCTGATGCTTGTGTCTCTTGTACTCTTATTTTTTTCTATAACTGTCCTGAAATCTGTATTGTTAACCAATAGTGCCTGTACACTCTAGATGGAGTAAATAGATTTAGTGGAATTACTAATATACTTTGAGCAGCATGTGATTGTTGGTGTAAGAAAGACTAGGAGAGGTCCGGAAAGCCATACTAATACTGCTAGGAAAAAGTTCGGGGCATTTGTTATGTCCTGCTACTGTTTGTTTTGGTAAAGAACAATGAAATGAGAATCTGAAGTAGAATATTGGGTGATGTAAGCGGGAGAAAGAAACTTGAGTGAATTGTTGCTTCATATATTGGAAAGAACCAATGTGAGGAACAGATGACATGGTGACTAAATTGGAACCGAACTTCTGCAAAGAAAATTGAAGTGGTTTAGGAAATTGATAGAAATGGGAGTCTGCCAAGGACCTTGAGGCGTAGGGTCTGGTGTGCTTCAACCTCATCAGCCCAACTTGCTGTAGTATGTGGTGTGTGGATAGGAGCTTCATTTTTTGTTTGCTGTTCATAGTGCTGTTTGGGAAATGTGGCCCACTGTTGTCCTGCTGCTGCTCAGCTGTTCAGACTCATGAATTCCTGAGTCATTTTTATCAAGTGTCTGTCTAACCCACTATTAAAAAATTCTGGTGATGAAAGATCTGCAGTCTGCATAGTTAGTCCTTCCTAGTTTAACTTTCTTTGTCTATGATTTTTTTCCCCAAGTGCTACACTAATCTGTTTCTGGGTTATAATTCAAGCCAGTGGTGATTATTCTGTACCCCAGAGATGTGAGAATGTATTATTGCTGCCTTATCTTTTTCCCCCCAGAAAGTCTCTAGCATCTGAAGATGTTTCTGTCATCTTTCCTTGTTTCTAATTGCTCATCTTATGTTCTGAAATTTTCTCCAACTGGTGACTTACAGTGGTATGCAGATACTGCAGAGCACTTGATTTGCGCAAGAGTTGAACTATGTTCTTAGTGAAGAAAACTTAAAAGATGAACTGTAGCTTAAGCAGAGGAATGAAATAATGACTTCTTAAATACAGCAAGGTTGCTCTATATAGACCAAAAAGTTAGTGATCAGCAGGTCAAATGTTCCCAATCCATAAAATTTCACATTTAAATTAAATCAGTTCCTTTTGGTTGTAGTTTCTTATGAAAAAGAAAATATTGTAGTTGGTAAACCACCTCATCCTCATGTTAAAAGGCACACAGAGGCTTCTTGCTTTTGGCAAAAGCATGAAACACATACGAGCTAATAAAGTCTTTTCTGTCTAGAGCTTTGTCTCTTTCTTATAGAACTGCAGCTAAACTGAACCTGAATCCACTGAAGCTTTGGATGGATGAGCAAAATTACAGATATTTTGGGATCGTCTGTTAATTAAACAAAACCCAAAGAGCTACTCAAAGTCCCAAAGCAAACATAAATCATCACCATGGCCCCTTGCTGGTGATGTTCAGTATCTTAGTAGCAGATGCATTGCATGTGTGTGGTGTGCCCTTGCACTTTAAAAGCATAGCTAACTGGCATACGGTTTCTTTTTTTACTTATCTGCCCATCCTGGGGAAAAACTGATGTCCCCTCCAGTATCGCTACATGCAAGAAAAGTGTAATGGGAAGTTTTCATATCAGAAGAACTATTTTCATCAGGTCAATACTTTCCATTGACTTCCATTACTTTTAGCTAGTATTATATTT
The DNA here is from genome assembly GCF_034638445.1 of Ciconia boyciana. Taxonomy (NCBI): domain Eukaryota; kingdom Metazoa; phylum Chordata; class Aves; order Ciconiiformes; family Ciconiidae; genus Ciconia; species Ciconia boyciana. Next base: position 188,899,793 of record NC_132934.1, read on the forward strand.
GAGTTTGATTTAATCTGTTGAGAACTAATAGTAATCTTCCATTCCAGACAATGTTCAATAGAAAATTTGTAACCATTATTGCTGAAAAATGGAGGATCTAACTGTCTTTACACAGAACTTCTTATACGAATACAGTGGGCACTGTATTCACTTTCAGAATTTTTTTTTTCTAGGAAATTCTTCCTACAAGTCTTAATTCTCATCAGTTTTCTATTGTGAATGCTTCTTGATTTGTTTTCCCTGCCATCTTCCCCCCCCTGTAATCATAAACATATCTGTGAATGTTTCTTGTACCATCTAGCTAGTTCTCCATATTGATTAGGACGTGGTGGCTGAGGTTTTAGTAAGCCAACAAGTTCCACATCTTCCCCTTCAAAAATCAGGTTTTTGGCATTTGCAGTGTGACATCTTATATACCATTTGATTCAAATACCCATCTGCGTTTGCATATTTCTCATGTACATTTCTCTTGACCTTCTTTTACACAACATCATTTGAAGTTTCTATTCTTAGATCACTTTTGTAGGCTGTCATCAAAACTGTTACCAGTGTTGGCAGAATAATAAACATCTCTAACTCCAAACTAGAAGTGAGACTTCCTGTGACCATCTCCTCCTTGCGACTGATTTAGCACTGGATAACCTCTTGAGGTAGAGAACAGAAGTTATTTCTGTTAGTGCCTTTAACACCTTGCAACAGCATCTGGAAAGAAGAGAGGCAAGAATCCCATTTCACAGTCGTCCAGTTTGATGAGCATTTTAAGCCTCTGACTCCTTCAGGCTGTTTTCACTAGATTTAAGCAAACTGATGATCTGCTAAAAATAGATTAAATAGTAGTAATAGTAAGTCCAGAATGAGTAATAAATATTTTGAAAGAGTTTGTAAGAGTTTTAGATTTTTTCCTACAGAAAACTATATTGATTCAGCAGAACTGACCTACATTGCCCAAAGTTATAGCATTGGTTCCCCGGAATCCTAAGAAAAAAAAGAAAGAAATCTATATAGACTACTAGGTGCTAAATAATCTTTGAGTTAGTGATTGGTAGGCTTTGATTCATGATGAGTTGAAATAAGGTCACTGGAAGCCATCTTACTGGAACTGACAGCCAAGGACAAATGTTGAGCTGTTATCCTGCCCATTTTCTGTAGTGGTGCTGTATCAACAAAGATCTTGAGTCAGACTATGGTCAAGAAGAAAACCCTCAGAAATGAATTTCTGGCTGTGAATTTGTCTTGCGTCCATTCCCATACCCTCAAGTCCATCTGAGATGAATCATCTGACTTTGGCTGTAAACAAACGGTTAATTTGTGTCATAGGATTGGGTCCCCTGGAGTTATGACACTGGCAAAATAGTTGAATGGAGTGATGCTGCTGCATTTTTGTTCTGCAGTCAGCTTTAACTCATTTGTGTAGGAAAGGACTTGAAAAATGTCTGTGAGCTTTGGGAGGAAAGGGGTATGAGGAGGAGAATACTCAGGAGTCTGACTTGCCAGGAAGACCCCTCCTTATCTCTTCTCCCCTTCTCCTACCCCATGATGTTTATATTTTATGTATTAAAATCACTAAAATCTTCATGTATGGATATGGGCAGATAGTCTTATTTTCTGAGGACACTGCAGTTTACCTGCGTCTGTGGGTGTTTTAACCGCAGTAGCTGGTGGGATAGGCCCAGTCCGCTGCTGTTGTACGTTTTCCTCTCCTCCCTCACACAGCCGATGTTAAGAGGTGGGCACACTCAAGAGCTGCTCACCTTTTCTTTGCTACTAGAAACCAATTATAATCTATTAGTTTATCTAATAGATTTAACCAATTATTATCTATTAGTTCTGTGTTAAGTTTTTTGTTAGGCCAGCACTCATCCGACGTCTGTCTGGTTGAGGAGAAGGTGCCCAAAGCATCCTGTAGCACCAGGAGTGCATAAGGGGGAAGTCCTGATATTAGAGTCTTACTCACTGTAATGGTTTGAATCTAGTGGATTGACAGGCTGCCTGTGAGGCTGCTGTCTTGTTTAATGGTAGAAATAAATGAGTTACTACCCCAAACCATACTGGATAAGGAGTTTAAACATTATTCTTGCAAAATCAGACCTCACTCTTACCAAATAAACCATTGCTATGCCATCAAGCATTCATCCTCCCAGGGTAGAGCTAGGCTGCCTAGGAGAGCTAGGCTTGTTTGGATGGGCAGCAAACTAGGAACAATTTCACCACCTCCTAGCGGTCGGTCCTCCTGCCCTATGAGATGTGGTATTTACAAAAAACAATGTCATGGTCTGAGTTTGCAGGAGCATGAAGTGGTGGGAGCTTCTTTATTAAACGAGGTCAGCTGACTCCAGTGGCAGTGGTGTCCTTGGTAAGTGAGTAGTCATCCTTCTTGGTAGGTCACTAGCTAGCCTTAATCTTCAAGATTTTTTACAATGCATCGCAGACATATTAATGCAGGAAAGTAGACACCCCCATCCTACAGGGCATTTTTTGTTCTTATGTGCCTGGTAGCTTGTTGTACCTGTCAGCAAAGGATTGTTGAGACTGGTGGAGACAGTGGGAGCCCATCTCTTAGCAAAGCCTTTCTTCAGTGCAAAACCCCCTCGAGAGCAATTTTTTTGCCTCATCTTTAGGTTGCTGGTGGTATACAATAGTACATAAAATATCTAAAAAGTGAGGGTTTCCAATATACAAAGAGACAGTGACTATTTGATATTAATATCCATTCTTTTATGTGTCATCAAATGCATCTCAGTCTGTTAACAGCTTCTTTCAAAATAATCTTCTGTTGTACAAGGTGTCACAATTCATAGAAACGCTCAAATAGGAATGCAGGAAGAAAGTAGTAACTTAAATAATGGACAGTTACCGCGTTGTTGAAGGCGGCTGGTTACTTCAGTCTTCAAGCCTGTACTATAACTCTTACCAGTTGCACAAACTAATGAAACTTTTCATTCTTTGGAGAAGGCCCCAGCCAGTCTTCATGGGTGTATAAACACTAGCCCCAAGAAAGAAGCAGAGCAGTTGCCCAAAAAAAAAAAAAAAAAAAAGTAATTGTTGGCAGTGTTAGTGAAATTGTTGTATCATTTATGGGCATGGCAAGCTATTTGTCATGGTTACGCTGCTGAGTAAGTGCAGACATGAGTGGGTGCTGGGAATGTAGAGTCTTTCAAGGTAGTTTTGGAAGACCACGTAAGATGGAGGGAGCCAGGTCTGGTGCAGTCTTATTCCTGTTGCCTTTGGGGAGTATTTGCTAGAGTGAACTGGCCTCTGTGGCTTGCATTGGTGTTGTCTGGGAGGCAGCTAGGTAGAGTGATCGGGGAAAGGATAAAAATGTAGGCTAGGAAGTGGGCTAAAACTAAGCAGCGTAGAAGAAAAGGAGTTCGGTATTTCAACTCACTTGCTCCCAGAGGTCTGTTTCACCTCCGTCCTCTAACAGATGTCAAATCTGGCCTAGAGCTGCTGAGACACCTGCTGAAACTCTGCTCCTTTGGTAAAGTGGCTGTGGGCCTGGGTGGTGTTGGAGATGTATTTACAAGGATGACAAGTGTCCGAAGAGTATTTTACAAGTTTGCTCTTATAGGAGTCTTGCGGGAGTCTCACACCTAGTTCTATCTTCAAAATAGCTTTGTTTCCAAAACTTGTAGTATACCTGTTTGGGCTTTTTCTTCCATGCTTCTACAAAACGTCCCTCTTCAGAGGTTTTCCGCTGAGACGCTGTTTTGGTGGAAGGGTACTGGAATGATAACTGATGCCCGGCCGGCTCCAAGTGAGTAGCTTGTGAACCATCAAGAGTGAACTCCATGTGAATGGCAGATCTGTCATTGCGGGATGGCTTTTCTTTGGTGAAAGATGGTCGGTTACAGCTTGTACCTTACTTCTAAGCAGCAGAAGACGGATGTTAAGTGTAGATGTAGGGTAGGAAAATGCCTGAAGGTGCTTGTTACTATCACACTTACTAAACAAAGAGATGGGTTTGTGGTTCAGCTGTGATAAGTGGTTGAAACGTAGCTGGAGAATAAAGTTCATGAGTATTTATTGCCTGTCCTTTTAATGATTTTATATTTCTTTCTTATGGTTTCTTTCCTGATTCCTTAACTTTCAGTGTCTTGTTATGGTCAAATATAGTAACTTAAAAAAAAAATAAAAAATCATGGTTTCTGCTTTGCATGAACGTTCCGTGGAACCAAAGCTTCTATTTCGAAGCTTTGCTGAATTCTATGGGTAAAATTGTTCTCATACTCTAGGAATAAGAGTTGAGGTGCTTGGTCTTTCATCTGTAACATAAAACTTGTAACAGTTTTCAGTTATCAAATAATTGGCTATCATAGTCAAATGTTTGCTTGAGGGTCTTTTGTTTTACCATTTCTAATCTAGTTTGGACAAATTAATGCTTTCCATATATTACCTACTTTTATTGCATAATAAAAATAAAACCTGTTTTCTCTTTTTCTAAAAGGCTTATAACAAAAAGAAAAAGGAAACATGGGGAGTCTGTATCTTTATTGTAGCAATTGATCTGGATGAAATGACATTCACTTTCACAGAGCTTCTGAAAAGTATAAGCATAAGGTAAGTGAATTTAAGTGTGTGAATTCAGATTTCAACAATTAACTGGTCAACATTTTTATAAAGAGAATGTTTTTAAAGCATTGTGAATCTTTGTGCATTATTATCAGGCTAGTTGATTTGAAAGTGAAGGTTACTTATGGGAATTTTGGATATTTCGGTAAACTAGAAGTCTTGCTATTATGCAATGATACTTGTTTGATTCAACTCTGGCTTTTATTGTATCACACAGCTGATTCTTGTTCTTGCTCAACCTAAAGTCTTCATCAATTTAACTTGGTGTAAATTACACTTAAAATATTTTCCTTTCTTTCCCTGTGTCAAGATTTTCTATAAAACCTTTTTTCCAGCGTTAGGCTTAAGCTAAATCAAGAAGTGGAAAAAAAATGTTACTCTTCAAATAGTTTGCCAGCATGCTGCTCTTTTTCAAACGTTTTAATGCCAGTCTGAATTTTGTGCTTTTGTAGATGCTTTTTGCTAGGGGATTGTTACTGTTACATTGTATATTCATACACAATATAAGAAATTAAGATTATAGGACAATATCTGCTTTTAAGGTAAATTTAGGTGGCAACAGCAATAGGCATACTCTTGTGTTAGATTCATCTAAGGAAAGGATTCCAGTGCCATCTACCTAATAACTGTGCTGTGCATCCCAAGCAGGTGCAGGAGCAGAGTCTTCAGATGCTCTAGGGCAGGAGGCTAAGGCAGAACGCCAGGCATGTTGTGGTGGTAACCCTAGGCTTGGGGTTAAATATCCTTTTCTTGGAAGTCATCAGTTACAATTAGACTTCTCCATGCTGCTCCTACCTCACATCGTCTCCCATAGCAGTGGTCAGGTCCTATGTTTTGACTTAATCTCTTCAGTCTTGACTGAATTGGAACCACGTGGATGAAATCTAATTGCATTTGTGCAGCGATGTTCAGCGTGTTCCACCTGAGTACAGACCAACTTGTGCTGCAAACTGAAAGAGACGTTTTCCCTTGGGGTTTCGAAGAGTAAGCTATTACTCTGCCGATTTTCATTTTAGCAATACTCCATTACTTGTTAGCCCTGGGCTTTTTGTCAGCTATAATGTCAATCTGACAGAGATTTCTACCAGTCATCGTATCCTCTAGAGCCACACAGATATATTGGTGTGCTGGTTTTGGCTGGGATAGAGTTAATTTTCTTCATAGTAGCTAGTATGGGTTTGGATTTGTGCTGGAAACAGTGTTGATAATACAGGGATGTTTTCGTTATTGCTGAGCAGTGCTTACGCAGAGTCAAGGCCTCTTCTGCTTCTCACCCCACCCCACCAGCGAGGAGGCTGGGGGTGCACAAGAAGTTGGGAGGGGACACAGCTGGGACAGCTGACCCCAACTGACCAAAGGGCTATTCCATACCATATGGCGTCATGTTCAGTATATAAAGCTGGGGGAAGAAGAAGGAAGGGGGGGACGTTTGGAGTGATGGTGTTTGTCTTCCCAAGTGACCGTTACACGTGATGGAGCCCTGCTTTCCTGGAGATGGCTGAACACCTGCCTGCCCATGGGAAGGAGTGAATGAATTCCTTGCTTTGCTTGCATGCGTGGCTTTTGCTTTACCTATTAAACTGTCTTTATCTCAACCCTCGAGTTTTCTCACTTTTACTTTTCTGATTCTCTCCCCCATCCCAACAGGGGGGAATGAGTGAGCAGCTGTGTGGTGCTTAGTTGCTGGCTGGGGTTAAACCACGACAACTGGAAAGATTTTTCATTCTGTGGTAAAAGAATTCCCAAATGAACTTCTGACTGTTTTTATATTCTGTTTTTTAATTTGACAAAGGTCAAAAAAATCTCTCAGAATCCTGTATTCTGATAAAGGATCAAAATATATTTGATATAGTTGAATATATTTGATAGCTTCGTCCTCCTTAATTTTTAGTAGCCTGCTTGTTTTGGTTATGAACAAAACAACAAAATACTTTCTTGATTGCCATAATATTACATGGATGAGTAGGGAAAACTTTGGTCCCCTGTGTGTATTTCCAAAGGGTGGGGCTGTCCTTGCCCCCAGTGCCTGTTGAAAGACTTGGAATTGCATATAATTCAGTGCATTCATCTCAGTTTTCGTTCCTAGGTCTCTCTTTAGTATGGATGGAGCCAAGGTTCATGTTCTTAGAGTAGTAAGAACATTTCTGAAGTAGAACTTTTAGCTAGAACAGAAGAGTCGAGATGTCTGTGTTGGATATTTGTGGTTTTACTGGCAGAGCAAGGAAGAAAGATGTGTCTAGTTAGCAAATTCTGGCTTCCAAAGATAATATCTGTGCTAGCCAAGAAAATTCTCTTTCAGTAGGAGAGCCTGTATCGTGAGAGGCCTGTGCTACTTAGTTGAACAGTTTTCCTACATCTGGAAAATGTAAAGGTGGTATATGGGTCTCAAGGTAAGGAGGTAGTGTTTTCTAAAGCAAGGTTCTCAGTCACTGCTAGTTGTAGTAAGAATATGCTGGAGTCTAGTGAAGTAAGGCAGTGGGTTTTGGTGGGGTTTTTAAAGAGCTATTGCATAATGGTCATTCTCAGTTATGATAATCTGGCATCTTTTTTCCTTTTTTCAGTGTATGCACATTTTTTCAGTTTCTGAAAGAGGTGGATGTTAACATGGATACTGTAAGCACTAAAGTTGATAGCACTGTATCAAGGCTGAAAAAGAAATATGATGTATTACTTGCACTATACCACAAGTTTGAAAGGTAGTATACATTTTTCATTTCGAAATTACAAATTCTTTATGGCTGTCAACATTTAAGTATTTAGATTTTTCAGACTGTATATTAGAAGAGCCCATTGAAACTCTGTGTGCTAATATTTACAGAACAGTGAAATGGAACTGTTTACATACATTGAATAAACACATCTTACATTTTACTCCATAACTATTACAATGCTTTGTTAAACAATCCCCTTGTTGCAGTACAAACAGTAGTAAGAGCAGCATGACAAGTGGTTGCTAGTCCCTTTGTTAAGCTTTTTACAAATATAAGGATTAGTTTACTATCTCATATTTTTTTATTTAAGGGACTTTCCATTTCTATCTGCCCATCCCTCCCCAAATCCTGATCCAAGAGTTTCTTTCTAAGGAGTTCTGGAAAGAAAAAAAGCACAAATAAGATAAATAAGACAAATAAGTCTGTCTCTCCCACGTCTGGAACTGAAGGCTGTTTGTTCCAGTGTCTAGGGGTATTGCAGAGCCTGCTCTATTAGCAGTTCTCACTTGATGACAAGGTAAACCTTCCCAAGTGGTTCAGCTGACCATACAATGAAAATCAAGGGGCATCCACTTTGTACAGAATAAATTGAATGTGCCTGTGGCAGAGCTAAGAGCTTTCTGTGTGTAACTTGAAAATCTGGAGATTCTCAAATGGATGCTTTTTCTGAGTTGCTGTTACTCCAAGGTGGTAAGTTGCTGCACTCTATGCTTTAACATGAAGACAGAGATGATAAAGGCTTTAGATCCTTTTACAGGCTAGTGTGTGCTAGCAGAGATGCGTATTGGCAAGATCTGATATCCTCTGTGGCAATTTTTAATCAGTCTGTGAAATTCACTGTAGTGTATACCAGTAGAAAACTGTTTCATGTTATTAAACATTGAAGCATCATTCCATGATGCTCATATTACTTGATCCCATTGCTTCAGAGCGCTGTGGTGTTTTTCACCTACAAGAGTTTGAGTCACTGTAATGTTTTGCCTCCCAAACCACAAAAGCCTCTCAAATATCCCTTAAATGACCTTTGAAAGCAGTAGCAGGTCACCCCTTGGTAGTTTATAGAATCAAGGCACAAATGTGATATAAGTTTTATTTGCCTTTTCAAAGTCCAATCAACCACACTTACCATTAGCTTGGATAATGTGTATATCACAACATTTTTGTAAAATTTATCATTGCCTTAAAGCTATAAAGTTCTATGAAAGTTGTAAATAATTTGTTTTTACCCACTGCAAGTCTTTTCTGGGCTATAAAAGTGTCATTGCAGATTTACACAGGCATGTTTTGGCTTTTGTCCCTCCTCTAACTCTTCTTCACTTGCTTACTTTTTCAAAACTTGAATTACAGTAACAATTTTTTCAAACAGAAGGATTTGAAATTTGTGTTATTCCCCTGTTTTCTTTTTGAATAAAGAGAATTTATTTCTTGAAATGACATGTACCTAGAATAATTAGGAAGAAACGTTATACCGCAAGGCTTGCAAGTGACACTGTAGAAAGAGTAAAGATTTTAAAATGCCCTTTTATAGAGTGTTCTGTGCAGCTGTAGTGTGTACTTTGTTGTGTTTACAAGCCACTGAGTAACAATGTACACACCAATCCTGTCTTTCTGGAAGAAAATAATAACAAATTTTATTACACCAAATTAAAATTGTTCTGCTATGCAAGCTTTGACATAAGCATGCAAGCAACAGCATTATTTCAGCTCTGGCAGGGCTTTAGTTGGTTGGTTGTTAATCTGTTCTCCAAGAGTCAGCATTTTTTTTTAAAGTTAGAATAATGTTTTGTGAACTGGCGTATTTTTTTACTACATTGAAGTCAAAGATATTGCACAGTTTTCTTTCACAGAAGTGTTTAAAAATAATAATTTGTTTTTATTTTCTAGGACTTGTGGCCTTATTTATCTGGAACAACCTAGTAGTGAGTAAGTTTGTCTTTTCTGAATTGTGTATGTCAAGATAAGATGTAAAATGTGTCAGCATTTTATTTTTTAACCCATTAAGATTGACCTAAGTCATAGTATGTCATGTGTTTAATTTAGATTTAGTGAGGACTTTGAATTTCAGTGAGATGATGAAAGCTGCAGAAGTGATATATATATATTTGATCACTTCCTCCATGAAGGATTGCCACCCAATGGCGGGTGTCTCGGCATGGTGGAAACGAACATTTGGAGAGTGAGCTTCCTAATCATAGCAACAAATGAATGGATGAAAAAGATGCCTTAGCAACTCCCAAATGAGCTTGCGTTCATGCTGTGACTGGAGAATAGGGCATTAGTCAAAGGCACAAGAGAGAAAAGAGCTTGTAACAGTTAAGTGAATTATCCACATTCACTTTCTTTTCCAAGGATGATACAGATATTTCCTGATTCTTGAATGGCTTTACAGGGACTTAATTTTTTCAGATGTGTAGTCATAATTACATAGGGAATGAAATGAGATAAATAATCAAATTAACTATATGGGAGATGTTGCATGTTGTCTTAAATTGTTCCATAGGCTGAAGCATGTTTTCAGAAACTATAGTTTAAATTATTACAGAGCTGTTAATGCAAAGACTTTATTTTTGTGTCTCTACAGGATTTCTGCTAAAGTCAGTTCTGTATTAGTCCTAAAAAATTACTGGATTACTTTTTTGCTGGCAAAAGGTGAGTTTTGATTAAAAGACAGTTATTTTAATGAATATTGTTGAAGTGAGTTTCTGTGGTTTTTACGTGTCCAGTATGAGACTGGCATCCTTATTACAAATGTCCATAGCACAGGCCCAGAATGTTTTGATTGTGTGTGGCTTTTGTAACTACTCAGTAATATTTCTTTGTATATAATTTGTCTATTCTTTTAACTTCTGTTACGTCCTGTGTATATAAATATATTTTTTTAAGCTTTATAAGATTTTTTTTTTTTTTACTTTGAAGGTTGGTATTTTGTATTTGAGTCTATTCTGAGGTGCTTTATAATCTGCCAATATTTTAATAATGGATGGTTACCTGAAAAGACTGGCAGAATTTTTTAAATAGGCTTATATATAATAAATATATTAATAAATAAATAAATTAAATTTAATAATAATAACATATGATTATAAGATAATAAGCCCCTGACATTATTTATACTACAATTCTTCTGTGAAAAGGCTGAAGGTCCAGTTAAAGCTGAGTGATGAAACAATAATAGTAGTCCATGGAGTCCTGTCTCATTGTACTATTCCTACAAAAAGGAATGAATCATATGTCTTAATTGCTGCTTACTCCAGGTCTGTGTTATCAATGAAGCGTACACATCTCTGCCATCAAAATCGGTCTTGGATCAGTTGAGCTTTATGGAGCTTTTTCACTAGAATTCTCCAAGCATAAGCATAAACCAAAACCCACAAAATTTTTCTAGCCTGGCTTTTCCTTGAGAATAAGGAAGGCTAAAATTTACCAGCAAATAGTTGAAGTCACAGGAGAGCCTGGGTGATGCTTGCTAATTCTGATAGAAAATAAATAGAAAAAATGCACATGTAAATAGAGCACAGGTAGTGGTCTGTAGCTGTTCTGAATCACTGCCAGCTTTCCAAATTTTTTGTGGCAATGCACAGTCTTGGAATGGCCCTGTAGATCTTCTGTGGCATCTGAATCATAATTTGGGAACAGCTGGAATAAGGTAGTTTTAAAAGTGCTCTTCATGCTAGTATTCGTGTGACTTTTAAGTCATTTCATATACATTTGACGGGCTGAGCATACAGTGATAGCATGTTTTGAATTTCTCTTCACTGTATACTAGCAACTCTTGCTTTCTGAATACTTAGCAGCTTTCACAAAGCTTGTGTAAGGCCACAAAAAAGAAAATGAGGAAGAATTGCACAGAAATAAGAGGTATGTGTAGGTAAAATAGTCTACATGGTTACTCCACTATAGCAAAATGAAAAAGAAATCAGGAAGGAGCACTGAGAGGTAGGAATTTTGTGCACAGTAAATGTACTTATATGTATGCTCTCTCTAAAGCAACAAACCTCTTAAGAACCTTGAGTTTTAAAATCAATAGCCTTTAAAGAACACTGGCATCCTGTATGATGCTTTCTGAATTCTAATTGTAGTGTTTTATTAAATAAACTTCCAAATCTTTATTTTTTCAAAATTACTTTAAATTTAAAAGACAAACATCTCACAAAGGTTTTCTTTACCTTTTTAAATGTTTGCAGGTAAAGTGTTGCAAGTGGAAGATGACCTGGTGATTTCTTTCCAGTTGTTGCTGTGTGTCTTAGATTATTTTATCAAACTGTCACCTCCTGCTATGCTCAAGGAACCATACAGTAAGGATTTTAGGTTTTTTGTTCACTAAAGTAGACAGTAAATTGGTTAAATTTCTATTAGAGTCATGCTAACATTCATAATTAACATAATAAAACTTCTTAAGCTTATTAAAATGGATTTTTTGATGTTTTAGTTCAATCTAGGTGATAGTGAACTTGAATTAAATTATCTGAGTATGGCAGTGTATTTAATATAATTAATTTTTTTTCTATTCCTGCCATCCATTTGCTATGTCCTCTGCCCATACAAGTTGTTTTGGGGGCTTATTAAAACAGCAGTTTTACTTTGGTAAAAGAATTCAGGTTCTGGGTAGATGATGACTGAGAACTATTATTTAGGTTTGCTTTGAGTTATAAAAGGAAAAGATGGTGCTATGACTGTTAGTTCATTGACATATAACAGTATGATGACAACAGAAATGTACAAGATACTGGACTACACAGACATTTAAGAGAAATATACGGTGGATAGAAAACCTAATTGCAGCAGTAGCTCAAAATAAAACAGTAGAGGTAAAATGTAGATAGCTTTGCTTTTATTACATCCCCTTTGTTATTAGCAAGTGTCTCTATTTTAAGTAAAAATATAATGGGTCTTCACTCTAGAAACTTCTGTTCAGCAATAACTTTTTGTACGTTCGGTTCTCATACCTAAAACATGGAAAACCTCACTAAAAAAGGCAGAGAAAGTAAAAATTTATGGTAACTTTAAAAAACAGAATTCTTTTTTGTTTAATATTTTCTTCTGCAAGCTATGGAATTGGTATACTGAAGTATTTGGAGCTACAGTATGGCTGTGTAAATATCCACTTGGGTTATAATGTCATAGAATAGACAATGTATTCACTGCTATATTCTTTAAATTCCATGTGTGGGAGGATATTTATCTGACCTAGGAATTATTTGTTGCAGGTAAAAACAAATAACCTCACTTTTATTCTAATGCCAATACAAAAAAAGGGTGGGAAGGGATGGGCTTGTGGCAAGCAAATCCCTGCCCTCCTCCAGTACTATTTTGAATTAAAATTTGTCCTTCCTAGTAGGACAGACATATGCTGCTGCTTATTTCAGATGTTATAAAGCAGACCTTTTTCAAAGAACACTGAGTTGAAACTACCTGTTTTTGAACTCTGTGTTCACACTGATTTATTTTTTTTTAATGAAACTATAAAGACTAGCAGCTCATTATTAGAAACACTTTGGCTCTGTGCATTGTATCTTGAAAAGAAACGCTGCCACTTCAGACTAAATTGCAAATATGGGTATCACTGTCATAAGTGTAAAGCATTAGAGTTCTAACCTGAAGCTGTGTGGTATGCGCAGGTGCTGTGTAAACTGTCAAACAGTGCTTCATTCTTTTAGCAAATAACACAATATATTGTTAAAATCCTCGTGACCAAGAGGCTTCACATTGTGCTAAATGATGTCAAGCTTTATGATCTGACTAAGGCTGAGGGGATTAAGATGCAACCACCCGAGCATAGTTTTGTCAGATTTTCTCAGAACAGTTATCAAATACAAATGAAGTTACAGATGAGAACAGCATGCTGATTAGTGTCAGTTTTAAACCAACAATATTTAATGATATTAATGTATGTTATTAATATAATTCACATTTCAAGCTGACAATATTGAAGCTATCTAGTTTGAGCTTAACAAAATGAAATATTTTAACCTCACTGAATTAAGTTTTTTTGATATCTTCTTAAAGTGAACTTGTTTGTTCCTACTTGTTTGCCTGGGGATATTTGGGGAAAGGAGGAATTCCCTGCAGAACCATATTCCAGGTTCCCACCAGCACTTAAGTCCTGCATTGACTTTATTAACCTTCAGACATGTAGAGTGAAGTTACTCTTTCAGCTCCTTGTTTTACAGTTCTGTAAAAACAGAAAAAATAGTTACTCATCTGTGAAAAGATAAGGCTTTCCTGGCTTTGCAAAACAGATGCTTATTCAAAGCTGCTTACAAAAAGTGCTATTACATTCTGTGTTGAATAGCTTTTTAAAAACAAAATGTCCAAATACTGATACAGGAATTTAAAAATTAGTTTTCTTTTTGTATAGGTTTTCTCTAATGAAGGTTTTTTTACACAGCTGAACAGATGAAAAGGGAAATATTTAAGAGGACCTGAAAAATCATATAAAAATTTAAATTTCTTCTTTCTTAAGATGTCTCTAACTTTGTGATGGTTCTGACTATCTTTCCAGAGTCTGCTGTGGCTGCAGTGACTGTTAATGGCTCCGCTCGAACTCCAAGAAGAGGTCAGAACAGGAGTACACGTACTTCAAAGCAAATTGATACCGATACAAAAGTTATTGAAGTCCTTTGTAAAGAGCATGATTGTAACTTAGATGAGGTAATGCCTGTGTTTTAAAGTCTGTTAGATCTTGCTGCTAAACCCCATCCAGAATATGCATTTATTGAAATGGTCTTTTTAAATCTCAATACTTGTGCCTGCTTAACTATTCTCTCAAGTTCAGTAGTGAAGGTATTCTACCATTCTGTAGTTTCTCTAGAAGGTAGTTTAAAAACAAACAAACCCCAAAACCAAGGCCTTTGGTATGGATGATAACTTTGCCAGGGAAACTGAACTGTGAAGAATGCAGTACGAAGTCATAGGCTGATCACAGCACGTAGCATGTGAAGGCAGGGCTGCTCTGATGGGGTTTCACAGCTGCATCCCGTGATGAGAAGGTGTGCACAACAAGCACATTGCTTCTGCGTGGGATCTTAAAGACCCCATTCCCCTTTTGCTTCGCTGATAAATCTAGTCCTGTGTAAAAAGGACTGATTTTTGAATATCCAAGCAGGTGATGGAAGCAGAAATGTAAGAGGGCCAGGAAGAGTGTAGTTCTTTCCCAGCTTAGTCATTTAATGTTCCAGCAATGGATTATGCACTGCATGCTTACATATCACTATGTTTTGGATATGTAAGCAATTTCATTTTTGCTTTATTGAAAACAAAACACAGTGCATTACAAAAGTGTCTCATTTAGTTTCTTTATTTAAAGACGTGAAAGCAGTGTATGCATGGCTGCCTCTGTACATTACTAATGTTATGTTTTTTCTTTTTTTTAGGTCAAAAATTTGTATTTCACAAGCTTTATTCCTTTCTTGAATTCTATTGGTATTGTAGCTTCAAATGGACTACCAGAGGTAATTGGAGGAATTTAAGACAGTTCAACAACAGTGCTTTACTTCATGCCAAATTGCTTAAGATTCCCTTTACACGTTGATGAAGTTTTAATAGGTTCTTCTAAAATCTTCTAGCAAAATGCATTGTTTTTCCGGAATGTGGCTTAGCAGGGATTCCAGTATTCATGGAGTATATTTAGCTTTTACATTTGAATTTAATAAATGAATTTCCTGAGGCTGAACCAGTGCTTTTGCTCAAAGCAAAACATGACATAGGAGTTGCATATCCATGATCTTGGTGAGGCCATTAATCTAAAATACAGCTATTACAATATCAGGTCTCTGAAGTCAGTCTATAAATGCATACAGTTTTAGATTACACACCTTAGTTTAAATATAATTGAGACATGTTACTGTAGTCATGTTGGAGAGATATCCAAAAGGTTAGGCTCAGTTTCACAACTGGCAGAGTTTGGACTGCTGTCCATGCAGAATTACTTGCGTCTTACTGAGTTGTAGCCTGGATGCGGCAGACAGCCTCTATGCAATTGCATGCAAGAGTGTGCCTTAGGAGGTAACTTGTTGCAATGTATTTACATCCATCATTCCTAAAAGAGTAGGTTTAGCTGTGTGTCACCAATAGATGTGGTAACCTGAAAATAAGCAGCTCTGAAGCTTATCAGACTGAAGGTCTGCATGATGCAGTGAAGTATATGTTCTGTTCAGTTTCATAGTGTGTTGGGTGGGGGACAAAGTACAAGACTCACTAAAGATCTTAATCTCTTCCAAAATTAATTTCAGGGTATCAGCAGTCTGTTTGGACTTTTTAATTTATGGGCATATATAGTTGGGAAGCCCTGTATGAGCTTCCAGGCAAAGGTCGTTATACAGCTTATTCTCACATCAATGAGGGTTCTCATCCAAGGCTGCTCAATTTAAGCATATTATCAAAATTACCAGTCTAAGACTCTGCTGGTGAAAATTCTATAAAATTATGCATTTGAAGAAAAATCCAGTCACATGATCCTTGCTCCTGAAACTTGAGTGCCTGAGGGGATGTTCTAAAACAAAGCAGAAAGTTACAGCCATATTTCAGAGGTAGTCAGTTGATGTATGTAATCCAACTAACCATAAATCATAGCTGAGATCATGAGTACAATAGCTAGTAATATGGGACATTTAAATTGACTTTATTTTCATAAAAAACCACTCAGCTTCTGATAAATTTTAATGTTGTTTCCAAAACAAGAAAAGCTTTTGAGGCTGTATTTCATTTGTCTTCACTGTGTGTTTGATGGTCAGGCTTTATGAACTGATGAACAGATTGCTTCAGAACTCTTATTTTTGGCTGAAGGTTTCTTCCCAGTTAGCCCAGTACAGCCATTTTGTCTTAAGAGCTGCTTTTTTTTTGCAGTGAGAATCTGAATTTTTAGAAGTTTATGAAATACTGAAATATTTTAGACAAAAATAACCCACAAGCCATTAGGAAGATAATGAAAAATGAAAAGATAATGAACTTTTTTAATTAAAAAAATAGTGATAATAGGAATTGAAAGATAATCTTTGATTTCATAGTCCTAATCTCAAAGTTTTAACTATGAGATCAATTTGGAGCAAATTAATTTGGCAAAGGTAAAAGGAGAGGGTGAGGAGCAAAGCTGTGGAGGAGGTATTTGCAGCTAGCTCTGTTTCTTGGGACTGGGTGGGGACTGATTTGGGTTCATATGCACTGTTGCCTGTTTTTCTAGCAGGAATTTGCCAGAGCACAGCATCAGTTAGTATGTTTAAGGGCTCAGGGAACAGATAATTGAGGTGACTGCCTACTTCTGCAGGAGCATAGCAGCAGATTTGAAGTGGAAGCTAGTATCTGGCCCTGATAAAAAAAATTCCAGACTTCCAGTTAGTCACTCAAAATAAATTAAAAAAAAAACAAAACAAACCAAAACCAAAAACCCAAACAAAACCAAACCAAAACAAAACCCCTAAAAAACCCAACAAACTTTTCCCTGCAAAATGAAGTCATAGCAATATGGGATCTAATCAACTAAGAAACTTTCAACAGTAACTTAAAAAACAACAATGTGGATATGAAATTATGGTCTATGTTTTTGTAGAAATAATCATGTCTCTTAAAAACTACACCAGTACAAATATTAATATGGAATGGGGAAACTCTTCTTACAGTCAGAACAAGGAGGTTTGTGTGGGTCTTGGCCTTCGTCTCCAAACCAGCAGAGACAGGGACTGAGCAGATTGTCTGGCAGCTGTTTGAAGGACAATCATTTTACATTTCCTGCTCCTGGAGACACCTTTTTTTTCTGGAAGGAAAGATTTAAAAGCCTGGAAGCATTAGTTTGATTTGCAGGTCTATGTCTTGCACTCCAGCTATTTTTAGCTCTTTTACAGTGTCAAGACCCACATTTCTTCAAAAAAGTCTCATGATCTTGGGTTGTTTTCTCTTATAAATTATCATCTTTGTGCGTGGGAATGGTAGTTTTCTTCTGGGTATGTTTCAGCTATTTGTGTAAGAAGTGACTTTGTGAGCTCCAAGGTCATTCTCTTAGAATTTCAGCATTATATTCATGAGGCAGGACTAGCTTATATTATTCAGTAAATTGTTAAAGTTCTTCCTATAAAATAAAGGGGTTTTTTTCAATGTTTTTTGAGGTTGAGGTTCTCTCGAAACAGTACGACGAGCTCTATCTCAAAAACAAAGATATAGACGCAAGATTATTTCTGGATCAGGATGCAACTCTACAGCCTGATGTCATAGCATGGTAATACTTCCATTTACTGCTTTCTTTTATAATAGAAAATGTGAACTTGCATTGATTTCTGCCCCTCATGTTATAAATAGAGATCTCTGTATCTTGTTGACCTCTTAGGTTTGTAGTTCAGCTAACTTATTTCTGGCATCGCCAGCCTTACTTTACATTATCGCTTAAATAATTAGAAAACATATGACTGTGACTCTACCCAAAATTATTTGGAAGCTCTACTCTAATTCCTACTCTGTGCAAGCCCCTGTTGTCCAGGGCAAGATGAAGAATTGTGAGGAGGAGGAGGCTGAGGCCATGTCATACTAGTTGATTAGTTATGTCTGAGGTGGTGTTATGGCTCTGGGGCCAGCTGGCATGGAATGGCTTGGGTCCTTACTGTCCAGCTCCTCCTTCCTAAAACTAGATGGTGGCATTTGGAAGCTGCCTGCTGGGAGTGGTCCTCAGCACATTCTGACCTGTACCTACAAATGTTTTGGGGAATAGATAGTTTGCATGGGACAGACATGTGCCACAGATGGTTTAGCAGAATAAACTGTTGAGTACTAGTGTCCAGGCGCATTCCCTGGTGCTGTTCAGTAATACAGATGTATTTGAATTTTTTTAGTCATACTCTAAAATTTCAGTGGTTCCTGACAATTCAACATTTCCATAACTTGATGTGAGCTCGTGATGTGAATCTGTGACTTTATCTATGGTAGAAAAATACAATCATTTAAAATTGGATTAAAATGGAGCTAATACTAGCTGTACGTATAAATTAAGTTGTTACAAATAGAATTCTAGAAAAAAAAAAGAAGTTGGAAGGGACCTTTGGAGGTCATCTAGTCCAACATCCTGCTTAAAGCAGATCTACTTGGGAATTTAAATTATATTGTTCTAACAACTGGAGTGGTTGGATGTCTAGATCTTCTAAAAATCTGTTCCACAGTTTTTTCTGCAGATCAATAAATCTTTACAGAAAACATTCTTTTTTGAATTACAGTAATACTTCATAAGTTTGTTTTCCATTTCTGTAGCTCACAGTTGGAGAGGACACCACTAAAAAACAATCCAGATGAGGAACTTAATCTTATACTTCCACAGACTCCTGTTCGGTATGAGTTTTTCTTTTAAGCTGTGTTCTTTTGTTTAATATCCTAACTAGAAATATTCATCTTTAGAGTAGTTGTTTTAATTTTAAAGCAACTGTTTTTTTTTTTTTGTAAAAGAGACATAGTTCTGGTCACTAATGAGCAGTGAGCATGTACTGAGGAGTGCTGAGTGCCCTCAGTTCTTGTGAAGCTGTTGGAAAACAGGGAGAGCTTTTTACTGAGTTGTCTAGATGTGCAAGATGTCTGCAAAATAGATTACTGTATTTGTTCTTTTGAGAATGCAACTTTACACTTCCATGGTAGTACTTTTGTCTGCTATACTTCCATCTTCCTTTCCCGTCTTTACTCTAGCTCTGTACCTTCTGGCTTCCTTTCCTGATACCAAATTGTATATGCACACACATTTCTTCTCCTATGATCTTTTTCTTCTTAGTATTGTTTTCTTTCTGTATGGGAAGATTAACATTTCAGAGTGCCAACATATTTTTGTCTATCAGGAAAATGGACAGATATGGTAGGAATCACAGAATCGTATAGGTTGGAAAAGACCTTGAAGATCATCAAGTCCAACTGTAAACCTAACACTGCCAAGTCCACCACTACACCATGTCCCTAAGCACCTCATCCAAACTTCTTTTAAATACTTCCAGGGATGGTGACTCAACCACTTCCCTGGACAGCCTGTTCCAATGCTTGACAACCCTTTCAGTGAAGTAAAATTTCCTAATATCCAGTGTAAACCTCCCCTGGCGCAACCTGAGGCCATTTCCTCTCGTCCTATCACTAGTTACCTGGGAGAAGAGACCGACCCCCACCTCTCGACAACCTCCTTTCAGGTAGTTGTAGAGAGCGATAAGGTCTCCCCTCAGCCTCCTTTTCTCCAGGCTAAACAACCCCAGTTCCCTCAGCTGCTCCTCATAAGACTTGTTCTCCAGACCCTTCACCAGCTTCATTGGTGAGTGAAAGAATACAACTTTAGTTTTAAACTAAACAGTTTAATTTTTGTTTTCTAGCCAACAGAGCAGTACAGTTCTGAAAAGCTTCTTCATAAAAATAATAAAAGGAGACATGCAGCAGAGACAGATATTGATCAGTATATGAAAGAACTTTTAATCGCCTGTGACTGTGAAAGGCTTTATTTGATGGCCTTAGTGGTCCCTTTTAGTCTTATGCTTCTACTCTTTAACTGCCAGTGATGCTTTTTTAGTCATAAAGGCATCAGCTTGCCTGCCGGTTCCCAAACTGCATGTCTGGTATCAGAAACTAGACCATCTATAACATGTGGTGTGTTTTACAAGAAGGCCATTGACAACAAACCCTACTTTTGACAAATGCAGATAGCTTGTTATTGAGTCTTTTCAGTTATATTAGTATTAAAAAACCCCTCTAACACTGTGAAAGATGCTTCATTAAAGTTCTTGACATGGAAGTCTTATTAAGAGAGTCGAGGAGTACCAAATTTCTGTGTTGCTAAAAATTCAAAATGTGCTAAACCAGCTTTGATCTTGAGAGGAGGTCAAGTGAGATATTTAGATTCTCTCCATCCACACTTGGGCTTTTCTCTGAGTTTTCCAAACGTGACACCATTTAAGACAGTTCAAGTGAAGGCTTATTCACCAGCAGTGATTTGGGCTGTAGTCGCTGTTTTTCATAAAGCCACAGAACTGTCACTAGATGGCAGTAAACCCTTGATCACCAGCATAGGGGAAAGTGTATCATTAACTCTCCCTGCGTTAAGTAGAACCCCTTACAGCTTATGTTGAAAGCACCACACTTATTACTTTGAATCTTCTTATAATGTCTTCTTTCTGGACCTAGACACTTAGGATCTTCTCTAAAGCCCCCTGAAGTTGGTGAGACTCTAATAATTTTCATCAGTGGATTTGTATCTGGCCATTTATATACAGAAAGCAGTAGGTAAAGTGGGTGTAAGTACTAGTTCAGAGCATAATGAGAATGGGTTGTTTTCATTTTAGTTTTTTCCACTGTCCTTATGCTTTTCCTTATCATTGGTAGGGTTTTGGCAGAAGTGATTTAACCAAAACCTTCTAAAAAGTGGATTAAAGAAAAATGCATCCTTGTACTACTACAGTTATAATGAGTGAACATGTTTTTCTTCTTTTGCCACTTATTTTCTGAGTGATATGAGCCAAATTGAGGTTAAGTAGAAAGCATAGAAATTTAAAACAAACAAACAAAAAAACCCCACCAAAAACCACAATGAAAAATTCAGAAAGTAACAATACTACTGGAAGTATCAAACTGTTTATTAGATGTTAGGAGAGAAATTAATACACTAACCTTTCTAAAAGAATAGGAACTTAATGCTATTGCTTAATACACAACTTGAAATATGTTTAAAAAAAGCCAGGCCACATTAGTACTTACGGATGTACTGGATATATTATTAGTTCTGTATGTATGTGCAAATAATAAAGGCAGAACAATACATGATATCCCCAAAAGCTGTAGAATTGTGCTGTTTAGATGCTGGCTCATGCACATAACTTCTTGTTTTGTATGACAAGATCATTATTGTTCTTATTTTCCCACCTATAGATATTTCAATTACCTCCTGTATAATACATGCTATTTGAGAAGAGGCCATGTTCTTTGTTATCTTAAAATAATTATATTTCTGAAAGTGATGAAAAATGTTTGTCATTAGGATTTCAGTTCTAGAAGAGAAAGTGAAAAATGCTTTCTTCAGAGAGATACACTGACCCTAACAAGGCATTTAACTTTGTCTGTGGAATAAACAACAGGATCCTATGCACTTGTCTTCAAAGCATTCTTAATTTTTTAAATTATTATAGCTTTTCTGAAATACTGCTGTTACTTGGGTTAGCTTTAGCAGTTTTCTATGTTAAGACATTGGATATGAATCAATGGATACTACTTGTGGTTTTGAATCTGTTTTTAGCAAGAAAATTCTAGGCATTAAGTAGAGATACAAATAGTTTTCATGTCAGTGTTTTTTATTTGTGTTTTTTTTTTTTACTCTGTACCTGTAAAATAGTGCCAATAAGATCATATATGGAGGCATACTTCAATACTTCAGTATATCCAAGTTTACAAAATGTTATTCATATTTTTAATCTACTTTTTATCTAGACAATAAAGAATTTTTGTTCTACTGTTTAAGAAGATATTGTTTGTATTTCTTGGGAACACTGAAAAATTTCTTTCATGCCCACATCCTTGTCCCCACCCATAATGCTTTAAAAGTTAAGAAGATTTTATATTTAAGATCCTTCTAACCTAGCTACAGATACAGCAGGTAGAATAAGGATTACAGAAATTGTAGCCTTTCTATTGGAAATAGAAGGAGTTGGAGTTAAAGTAAGAATTTAAGTTTTAACGTGACTTTTGGGTTCAGATCCAGGGAGGGAGAAGACTGTATTCTCATGCTGTTGCCAATAGGAATGTTGACAGCTCTGCCTCTGAAAAACGTGGGGTTTTCAAAGCATCTATGTTAAAAAGGCTGTATTTTCTTGTGACTGCCATGTTTTAATACAACTTACTACACTTGTGAACAGGTGACTTGACACATAAAAGTTGTCTTCATTCACCCGTCTTTTGTATTATTTTTATAAAAAGCCAGTTGTGGGGTTTTTTTGGTTTTGTTAGGGAATTGCTTGATTTAACTGAATATTTTCACATACAAGGATTGCAATTCCACTATTTTATTGCTTTTAAAAGTGCTTGTTAGTGTTTATTACTTAATTTATGTTCTTTTGGTTATTTATTTATGGATTGTAATAATTCTAATAATTAGATGATTAGATAGATTATTAGAATTCACAATGGTTAACACAGTACAACAGTTTTTCCCAGCTGGTTGTTTCATAATGGGGGTGAGCACTAAAATAATTTTTTGTTTGTTTGTAAAATTGCTGTTCAGTTTCTGGAAACTGTCAAGCCAACCTTAATGTTTATTATGCATTTTATTGTATTCTTCCAGAGCTGCAATGAATAACATTCAGCAATTGATTATGATTTTAAACTCAGCAACTGATAAACCATCAGATACTCTCATCATATATTTCAATGTAAGTGACTAGAAGGAAGATTTGTGAAAGATTTTTGGAATTATCACTCAAGTAAAATATACTCCTATAGATCTGATGCACATGTTTTGGGAAACTCCTTTATTAACAACCATTTTTTGAAGTAGTACCTCTTAACTGGGATGGTATAAACATAATTACTCATTTTAGAAAGCACTTCTATCTAACTGATGTGTACTGGAATGTTATAAGTTCTTAAATCTTTTTGTTACTGCACTAAATATTAAGATTTATTTATGTATGTATCAGATGGAAAAAGAAGGGGATATAAAAGGGAGAGAAAGAAGAGAAAGGAGGATGTACTCAGAGGATCTCATTCCACATTCAGCAACTTAAGCATATTTCTAACTTCAAAGACATTAACATTGATGGTACTACTTGCCTATTAGTTGGGTTAGTTGCAGCTAGTTGCATGAGACATGGAGTTGTAGTTGCTGGAAGTCATTGAATGTATACAGTGATTCTGTTTTTTTTAAATACTCCACTTTTATGCTGATGAGCTGATTGAGAGATGTTACAAAGTGAAGCGGGACTAATGTGATTAAATCATTAAAATGTTTTTGAAGTAAATGTCCTTTCTTTGCCTTTCCTTTCCTTGCCCTCCTTCCTGTACTTTTAGAATTGCACAGTGAACCCTAAGGATAGTATCCTGAAAAGAGTGGAAAGTCTTGACCACATCTTCAAAAAGAAATTTGCTGAAGCAGTTGGGCAGGGATGTGCTGAAATTGGCTCACAGGTAACTAGCATTTTGGTTGAGTATTACTCATTTGAACTCTGTTGGTACTAGCTAACATGAGACCTGACTTACTGACTGTCCTCCTTCAGTGCATATCAATAATGGTAAAAAGAAACAATATTCTTTTCAACTTGAGGAATGGACAGGTATTTTTTTCTAAAGTGCTGTAAAGATAGATTCAACAAATTATTCCTAATATATAAGGAGCAATAGGAACTGAGTGGAAATACGTTGGAAATACTTTAATGAACAATGGGAAAATTGCTGGGCAAAATACATTTAGTTGAAACGTATATTTGCATTCATTAAGGTAACTTAGCCTAAAATTGCAAGAGGTGACTCACTTCCTTACAAAATCAGTAGGCCAGCTGTGCTTTCAACAAGGATTTTGGAAAACAAATCCAACCAAGTTTGTACTCAACAGTCTCCTGCCCGTCAGCCCTGCTTTTTATCCTGTTAGCTGTGAATCAACATAAACACTTGATTAAGTCTTCATGTAATGGGGTAGTCTCAAACCTTAGTAGCCTTTGAGGCCTCTCCAGTGTTATTGGCAAATGGAACTGGGGACAATGACTTCTTTATAGTGGCTCTTCCAAAAAACGGAAATGTTCTGGATTGTTAAACCATGAGAGCCTGCCTGTTGTAGTCTGTTAAAACTTCTTGTAATATTCTTGAATTTCTTCTTTTTTTAACAGAGATACAAGCTTGGAGTTCGTCTGTATTACAGAGTAATGGAGTCTATGCTAAAGTCGGTAAGTGTAGTATGGTAGCTTAGTACTGGCATTGCATTTACAAATATTAAGAATGTTCACAAGTTTGGTTTGATTTATATATTTCAGGAGGAAGAGCGTCTCTCAGTGCAGAATTTCAGGTATGTGCCCCTAACTTGTTACCGAAGTCTGCTATTTTAGTGTTAGGACAAGTATTAATAACTTTCTTTCTCCTTAGCAAACTTCTGAATGATAACATCTTCCACACATCTCTTCTGGCCTGTGCTCTTGAGGTTGTCATGGCTACATATGGCAGTAAGTTGAATCTGAAGTCCTAAATAACATTGTTTATTGATAATTATTGCAATTTGTTCTAATACATAAAATACAGTAAATAGCAAAAAAAAAAAAAAGTGCTCACTGAAATTTCTGAACTAGCAATGATTCAGGAAATACAAAAAGGAAGAAACATCAGAAGTGAAAGAATGTAGTACTCTTGATAATTTTAGTCCGTTCTCCCTGCAGGAAATGCTTCACAAAGTGATGGTACCAGTGCTGAAACAGACTTGTCTTTCCCATGGATTCTCAATGTATTTGATTTAAAAGCTTTTGACTTCTACAAGGTGATTGAAAGTTTTATTAAAGCGGAGCCAAGCCTAACAAGGGAAATGATAAAGCATCTAGAACGCTGTGAACATCGAATTATGGAGTCTCTTGCTTGGCAATCTGTAAGTAATGCTTTAAAGTAGTATTTGTTCTTGTATAACGTGCATATCTAGAAAAAGGAAATCACACCCAACTCTATAAAATATGTTGTGGTCTGCTGAGATTTATTTCTAGCAAAATAAATTACAAGAGCAAAACAAGATTAGTCTTGGCATGTCTTCAGGTTTTGAAAAAAGGGGTATATCAGAGGAAGAAGTCAACATAGCTCTGCTGATTTATGTGATTGTAAGCCAACATCATCTTCCTAGTCTGGCATGAATCTTAAGGGTAATACCCTTAAATGGTATTTTAGTGCCAAAGACAAGGCAATAAATTCTATGCTTTTATTTGTAAGTTAATTTTTATCCAGTTGCTATTCCCACTTGGCAGTAGGGCCTTAGTTCTGTGCATCTGATGTGTTTGTTAATAGTAATTAAAATACTGATTCACATTGTCCTTTGTGCTTCAGTCACTTCAGTATTTTTGGATGCCATTAAAATAAAATGCTGGGAGGTTGGGTTGTTTTTTTAGGCTGGATCTCAGTAAATCAAACATTGTTTCCTTATATTGTATGTTACTTACCAAGCAAAAATGTGCTATTAATGCCACAAAACAGGAGACTATAAGGACTGCTGATTTTGACCAGAGAGACCAAAAGTGACTGTTTAAGAATCCATCCCGTATCTTATAGGTCTGGGAAGTTTAAAAAACACAGTATGCCATAGCTAATGGGATAGTTTAATCATGAAGCAAGTTTTCTTTGCAGGGTAATCTGCGTTTGGTTTGTGTACAACTTCAGAGTGAAAAGTCAACAGTTTTCTAGTATGGGTGATACTTTACCAGGCTGTGGGGTTGTCCTCCTGGATTCGGGGAACACTGTTGTGCCTGAGCAGCGAGAGCCCCATCCGTGTTCAGGTGTCTAGCTCAGGAGAAGCACGCTGGAGTCAGGGGTGTATGGAAGCAATTGCCATGCTTCAGACTGGATCTGGTGGACCACCTTGTGCCAACCAGCCCTTGCCACTCGATTTCCTTTGCGAACACAGTCAATGGGCACATGTCAGGTTGCTCCCGGAATATGCCCTGTTATGAAGGTGACCTTTCCATTGGGGGAGCCAAGACTTGTGTATCCAGCTCCATACTCATCACCACGGCACTCTGTGTGCCCCAGGATTTCTGGTGAAGTGCTATAGCTGCTGTACCTCTGTAATGCTTTTGCAATGTTTGTTTGGTGTCTTGGAAAATGCACGACCTCTCCATTGCTGTATGAATTTCTTCGTGTTTTGCTGTTCTTTAAATAAGACTGGCTGAAAGCACTTGAGGCTGAGAGCCTTCTACCAGAGGCTACAGAAACAGGGAAAATGAGGCAGTATTTCAAGAGGCAGGCAGTATTCTAAGAAGCTTGCAGGCATATGAAAAGTGCTTACTTGAGAATTGTAACATTCAGAGGACAAAAGGCAGAGGTACAGGTACCCAAGTTTGACTCTCTGCGAGCAAAAAGTGGCTCTTGCTGCCTTCTGCAAACCAGTTTGAAGTCAGCTTACTGATCAGCAATAAGCCATATCTACCAGTTTCTACACAGTATTTCAAGCACTGCATGCAAATAATCTGATTTGGACGTGGGCTTTCAGACTGGAAAATCCAAAGCATTGTGTGTTCAATACAGGTATAGCTGTAGGCTTTTGTGAAACAAATTATAACGTCAACAAGCACATGATTATTTCAAGTTTTCTGAGTGCTCTGTTTGAATGTATTTTAATGTATTGAATCTGTCTTCCTGAGTTGCCACAGGTCTATGTTTGGTACTGTTTCGGGGTGGCTTGTATGGCTGATTTGAGTGTTAATAGAATAGTTCAGTTGGAAGGGACCTACAGTGATCATCTAGCACCAGTAAGATACGTGGGGTGGAGCACAGTGGAGGGGATAAAAAGAAATGTGCGGTACACGTCTCCAAGGGCCCTTCTGCTTCACTGACCTGTGCGTCCTGTCTCACCTGGACCTCCCCAAGCGCCGGACAGTCCGCAGTCTCCTGTTGCCGGAGGTTTGTCACTAGAGGGCACAGCAGGGTTCCCTCAAAAGCTGAGGGAAGCTGTGACAGCCAGCTAGGGGCGGTTGGAGCCAGTGCGCAGGCACCCTGGGACTCTGCACTGGCTTCCATTGCCTCCTCCAGCTGCTCGTGAGGGAAGGGCTGTGAGGTGTAAGCAGCAGACTGCATAGCGGTGGCTCAGGAGATGAGAAGTAGTGAAACATTATCTGTGCTGAAATGGCTTGCTGAGTCTCTGGGTCACTGCAGTGAAGGACCCGAGGCCTGTATGTTGTAAGGCTGCACATAGAAACATAAAGCCATGAGTCCTCTAGTGCAGAATCACAGAATTGTATAGGTTGGAAAAGACCTTGAAGATCATCGAGTCCAACCGTAAACCTAACACTACCAAGACCACCCCTAAACCATGTCCCTAAGCACCTCATCCAAATGTCTTTTAAATACTTCCAGGGATGGCAACTCAACCACTTCCCTGGGCAGCCTGTTCCAGTACTTGTTAACCCTTTCAGTGAAGTAAAATTTCCTAATATCCAGTCTAAACCTCCCCTGGCGCAACCTGAGGCCATTTCCTCTTGTCCTATGGCTTGTTACTTGGGAGAAGAGACTGACACCCACCTCTCGACAACCGCCTTTCAGGTAGTTGTAGAGACCAATAAGGTCTCCCCTCAGCCTCCTTTTCTCCAGGCTAAACAACCCCAGTTCCCTCAGCCGCTCCTCATCAGACTTGTGCTCCAGACCCTTCACCAGCTTCGTTGCCCTTCTCTGGACATGCTCCAGCACCTCAATGTCTCTCTTGTAGTGAGGGGCCCAAAACTGAACACAGGATTCGAGGTGTGGCCTCACCAGTGCCAAGTCCAGGGGCACTATCGCTTCCCTAGTCCTGCTGGCCACACTATTTTTGATATAAGCCAGGATGGTGTTGGCTTTCTTGGCCACCTGGGCACACTGCTGGCTCATATTCAGCCAGCTGTCAACCAACACGCCCAGGTCCTTTTCCACCGGGCAGCTTTCCAGCCACTCTTCCCCAGAAAATCCACCCATGCCTCACATCTAAATATTGGCTAGTTTATTCTGAAAAAGTGTAACTTTCCAGAGAAAATGCTTCCGTGGCTGACTTGCAAGGCTGTTGAGGTCAGGTGTCCCAGAAGGGTTCAGCTAATGAACGAAGGAGTGGTGCACCATATTCTTCTGCAGTTCCTTACCTGGATGTTTTCTCACAACCTGGATGTTGTCAGCATGGTGTACAAGATTTACAAAGTGTCTGCTTAATTAGCAGTTCCCAAGAAAGGGTAGGTAATTGGAGATGTAGTTTATACCAGTAAATATCTCTTACCTCCAAACACTCTACAAAGGAGGAGAGAAAAGCCAGATGATTATTGCTTAGTCATAAAGAGTATCTCGCCATAAGTGATTGCTTTGGATTAATTTTAAACAAATTACCAGATAAAAGGTGGAAAAAGTCCAAAAAAAGTGGAATCTCAAGAAGATTCAAGTTTCCTAATATGGTTAGAGAATGTTGGTTTTTGGTTTTTCTGGTTTTTGGTGTCGTCCCCCCCCCCCCCCCCCCCCAAAGAAAAATGTTAAAATTAAGAAAAGCGTGGAATGGGTAAAGCTTATGCAAAAAATTCTAGCTTTGTAGATAAGAATAGAAATGTTTGTAATACATTTATTTACAAATATTTGCATAATCCAAGTGATTCCCCCAATTATTTCCCATATATTTTTTGGTTCTTACCTTCCCTGACAGGTAGTACATTTCATTACAAGGCTTGTCTGCTCTTTGGAAAGTCGGGTCTGTATTTATCCAGTCTTGCCTCATTCTCCTGACTGCTTTAGGAAGCAGAACTTCAATATGAGATTTAAAGGGACTGAGCAATTGAATACAGAATAGCTTGAATTTATTGTAGTTTTACTTGTCACAGAGCTTTTGTGAGGAAAAAAGCCTTGCATAATTTCTCTGTAGAAAAAAAAATCCTAAGTGCATCTGACCTTTATCTGACTTTGGAAGCTGTATCGAATGAATGTTAAGGATTCTGTTTCTTACTGGTATTTGAAGATAATATATCACTCCTTTGCTAGCCATTGTGAATATGTTTATTGCTTTTGCATAGCTAGCTGATATAATCATCTGCACTTCAGGAAGGAGATGAAACTTTTCTAGGTCATCTGTTCTTTTAACAAAAAAAGCATAGCCAGACAAAATAAAGGGTGCAAAAAAGTTGGTTTCTTCTCAATAATTCTTAATTTTGAAAAGGGGCAAGTGTCCATACTGACTAAATCATGTGGAAAATACTTCCTTTTCCTTAAATCTTTATTGAACCCTGAAGGAAGAAGCCCCTTTTATCCACCCAGATATTATCTACCAGTGAGGTTATGATGCTTCCAGGTGCAGATTGTGTGCAGGTCAGTTTAGAATATAGTAATAATGCTGCATAACTTTTATTGGCAAAATATAAGTATACAGTACAATATTCTTTCTTTACTGTAGAACATCGTGCTTCGTCTCATTGCAGTATTTTGGGCACTATTTCAGTTTTGTAACTTAAAGGGAACTGAAATTACTTTAGACTCAAAAATAAAGGTGCCTATAGCCTTTGATTATTTTTTTTTATCATGTTTATATAAATATGATTTAAACCTTGGCATAGTTAACATCTGTTTCCTATGAAATGGGGATAGCTTGTTACCTGCCAGCCTGGGAGTTCATACTCAGCCTTTTTCATAATTCTGTCAAATTGATCTTTCTTGTGTCCAGTCAAAGAATCTCTGAATTTCCCTTAGAGAAAGCCCTGTCAGCTGCCATGTCACATATTTGATTCAGTGTCACTGCTTGCTACAGTGTGTTAGGAAGAAGCAGGGAAGAACAGGTTTTCCATGCAAGTAAATCAAATACAAAGTCTGTCAATTTTCATGATCAATTTTAAGAGTGAAACATCTGTAATAGCTGAAATGCATTTGTTTCTGGGAACAGCATGACTTGGGTTTGGTGGTTTGGGTTTTTGGTTTTTTTTGGTGGTGGTTCCCCCTCCTCCCCATGCTCTTCAAGAAAGTAAACACCTATGTAGTATCCATCTTTGTTACCTGTATCTGCAAAGCAATCCAGTTGTATTTCCCTGCCTCAGCTTGCACTCTGCTCATAAGCTGTGAACAGGGAGGAACAGGCTGGTATTAGATTTCTT
The DNA here is from genome assembly GCF_034638445.1 of Ciconia boyciana. NCBI lineage: Eukaryota > Metazoa > Chordata > Aves > Ciconiiformes > Ciconiidae > Ciconia > Ciconia boyciana. Next base: position 188,929,815 of record NC_132934.1, read on the forward strand.
TCATACTGCTGCTTAGGGAATGCGCTTCCTGCAAATGCCTTTTCACATGTATAGTAGGTGAAGAGTGTGGAGTGTACGCGTGTTCTAAATCATCACATTTAGCATACTTAAAATAGTTTGGGCTACGTTAAAAAATACTTTTTCTGCAAGCCAGCCTTTGGTGGGCCAGAGGTGAGATGTGTGAAGCCCTTCTGCTCTGTCAGGCTTCAGCTGCCCGGTATTGGGGTAGTGAAAGGGTCTTGTTCTTCTACACTGGAGTTGCAGACCAACCACAATCTTGTCCAAAGATAAGGTAATTCATGCCAGCCCAGTAAGGCGGGCTAGAGAAAGCAGCACAGCCACACTTTCCCGGTTAGCTCTAGAGATAGCAAAATGTTCTGTTGTTAACTCATCCACATGAGCACTGGGAGTCCAAAGGGTATTCCTTGCAGGACTGGAGTTTTAAAAGGTTACCTGGTAGCTTTTGCTGTTAACAGGGACAAGAGGCAGCTGCATCACCTTCTACAAGCCCACAACAGCCCAGAACAGAATGGGAGGGTGCACTATGGCAGGCTAAAGGGAGTTCATTCACAGTCTGATCTGGTCTGCTAGCTTCAACTGGGGTTTTTTGTGTGTGTTTGTGTGAGGGACAAACAGATGTTGAACCAAAGCAGTGCATTGCACTTACAGCTGTTGACACTGTAGCCTTGTTTGGCTGTATTGTTCTTTAGCACTTGCTATCCTAATGGGTGTTTGTATTTTTCAAAGGAAGAAGGAACACCAGTATTAGTATGTGTTGTTATTTAGAGTTTTCATGTGTGTTAGAGTTTTAATGACTGGTGCAAGATAGAGATGTCTCTACAAGGTTACTTCTCTTAATTGTTAAAATATGATCAAAAGTACGCAAGTGTACTTTGCTGTGTCTATAACTCCTTCCATGTAGCATTGCCTAAACTGTGCTCCGTAATGCTTCTCCTTTAACAGCTCCTTCTTCTTTGTGGTTTCTATTGTCAATTAAACATTTGCAATGAAATCTACAGTACTGTTTTATCAGGTATCGTTCATTTAACAGAACTCAATGTTCGCAATAAGTATTTGTCAACTAACTATGTAGTTAATGTTTATACTCAGATACCTCATCCCACACCAAAGACTTCTGTTGGTTTTAAATTATGCAGCTCCTTGTGGCAGACATGCCTTCCTGAGGAAAACCATGTATTCCCAAAGAATATATTTTATTGCATTAATATGACAAACTCACTGAGCTGGAATAGCAGCAGACCTACTTTGATCATGCAGTAAGGAGAAAAATGTTAAATAGGTATGTTTAAGATTTGCTTAAAAAGTGTTAGACAAATCTAGGTCAGGGTAAAGCTGTAAGAAGTTACAGGTAAGCAAGTACTCCTTAGTATTTGGTATAGTACAAGCTTAACTATGCAGCCTCCTAGTGTTTGATTGTACAGGGACACAGTCATTGCAGAGCTCATGGTATTCGAGTGCTTAGTGCCTGTTTCCTTGGATGCAGTGTACAATTTAAAATTAGGTTTCTGTGCTCCTTGTAAGGAGGAATTGAGCGTCTAGGAATGGGAGTTACTATATTTTCTTGTGATATGTATCCTTCTCAGTAGTGTTTTCTATTGGGTTTATGTCTGATGTCCTACACCTCTTCTGGAGGTAGGTGTCTTACATGCAGTGCGAAGTCCCCTCTTTGATTTCGACGTCTTAAGTCATTCCTTTTAAAACTGGAAGAAGTAGGAATGGTTATACCATCAACATTTTATACATTGTTTTATACATAAATTGTTTACTTCAGTATTAGAAGAATGACTCTAAAACCTTGTTGATAGGCAGCCAAGGCCAGGTGGCAAGGACTGGGTATTGGGGTTGTGTTGGTACTACTAGCCTCAAAGGGACAATAGTTTGGGCTTGAGTATTGCCCCACAGTCACTGGTGGTGTTTCATTGGTAACGTGTTCCCTGGCATGTTTTGGCCTTTGTCAGCACTCTTCTGGACACTGCCTAGGCAAGATTTGGGGCATGATGCAGCTCAGGGACTATTTTCAACTGCTAGTATGGATTAGAGGTGGGGAAAGTTTAGCTGTGTGGGTGCAAGCTGTGCTTTGCCACTTGCTTTCAAGGCCTTAGGACAGGCTGTGGCTTGTTGTGTTACCAACTGCAGATGTAGTGGTGGGTTCAACCACAGGAGTGACTTCAGCACTGGCGAATGAGTCACGCGTTCCTGTAACTCCTCTCCTCTAGGCTCCAGGAGCCGTACGTGTTTCTGCACAGCAGCAGGTTTCTCTTAGAAAAGCTAGTGTATGTCAGACATATTCCTTTCATGCCTACTAAATTTTGCCTTTCCTTAGATATAGGAATACCTAATTTGTGAATGAGGGACAGCCTTAGGCACAAGAAAAAATGCTCGGCTTATCCAGAATGACAGCATTTGCAGGCACGCTCACTGCCAGGATTTGAACCACCTAGGGAACTTCACTGGTGTAAAGACAGACACCTCAGGAATTGCAGGCATCAGATTGCTCTTGCAGACATCACCCATCTCCTGTGATCTTCTGGATTTTGGGCACCTAGTATCCTGCCCTAGCATGGAGGTTGTTATGGACAATGATTTCTAATGTAGAATTTTCTAGTGTTTTTCTTAGAGGGGGAAAGTGTGCTAACGGTCACGAAACTATGCCATTTCATGTGCTCACCATGCTCTTTTCGAAAAAGTTACGTTAGGAGGGTGCAGCTTTAACCTTAAAGAAGGAACTGAGAATTGATTTGAGGTTTTCTGTCTGTACATACTAAATATATTTTTGCTTGCATCATGAGTCTGTTCCAGAAGCGTGCGTGATGAGGGAGAGAGGTCACTGCCAGTACTGCTGCTTGGCGTGATAGCGCTAAAGGATCATACTGGTTCTGCTGCATGCGCTTATTTCTTTTTTTAAGGTCATGAATTAGCTCTGACACTTCAGTTGTCACAGCTGTGGCTGAAAAGCCCTCTCTAATTTTGCCTGTATGATACAAGGCACATTCTTAGAACTCTGTAAGATGGCTGCTTTTTGGGTATTTGTGGTATATACCATATAGTATCATATATGTGTGTTTATATGCTTTTTTAGTTTGAGCATATACATACACACACACCTTTTTAATAAATGCATAAATAAAATATGTAAGAGTGTTTCTCCCATGCCTTTCTAGTACTCTTGAAGAGTTTCCTTTTATAGAAATCGTGCTGTGCTTTTTGAGACTTGAAACTTTTATCTGCCTTAGCAGCTGAAGGCAAATTGAAAAACCAGGAAGAATACCGAATGGTAGTCTTCACTGTCTGCACCATCACTTTGAAAGTCTTCCCTGCCACTCCTATGTATCACGGAGATGACTCAAGCTGTTATTCATGCATGGGTGTTACCATCTGAGCAAATCCTCTAGGCTACTGAAAGAGAAACAAGAACACTTAAAGCCAAGGTCCTGCATTTCCTGCTTTTGTCTGTGTTGGCAATGTGTTAACTTCTTGGTAGGCAGTCACTAAGTGTACAAAACACTCACTAGGGTTGTAAGATACTGGTTATGTTAGCACCGTGTTAATGGATTTATCTGCTGCAGGTATACCAAGTCAGCCCAACCCTTAAGATGCTATTTTGATTCAAGTACAAACATGACCAAAGGGATTACCTAAGACACAGCAGCTATGTGGAGTTTTCATTCTGTGAAATTTGGATGCCATTCTTGATTAAGAATTTAAGTTTTTCTCCACTTCATCTACTGCTTTAAAGTATAGAGTTTCTCTACATTGTTAGACTTCTATAACTTAGGTATTTAGGCTCCCTCTATACTTGGAGACAGAGCTGAACTTCCAGAAAGAAAATAATTCTATTTATCTTAAACACCTATTTTACAATGGGATTATTCACTTTTTGAAGGTACCTCTGTCCCCTGACTGTAGAGAGCATCTGTCTCAATGACAAACCTAAACTAGATGTATAATGTTTGTCTGTTAAGGTTGGTAGAATTGAATCATATGCTTAATATTAGTCTCCGTAACTGCATTTCCCCCTTCCTTTCAGCATTAAGGGGATATTAACAAGAGGTAGTTATTTAATTATGCCTGGTTTTGCTTTCGGTGACTACTTGTACTGTAGATCTCACCTGTGGTCACTGTTGTGGTTTCTGTTCATGTGGAGGTCATGTACTGTTACCAGCGTGGCTACAGAAGCAGAGGATGTGTCGTGATCTTGCTAGCTATAGATTTACAGCTGTAATAGGGAGCTGGGTTTTGTAGCTTGTGCTCAGTGGAGCTTGCAGCTCTGTTGGTGCAGTATGAAGATATCTTGCCTGTGTCTTAACACTGGTCCCAAGTACAGAGTTAGCCACAGAAATAAGACTTGGTTAACGTGATATACTTTTAGTCTTTTCTTTAAGGCTGCCCTGATTATTGGATTTTGGTTTTTGTCTTGCTTATTTTATCTGAGCCACATTCCTGAGTAACTGTCATAAGCTTTTATTGCTCTTTCTATCCTTATTGCTGTGCTATTTGAGCCATTCCATAGTTAACTTTTCTATGAAGGTAGAATTAGCTTCGTTAGGAAGCAAACTAGGTGCCAAACAAACATTCTAATGTGGGGTTTTTTTTTTTCAGCTACATGTTCAATTTTCAAGCTCTTAAGGGGATAACAGTATCTTGTCAAACTCAAACTGCTAAATTATATGTCATTGGAAGTGGGATTTTGTCTCTCTGCTTGCTGCATTTTCTTTAAGTTATTTCCTGCACAAATGCATGGGTTTTGTTTTGGATTTTTTTTTGTAGGCCAAATAAGTGCTTTTGTGCCTGCTTTTATACTGTACAAATGTATGGTATTTCAGTTATATGCTTGTATCAGTGAGTGTGTGTCTTACAGTAACTTTCCAGTAATAAAAAGTCCTTGTCAGGGATGAGGATCCCCTCTGTTTACAACTGTTGAGTGGGCATAGCATTCACTATCCTCCAGAAAGGTAATCTCTCTATGTTTTGTTCAAGCTCTTCAGTTGGGTTGGGTTTGCTTGTCAGAATGGGTTAGGCACAGGTTGCTAAGTGCCTATGGTACAGCTGAATGCTGTGCCACTAATGTCTGGAGCTGTGTGCGTGGTGTTCTGCTGAACTGTTGAGCAGAGACTTCAGGCTTACCCAGTTAGACTACCTAGTCTGAACTTGGCTTGGGTAAGCACCTGAACTGTCATCATCCTGTTCTTCCCGTTGGGGAGTTAGCCTGCCCAGAACAGAGCCTGTGCTTGGCATGCTCTGTCTGTGCCTGTTGCACCTGCCAGCAGCTCAGAGGAACTCACAGATCTTATCTGGACAGAATAGCTGCTGCTTTGCTGCCCCCCTTTTTTTTTTTTTTTTTTTTTGGTACTTACCCATCCGCAGGAGCATGTGAAACCCAATGTGAGCATGCAGTGTAAGTGGTAAAGTTTCTTTCACACATAAAAAGCGTTAAATCACTTAAGTAAACAAGTAGACCAAGAGTTTCCAGTTTGGTTTCATTAAAGAAAGATATTTTTGATTGGGCTGAAAAGGCAGATATTTTGGTACTTGCTTCACCATCTGTATTCTCAGTTTTTTGCCATGTTTTGCTATATACTTAACAAATTTCTCCATTAAGAAATATCTGCGATGCTGTGGGTACTTTTTTTTCATTACTTCATAAAAGCATCGAAGTTTTATTATAGGTGGTTCCAACTTTAGTCAAGTGTAGTTCTTGATGCTCTGATGAATGGTAAATTTTTCTAATCCAATATCCATCCTTAGTGAGCAGGAGTGTCTTCAGTTCTTATTACATTAGTAGTTGCTTTTAGAAAGTGCTTATCAGGACAAACTTCCAAAAATTAGTAGATCTAATGTTGCATAATTTTACAGAAGGATGAAGACTTGCAACTAATGTCTACAATTGACTTCCTTTCATAAAGCAGCAATTTTTGCAGAATTCATCTGAAAAGCAGAAGAGTTAACATAGCAACAGTTGTTTTTGTGTGAGATAGACTTAATATTATTCCCAAGATAATGGCATTAATTTTGGGTGCCTCCTGTTACTAGCATTGTTACTTAAGAATTTTTTTTCTTTAAGGCAGCACCTGTTTAAAAAAGATGGAGTTAGGGCAAATCTTAAAGCTATGTGTGTGGAAAAGTATTCTTTTATCTCTTCATAAAAAGATAGGAACTTCTTGTTAGAGGCCTGCCTTTGTTGTTGCTTGTGGTTTGATTCTCATGTTTAAACTGTAGAAAACTTATCCCTTCTTAGTGCGGGACAGCTTTTAGTTTTGTTATAACTGGGGTGGACAGACTGCTTGTTAAATAGAAAAAATAATTTCAAATCTAAATTCTCAGTTCTGGAATTTTTAGTTTTCCAGCAAAATGGTAGGTTTTATTGAAGACCAGATGATGTGTGCAGGGTTCTTCTTTTTTAGTGTTAATTTTGTGGTAAGTTCAGTTTTCTTACTGGAAAAACTGAGCTTGTTTTATAAGCAGTTGTATTGGGGGGGGGGGGGAAGGTGATAAATGAGAAAGGCTACAGATTGCTTCAGTGTCAAAGCAGAATTAGAGAATTAGAACAAACTTCTCCATCCAACTTCTTGCAGAAGTATTAGACTGTGCAAATGTGGCTTTCTGAATTTGCATTCATCTTAAATGAGCTCTGTTGAGTACGTCCTGAAAATGTGTTAATTCAGTGGTTGTCAGTTGTATTTATACATCTTTTTCAGCACTCTGATAATTGGATAACAAATGCAGTCCAGGCATTTACAACTTCTAGATTTGAAATCGTTCTGATTTACATTTTGCCTTAGCTTTTGAAAGGTATTATCTTTCATTTTGTCAGTGATGCTCAAATACCAGTAACCCTGAGGTATAAATGATAATAGTCTAGCAAAAAAGGGAACTTGTCAGGATTTACAGGTCTGCCCAAGTGCAAGAACATTATAATATTACATTTATTGCTGGAAAAGTAGGAACAAATTGCTCTTCATTGATAAAACTCCTAGAAAATAACTTGGAAGAATAAATAATGCTAGAGGATACTATGCTCAAGTGGGATTTTCAAAATTGTCAGTCTCAGTGAACCTCGTTGGGTTCACTGTAACTTTAGCTGAGTGTTTTATGTAATTCTGAAAAATCTCGCCTTCGGCAATGATGCTGGTTGAAATTACAAATGAAAATCACTTTCTTATTTGCTAGATATGACAGAAGACTGTATAATTGGGAGTGATATGGAAAGGCTGAACGGCAATCAAGTGCTCCTTGTCTCTTCCAAAAGAAAGGAGGAGGCAGTAATGAAACTAGTGGATTTGAAACAAAAGGAGGGGTTTTTTTTTTAGTTTTGTTCCCCCTCCACACACACAGTGTGAACTTTTTACTGCAGAATGCTATGGATGTTAAAAAGTTTACACAAGTTCAAAGGGAGACAGGGCAAGCTCACAGAAGAAAAAATTTTAGTGTTGCTGAACACACAAACACATCTGACCCAGAAAGTCCTGAGATACGACGGGTGAAGTGAGACAGCACTTGGAGGAGAGAAAGCCTTGTATGCCTCTCCTACTGTTATCTTCTTCCCCAGGCATCCAGTCCTTGGCCACTGTTGGAGGCAGGACTGTAGATTAGATGGATGTTTGGGGTCTGATCCAGTACAACCATTCGTATCTTCTACCTGATCTTGCGAGCTCTTTTTCAATCTTTGCATTTCTAAGGTTACTTTCTTAAGAAATAGAAGTTTGGAGGTTGATTCCAGTTAAGGATTTCTTACCTGCATGAAGTATCTTCTATGGGGTTCTTTTTTAAGCACTTTTAGATGAAAAATATAAAGAAGTATTTGACTTGATATTGATATTTCTTTAAATGTCAAAGACATGTATATTGAGTGAAACAAATTTTGATTTGCGTTCTGTTCCTGAGAAAGCCAGAAATTAAAATTTCAAGCTGCATATAAAAAGTATAAACTGGGAAATCTTTTGCTTTTAAAGTAATGGTATGTTGAGGTAAATCAGAGGCATTGATAGAAAGTTTGTTTCTTTTTCCTTGTCTTTTAAAACTGCTGGTTAATTATCTAGTTATCAATGGCTGCTTACCTTGGTTTAGATTTAAAAAAAAATGCTTGTATTCAACTAAATTTTCACTGCTTTTATTTTTATGGTAAGTGTGCACTATCTGCACTCTGTAGACCAAGAAACCAGACTACAAAGAACAAATTTGTGAGTTTTGATCCTAAAACTGAATTCCTAACCCCCCCTGCATAGGCATATGAGTAAAAATAATGTACTTTTAGAAGGTACTGGATGCAACACATTCAGATGCTCAGGAGCACTGACAATATAAGCTATTTTTATTTGAGATGCCTAGGCATGACTTAGGAACGTAACTCCTCATCTAGATTTAAATTTTGGCATAAGCTCTTACCAGAGAGACGGAAGAGTTGGTATCAAAGGCAGGAGCAGGAAGGAGTGCGGCTCCTATTCAGGAATGTACCAGTGAAAACATTGCTCCATCCACAGCTCTCCAGGGTAATCTTGTTGCAGAACCAGAAAAGGTGGAGAAAGCCTTGTCCAGTCCTGAATAGCTGGTAGCTTGGCTTTATATCAGCTTGTTGTGGGAGGTACAGGTTCACTCCCCCTCTTCTGAATCAGTCAGATCAGGAATTTCTCAAGTAATGGTCAGATTCTCTAAATTGCAGATGTTGCTTTTTTTGACTGTGTTCTTTTTTGTGTTTTTTTTTGTCTTGCCCCCCCCCCCCCCCGGAAAGTGTGAAGTATGTTTAATAATAAAAAATAGAAAGCTTCCTCAAACAGTTTCGAGTTATCAAGCTGTTAACTGCTTGGAAAGCTATTGTACTGTGTTGCACTACGCTACTGCAAAAAGCAGAAGCTACTGCCCTAGAGAGTGAGCGCAAGGCAGAAAGAGCTACTCTTCATGCTTCCCCAGCCTCTTTGAGCTAACACACCAAGGAAAGTCTGGTTTAAAGGGGGGGTATTCATACATGCGACTTTATCTGCTTGTTCTGCTTTTAAGTCAGTGGGTTGTTTTTGTTTGTTTGTTGTGTGTCATCGCCCCCCCCCCCCGCAGTTTCATAATCTCAGAAGGAGCAGCTTCTCTTTACAAGGATAAGGCTCTGGGGCGTTCGCTGCTGTAATGCAGAGGCATTGCTGAACAAGTTGTCACTCAACCGAGTAACAGCTTAGCCAAGCTCAGGGAGAGTAGTAGCCTAGAAACATAGCCCAGCAGTGACATTAAGGGCTTTAGTCTCAAAGTCTTTGGAGGGACTCTAATATTAAACAGGCTCTTTAGAGAGAGATGCACTGAGACATATCTGCATACCTGACTTTTGAACTTTGGATTTGTCAGTAACTTTGGATTTGTCAGTGGCATATGGAAAACATACAGAATCGCTACTCATGCTGGGGGTTTCGCATGTTTTTCTCAAGTCAAATATGAATCAGAAGAGTTTAGGATTCCCAACTAAGATAACTGCCTATTTTCAGATATTATGCAGGCATTTATATCTATGCTATCTTTGTAGCTTAAGCTCATACTATTTGAATTTTCCTTTCATAAGTTGTGTGGATAAAAATTTAAAATGCTGTTAAATTTAAAATTCAGTCGTCATTAGTTTCTAGCAGTCTTTGAGTAACTCAGTTTTCCAGTAGTAGTGGGCAATGTACAGTTGATTTATAACAATTAAGCAAAAGCTTCACAAAGGGAAGTAAACTCAATTAGATAACATATACTCTGACAGCTCAATATGCATTTTCTCCAGCATTGATTTGCGCTTCCATATACTGCCCTGAAGTAAAAATGCCTCGGTGCTATACCTGTGTTGCAATTGACTGCCCTAAATCTAAAGTGCAAATTCATTCTAACTTAGTTCTTACTCTTGACTCCATTGTTTTTGGGGAGGAAAAACCAACATTTACTACTTACTTTTACCTTTCAAGCATTTATTTAATTTTACAGCAATGTTAAATTAATTTTGAGGAAAATGTACACAATGTTCTAATAGCTGGAAAACATACATAGCAGGACACTAAAGCACTCTTGTCTATATATTCCTGTTTGTAACAGTAATATATGTAGATTTCTCCTTTTGCATGGCTTTGACTTTTCAAAGTGTCTAGATTAATTTTGCCAGCATGTAGCCCCAAGTAATTTATTTTTATACTTTATGAAGTTTGTAAGAAAATAGCATTTGAAATTTTAAATGCTCATGTTAAAAATATTTCTAGGACACAAAGATTGAGAGGAAATTTCACTCTAAAAATTACTGTGTCTTGAATTTCTTTATGGCACACCAAATAGTTTCCTAGAAGAAATATTTGGGTTGGTGCACATGTTCATTTCTAGTTAGCAAAGGTCATGTTTTTTTAAGATACTACTACTTTGAGATTGAATTACCTTATTTGGAGGATGTTATTTTGCTCAAAAGTCATGTTGAGTTGAAGAACTCACAAAAGAGTTTAATAAAGTGGTACTGTACCTAAAGCACTAACTTCACTCCTCAGAGGTTATTTTGTTGTTATTACACAGACATCTGAGACAGAGGTGAGAAGAAAAACCAGTTTGTCTGAGTTGTTTCCAGATGCCCTAAACTACCAGAAGATTTAATTGCTTTATGGGGGCCAGGCTTGTGGAGAGAGCATGTATTTTATCAGATAAACCTGGGAGAAATGAAGTTCTTGTAGCCCATTGATCAAAGCCTCCTATGAATGTAATGGTCCCTAAGAAGGAAGGTGCAGGGAGGAAGACAGGAGGGAAGAGTAAGATAGAGAAGAGGAAACTCTGGAGCAGGCACAGTAGCTGAAGTGATATGATGAATATGGTGCTGTTTTCCTCAGCAGCTGGATCCTGCAGTGTAAACCAGGTAGTTTCACCCCCATCCTCAGTAACTTGGAAACTACATCATTATAAAAAATGAGCAATTGTTTTAACTTAAGAAAAAAACACCTACTCTTTCATTTGTTTTTGACTTGACAGTCAGTCTTTGGACTTTGGTTAACCTAATCCGAAACCAAAAGTTTGCTTCTAACATACAACCTGTCAGAACAGACATTTGACATAAATTCTTAAAATACTTCTTCTGTGTACTGTTATGTTTCACACTTTTACAGTCTTATCATAAACTTTTCTAATGTGAAGGAAGTGTAACATTTACATATCAGAATATATTTCCACAGCTGAAGAAATGTGCAGGCTTCTAATTCCTGTTTAGTCCCGGTAGTCTTTTAATACAGTTTATATTGTAGAGTCACTGTCAAATATTTTCATTTTTATGGTCTGAAGGCTGTGCTGAATGAAGCTTTCTGAAACTGGCCTTTCGGAGAATCTCGTGTCCCGTGGTCTCGTGGACCGGTTCTTTTTTATCGAATTTTGAATGGTATCTGATGTAAAGTAATAGACTATAGGGTCAAAACAGCAGTTTGAAACAGCAATGCACAGAGTGATAGGGTACATAGTCCTGACTGCAGTTACCACTGAACAATTAATCCAGGTCTGTGTTCTCATAAGGGAGTAAAGTATTAAGGTGATGTTATAAGGCACAAAGCAGAAGCAGAATATCACCAAATGGACAAAAATCATTTTGAGTACCTTTTTCTTGCTTAATTTATTCCGACTTAATGTAAGCGGTTTATTCAAAGTCCGTAAGACCATAGTAGAGCAGGTCACATTCAAGATGAGTGGAATAAAAAACCCAACTATTTCAATGAAGATAACAATCCGGGATAGGTAGGTTTTCCATGTGTCCTCTGAAAAGTTTTCAAAACACGTTCTTTGTTCAGTATTATTACGGCGGTTTGTAGACCGGAAAAAGCTTGCTGGTGTGCTGCCTGCTAACACAGTTATCCATACTGCAGCGCAGACGATTTTTGCGTTCCTTTTGGTTCGGAGAGTCTTAGATCGAAAGGGGTGTACTATAGCTAAAAAGCGATCTACGCTTATGCAAGTCAGAAATAAAATGCTCCCATACATGTTTGTATAAAAGAGGGTGACAGAAATCTTGCAAAGAATGTCTCCAAATGGCCAGTTTCTCGCTACAAAGTAATAAATCCTGAAGGGTAACGTAAACACAAAAAGCAGATCCGATATTGCTAAATTAAGCATGTAAGTTGTAGTCTCGTTTCGCATTTTTAATGTACAAGTAAAAATGTAGATAGCAACACAGTTTGCTATGAGGCCAAGAACAAACACCATACTAAAGAAACACCCATATAAAGTATATTTAAAGGAGTCCTCAGTGGAACAATTAGAGCTTACCATTATAATGGTATGTTTAAAATTCCTGTGATTTGGAGGTTTCTCTGGTATTTTTATTGCAACTTTTTTTAAATTCCAGAAAAACTTGCAGATGTATTTGAACTGTGTGCTTTGGTAAGTTTGTTGCACTGTAAAGCTTCAGAGAAGAAACACAAGCTCTGTAGCAGGGGAGTACATCTCCAGCAGTAATCACCAGGAGGTCACTCTTATCTTCCAAGTGCTATTTGTAATCATATAGCCAGTCTTCAAAAGTCAAAACCCATGTCATTTGTGGCAGATGAGGTCATCCCAAAGCTTGCTTAGTTCCATTTTCCCCCTTGATTCGATGAAGCCGTTGTAGAACTTTCTGCTTTATTCTTGGCTGCAGATCATGATGGCGAAGCCTTGTCCATCCAGATTTACTGGGAACGTATGCTTTAGAAAACGATTTCCTGGATGCCGCAAAGTGTTGGCACTTGCATTTTTCCCTCAGCCTTCTTTCTGTAAAACGAGCTTTTCGGCTCCTCCGAGCCCTTGCTCGCTCGCGGGAAGCAAGCTGCTTGTGAGGGCAGAAACGAAATTCCAGAGCGTGTTGGTTCCTGCAGAGCACGGCCCTCGCGTCCTGCACCCGGCAGCCTCTCGCCAGCCCGGCTCCTTCTGGAGAGGAGAGAAAAGAGCTCAGGCAATTTGTAGCATGACATCACAGGAAGAAGAGGTTGGACTCGCTGAAGAATGGTTTCAGTTCAGTTTGTTTGCCTTCCCCTAATCTGATAATGTGTCTGCTGGGACTGTACCTTGCAGGCGAGCAAATGGTCACTAGCGGAGTGCTGCAGCTGCAGCCTCCTGTTAACTCTTTCCGTACTCCCTGAAAGGTCCTTTGTCAATGTTGCTGGAGTCCAAAAGCTTCATCACAAAATCTTTTTCTTCAGTTACAAGGAGAGTTTTCAGTGTCCAAATAACTCTCGCACCTTAAAGTTCCTGTTTTTCTTTGGAGATAGTAGTAATTATGGGATTTTATATTTTACGTAGGATTGAACTAACGTTACATTTTTTGATAGATATCTTTGCTTGTGATAGATAATACATTAATCGCCAGAAATCAGCTGAGTAGTTCTCTCTTGATTCCCTCAATACACTAGTACAAACCACAGGAGGGACAAAGTAACACTGATAGGTGATTAAATAATTTAACCAAATTATTACTGAAAGAGAGGCATAAAGGTTATGAACCTTTCCTCTTACATATTCCTAGGACTGAGATGTCTTGCAGTGGGAGGAGAGATTTTTAACTTGTTCCGTATTAGAAGGCATATCCCAAGCTCTCTTTCTAATCAGAAAGATGGTTCTTTTTACAAAAAAAAGCTTCCATTTTAAAAAAATGTTGTGGTACAGAAAGCATTTTCTTCAATATATAAGTACAGAATTAATATACCAAAATGCAGACTGCACCATGCAATTGTTTCTGATAATTTAAAGGGGCCAGTTATCGCACATGCACAAAATACTCCCATTCGTCACTGATTAATGAAACGAAAACATGTTGTAACTAATTAAATTGTTAAGTAAATATTAAAAAAAGCAGCTCTTATTGCCCTTAGGGGCAGATATGAGATAAATCTCAGTTTAGACAGACTCATTTATTTAACAACAGCTTGGACAGACTCACTTCTGGCATCAAAACCAGTCTATTTCTAAGTCTTAGAATAACAAATCTCTTCATATCTGGCTGGGTGGCATGGTTCTTTTGAACTAGATTTTAATCAGTTGTACCTAAGCAAGGCTCTGGGCAAAACCTTTCTAGTCTGCTGTAAAGAAGAGTAAATAATAGCACTTCACAGGGTTTTGGCATAGTTTCTTAAGGTAAGGTATGTCAGACAAAATTCAGAAACATGCAAAAATGGGTCTTGCTTATTTTATTTCAAGTTTTCTTGATAAGTCTCTTCTGTGAAACTCTTTCACCTTGATTTTGAGGTGAAATCAAACAGTTTCACTGCAATAGGCTACAATCCCAAGAAACCTTTCTGACTATTTTTGAAATTTATACTTAACCATAAAGCGTAGCACATTTTCCACTTCTAAGTCAGCAAGAAATGAAAATGTGAGCTTGGCAGAGTCTCTTGTGTGTCCAACTTAACTTGTACCTTAGCATAAAGTTGCCTTACCTGGCTTTGGTTGCAAAAGCAGTTGTCACGTGGTTAAATTTTGTTTCTATTCCCGGCAGCCTTGCACGGTGAAAGGGGGAGTTTTCTTGCAAGAGTCCATGAGTTCTGCATTGGGCCTTGAGAGCTCTGAGCTCAGTTTTCCCACTCTGGCTTTGCGCAGGAAAACTGTGAGGCAGGCTCAGTTACTGGAATGAAAATCCCTGAAGTACAGAAATTTGACATCACATGTCGAAACCTCAGGCAATATTTCATGTTTAGAGAGAGAAATGAATGGAAATGAGTAGGTCTTTCTTAGTCATCAGTACTTGATTTTCTGTTTGGGCAAAGATGTGGGTGCACAGAGAAAGGATGGGGATGTCTGACCAGGGGCACTGTCCATTTTACCATGGTAAATGTGTTTCAGAGCAATCATCAAGGTGCATCCTCAGCCTTCAGTTTGTCCATCAGAGCCCCTGCCTTGCTGTGGCCTCTGTTAATGCTCCTGTTACGAAATGTGGGCACTACTTAAAGCTGTATTTTAGGGGCTTGGGTATATGCTTCTGCTGTCTTTGGGACTTTCTCTTGCCCCTGCACCTTTTTGATGCAGAACAGTAGGTGCACCTTACTCTAATTGAAGAACTAAGTGATATTTGTATGCTTCCAGAAATAGGATTAAGCTGCAATGTTTCTCCACCTGCAGAAGAAAATTTGAAAATACCAAGTTGACAGGTTTTTACTTTGTATCATGTTCAGTGAGGAGGTGTGTATGACAGAGTGGGCAGTCTGATTCATTTTCGTGTAAAAGCATGAATGGTAAAGGTGAATTTCATACCCCTTTTCTTGAATTAGATGTGGCTGATTGTTGTCAAGCAGTGTTTTAATTTGTGTGAGCTTCTCCAAGCTGAAGAACCTGCATTAGTGCACCGTGAGCTGTGGGAGTCGAGAGCAGCTTCCCTTCTGGCTGGGCTCCAGCGCAAGCGGGGAGGAAACTTCATTGCGTGCTTTCCTTTTGTTGGATCACATTTCAAGATGTTGGGCTCTGTGCTGTCAGATTTGGAAAAGCCTTCAGTAAGCCCCAATGCTTTAATAAATAAAAACAAGTTTATCAGTTATTATGAAGGAAGAATTGATGTGGCAATGACCTTGCTTATGCTCCTTCACCATGGGCAAATTTTCCTTTGGGATGGGGAGGGGAGATAGGCAGGAGGAAGCAGCTGCAGGGAGGGCCCTGTATGCTGAGGGTTGTTTTTTTTTCTCTAAAGGAAACGATGCTGCCACTGCAGGGAGATGTATATGTAAATCTGTCTGCATCAGAGACGGGAATGAGTTAGGACCTGTCATTTGTTGCTAGTGTGAGATGAGCAAAGACTGCATTTCCATCAGCAGGCTTCCTGTGGCTCTTGAAGAGGCATTGAAGGCAGAGTGAGCATGGGCTCCTTAAAGCTAAGAGCTGATGAGATGCTTGAAATCATCTCTCACTTCAGCAGTGAACAGATTTCGTACACTCCTTCAGTCGGTTACCATTTAACTCTGCTTATACAAGTTTAGATATCCGAGTTTAGATATCTAGGACTCTTTAGACCCTTGAGCAATCTTGGATTTGCGTGGCAAACCTATTCCAGCGTTGAACAGGGGATCAGAAGGAGAAGTCCTTATAACCCTAGCAGTGTGCTAGTAGAGCGGCTGTAGGACACTGCCACCAACAGCTGCTGCTTCCGCCTACCCGTAGATGCCACAGAGTTAGATACTTGCTCTCATTTAGGACACAGGGGCAGGATCCCTTAAATTCAGAAGTCCAGGTTGAGTGGTAAAGAAGTATTTCACTGATATAAAACAAGTCTTGGAAGACTTTCCAAGCCTTTGGAGTTGTTTTGACCAGTCTTGTGTGTTCCTCTGGTGTTACCCTAGTGTTCGGTGCTGGAATCAAACAGGAGTTGTAGTCAAAGGTGAAATTAATTTTGAACTTGTCTTGTGTACCACATTTAGTCTGGCACTAATGCTACTACTAAAAGCTCTTACTTACTTTAGAGGAAAAAAACAACTTCAACATTAATAATGTTGTAATAAATTCTTACAGTGCTTCCAAAGCCAAAGTATGCATTGTTAAATGAAGGTTGTCAGGTGCACAAAACGCTGTATGTAACTTCATTATTCTATAACTAATGTTACTGCTTTTAGAGGCACGACTGTATCATGGTACAGGCATTTGTTCTCACTTCAGTTAAGCAAACTTAGGCAAAAAACCTTGTGCTATCTGTTGCAATGAAGACAAACCCTGGCAGGACAGTATTTTCTTTGCCCTGAGTGGTGTTATTGATCCAGTCATTTTCATGGGTTTTAGCATTTTTAGTCTATTTACTGGAGTTTCTCTTTGAGCGTGTGTATGTACAGGAAGGAATTTATTACGGTTGAGATGTAGGGCTGGGAGCCAGGAAGTCTGTTTCTGGCTGTGCCACAGACTTTCTGTTCCAGTCCTGGCAAAGTTTTCTATGACTTTGTGCTTTACCTTCCCTCTGTGTAGGAGCTTGTTCACTTCCCCACGGGGATGCGAGGCCATCTTAATTGTTATCGTTTG
The DNA here is from genome assembly GCF_034638445.1 of Ciconia boyciana. Taxonomy (NCBI): domain Eukaryota; kingdom Metazoa; phylum Chordata; class Aves; order Ciconiiformes; family Ciconiidae; genus Ciconia; species Ciconia boyciana. The sequence continues at coordinate 188,946,759 of NC_132934.1, forward strand.
AAGTCCTTGGACGGAGAATCCTTTAATAAATATGATATTGAGATAATTACAGTGGCTAGTGAATGCAATAAAAATGTAGGAAGATAAAAATGTAGGATTAAAATTTTGTATTTTTAGATTAGATTTCTGCCAAGCAAAAGGCTCTATTAAGAGACTTAGCCTTAACTTCATTCAACTCCATAAGTCTATGGGGAAGTAGGTACAGAGAAAGCAGGGCTGGGAACTGTGACATTCTCAGGTACCTTTCAGGAGCTGCCTGCTCAGACACTCATAAGTTGCTGTAAGATTGCTTCTGGCTTAGTAAGTGGCTTAGTGCCTTCTAAAATGCAATGATGGTGTCCACCTTACAGAGGCAGTGTGAAGTAGTTAGCGCACTGAAAATTCCCTTCCCCCCCCCCCCCTTAAAAATTTTTCAGTGTAGTAGGCAAGTCTTTAAATGAGCGTTATAAGACTTATGGTGAACAGACTATTTTTATCTAGCCAGACTAATCCTGCATGACTATTGCATAGCCAGTTAAAGACTCCTCCATTTCAGGAAACTTGTTAGCTTAATGCAAATGAAACTACACATACAAATTACAAGTAAAAGTTAAGAGAAAACTGTAATATTTTCCACAGAAAGTTTGACTGACCTTCTAGAACCAGTTTTCCTGATTAGTTTTGGGTTTACTAGCTATGTTCTAATACATAGCTGCCAAAAATCTTTCAAATAATAATAAAAAAAAAGGGGGCAAGAGAAGCTAAAGTATTTGGGCTGTGAGTCTATTAGGCGCTCTAAGTTAAAATAATTTTTCTATGTGTGTAATTGCTTAAAGAGGCAAAAGGAAGCTCAGTTCTTCATTCCTGTGCATTTGAAATACTTTTCTTTTACCTTTAGAATTGTTTCAATTTCCTTTATAGGAAACACAACTGCTCCTCTCCTGCTTGCAGAAAGAGGAAACAATTTCTCTCATTTTGTATAAATTCAGGCTGCTAGAGTCCTTTTTTTCCCCTCTACTCTTGCATTCGTGGAGAGGAGGGCTTTTTAAACCCAAATGTATGTATAGCAAAGGTATTTTGTTGTTGCAATTTCTCTAAATAACTTGAGAACAATGGATTGCTTTGGTTCTTTGTTCTTAAAACTATGTGCAATGAAAATGACAATCATACTTTATGAAATGCCACTTTTAGTCAAATTCTAGTTCTAAAACACTTCCTCACAGTATTTGTTGCATGTCTGTGTATGAGTAAGCAGTTTCTTTGAACCACTCAGTTATATGTAGTCCCTTCCTTGCTGTTTCCTATACTGTCCTTATATACCTAGTATTATAAAGAGAAGTGGACTACAGAGAACATGTTTTTACTTAAGGAATACTATGTAAAAGCTGATATAGGCAGAAAGGAAAACCAACATGTGTTGATTAATAATTTTTAAGCAACTAAGAGGCAAATAAGTATATTCTGTTGCTTTCCTAGCTGGAACCCTCTCCTTTGAAGTGGAATTTTGGATCTAAAGTGCTGCTGTTGGGACTGTGTTCAGTTATCACAGTATCCCTTAGCATAATATAATCCTTCAGAATGCTTGCAAGTCTACTTGAAGCTTTCTAAATACTCTAACTTACAGGGGAGTTACATTCTTACAAGAATGAGAAAATGGGAGAATCTTTAAAAATACTACTAATTTGACATTCTTTTTCTTGTTTCATTTTGATTTTGCATAAAAGTTTTTTGGAGCAGGGTTTTGGGAAAAGCTTCCCATGCACAGTGATGGAGAAAAGTGCAGAACTGTGTCCTGGAGTTTGTCACACAATTTCTGAAGGTATTTTTAGAATATTTCATTTCAGAAAATATATGTATGGTCTGCTTACGTTTTAGAGCCTTTTCTTGGCATTATTTGGTTTGTTGACCACAGTACTTGAGACAGAGATTGAAAATATGGGATTAATTTTTTAAAGCACAATACTGCAAGTTTGATAGTAATTTTTGTGATAGCAGTAATAGAAATGTGCAGTGTCTAACGGTACAAGAAGCTTTGTTATCTGAAAGGTCCAGTTAATGCTAATGAACACATTAGGCTTACCTGGAATTATGCAAATGGTATCATGGAATATGCAGATTGTTTTTTTGCATTGTAAATACACATGAGCAGTTACAGCAGTGCTTTAGGCCACTAACAGATGACTGATAAATACTTGTGTGAAGGTTCTTGAGTTGCATTTTTTTGTGTAACTCATGGAAAGTCCCAGCAGCAGTTTTTGCATACATTCTCAAATGTTTTGATGTGCAAAGTAAATTTTTCTGAACGCGATTATAAAGATAGCCAGAGGGAGCAAGCAGTAATTGGATAAGATGATATCAACGTGTCCATTTGTTATCTGATACATTTAAAATGGTGGCCCCCACGTCCCTCTAATATATGCAGCAAGAGCAGGTAAGAAATGTCACACCTACTTACCCTTCCCTGCAGCCTCAACTTGAAATTCTTCATTTTCTGTAGTTGTGAACAGTGTGTGTGTATGTGTGTTAGGGGTTGCTGATTTAAGCCTCTGACTCTTCATATAGTCTCACTTTGAGGGAGCAATTACTTTGCACAAAGAACAAAATCACCATTTCCATTGCACTTTTGGAGTAATTTAATGAGCCCACTTGGCAAGATAGGGAACTCTTGAAAGACGATCGAAAATGGCTCTGCTGCTGTGTAGTACAGTATTTCTCAGAGACCGCACAGTATACGTAGTAGACATTGTTAGGGACAATGACATGGAGAGCTGGCAGTTTCGAAATGGTATCCAGATACATCCTGAGGTGATCTTCGGAGTTGTACTTTATAGATTAATTCAGGAAAACTTCTTTATGTATACTGCAGTGTATTCCCTGGAGAAGAGGCAGCGTGGCATCGTGCATTAGAAGTGTATGTTAGACATCAGATGGTTATGACATATAAGTAAGTTTAGTTGATCTTACAGTAGGCTAGTAGAGGTTAGATAACATGAAATATTTTTCAGCTTTAATCTATGGATTGAGTGGTTTAAAAGGGATGGGCTAAAAAGCAAAGTGAAGGATTGTAAAGATGAAAAGCTTGAAAAATGAACATTGACATTGTTCAGAGGGAAGGAAAATGGAAAAAGGATTAGTAAACAATCTTAGCAACATGATTTTTCAATAGATAGGAATAGGATGAAAGGAATTTCTACAATGTCAGGTAGGAAGAGAGATACCTTAATTAGAACAAAATACCTGAGTTCCTGAACTCTTATTTGTGTTTTTTTGAACTTTAAAAAAATATGTGTTTATTCAATCGTTCTGCAAATATGATTGAAATAATGTCAGTATTTGAAATTTGTCTCCACCTTATATGCAGGAAATAAGTTAAATGGCTTTCCCTAACACTGTGGGAAATTCTGGCTCTAGTAAAGTTTATACTTTCTGAATCATAGGATTAGAAACTCAAAGTTTAATTGGAGTTGGCAGAAATTTGCCAAATGTTCCATGACTAAAAATGCTTATTCAAAGTACTTTGCAAGTGCAAAACATAACTGTTTTATGGAAAAAAAAATAATCAGCTGCTGTAGTAAGCAAATACTAGGAATGATAGGAAGGAAATGGAAGAAGCTTCATGAATTATTTTGGAAGCTGTTCCAAGCATACAGGATGAAATGGGTTGGGGAACAGAACTTGCAGAAAGACATTTGTAATTTGTTTAGTTCTAAGGCAATTACTTTTTATTTTTCAGATCTTTAAGTTTTTGCCCAACATGTATTCTGTGGCCAGGATTGAGGTATTGAGGTAGGCTGGTTCCATGTCAGGATTATGGGTGTTTATCCATGTAGTTTTTGAGGATGTATTTCACTTTCATGCCAAATTACTTGCAACCACTGCATCAAGTGCTTGCAGCCTCTTGCAGTTTTGGCTGAGTAGAGGCCTCTGACTTTGTACGAGAGGATTTTAACCTCTACTTGTCAGAAAGAGCACAAAGCCCACATTATAACATTATGAAGCTATTGAAAGAATTTACCATAGTCATTCAATAAGATTTATGTGAATTCATATAGTTTTAAAAAAAACACCCTATCGTATTAATTTGGTTTCCTTCACAAAACTGGAAAGTAAGAAGTTAGGAGGAAAAAAAAGTTTCATAAGAGTTGTTCAAGCTGGTAAGCTAATTAGTGTAGATAAATACTGACATGAAAATGCTTGTCAGGGGAGAACCGCTGCCAAAAACCAGAACTTGGACTTGATTAATGTGAAGAACTATTACTTTCTAAATGTGTAAGTCAGCAAATAACCTCTTTAAATTCTGCATCGTAAGATCACTTAAATGATTATTTAGCATATTATTAGTACTGGTAAAGAGCCATTACGAGTACTTCAGCTGGCTTCCCCCCACCCCCCAACTGCTCTTTCCTTCCAGCCCATATCCTGAAGTTTTATGAAACAAATTCAGTACTTCATGAACTTTTTTTATTACATTGTTGACCACATTTAGCAGTTGTATTTTCAGTGTGGCAATCAGCTAATACCTAGAAGGTAAGAAAGGAAATGTCAACACTTTGGAGGAGGGACATGCTTCTCACATGATATTTTAAAATTTTCTGCTGAAATCTTGGAAGGAAGGAATTGAGGCTCTCAAATGCAAAAGACATAGTGTACATTAGAAAAGGAAAAGCCATTTTCCATCAGCTAAGCTTCTGCAGAAGTCTGAAGGTTGATCAAAAGAACATTTGTCACAAATGAACCATTTTCACTTGAATCTGTGTTAATAATCTCCCTGGAAGGGGCAAGGCATTTGTCTGGGAGACATCAGTTTGACCCTCACAGGAGAGGGGAGGCTGGAACACGTCTCACGCCCTGAGCAAGTGCTGTCGTTATGAGGCATTTCTCATCCTTCGCTGGAAGAGAGTCCTCTGAAACAAGGTGTTTTAGCCTCAGAAGAAGGCACTACATTGAGAACAGAAGCTTTCCTCTGCAGTTCCCAGTGAGCCGTCCGTGCAATAGGGTTTGGCTCCTCCAGGTACTTCCAGTGGTGGTGTTAGTGAGATGCGGGTAGTGGCGTGCAGCATACGCTGTCCTGCACACCCCTTACTCAAATTTCTGGGGTTTGTCAAACTTTCTTAGCTGCTGTCTGTGGTGGTCTCGTGGTTCAGTGGTATAGATGGAAAAAGTTAACTTTTGGCTATGCAAGTCCTTCAAATCTGAGGTAGGAGGAGTATTGAAAGTCATTTGCTCCAAGTTTCAGTAGTTATCAGTTACATCATCTTTGAAAGAAAAAAAGAAAATGTTGGTTGATATGGGGGCAGGTTATAAAAGTGAGCGGATTAGGTACCCATTCTTTAGGAAAGACCACAAAGGTCCTACTTCTGCTTACAAATATTACCTTAACTCTCTCTGTACTTCTTGAATTCATTGGGTTCTGATATGGTTTTTATGATTGACTTAAACAGTTTAAATGCAGGCTGTTGCCTGAAGTAATCCTCCTGCTGTCCCTTCAGGCCTCTCTCTCTGCTTCTTCCCTTGTGCTGTGTGTATGTATGCACTCAGCTGAATGAGAACTATTTGCTTTAAAACTAATCCTGACAAAGATATAATTTCCACAGTCATAGCTGTGCTAATGCTAAAGCAAGGGATGGAGCAGAAAGTGCAGATGTGTAACTTAAACTGGTTTAAGCCAATTGTGAAACTGTGCTGTAAGTGTTGTGACAGAGTGTTCAACTTTGAGGCTTTCAAATCTTTATTGTTTTGACTCTTGGCCAGACATTAACTTAGTGTTGGTTAGACCATGTGAAGTTTAAAAGCCTGAATTAGAGGCTTTTAAAGCTCAAGAATTAGATCTACGCTTCTGGTCTACCACCCTATAATTTCTTTTCATGTAAATGGTTTGAAATAGTGATATTTATAACATAATAAAAAAGAGCTATATAAGCCTGATTAATTTTTCCACAAAGGAGAATAAAAATGAGCAGTAATACAAACATACTGTGCATAGTCATGCTTCCCTTTGAGATGAACAGGGATGATGCAGGATGACAGCTTTGTAAGGCAAATATCTGATCCGGACTCCATTGAAGATGCTGTAAGTTTTCTTACTGACTTCAGGGTGGTGCATGCTTTGGGCTGACTGTCTTCAGTATTGGTATTGGTTTCCATTTTCCTTGTGATGTTACAGTCTAAAGACTCGTGTCAACCAATCCAGAGAGTTAGAAAATCACAAATATGCTACAGGTACCTCATGTCGCCTGCAGTTAAAACAGAAAGAATAGAGAGTCGGGTAACAGAGCGATAAATTCGGGTTCTTGGAGATGTTGTTTGTGGGTCTAACTTCAGAAATGCCTTAATTTGCAGCCTCTAATTTCAGTGGAAGTGAATGGTAAAACCTGTCTTGTTTTTGCTATGGTTTAGTCATTGATGTATGTGCTTCACAATAGCTATAGAAAATGCCTACCAAATGACAAATGAAGAACTTGTTAGATACTGAAGATCAAAAAAACCAGAGAAGTCTACTTAGCAGAACTCCTGCTGATGGTTTGTTGCATCTGAGTTGAGGTGCCTTGTACGAGCTTTTCTTAACCAGGGACATTTATATGTAAGGCTTCTGTCTGCTATTTTGCTGTATTTGTGGGCGCACGTTGGACAGTAATACTTTACATATTTGTTTTGGTTTCTATGCAAGTTTTATATCGGGATGTTTGTAGTGGAGTCAGTGGAGTTGCCCATAACAGATGTCACACTAACCAAAAGCAGAAATGGGCGTTTTCTCCACAGTGAAAGTGAATACAGCAGAGTAATATTACATCCAAACCAAAGTAACTCCTTTAAATTTGTCAGCTTTTTCCATGCATTCTTTGTCTATTTTCCTCTGAGATAGCAAAAAAACTGGAATGTATAGATGCACAGAACAACTTAAATGTATGTACCTAAGAGTGAATCAGTGTGAAAATAGTATGTTTCCTTACCAGAAGCAATGTGTTGAAATTTCAAGGTCAACTTGTGTTTTTAAGTCGTCTTTTTATTCTTTCAATTTTCTGAAGCAGGCAGTTTTTCCTTATTAAAGTGCAACAGAAATTGTAGTAGCTATGACTTTAATTTCATGGAAATTTTACTTCTTTTAAGATAATCTTTTTAGAGCTCACCTTTATAGTAGAGTTGATAAAATTGATTTATTTTTTTTAAAGTGAACCCTTTGTTTCTGTCCCTCAGCTGTTCTTAAAAATGATTTTCAGTTTCTGGTGGGAGGGAGAAAGGTGTTAGGATATCTGTGTAACTGGGATTGGAAACTGTTTATTTAATCTGTCTGACCATGCCGTGCATCTGCACTGTTCTTCCTGCACTGACCTGTCAATCAAAATGCACTTTTAGTTGCTTTTGCTATGGCTGTGCTAGCTGTGCTCAAGACTGTAGGTATAGCTGAAGTCTTCATGCCTGTGAGAAGGTTTTACTCCACACCTATACATTTCGATCATGCTAAGCTTCAGTATTGCACCATGTGCTGATGGCAGGAAATGATCAAAGTAGAAAGTATGTGAAATATAGTTTTAGAAGAAATGGCTGAGCTGCAGTTCAGGTTTGTTTTTCTAGTGCAAAGAATAGGAGAAGATGTAAAATCAACAGACTTCAAATTGCATCATTCTCTATGTAATGTGAGGCCTTTGCATGCTCTGGAGTTTGAGGGCTAAAGGGAAACACTTTGGGGGGCTTCTATAAGCCTGGAGGTTTCAAATTCCTTGGAGGGAGAGGAAAGCTTCCAAGTCATCCCAACCTTCCCGCATTTGCTCAAGCCATAGAAAGTAAAGAGTACCAAGTTCGACATGGTTGTATGCAACTTCAGTAAAACGGTTTCAAACATTTCAGTTAAATCATGCACAATGTTAGTTCATGACATGATCAAGTTTGAAAATTAGTATGATGCCTTTTAAAACACTGATCAGTGAGCTTCTATTTTGAAATTGCTGAAAGAGATACCACAACTTGATTGTAGGACTAGCAGGAAGAGTTTGAAATGTTTTTTGTTGGAAAACATTGGCAAAATGTAAGGTTTCTGTGGGAATATGTTTCAGTGAAATTTCTTCCAAAAAGGCCAACTGAATTAAAAAAAACAACCACAAATCTTTAGAAGCTAATTTAATTTTCCTTAAATTTCAGGAAGTAAAACTAGGAGCAAAAGACTTCTATTTTCTCAAAATAGGATGTAAAACATAGTGGTTTCATCAGAAACACTGAAACTTTGTTTTTGCTCTGTTTACAAATGACTGAGAGTTTCTCGCAATAAAAATTCAGAGAGCTAGAATAGTAAAGCACTTTGTTACTGAAGGATTTCACATTTTTCTTGTGGAAGCAGTAGGATATTTGTAATTTAATGAGATCAAGGGAAACATAGGTTTTGATCATCTGGTAATTTAATGTACCTTGTCAGCTAAGTCAGTTTTACCGCTTTGTTGATAGGTGCTCTTCATGTATTGCCTGATGTCACTGATTTATTACTTCAGGGAGAGTCATGTACATTCTTTTCTGTACGTATTGCAGTTTGTTATATGCCAATAGAAATACAACCGAAAGATAAGTGGTCAAGGAGCAAGTGTTGCACAGAGGAAGGAGACAGCAGAGACCATGCAAATTTCTTGATTTTCATAAACACATCTATTCCCTACACAGGAGTAGCTGAACACCAAAAAAAAAAAAAAAAAAGAATCAAAAGTGTTCTCAAAATTTTGACATTCTTTTAGGATATGTTACTTTTTTAATTGTGTCCTTTTAAAAGGAGCGTTGGCTTCCTCATTATCTTTATGAAGACCCAAACCCCACACTTCTGTGTCTCAGCTGGCTAACCTTGCTTTTAAGTCCCCTGTTGGGCGTGTGCTTATCGGCCAGCACGGCTTTTGTAAGGCACTTCTTCTGAGGCAGCTGGTTGCCCTTATGGGTCTTGCAAGGAGCCTCCAAACCCAGTTCTGGCTTCAGGTTCCAGAATGGCTGGGCAAAGGGGCTGCAGATGGGAAGATCAGATGCTAAGTATGGATCCTTCGCTACATCTATGTGTAGCACAAGGCCTTCCTGTGGGGAGGGAAGTTTTTGCATCAGTGCTATTCAAATGTAAAGTGGGGGATCTGGTATGAGGTATTTCATAAAAAAACCCCCATGATCTTTGTATTTTTATAACTGTTGATTTTAAAACTTGAAGATGATTAACATTGCTTTCCTAGATCCCCGTGAAGTGATCCAAATAGAGGTGCTCCGAGTTTTAAATGCAAATTTGTGTCATTTCCCTGGGCATGAGGAGGATCTAACTTGCTTTTGTACTTCAGCACGCAGGCATTTTTGTCCAAAACCACGTTTTCTCTAAGTCACTTACCTTTACCCTTTACACTCTACTCTGGCAGTTTATGTAACTCAGTCAGCTAAGGGGGAGGGGTGGGGGGGGGAAGCTCGATCCAATTTTTAACAAGCTTGAAGGAAGCTAACAATGAGAAGGTTGAATTGGCAACAAAAATTTTATGGTGCTGTCACCTGGCTACATTGCAACTCTCTACATATCTGTTATTTGTTAGTCAAATAATTCAGAATGACTGTGTGCCACTATTTCCATTCATTCTTTCTACTATCCCTCGAACTGGTGAGGTGAGTTGAAGTAGCTCATTTTATATGAAGTAGTGACCAGCAATTGTCCTCTATGACATCCAGTAATCAGACATTGTATATTAGGCCATTGTATTTACATAGAAAAGCATTGAGGCTTGACCTTATGGCGTAAACTGGAAACAAAGTGTTTTAACGCACTATAAATCTGTAATTTCCTGCATCATTTTGCTCTAAATATCTAAGGAGGAAATGCTCTGCCTTCCAGCATGTTTTTCCAGAGCCTGAGCTAGCCTTCACTGATCAGTCTTCAAAAAAGATTTTTGTGTGTGGCCATGAGGAAAAGCACAGAATATCATGTCTTACATTATTTTCTGAAAAACAATACTGGCCTAATTTGGGGAAATGTTAGCTCGAGCTTCTTGCAGATATTGCTGAGATCCAAGTGACTGTAGCTGTAGCTATAGTTTACCACATAAACACACTCACTTAGATCTTATATCAATTGTTTAGATTTTTTTGCCCCTTTTTAGTGTTTATGCCCTTCGTTAGCTTAGCTACATCTTTTCTTGGTGTTAGAAAAAAATCAAAGCAGATATATTGCATCATATTAAAGTTTCTTTAGTCTTTCTGAAGATCCTAGGGTAACTCCAGGGATACTCTACATGTTTTAGCGTAAGACACTTCTGACTCCATCATTTACTGAGGGATATTCAGTATTAGTTACATTTTTTTTCTGTCTCAGATCTATGAAAAGCTAATGCTGACATACTGATTTTAGAATTGTTTCTGGTATGCTTATACAAATTTACAGTTGGTAGTTAAGGAAGCCAACTAATGCTGTAGATCAGTGAAATTGCCCTCAGGAGGAGTGGGAGGGAGAGTGAAGTGATAACCAGAAAAAAGCCGGGGCGGTAAGGAGACTGGAACTTTTTTAGTAGAAAGCATTGTAATATCTGCCTCAGAACTAGCTGCAAAACTTTGAGAGAAAGCAGTAGGAAAAAACCACTTAGTAAATATTAAAATACTGGATTTGTAAAATTACTAAAGAGTAAGTATGAAATGGGTGTAACATCAAAAAATCCAGATCCCAGTGCCTTCCAGGTTTTTGTTTCAGATCTGTTCAGACAAGTTATTGAAAAGTTTGGGGTGTTTTGAGTGATTTTTATACTGTTCTGTATCACACGGTCAATATTCAATTATTTATTTTCAGATTGAGAAGAATGTATTTTTAATGAAGACTTAAAAAAAGTCTTGGGCTATTATTTAATCTTCTCTTGTTAATCTGATTTCCAGTGCACTACTCCTTACCTCTATTATACTGTATTTTGTCTGATTGTTTAAAAAAATGTTTGTAAGGCAGAAATGTTTAATTGGAGACATCTTGTTAAATTCTGTCAGCTGAGCGCTCAGAAGCTCTGCATATGCTTCTGCTTTGCAAGCTAAGCACAACACGATGACTGCCAGGTTTTGTCTGCCATGAGCAAATACCTAGGTATAGACCGAGGTAACTGAGCTTGAGATATTCCGTAATGGTACTCACAGAAGTATTGGCTCAAATTAAGATCAAAACTCTTTAAGGGATGGGTTTATGCCCAAAATGTTGTTACACTGATAGTTTTGTTACAACTTTAGTTTTTTCTTTCTTCTCTTTGTCATGTGTAGTTTTCTTCCAATTGAAATATTTTCTAAAAGTGGTTGATAAATCCATCACATAAAACAGTTTTCATGCTTGTGTTGCCATATTTTGTTATGAAACATTGCATACCGTTTTTGAAACTCCAATTTCTTTGACCTGTTTTTCTCTTTTAGATTATACGAAGCACATTGCAAGATATTTATAGTCCTTTTTGCTTTTAAATACCCTAGAGCAGTCTGCTTTTAATGGTTTCAGGACATGTACCATTCCCTAGCTAATATTACTTTTTCTAGAGAATTGGTCTTTCTGTACGTGCTCATCCACATCCTCTGCACATTATCTGTTGTATCCTTTTTTGTTCAATTCATGATTTGTTGACTCCTTGGTTATGCTGGTAAAAGATGCTGTCCTGCTCTTTCAAATATTGCTGTCTACAAAGTTTCCCGGCACACTTACCACTTTTAGCTGGATTAAGAGAATTGGTGGTGGTACGTTGTACCTAAATTTGCCCAGCTAATGAGAAACTGGAAAGAACATGAGACTTCAAACTGAATTACTGGCTTTAACCGAAAATCTCAAAGAGGCGCTTCGTTGTCATGTCTCCACTTGTACTTGGAAAAATAATTCCCGGAACTGCTCTTAATTGTTGTTCTCAGAACTGGGACTGCATAAGCCAACTAGAAATAAAACTACTAGAAAGTGTGTTGTGGTACTGTGGTAATCTGTTTGTTACCATAGTAATTATATAAATAAATTATCTTTACTGAAGTAGGCATTTTGTGACCCAGAAGTTCTTTTGAAGAAAGTAAGTGCTTCACTGCTGTTTTGCTCATGAGTGTAATAATTTTTCGTATATAGAAATAACTATAGAAGTGTTGTTCTTAATACTGTGTGATGTCAGTTAACGTAATGGTCTTTTAAAGCTTCTCTTCTCTGCTTCCTTTACTGAAAAAGTCTTCACACTCTGTAGTGTTTTCACAGTTCAAGGTTGTTGATACAATCCTCAACCTCAAGATTTTTGGCAGGACGTTTTGCTGCTGACTGATACATTATCATTTCCGACAGTCAAACGGTTCACATCGAGTGGGTTTTAGTTTATGTATTGTACATGATTTCTTGTGTGGAGAGGGGGGAAACTGGGTATCAGTTCAGTTTGTCTTTGAGACCGTTGGCTTTTGCCTAAAAATCTTGACAAGCAAGATTTGTCCAAGAATTAGTCATATTGAAGCCTGGTTGCGCTGGGGAGCTAGATAATAAACATGCTGATTAGTTCAGCTACAGATTGTTTCTGTAGCACCACTGCCAGTGCAGACTGGAAGAGGCTCGTAGCAATTGCTTTGGGGAAAAAAACACGTGGAGGATGAGCCTACAGTGCTATTTTCTTGGATAATGTTCGTGAAAAATACATAGTAAGGATCATTGTATTCTGTAGTGCTTTGTGGACCTATGTGTGGACCTATGTCTTTTGAAGGAAAGTGGATTTTCCACATTCACGTTTTGTAGCAGTTACTTGCACAGCTGAACACTCGGGCTGTATGATAACATAGTTGGTTTGGGCTTTCAGTCCTATTGCCTGATAATTTAGCTTGGTGACTCTGATAATCCATGAGCTACTATACTGGCATAATGATAACTGTTTTATTATTTTGCTAATAATTCTTTAAGCTTTGACTTTTGAGCATCGAGTTGTTGTTTTCAGAATTACACTAATTCTAAATATCTTTTTTTAAAATAATGGTAACGTTAGAGCCCTTTTTTAAAATGTAAAGTTAAGGTCATTTTCTCCTGTTTATTATTTTTGCTTTTATAGTCATTGACTGTTACAGCTATTTTATCATCCAGTCATTCTTTGAAAGTCATGAGATCTTTCTGCAGTGAGTTTATTTTTTGTAAACTGAATAATTTTGTGCTTCTAGCAGCCTTCTCTTCCCTGCCCCTTCCACATTTCCCTGTCATTTGTGAATGTTAAACAGCAGCAGTCCCAGCAGAGAACATGAGACTTCGCCAATAACCACTCTCCACTGTGAAAATTGACCATTTATTCATACTTTCAATATTTGTCATTTAGGAAGTAACTGCATTCCCATCTGTCCTGTAGCAGCACTTTCTTTAAAGAGCCTTACCTGAAGGAGCCTGTCAGAACCTCTGATCTGAAGATTTGGAGATGTTCTGCAGGATCACCCCATTCAAAGATGTGTTGACCACTTTAGAGGAGAAGCCTGGGAATTTGTGAGGCATGACTTCCCTTTCTCTGCCCTGGTACTGCCACTGAAAGATGGTGTCTCATGTCATCCTCCAAGGCTGCTCGTTTCTGTCTCTTCATTTGACAAAATGCAAACACTTGCGTTGCCATAAGAACTGGATAGAGGAGCTGCTCTGAATGTAAAACTAAGGCCTTCCCTGCCAAATGTGTTTACATAAAACAACAAAAAACCTCCAACTAAATAAAAACAACAACAAAACCGCGGTTCCCTGGACCAGATCTCCAACTCTGCTGACGCAAGAGGGATTGGGGATGGTGTGGAGGCGGGAGGGAGGGCGCAGGTAGATGGAGAAGTTTGGGACTGTGTCTTTTGGTAGCATACTGGCTTGTACTGACTTCGAGTATTTGTGTAGTTAAGGCTTTAATGTGCTGAATATTAACTCCTTAGTTACTCAGCAAGCCTTTCTTTTTCTTTATAAAAAGCGCTGTAAGTTGTGTGAGTCTTGAGCAGAAAAACTGCTGAAGGAAGTGGTGCAAGAGTCTACTGCAAGCTGTGTAGTTGCAGTGTTCCCAGGGTCATCCTGAGTAGTTTAAACAAAATAGTTGAATAAAAATGTGGTTCTGCTTGTAGACTGTCTTTCAAAACTCCTTTCAAAGAGATTCTTAAAAAGTTAGTCTCACAGGCTTGGCAAATAGGAGCAGTCCTGATGACCATGGTTCATTTTTCTCTTCAATATTCAACTGGTGATGGGTTTGCAGAGCTACAAAGCAATAACTGTGTCAGTAGTTTCCGTATTTGCAGAGCGTTATCAGTCTGTGTAATATTTTTGAACATACCAATAGCATTAGTCACTATCTTAACACACAAGGTTATAATCTTTATGGTTAAAATTTAAAAACTGGAGAAAAAATTGAAGTTGCTGGAATCCCAGGGTTGTCTTTAAATTTGTTTCACTTTTAATTTAGCTTGACTTTGTTGCTGCTGTTTTTAAAAGCAGCTATCACCCCAAATATCTCATTGCGCCTGTCAACTGTTTCTCTTGCTGTGATATGCTTATTGAGTTTTTTTTCATCTGTCCCCCACCTTCTCGTAATTTCTGGGGAAGACATGTCTGGTGGGCCTCTCAGAAGTTTTATGGCTCTTTTCACATGCATCCTCCATTGCTAGGAAGCATATTTTGATGATGCTCTTGTATCCTGCAGTGAGGTGGCCCCATGGACCTTTGCTGAGAGACCCTGTAAAACATAGATAATTGATTAATATAAAACCATCTGGTGAAGAGAAATTTTGGGAGTAGAGGGGTTGAAAATGGTGGTATTGATTGTTCTGAAATAATTTCTGAATTCTACCAAGATTTTCCAGGTCTCTCCAGAGGCTTTTGAGGAAGACTAGATTATTGTAAAACTGCAAAGAGAATGAATTTGCAGCATTATTTAGAGCAACACAAGTTTAAGATGCATATCTATGCTGTGGTGACCTGGCTTTCTTTCTCTGACTTGAGATATGAACTCCTTTATTACTAGGCCTTCAAATAACTTTCGATAGGAAATCTCAGTTTCTCCCATTGAGATGCTTGTTTTCATATTAATATGTATGTATACACACTAGAGACTGCCTAAATCAGTTCCATGTTTCCACAATGGGTCCTACGTGCCAGAGCAGAGAGCAGTTACTCTTTTTTTGGTGCAATAGCTATTTTATTTTATAAGAATTTGGAACATGAGAGAACTGAACTTGAAGACTCCTAACAGGCTTGAGGCTAGGATACCCGCTTTCAGATCAGCTGCTCATGTGCTTTGTGTCAAGGACTTCAAATAATCAGAGTTTTCATGATTTGTATGTGTATCAGTATGTGCTTGTCACTTCCTTTGTAGTTTTATGACTTTCTAAGCCTCTTGTGTGAGGAGGAAAAATCCGTCAAAATATCATTCTCAAATGACCAGAACTAATTAACAGTCACAGTTTTTTTTTCTGCTTTTTGTATTTTTCCTCTGCATACTACACATTTATCTAAAAGGACATCCTCACAAAGCTTGATGACAGCATTACTTGATTTTAAATGCTGGAGATCAGTAAGGTGGGAATAGGACTTGTATTAAACATGCGTTTGCTCTAAGGAGTTAAAAGCAGATCTGACAGTATTCTTATATGAATTAAACTGTTAACACTGCAGTTGTTAATGTTTTTCTTGATAAATTTTGTAAGAGCAAGCCCTAATTAGGATCATAATCTATATAACACAACTCATATGTTTGAAATTAAAATATGGTCCTTAATCTTACTGTTTTTTCATGGTAAATACTATTTAAATTTAGACTGTGAAGTATATTTTGTTTTGGCAGGCCTAAATTATTTCAGAAATCTGAATACTAATTTTCACGTGAAGCTTCTGAAAATAAAATTGCAAGCAAAAGTCAATTATCTGGGTGTGCAATTCTGTCATGGGAAAGAGGAGTGGAAATAGCTCGTGCTGATCCAGTCTTTGCACTTCCATTCCAAAGTTGTCAGTTCTAAATCGGCTTTGTTTTGCCTTGCAAAATCACAGCCACCTTTTAGCATATTATGAAGAAGAACATTTCTTAACATTATGTATTGTATTGGCTGATTCAATAATTTGAGGTGGTGTTGATTATAAAAAAAAAAACAAAACACCACCAACAAACAAAAAATAACAACAAAAAAGTAACCCCAAGGAGGGAGCTTGACATTGAGATATACACATAGTTTAGTGATAAACTCTGCATTAAAATTTATTGTGGACAAATAACTAAAACCTGAAAATGTATTGTGAAATTATTAGAAAGAATAAAAACATAAAGCAATAGAAAACAAAGACAAAAGCACTTCTTAAAATACTGTGAACTGCTAATTAGCACTGCTGAGAATAAAGCTGCTCAGGGACTTCCTCTCTAGTCAGTGGACTACACCCAAACCCCAGGGTAGCTGTTCTCCATAAGGATTTAGGTCTTTCATTTAATCTTTTCATGGAAACCAAAGTCCAGTTAAACATGTTGTTGGGACAGAGCTGATGTAAAGATCAGGAAGCTGGGAGGCACCTGTGTGTCCTGTAGCTTCACCACAGCCAACTGAAGATTAGCTGACAAGAAATTCTGCCTGGTTTGTCCATAAAAGGAGCTTTCAGACTGGGGAAAAACCACTGCAGATGCTTGCGATGCAGGTGTTGCTGCAGGGAAGCATCCTGCAGAGGCTCACTTAACGAAGGCCCGCTTAATTCACAGAGTTTAGCGTGGCAGAATTACAGTTAGCCCTGGGTAGTGTGAGAGGGGACTGAGTAAAATTTCAGTTCTATTCTTCATTCTGATGCTAGTGGCCACTTGACCCTGAGAAATTTTAAGCCTTAATTGCTTTCTCCCTTTTCGCACTAATAAAATGGGGCTTCTCTAGCCATCGCAGGGAAGTCTGAAATGAAAAGCAGCATTTCACTTAATTAGTAAAACTTATTCTGTGTCTGCATCTAGTAACATTAATCACTTACTGAGCATTAAAGTAAAAGCTGTGTAAAACTCCTTTCATGTGAAAGGAATTCACTGGAGGTGACCTGCTGACCTGAAATGCTGTTTAAAAGCTTTAAAAAGCAATATAAAATTTGTAAAAGATAGCGTGAATAATGTTGCTTTAGAAACAAGTTACTGATAAACATTCCTGTTCGATAAAGCTGGACCTGGGGGTTAAAGTTCTGTTGTGACTATTACTTGGAGGACTGGTAATTGTCTGGTTAATGACATTAGATTTCACTTGTTCAAGCGAGAGGTAGATTGTTGAATACCAAGTAGTGGGACTGAAGCTGAACAGAGTTTGCCCTGATAAGCTTGAAAACTCCCTGCAAGCTGCAGAATGCGCTTCAGATTCACTAAATAGAGGTCTTGTTCATCTTTAAATACAAAGAAAGGAGGCAAGGTTATAATTAAACCCATCAGTTTTGCAGGGTGGGGCGTAGGTGCATTTGAGAAAACTTGCCTCTGTGTATTTCTACATTATGGCATACTCTGTTGTTTTTTTGGTTTTTTGTGGGTTTGTTTTGTTTTGTTTTGGTGAGGCACCAGGTTTGTCAGTGTAGCACCTACTTCTCTTCTCCAACTACGTGGCTGAGCATTTGGAAAGCTGCCAGCGAGAGTGGTAGAGGTCACTGGGGAAAGACCACAGAGGGCTTTATCTAAAGTCCTCTCAGCGGTAAGGTGGACATTGTGGTCAGCAGAATGCCCACCTTAAATTTCACCAGGTCTGAAAACTAAATAACCCTTTGCTGCTTGTGCAACCGCAGTGCTAACAGTTTCTGCAGTCAGGGTAGGCAACCCGACCATGGTTTGCCCAAGGGCACGCAATGAGTCAGTGCTTTCTCTCATCCCACCATTGCTGATGCTGGCTGGTCGGCGCTGCTGGGGGCCAACACCCTGTTTTATCTTGACACATTTTTAATCACAGTGTCAATTAGTATTTGTGGGAGCCAGAAAAGATGTATTGGACTCGCTACATGTTGCTACTCGGTCTCTGTAAGTAGATGTTTCTACACAAAGAATATCATCTTGCTGACTGTAGTTCATATAACTGATGGAGAGCAGCGGTAGGTTTCATAAATTCCTGTACGATAAAGTTTCACATGCCAGTCAGCTGATTGAACAGGTTGTTTTCAGTAAATGTGGGACATCTCGTACTCCCCGTTTTCTGCTCTTTCCCGCTTTGCTCACAACCTTCGTGGTGTTGCTGCCCTGTCTTTTCTTAATGCCTATTCTGGCTTTGCTTGTGATTCTCTGCAGAGCTGGCTTCAATTTGGTTTTGCTTTTTCTGTTAACTTTCTGCTGGTTCAGTGCATTGAATTGACTTACGCGGAGGTTGACTGATTGTCAAGGCTGGCAAGTAGAAGAGGAGGAGTGGAAATGATGCAAAAGTAGGCAGGTCCCTTCCATATGTAGCAAGCGGCTGTGTCCCCTCACCTTATCTAATGAAATCACACTGTGTAGTGAAAATTGGAGCAGGGTTGAGAGAGGACCTGGAACTGCTAGTCTCAAGCACTAGCTTCAAAATAGTAACTTTTGCTTCTGTTTCTTGACCTCTTATTTCCCATTATAAATGCCTTTTCCTCCTACTGATGCTTCATTGGAAACAATCCTTTCTCAGTCATTAATAGCTAAAATGTGAAATGAATGAAGCGGGATTCACTCTTAGTCAAGGAATCAAGAGATGTTTCAGCAATGAATTAGTGATTGCTCTGGGAAAGAAACTTGGATTCTTCAAAGCATAGTGAAACACTGATGGGAATAATAAATAGGAAGAGGCCAAGTGTCCGGAAGAATGATAAATGGTGAAGGTCATGTTTCGGCATTTCCAGCAAGGGCAGCACTGAAAGAAACAAGTGAGAAGTGCGTGCACTCCTAAGTCCAGGGAAAGATGGTGCAAACCAGCCCAAGAGCTGATCTGGTTGAGAAGTGATGGAGAAATAACTATGTGGTTATGAGTCAGTAACTGATGTTTTTCTGTTACAGATGAAACAGCTCAAGTATTGCCAAAATCAGAGTTTAAAAATTGCACAATGTGAAAAGTTGTAAATCTTAAGTCACTCTCATCTTGTTGCTCTGAATTTTTGGTTGGTGCACTTCAGAAGAAAAGTGTTCTTTTTTTAGAAATGAGGCTAAATGAGGAAAGTTGTAATGCTAGTTTTAATTCTAGTAAATCTGGTCTAGTTTTACTAGGCCTTTTCTTATTGCCTTAGCCCGGTGATGCAGCTTGCTTTACATGTGTGCTGTGCTCCTGTTTGTAGCTACAGATTTGTCATCTGTGCCACCTTATTTTAATATTAGTAACATGCACTTGTAGGATCAAATAGACCTCGGACAATCAGATGATGCATTATGTACAAAGTGTTGAGCTGATTGATTTTACTGCTGTCTTTTGGGGGAGATCATTTGGAGGAAAATGTTGAATGTCTGGTTTTGCCCACTTCATTCCCAGTCTTATGGACACTGCTTTCCCCCTGAGAAGGCAGATATTTGCTAATCAGGTGTTCTTCTGTTGCTTCGGGAGCTCTGATGCTGCACTGTTGAAAGGCAACATTGTGCTCAAGGATGAGTCTCCTGTTTAAAGAAAATAAAAAGCAGAAGCCAGCAACCCTGCATTTTCAAAATGAATTATAAATATGGTACCAATATATTTCCCATGCAGTCTTGCTGTTTCAGCATAATTCTACTCTGTACATGACACACAAGCAGCAAAACCCTGAGATTTTGTGTCTGCAAGACTGCTGTTTATTGCCACTGTCAGCAGTAGTACTAATGTTGCTTCAGCCAGAACCTTCTGCATTCCACTTACATCCTCTTTGCATTGTCTCCTACCTCAAGCTCTTAGTAGGTTCAGATGTATTCCAGCTGCCTTGCCTGAAGTACGATAATTGACCTAAAATCAAAATGGCTTTTGTTTTTGAGCATGAGGGCAGAGACTTAATGTGAGTGACTGTAACTCTTGCCAGAGGTAGCTCTGGAACATGATGCTGTAGAGATCTGAATAGTCCCCGGTGCAGTTAAATGAGTTATGACCGTGTTTTGTATATATGTAAAATATTGGGTAGATGTTGCAGCAGAAATGGATTGACGCTAGATACAGCAGTAACTTTTAGTCACCAATGTGTTGTGGTTTGTTTGGTTTTTTTTTCCTGGAAATGTGACCTTTTATGTATTTTCTTGTATTGTTTGCTCTTCTTCTCAGGAATGGCTATTTAATAGGAAGTAGTAAGACTCTAGAATACAGCTGTGTCTCAACTCTGTAGTTAGCCCATATCTAATGGACTGCTATTGAAACAGAAAAAGTGTTTCGTGTATTTAATAGTTAAAATTTGTCAGTTAAATAGTTAAAATTTATCTGGCAAAATATGAGTGTTCTGAAGTATTTCAAAGCATTAATATTCTGTTTAGGATGATATTTTGGGGGTTGTTTTTAGAGAAGAAGGAACAAAATCCATGCAGTGTGGTTGTCTATTCTCGGTATAAGGTACTGTTACCGTCATTTTTCTAGGGGTCACCTCTGTTTGATCTTATCAAGCAGTCAAAAGAACGAGAAGGCCAAGCTGATCAGCCTGAGCCCACTTCCACTCTCAATCTACCTGTCCAACATAATCACACTGCAGCAGACCTGTAAGTGACATGTGTGCTTGAGGTCTAGTAAAATGTGAAGTTAATATTGCCCTTAATATTTAAATCCCCTTGTATTCTGTTTTCCTACTTGTTAGGCTTGGTACTTAGGTTATGTTGAACTGTTGTATTTGCTGCTTCTTATTATACATGTAAATTTAGCTAAATCAAATTCTGAAATATTTTTTTACAAGCCCTGTCAAACTTGTACTTGCAAATTTGTTTTCTTACTTGTCGAGGAATAAAGAAGTCCCTTTATCAAGTATTTAATCAATACCTTGAATTTTTAATTCCTGATATGGGAATGACAGGTTACAGTGTAGCAATTAATTTCTTCTAATGGGTGAAGAGGGAAGAGATCCTGCAAGTATTATTCATATAAAATTGTTCCTTTATCCTGTGATGTTGAAGTGCTTAATATATGTTGAATCTCCAGCTATCTTTCTCCTGTGAGATCTCCTAAGAAGAAAGCATCTGGACCTCCTCTAGGTGCTACTTCCACTCCAGATGCTCAGCCAGCTGTGACCCCTCAAACACAGAAACCACAGAAATCTACCTCCCTCTCTCTGTTCTACAAAAAAGGTTTGTTGCTTCTATACGTGCTGAAATTGCAAAGTTATCTCTTTCTATTTATCCTTTTTGGGTTTTGGAGCTTAACGTTTCTTAAAAGATTATAATAGAATCTGTAGTAAACACCATGCAAACCCTCAGCTGCCGTTGGAAGAAATAGTAAAAAGATGCCAGCAGGTTAATGCATGAGCTCTACACAGAATCACAGAATCGTATAGGTTGGAAAAGACCTTGAAGATCATCGAGTCCAACCATAAACCTAACACTACCAAGACCACCACTAAACCATGTCCCTAAGCACCTCATCCAAATGTCTTTTAAATACCTCCAGGGATGGCGACTCAACCACTTCCCTGGGCAGCCTGTTCCAATGCTTGACAACCCTTTCAGGGAAGTAAAATTTCCTAATATCCAGTCTAAGCCTCCCCTGGCGCAACTTGAGGCCATTTCCTCTCGTCCTGTCAATGGGACTATCAACTTACACACTGCAAGTTTGAACTGAAAACTTATCTACTGATTGTAAGAGTGGCCATATGGGCTCAGATGGAGGGTTCTTCTGTCATAGTATCCTTTTTCCAGCGTTGACCATAAATAGATGTCACAGGAAGCTTAAGAACTGGGCAACCATATATGGTGCTTTCCCGAATGCTTTCCGAAGCTTTGACTTCCTCCAGCTTGGGGGTTTTCCTGAGCCTTTTGTAATATGTCTACTTAGTAACTCTTAGTAGATTTGTGTTCCAAATGCTTGTTCAGACTCTTTTTGAATCAACATAGACATACGCGTGCGGCATTGTTTAGTGTGGACTTCTGTGTGTACGCTACCTGTTGTATGAAGATTTCTTTCCATTTATTTTGAACCTGGCTTCTACTACCTTTATTTGATGGCTTATAGTTGTAGTGGGAGACGGTGACCGTTCAATTGCTGTCTATCCTCCATTGTGCTCCTTTTATTTTGTATACCCCTATTATTACCATTTCAGTTTATTTTTCTTCTCTCTTTCTCAAGTGTATCTACTGGCCTATCTTCGACTACATACCCTGTTCTTTCGGCTTCTCTCTGAACATCCTGACCTGGAACCCTTGATCTGGACTCTCTTCCAGCACACACTGCAAAATGAGTATGAACTTATGAGAGACAGGCACTTGGACCAGGTAACACTAACAAAAAAGTTTTAAAAAGTTTAAAAAGACCTGAACAAAATGTTCCTTATACATTCTTCAGCCATTAGAAATCATAATCTGAGTTTTTATTATTTCTCTATTGATCACTCAAAGGAGAAATTAATTTAGAGTGAAGTCTATCATCTCCGTTTTTTTAAGTACTGGCAGTTGGTTACTATGGGATCTTCAAATACTGTTTACAGCTATTTTCAAAATAATGAAGACACACCAAATTTTCTAGTAAGTTGCATAAGAAAACACTGGTTTTCTTTGGGAAGGCAACATGTGTGGCTGATAAATGTTTTGTTATTCTACCCTAAAATTGCAGCATGTGAAATGAGTTTAAGAAGATACTCTCAGCTCCAATTAGTTGATTGTCAGACAGAAATGGAGGGAACAGTAGTTGACTTACATTCTGGAAATTCTTATGAAGTTTAGTTCATATTATGAAGCGTGCTAGTTTACAGAGCACAATCAGTAATAGAAAGCTCATCAGTTGATTTCTTAACTTGAAATGAAGAAGCTGAATTCATTTTCTGCATTTCCAGTTGTCTTATCTTGTTTCTTTAATAGATCATGATGTGTTCCATGTATGGCATATGCAAAGTAAAGAATGTAGATCTTAGATTTAAAATAATCGTTTCGGCATACAAGGAACTTCCCAACACAAATCAAGAGGTATGGAAATTCTTTAATGTTATCCCTCCATAAAAATGTTATAAACTAATTGTTTCTCTCTGCTTGTCTAAAACAAAAAAACAAACTACACTTGAACATACAAAAGAAAACTTCTGTTTCACTGCATCTCCATTTTGTGGAGGAAAAAACTGGCTCCAATAGTAAATGTCTCTTTAAACATCTTGCACAAATGGTTTGGTAACTCTCCTCAGAAAGCAAACTTCATTCCACTTTTTTACTTAAAGATACTAAATAATGGGTTATGATTCTATTTGGAGACTGGATGAAAGATTCAGGTCTAGTGCTAATAGGATTTTCAAAGACAACCCAAGTCCTTTTAAAAGTTACCTAGCAGCGTTAAGGGGAGATAAGCAGGTAACTTTCTGTGGAAGCTTTCAATAGAAATAAGAGATCAAATACATATGTATGGTTATATATCAAAAAGGTATGTATGTATTAAAGTTGCAGGCTTAATTCTGACACTAAGAAGTTCCTTTCTTTGTAAGGGCCTTACTGTACTTAAATCTTTGCACAAAATGATAATTAAATCAATAGAAATCAAACAAACAATCAGTTAATTGAACTGTAGGCATCCTTTTAGTAGCAGAATTTCTCATAGTGTATTTGCGCATCTTGGCTAAACTCCATACTTTCGTCTCCAAGCCTTAAGAACTGTTTTATCCACAGCAGGTTGGTAATGATTTTTTCAGCTGTGCAAGGTGTGCACAGCAGCAAAGTCTTTTTTTGACAATTGTATGTGTGAAAGTAAATTTTCAGTAAAGGAGCTTAAATTTGGAAAATATTGTTAAAGTACTGGTGAACTGCGTTCACACTAAGGGGCTGTGCCAATTACTTAAGTAGGTGCCTCTACTGATGTTCATACATGTTTGAAAAAAAGAATTTAAAACAGTTCTAAATAGTAGTTGCAGTGGCTTGCCTACAATACACGTGCCATCTTAGCTCGTATCTAACACAGATTTTTTTTAATGGCTTTGAGTTTGTCAAATGTAAAACTGTCTTTTTTTTTTTTTCTTTTTTACTGTGTATGATTCTCTCACCCTATGTAGACTTTCAAACGTGTTCTTATCAGGGAAGAGCAGTATGACTCCATTATAGTCTTCTACAACTTAGTGTTTATGCAGAAGCTGAAAACAAACATTTTGCAGTATGCCTCCAACAGGGTAAGCCGCTAGTTGTGTTCAGTATTCATCATTTAATAGACTGGGAATAGATAGACATTAAAACCTCATGATTATTTTATTGTTTTTATAGCCTCCCACTCTGTCACCTATCCCACACATTCCTCGCAGCCCATACCAGTTTTCCAATTCTCCTCGGCGTGTCCCTGCTGGCAATAACATCTACATCTCACCCTTGAAGAGCCCATACAAATTCTCCGATGGGTTTCAGTCACCCACAAAGATGACTCCAAGGTCTAGGTAGGTTGTTAACGAGCATTTCTTTGACTAAATTAAAAGCATTTTGGGGATTTTAGTGGAAGCATATTTAGTGGAAGAAAACTGCACAGTCTAGTTTGTCGATAGTCTGTGGTTATTATATATTTTCTGGTTAAAAGTTTGTGTCCTGTATTTGAATCTTTATTCATCTTTGAGAACTTTTCTGTTTCAGTCGAGTCAGTGTGCTCAAGGAGTTTGGGTGTTTTTTCTTTTTTTTTTAAAAATAGTCACATCCAGGATGGGTTTTCTGACCTAGTTGTTCAAATGTTGGCTTTGACTCTGGCTCACACTCCTGAAAAACATACATGAGCTTTGTACACTTGTTTAAAGAGAAGATACTTTTTTTGGAACAAAATGGTTCAGAGTATTTAGTTGACTGAACAGAACATTTCACACTGTTGGTCACTAGTTCTTAGCAGATGAGGATGACAGCAAATGTGCAAGTCTCCAGTGGGTTTTTCAAACTAGGGTCAAGTGAGTCCCATTGCACCTGGCCCACTGTGTACAAAAGTTAAAATATTATTGTATATTTTAGGTTGAAGTCCTGCATGGTTTTGATTAGCAAACACCTAAAGGTAATGATGAAAAGATGATTATCTGGGTATCCAGCACTGAAGTGTCTTCCTGCTGATAAGGGACGGACTGTGGGGACCTCTGAGTCTTTCAAGCCACAGCTTCTTTTCTGTCTGTATGGTACGGTTGATTTGGCAATTCAGCATTCACTGGCCTGAATGGAAACGTGAATGGTCTCAACACAGTGAAATGCAGTCTGCGTTTGCACTGTTAATGCAGAGAGAGAAGAGGAGACTTTGTTAATGTCTTATGCTAAGCTGTGCAAATTAGTGGATGTGTCTATCATTGTTAAATGTAGCTTAATCCTAAAACACTTCTCTTCTTCATTTGGCAGAATTTTGGTGTCAATTGGTGAATCATTTGGGGTGAGTTTTAACATTTTTAATGTCTGGTCTTGAATGCATGTAACTTTTGGAGGAATGGGATAGCCTGCTGACACCTGTAGAACTGGCCAGTGAGTGTGTCTAGCTTAACGTAGTGTCGTGGTTTAACCCCAGCCGGCAACTAAGCACCATGCAGCCACTTGCTCACTCCCCTCCCAGTGGGATGGGGGAGAGAATCAGAAGAGTAAAAGTGAGAAAACTTGTGGGTTGAGATAAAGACAGTTTAATAGGCAAAGCAAAAGCTATGCACACAAGCAAAGCAAACCAAGGAATTCATTCACTCCTTCCCATTGGCAGGCAGGTGTTCAGCCATCTCCAGGAAAGCAGGGCTCCATCACATGTAACAGTTACTTGGGAAGACAAACGCCATCACTCTGAACGTCCCCCCCTTCCTTCCTTCTTCCCCCAGCTTTATATGCTGAACATGATGTCGAATGGTATGGAATATCCCTTTGGTCAGTTGGGGTCAGCTGTCCCAGCTGTGTCCCCTCCCAACTTCTTGTGCACCTGGCAGAGCATGGGAAGCTGAGAAGTCCTTGATTTAGTATAAGCACTGCTTAGCAACAACTAAAACATCCCTGTATCATCAACACTGTTTTCAGCATGAATCCAAAACATAGCCCCATACTAGCTACTATGAAGAAAATTAACTCCATCCCAGCCAAAACCAGCACACCTAGTGTTTTATGGAATCTCTATGCACAAAGATTACAAGGGTGTCCTGTTCACTCCTTTCAAATATCCAGACTTCACTTTTAAAATGTTTTGCATTTTATTTTAGTTGCTTTGAAAGAAGATAGAGTTCTTAAACTGCAGAGTTTTAGAATGCCTAATTTTTTTAGTGGATAATCTGGAAAGTTTGAGTAGTTTCAGGATTTATTGGCAATTCTTTCCTTATTTTCTTGCCATTTCAGACTTCTGAAAAGTTTCAAAAAATAAACCAGATGGTGTGCAACAGTGACTGCCAGCTAAAGCGCAGCGCAGAAGTAAGCGCTGCTCCTAAGCCACTGAAGAGGCTGCGCTTTGATATAGAAGGGCAAGACGAAGCAGATGGGAGGTAAGAGATTGTTCTCAGCTTTTCAGTAAACTTAGGTATATTTGGTTCTCAGGGCCTTCCATCCAAACTTCTTCCTGCAATCCTAACTTCTGTTAATTTGTGAACTTTAGTAAATATATTAAATGAGAGATGTAATACTTCTCAATTAGATGCTTTGATGTCAGAAGCAAGGATTTATATGGTGCCTCTACATCCAGCATCCCAGTGTTACTGCTGAGTGCTAAACCATGCTGTCATCTTTAGTCAGTCTTTTAAAAAACAAAACTCAAATTTTTTAGACGTATGAGAAATCAAGCCACTCTTGAGCTTAGTGTGGAGGAGAACAGAGTTTGCATCTTTGTAAGAAAAGGCAATAGCACTGAAATGAACTAACCTTGATTTAAAGTTAGGTTATGAGGATAAAAAGTTGTTTTGCTTTTTTTAACTTCCGCTTAACCATATGCTTTCTGTATACAGCAAACACCTACCCCAGGAGTCCAAGTTCCAACAAAAGCTTGCAGAAATGAGTGAGTATTATTTTTTCATTAACTGCACAGCAGTGAGTGCCTTGGATAAAAGAGTTTATGCCCACTCAGATAAAAACATTGCTCAACGTTGATGTCATTTCAGTAACTTGCTTAATTTTTTGTACTTGCTCCATTTAATCTTGGAAATGCAGATTATAAAATGGAAATCCTCAAAAGCCTTTTTGAGGATATTAGACACAGCAGCATAGAAGCTGCTGTATTACATGTAAATAAGAAAATGAGCATGACACATTCTTCATAAACACTAGAATTCTTGAAATGGATTTCAATGCTTGCCAAGGCTTTCCTATTTGTTCCAGTGAAAGACCCCCAGCTGACAGCTTGCAGGTAGAAATCAGTAGTAATTGCAGCAGCATTTAGTTGACCAGAACACCTTTTTAGGCGATTACAGTATAGTAAAGGAAAATTATATACACAGGAAAATTGTATGTAATTTTGTATGTTGTTTTGCTGTCTTTTATGCTAAAATGCCCGAGACTGCTTTTTCTTCTACTGCGGATCAGCATTTCTTCCAGATTTTATGGGATCACTTTTCTGTTTTTCAAGTGAAACTCAAATCTAGCTCATGAAAAGCAAAACGGCCCCATCTCCCCATCTGAGTTGTATTTTCCACTCCCAAGAAGGAACACACTTGGTCTGACCAGGCGTTCTCACTCTCTGGTGGAATCTGAGCTCTGTAGCTGAGCGCATTTGTCCATTAAAAATCCTTACCTAGGAAGGGTTTGCTCATCGAGATAGGTATAAGTACGGATCTAGGCACCTCTCGTTTATTTTAGGGTAGGGGAAATGTTCTTTTTGTGGCAGAGGTTAAGAAGGGATGTTCTGTCATGTCCAGTTGTGTTAGTGTGTGTCACTAGGGGGGAAAAGGCATTTCCTCTGCAGGCTGGCTGTGGGATGTGGGGACTGTTCAGCCCATAGCATCTGCTTGGCAACAAGACGAGATCCCTACGTGATGCAGCCCATCTGCCCGCCTTAAGGATGAAAACAAAGTTGAGGGTACAGAAGCAATGAGAACTTCAGTGAATGGGTGGAATGAATTTAAGATGTGTGAGATTGGGCAGGAATTGCTGAAGCAACTCAGAATTACGTGTTTACTTTTAAAATGTGGGACTTGTTTTATTTAGAATAGTGTAATTCAATTCCATGTGTCATTATCAATTTTTACAATAAATAATGATGTCCGAAGTAATTCTGAAGAAAGTATTTAATTTCTTTCTCTCTCTTTTTTTAAGCATCTACTCGAACAAGAATGCAAAAGCAGAAGCTGAATGACGGAAACGATACCTCAGCCAGTGAAGAAAAGTGAGATTCTTCTCAGGACCAGGGGCTGCATTGCAGGCCCTCTTAGCTTGTTTTTGTTTTACAGCCTTCATTAATTGACTTGCTTTTTTAGTTGCTTTTTATTCTGAACTGCTAGTTGAAAGCGTTTGGACTTTTTAAATTTTTAAATGTTTTTCATTATATTTTGCCTTATGATGTAGCATATATACGATGTAAGCCACTGAATTTAATTTATATATTTTTTTGAGGATTTTAAAAACAGACTTGGAAGGTGTCTTAGTTTCCTATTGCAACATTACTGATTTAAGCCAATTCAGTCTACTTGGATTGAATTTTTCTGTCTAAAGACAAAACATTAGCTAGAATGATTTGAAATGCACTAATTTTGTTTCTTAGATTTAATTTTTAGATTTTCATTACTTGCAAATTTTGAAAATGAGGGGCCAGATACTGCAAAGATTTGTCTCTGTATATAATTAGCGCATCAGATTCACATTAACTTAAACTGCACAGCAGTCATAGACCTTGCAGAGTCAGGGCCTCACATTAGAAGTACAACCTGAATTCAAAGTGAACTCATTATGTAGTCGTACTACTGAAACCAGTACTTAGTGTTTTGTAGTTTTTCCTTCCCCAGCTCTCACCCCAGTGGCATTTCAGAGGGCAGTTAGTTACACTGCCCATCAGTTTGAATTTCATGGAATATAAATCCCACAAAGATTCCTCCCAGAAGCTGAAGCTTCTTCCCATATGCAGAGTACTTGATGTGCACTTTCTTATTTTGGAAAATCTCAATTAGTTAAAAAAAAAAAAAAAAAAGGAAAAAGAACCCCAAACCTAAAGCCCACCTGGTACACATAAGATTTCAAAATTCTACTGATGTAGAATTTCTTGATTTCTTCAAATTTTCACCTATGTGTAGCTGGGCCAAATAGCTTGAGAAACAGGCACCAAACCTGTTTCCTATAGCTGAAAGCTGAGTGTCTCCAGTTGGGTTCCAGGTGAGCGTAGCCTGGCCTCTAAAAGCACAGGGCATCTCCCGTTGGCCTTACTGCAGCGTCTGCACCAAAGCCAAACTTGATGGGCCTATGCTGGGAAAATCAGTCTGCCTTATCTGACTGAAAAGGCAGAGTTTAATAGGCAGCTTGTGAACTGTTACAACTAGCAAAAAAAAAAACCAACCCAGACCCCAGAACTTTCTTCAGCTTACATGTTTGTAAGTTACTGATTCAGATACTGGAATTTTTCTTGCAATGATAAAGGGTTTGCAAAATAGCCAGTTAAGGAAAGCACATATTTTACTTCCAGTGGATTAAAATATAAGTAAATAAATGAAGTCCTGCTTTAAAATTACCCATTTTTATGAAATTTAGCTTTCAGAGCTACTTAAATTAAAACAGTTATAGCAGAAAAGCATGTTATTCATTACAGAAACATTTTAAAACATCATCTTCTCCAGGTAGCTTATCTAGAAATTGTTTAGCTGAACCTAGAATACTTACACTAATACATCTTAAAGATCCGTTCTTGCGTTGAATGGAAGCTAATCCTAGAGCTACTAAAAATTCTACAAAACAGCACACTGATTTGTCAATGAATTTTAAAATAAAATTGAGTTATTTTTTTAGTCTCAGTATGGCTTCAACTTTCTTCCTGAAAAATGTACCGAAGTTTTAGAGTATCTTATGTTTATTTTCTCACTTTTTGCAGTTTTACAGCAGAATATATGTTAACATTGGGGTACACTGACTGTAAGCTCTGTTACAGCCATTGAAGTTCTGCCATGATCCTTTGGCTAGAGTGGTAACGTTACAGAGTCCAGCACCTAAGCAGATTTATTATTTCTTTACTGTGACAATGTATTTTTTTTGTTCAAACGGACTGAAGGCTTTACATCAAATGTATGATAATATTTTATACAACTAATCAGTTTCTCTCCTTTCAAGATAAATAAAATAGCTTTTAAAAGACTTATAGTTGGTAATTTTATTTTATTAGATGAGACGGCAACTTCATATGGTAATGATGTCCCGCTGTATCACACTTCCACCATGATTCTGCAGCTGGTAGAAGCAGAGGTCACTCCATCTCCAGTGATTCCCTACTGGTGTTGGTCCAAATAGTTGCACTGTTGGGCTTGGAGTTACCTTCAGAAGTTTCCACAGGATGTTCTGGACATGATGTTGTCGCCAGACCTTTTGTTCCAGGGTCACCATTGCTAATGCTTCTGGCAGAGACAGGCCGGTATCGTGGTCTGGGTCACTGTCACGGCCCTTGTAGAGGTGCTTGAGGCAGTCCTTCAGAGAAGTTGGCATTCGCATTTAGAAGCATCCCCACCATTTTACCACCCTGCTTTTTATAATCAATTCTTTGCTTTCGGAGCTGCTGAAGACGGCCCAGGATGTCAAAACTCCAGTGTAAGCCACCACGGCTTTCTGGGCTGGGTATCTGCCTGTAGGCACGTCAGCTTCGCAGGCTGCCTGTCGTGGCTTTATTGGAGTCCATAGGTGCCTTGTGACTCATAACTTTGCTGAACTTGCAGTGCTATTTATAGCATCGTTGTTCATGACAACACTTAAAGCACAAAGTGCACTGACTCACTTGCCAGTCCCTGCCCCCTCTGAAAACACATTTTCGGAGTCTTATTTTTAAGCAGGCACATATACAAATAAATGTGTATTGAAACTAATGGCTTTTTATCAGATTTGGAAATCTTATTGTGTTTGAGAGTACCTTTCTTATAGCGAGACCTAGTTGTATTCAAAATGGGATAGAACATGGAAACTGTTTCAGGAAAAAAGACAATCAGAATTCAGAGCAGAAGAGTTGGACAGAAAATGGGATGGGGGTTTCAGGTGCCTAATGGTAAGGATTGCACCACTGATCAAACTCTTCTAATCATTTGTGGAGAAAACTTGTCTCAGCCTAAGCTGTACATGTAAAATGAGGCCGTGTGAAATGCAGCTCAGGGAGGCCTGTTTCTCTCCATTGACGCTAAGGGGAATTTCATCGATTGGCTTAGCTGTGTAGCCATCTCAAGATGGATGAACTGACTCCCAGCCTCTTTCGTTGCAGTTCTTTATTTGCAGTTTTATACCTTAATCTCTAGCTGCTGTCCCCTGTTTCCAAACGCTGTTTGTTCTTACATGTTGCAGAATGTGTAACCTGCGTGTTTTCAGGTACAGGAGTGGCTGCAGGAAGATACCTGTGTCAAATGTGAAACAGCTGGAGAAGATTATGGCTGTGTGATACTGGTGCAAAGTACAAGCTGAAATATTTTAAAATGTAACAGATAAGCTGGTCATAATGTACATTTGCTTCAGAAACAATTCTTGGTGTTTTGAGGACAGTTTTATGAATCATAAGTTACTAGGGTATTAATTCCTTTGAAAGGTGGAAACACACTTACACAAATTCTCCAGCTCTTTTTTTGCAGGTGCAGTTTCCATTCTGCTTACAAATACTTTATCTGGTAGCGGTTATTTCTTGAAGAACACAGTCTTTAAAATACCACTCTGAAATACTATCTCTGTTTTATTTCTTTTTTTCCCACACTACTAACTACATAGTCAACTCAGTTTACACGTGTCAGACTTTCTTTACTTTTACTGAAAAGAAAGGAAGAAATCCCACTCATACTTTTTAAATATTATAGCATTTTTATTAATGGTCTACTAAAACCAGGCAAGTTTATAAAGAAACAAGAAATCAAAACATAATTTTATGTTCAGGCTGTAAACCTTCTACATCATTAGGTGGTAGCCACTGAGTCCTGTCTCTCTTCAATGCTTTGCTTTACAAGGAAAGCCTATGGAAATTGTTCAGATCATATAAAACCAGCAGTTTACATAGTTACCAGGCATTGTAATACAACTCTAGAGGTGGGTACAAGATGACAATGCAATGCTGGCTCTTTGCTTCAGTAACTTAAGCGAACCTTTAAATGACCCTATCCCTGTCATTTCTTTTTCTTTCAAATTCCATTTGATTCAGAAAGTTATCCACCTGGTTCCCTTTCTGCAAAGTGGAACATCCTGCTTTATTTAAACCCCAGATACAGTTTATGCTTGACCTTATTTCCACTTTTTAGCAAATACCCTTTTGTCTGTGGTGTCCTAAAACAGAATGATACTTACATATTTAAACACTTCATGAAGTATTTAACCTGCAAGATCCACAAACATGTTTGTTGCAGACCATCTCACACTGGTAAAACGCATCCCTAATTTCTTCTAAATGTCCCATGATTGGGTTTCAAGCACATATTTATATACACGCATCAACATTTAACCACCTAAGCCAGTATGTTTTTTTAAACATTGACCTTTAAGTGCCAAGGAAAGTGCATGCAAATGAAAGTTAAAAAAGTTAAATAAATAGATGTCCCTATGCATGTAATGCTATCACATCCAAGTCAGATGATACATAGTGCGTGAATAAAAGCCAACACTGACACACTGATCTTTAGAACTGCGCTCATTCAGTCCAGAGATGCTTTTTCTCAAATTAACAGGCTTTGTCAATTACTCTGAAATTGCAACTAGGCTTTAATGCATACAGTAGGTTGGAAATTATGAGCAGGAAGGAAATAAATTTTTTTTTTAAAATGGCACTACTGGTTATATTGAGCCAAAAATGCCTTGCTAAGAAAACATGCCATTTTGACTACAGTAGTGCTTGAACTACTGCGTTAGGAACTTGAGCCAGCTTGGGAGAGTGGTACCATGCTCCAGTGCTATCGCTCCATGGAGTGGTGTCTCCAGGGAATCAGGCTCTTCATTGAGCAGAGACTATTTCTGATCAGACATCGAGTTAAAAACAATCATTTCACATTTACAGTTTTGGTTTGTCTTTAAGTAAAACAACAGAAACATTTGCAGAGACCTGTTAGAATACATTTCTTGGGAAGGCCGGGATGACAGAAAGGCCATTACAAGAGGCACAGATACCCAGCTGGTTCCATTTCCTAGTGAGGCTGGCTGCGTGCCAGTGCAATGCTGCACATGTGGGGCCGGATCCAGTACAAGCTGCTACGCAAAGGCTGGGCTGTGACAGTACACCCTCTTCCTGTGTGCTGCTATGGCTAAGAAAATGCTGGCAGGTGAATGTGTCAGTTCTTGAGCCCAGGACTGAAAGGGGCAGATGTCACTCCAGCCATCCCTGGCTTAACCAAAACATCTGGAATTACCCAGCCTTGACTTAACATAGAATTGCCTTGTGGCTATGCTTTGGTATGATTAGTGCTGGGCTATATCATGTGAGGTTTGCAGTAAAGTTGTGCCCTACCATCATATTTTTTTATTGTCTGCATTAACCTCTATCTGTGTGCCCGGGTCACGTGCTTTTCAACACAAACTTATCAAAACTGATCTTGTCCCCCAGGGAAGCTGTGGTTTTGATGAAACTGCATTATGTACTGGAAA
The DNA here is from genome assembly GCF_034638445.1 of Ciconia boyciana. Lineage (NCBI taxonomy): Eukaryota > Metazoa > Chordata > Aves > Ciconiiformes > Ciconiidae > Ciconia > Ciconia boyciana. The sequence goes on from NC_132934.1 coordinate 188,980,394, forward strand.
GTTTTTTGACCAGTTCTATTTGAATACAAAATACTGACACAGCTGCTGAAGTATGGACTTATGCTGCTGGAGGAAGTTGTACTCATTACTGAGGGGCTGGCAGAACACGTTTGTTAGCAGTAGATGATCCAATGTATTTCTAGTGAGAGTCTGAGGCAAATGTCTTAAACACAAGTAATTTTTTACCACAGCATTTTCCAAAATAATTTGCTTATGGCCCTCTTCCTAAGTAAATTCTGCTGTCTGCATGCCTCACCCTTCCACTCACACCCACAGGGACTGATGTGAAGATAGGCACTACTCACTACTTCTCTGAGGATGTGCTTCTCCTTTTCCTCCTCCTCAAGGAACAGGATTGTTTGAGAAATGATCCTCCAATATAATAAAGAACAGTTATTTCTACTTAGGAAATGAGGCTGTGATTATTTAAGGGAATTAGATTCTTAGAAAACACATTTAAGGATTAGAAAAAGTAATCAAAAGATTCTGTGGCACAGCAAGGATCTGAAGGAAGGTTGTATGACTATATTGGTGTACTGAGCCTGGTCATCCAGCTTCTTGCCTTCTCCATTTGTAAAATACTACAAAAGGCACTTAAAGCCACTTCCTCACGTCAAAATTTTAAGAAAAATAATTTCTCAGGGTAAATTCACAGTTGCCTATTAGAAAATTCAAGTATATGCTTCATGAGCTCAGCATCATGAAGTAACGGGGCAAACCTCCCTCCATGCAACACTGGGTGGGTTTTCATCTTAACTCACTTTAGTCAGTTAGAAATTAAGCATCTACTCTACCTTGGCCATCTGGTCCCCTCAATGATCAGGTGATGAGAGAGGCATGTCTAAAGGGCAACTCCTCTCACCTAAAACAGGCATGTAAGGTAAGTAAGTGGTACAGTCACCTCACAGCACTGACCAAAGGAGAACCTGAAGCAATGTATTCGGACGAGGTGTCTTTATTGCCATGTGGAAAATAATGTGAGTTTCACTCTTACGATTGAATTGTAAGACCCATTTTATCACTTCAAAACTACTCTTTCCCCCATTTTTCTTAAGATTATCTATCTTGGGATAGATAGTAAGACAGGAATAAGCAAACCTTAAGTGGAACTTCCCTTTCCTTGATATTTTGTTTGGGTTTCTTCTTCTGCGCAACAAGCAACCAGATGAGTTTCTCAGTACCAAAACACACAGCACAATAATTCACATCCAGACAAATACTGTGAATGCTTCCTGGCCCACTGGGGTGCCAGGGAATGTGCTTGGTGTAATGGAAAGGAAGATTCTTTTCATTGTGTCTAGAACAATGGACATAAGTGCCAGGAACTCAAAACTGTAATATCCAGCTGAAGCTCTTTATGGCTTACGTATTTACACTCCAAATAAACACCAAGTGAGACATATCCTCCTACCAATCAGAAAGCCTCTCATCCTAAAGAATTTATATTACTTTATCATATGTTCAGAAAAACAAGTTTGTATCTTCACCAGATGATAAACCAGGCAAAAAAGAAGCCCACTATGGCATATTAACTTAATTTGGTGATAAAAGTATACTATGAAAGTTTTAGCAGCAAACAGGTCACTGTCCCATAAAATCCAAATGCAGATTGTTTAAAAAAAAAGAAAAAACCTCAAAACAGACAAGATAAGGATAGCTTAGTTTGCTTGACTTTGAGTAGGAGAGGGTCATTACTGCATTAGATTTTTGTTGTTAAATTCTGACTTGGCAATGAACTCTCACCACACATCTACGCCGTAGCCATCTTCACAAAACCTACATGTTAGCAGACTTTTACACATTTCCTAAGCTGATGGACACAGAGTCTTTTGTTCCAAACCTTTGCACATTCTGACCATGGATAAGTTCTCCAAAGGAGAAGTATTTCCAGGAGGGAAGAGGACATGCTCTTCAGCTTGGTGGTAGTCAGACCTCAGTTTCGGAATGCTCCCACTCTGCTTGCTTTGCTAATGAAGTTTTTCAGGAGGTCGTGGTCCATTTCTGCAAAGCCTTGAGTTTGTGTAACAACAGTTAAATGGTTTATGCAAAATCTGAAGCAAAATTCTTCCAAGTCCTAGGAACAAATTCATGTCATTTGTAATATGAATGACTGAGAACAAAAATATTAGTATTATTTTTCTGTTTAAAATCTGTCATTTAATTAGCAGAGAATACACCACATGATTGTTCACATTACCAACCCCTTTTCTGATCAGTTTGATTAGATCACAAATGACAGGGTGAAATTTGTTCGTAAATTCAATAAACCCCCTCCAAGAAAAGAGGAGTAGCTACCTAAATGGACTCCAGAACTCCATCACATTTACTGAGCTCATTAGAAAAGTTATTAATAAGTGAACCCATCAACTTTCCCCACTGGACTACAACTACTAGAGCATCAGTAACTCCTTTCTTTTCCTCCCTGCACTGAATTCAGTAATGGTCCTGTGAAAAACAGCAGATATCCTAGTCTTGCTGAAAATAAAAGCAAAATATGATGTAATATTCGATGATGCTCGCTGAATACAAACTGGATGTTAGGATACATGTGTCTTTCATGGTGACCCTAGGAATTTTGTGTCCCTATCTAGGAACTGGGATTCCTAGATAGCAAAAATGGTTCTGTCTTCTGGTCTTGCTGTAGCATGATGTTCAGATGTTTGGCACAGGATAGGTACAAGCCATTAGGCTACACAACCATGATTTCACACAGCAAATTTTGCCGACTCAAACTCCTCACAACAGTGGCAATCCTTCTCTCCATGCACTGGGTCAATCCCCTTCAGCTGGTTGCTATGCAACAACTTGCTGTTGAAGGAAAATTAATTACCTTCTGTGGCAAGCAGAGCTGGAGCCAGCAGCAAGGCAAGTCTAAATTGGCAGTATGATCCACAATCTATAAACTTTTCAAGGGTTACAGCAAAAAGAGGTCTCTTAATCCATGCCAGTTTTATTCTATGTTAACTACACAAACACTGCAGCCAGGGCTTAATAGTAGAAAGAAATTTAGCAGAATACCTGTGCACTTCCCTTTGAAACCTTTTCCTTAGATTGAATGTTTCAAGTCTATTGCCCCTGTCAAGATGTACCTAAAGCTCTAACAGAGGCCAAGCAGCATAAAATATCCTTTAAAAAGAAATAAGGTAGCAAGAATGCACAGAAGTAAATTGTATCTCTCATCAAAAAGTGCTGGAAAGGCAAGAAAAGGAATGAGAATAGAAGAAGAAGAAATATAAAACATAGAAGAAATAAAAAATGCAGAAGGAAAATGTAGATCAAAGACACTGACAGCTTAAGTTTCAGCAGACCTCTGAAATGCTACTGCCAGAACCTGGGTTGCTTTACAGTCAATATGCAAACTTTTACATTAAATAAAATGAGCAGCAGCTGCCTTTTCTGGTACTGATCTATGAAGAGGACCATAGATATCATAGAATTCTGATCACTAATTTTGCAGTTTCAAGAAATACTGGCTTTTAATTCTGTTATATAGAAGATGATTAATCTAAAATTTGCTACAGTGTATATTCCAAAATATGCTTTAAAATAATTTGTAGCAGCAAATCTTTGTATTTTCTGAGGATAGGACAAAATATTTTCAAGCATTTTTAATCCTAACAGATGCATACAGTACCAAGTCAGTCTTCAGTTAATTTGATATGTTAATGGCAGATGACACAGCATTGTAATCTTTCACTTGCAGTGTTCACATTTAATGACAAAAAATTGAATTCATTCTATCTTTTCAAACTTCCAAAATATCCGTCCTCTTTCATAATCCTTCTTTGGACAGTTTTCTACTGAAGTGCTGATATACAGTGCACATGGTTCTCAAACCAATTTTTACTATATTAATGTAGTATGCTAAAAGATCCTGGCTGACTTCATGATTCCTTAGCATGTCTTTGATAAAGAAGTCTTTGCTGCACTTCTCTGAAGCAGTCCTACTATATCCCTTTCTGAGCTGTGGATGTAGGGAGGAGAGCAACAACGCACTCCTGAGTTTGGCATATGCTGCGCCTGGGGCAGGTGAACCAATTCACTATCTGGTGATCAGGTTAAAATATTACATGTTTTGAAAGAACACTAGGTATACAGAATAAACCACTGAATCATAGAAGGAAGAGGAGTGTAACATATATTTAGTCACCTAGCCCATCCCTTTTATTGTGTTTCAGCCATTATAAAACAGTACTTTGTCCAGACTAGTTCTACTCCTTCACAATACACCTAAATATATCTTTAACTAGTCTAACTACTTCACCTGACACAGGTCAACTAAAGGTACTTCTGCTCTGGAGACGTTCAAAACTCTTGAAAAGCTTCTAAGAGGAGAAACTCCAGACTAAACTTTTAATGAAAACTTCTGCTGTTTGGAGAATCAAATCATTTGGTCCTCCCTTCCTGTCCAGTCTTCCCTGATATGCTGGGCTTCTACCACCCCAACACATTGAAAGTACAATTCCTCTTTGCCTCAGCTGTTTATGCCTTCCCTTACTGATACCTTGGTTACAACTGCCTTGTAACCAGCAGCTAATAATCTTATTATCTACTAATCTGATGTTATCCCCTCTTTCAATTTACAGAACTCACTGACTTCCAGCCTCCTCTTTGCAACCCCTACATAAATTCATCTCATCTAGTACACTGCCTCCATACAGCACAGACTACTACAACATTTTTAACTCAGTTTTTGTTTCAGTCCCTTCTTTCTACTTGCTTCCTATACCTGGAACTGTTTATCAATCCATCGTATTACACTTCTAGCCTCTCCTGCTTTAAAACATCATCCTACATTTCAGAGCCAGGCAAAACCAAAAAACAAGTATTTTTAAAAAACATTGCTACCAGCTACATATTTTGGCTCTTCTAATAGGTAATATCTTCTCTGTTTGGCTATATTGATTTCGTTCTTATAAAGCAGAAGAAATCTTGAGCAGAAAGATGAGGACTTCTCAACTAAGATGCTCAGTTATAACAACGGCTAAGTCTAAAACACATACACAGACTTATTGAATAATAAAAACCACCACATCATTATTTCCACAATCAGCATAGCACTAAGAAGTTCAGAAAAGGAAAACGTCTTTGAAAGTATTTGTCTGTTTACAAAAAAAGCGCTTCCAGTAATGCTGATAACAGGTTGAGTGCTAGTGAAACCTTCCAAAGCCAAGGGCAGACCAGATGACAGGATATGGGGAGAGGAATAACAATAGGTAAGTCGTTGCATGTCAGCATGATTCATTGTAAACAACATGGCGAAAGTCGATTTTTGATATAAGCACAAGTGTAAATAGGAAGGGACTTTACACATAAATTCTCCCACTGCCTGTTAAGGGCGGTACCAGAACGACTGTACCAGACACCGGCAAACAAAATGATCAGGTGGAGAGCTCAGGAAGTGAACAGGCAAAGCAAAATCCAAAGGTGGAGACGTAAATGGCAGGGAGAAATTTGTATGCCATGCCGTGCCAGATGACAAGGCAGGAAGCAGATTAAGAATCCTAACTCACAGGTGCAAGGCCGAAGGCCAGGAAGAAAACACTAGTAACTGCATTTTTTTATAGCTTAAAAAGGGGAAAACAAACGTCTGGGAAGCCAGAAAGGGAAATTGCAGTAATCATGCCTCATCTGCTAAATGCAGTTATGTTTATATTAAACAGTTTCATTTCTCAGAAAATAACTGTTTGCCTGAAGAGAAGTTCTCCTTACCTGAGCTTCATATTTGACAGCAGCAGAAAGAAGAGCAATGGCATTCTCTTCACAAATGCCTTGTTTGATCGTTTGCTGGCAAAGCTTTTTCAATCTGTTTTCTCTATACAGCGTTGCCAAATCTAGCAGTCCTGTGAAAATTCATACAGCTCTAACTATCCTGGTGCAAAACATATATAGTTCTTTCCAAATTAATCAATTGCGCTATTGTTTTAAGCTGAATTAATCAAAGACTTTTTCTATTTTTTCCCCCTAGATGATGTGTGCACTTTTAAAGGTCCTCAAAAGACATATTAAAAAGGGACCCTTTTATTACTATGCAAGTGTTCTGTCTTCTTGTTCACTGCCTTGTATCTCATTCAAGGCATCAATTAGTGACTTACATCCTCTAAAATTCATGTGGGGAACACCTCCCTTTTCACTCAGGATCAAATTGCCACAGCTACTCAAACAGAAGAGTTTTAGTACGGCATTAGTGCCTTTTTAAGGAAAAAAAAAGTTCTTAATATGAGAAACAATGAGCTCTTTTTGAACATTTTGCATCTTTGATCTTATTGCATCCCCACCACTCATTCTCCTTGGACATGTTTCCTGCTACTGCATCCCATCTTCCTAATACCTGCCAAACCCAAGATTCAAGTGCTAATAAAACTAAAACTAACAAGCCCTGTTTTCCTCACTCTGTTATGACACACAAATCCAACTTTTCAGAAACAGCAACCTAAAGTTATTTCCATTTACGGCAAATACCTATTGCATCTTCAGGAGGGAGCCTAATGTTGTCTGTATACAGGTATTCCAGGAAGGCTCGGTAAACAGGATAAGAAAATTCACTCATTTCTATAATTTCATCATCATTATTCAGGATGGAACGAAAATGTTCACACCTACAAAACATGAACAAAGATTGTATACTGTAAGGAGTTAAGCTTGAAAGAAGCTTAGAAAGCTTCTGCAGCAAGAAATTGGTAAAAAAAAAAATAAATCAGTCATAACAGACTAAATACACAACCATAAACTCTAGCTACATGATTTTGTGGTTTGAACACGTTAATTTCTTATAAGCCTTATAAAGTTTATAAGCCTTATAAATATAATTCAGATTTTTCCTTTATTTCTGTTATTAATATTTTATAGTAGGCTCCACTTCTACTTACAATAGCTTTAAGGATGTGTTTTTGCTGTCATTTTCTTAAATACTTTATATGTTAACTACGAATTTTATTGCCTTGCTTATAACAGATAAAGACTACAATTAAGTTAGACAATTCTCACATTTCAACATGCTTTCTCCAACATGACCTAGTGAGGAGGGAAATTATTAATATTTTAGATAACATTTATCCCAGTGTCAGAGTCCATACACAATTTAGCATTAGATTTAATCATTATACTCAGGGATTAAAATATTTAAAGTGAAGACACGCTCACCCAGATATTTCATCACCTTTTTCTTGTAAGTCTGAATACTTTTGTGATGGACAAGATACAAACAAGGAAAAAGCACTGCCTTTGATAACTGTACTCTGCAACTTACAGTTCACAGTAACTTACAACTCACTGTAACTCACTGCTCCCTAAAAACATTGTGTAACACTTGTTTTAAAAATTTCTACTGATGGAAATGAACATCACCTCAGGTAACTTTTCCTATAACAGCCACAATTTAATTGGACTCTTTTATACTACACTACTTACTTTCTAACTCTCCCACATCAGAATTTGCTTTTCTTTTACCAAAAGTTTAATGTAAAAGGTAAATTGGTTTCCTTTTAATGACACTGGGACAAGTCTACATCATAAAGGCAGCATAACTTAGACACAAATGAAAAATAATTATTTATTTTATAACTTAATTTACCTTTTTCACATTTGATTTTACTGGTTATTTAAAGAATTTTTTCTTATTTATTTTATTTTTTAATAAAATAAATAAACATCAAGTCAAATTAATACAGAATTAACAAGTCATTATCTAGCTTCTGCCACATCTTGTACCACATTCTGGCATTGGAAGAGGCAGACCAAACCCCATTGCTTTGTTTCCCTGAGCCTCATGGTAAGTGGTGGTGACCACGCTATCCAGCCAGCTGTGGAATAGACCTTGGGAATGGTCTGTTGCCCCAATGGCACCACACAACAGTAAGAAGTCAGAGAGAAGGTGGTGCACATTGCTCCCTTAAAAATAAATAAGTAAAGAAATAAAAATCAGTTGGTACTCATCTTTCAGTCTCCAAAGTACCTTGGAGTGACTCATCCTTTGGAGTGCCCCTCTCCCTCTCTCTACCTCTCAGTAGAGACAGACCAGACATCTAAGTTTGGCTCGCTAAATGCGGAACAGACTAATCCCACCCACATACCTATGTGTATCTGTTTCTGCAGGCAGTATATTGCTTGGCCAGCTTCTCACTGAGCTGGGCATTGCCCTGCCATTTCACCACCATTGCAAGCTAGTAACCACCACCACCATGTTCTAGTTCAACAATAGGCATATAACAAGATGGAAAAGAGTATTCCTAAGTGGTAAAGAAGCAACTGCATAATGAACAGGAACTTTTACCAGCACTGCATTTATGAAAAAGCTCTAGAACAGGCTGAAAGCTGCAAAATGCCATGTTAAATACATTATCCTCTGATCCAGTTGCATCATGAGACTATAAGGCTTAAAGAAAATATTAATTCTACAGACTCTGCCCGATGATTTATTATTCCTGCATATTATTTTGTTAATGCCATACATTTAAATCCATTTTAGAATTAGACATGTTTCGTTCCCAGAATGCCATCTAATCTGAGAAAAGTAGTGCAAGAAAAAAGAAATAAGGAAAAGTTACATATAGTCTGATTCAGGAAAAAGAACCTCAGAAACATTTTGGGGATACCACTTCAAATCTTGTGTACCTGATGAAGGACACGTGGCATTCCAAACAAAGAGGGTGGACTATAGGCACAAGTGTAATGTACAAGTAATTAAACCAGTAAAGGGAAGAAAATAGTAATACAGGTAATTAGAGTAGTAAGAGGAGAGCAGAAAATACCCCAAAAAGGGCAGGCAAGAATTAACAAGGAACTTTAATTTTATGCAGTAATATACAAGAAATCACTAATGGGACTCAGGAGCAAAAGTAGGAAGACGAAAGTGGTGATAAGCCGGATGAGATAGCCAAGCATTTTGAGAAAGAAAATAGCAAAGAGAAAAAACTGTTGTAACAATGAGGAGGATGGAGCAGAAGCAGTTAGCAAGACAGAAGAGATCTAAAGCAGTGTCTCTAGAATATCCTAGTAGAAACTGCATCAGCAGTAACAAACTAATCTCTGCACGTTAATAACAATGTGTTACTCTGTAGATCTGCATATGTCAAATCTCACTGTAAAGTGGTGTTAACTTGCAAAAAACTATAAAAACAAAAAGAGAAGCCAGCTTAAAATTCAAATTCACTGATAAGGTTTAAAACAAGTAGGATAAGAAATCTGACAAAAAAGGAAAAAAAAGATAATCTGAAGAGCATCTACAGAAGTTGCTGAAACAACTGAAGGGTCCTGTGGAAGGAAAGAAAGAAAGGCAAGAATAAACACAAACCCCTCAAATCATTCCAGTGGAGGAAACCAAGCATATAAAGGAGGAAAAACTGATTCAAACTACTGGGCAGACAGCAGAAAGAAGTGAGCCTTTTCCTCAGCAGGAAAAGGTTATTAGACATCAGGGTCAAAGCCGTTTAGGTAGCACGAAGGAGGATACAGGTCAGATGGAGGAAAGTAATGAAAAGGCTGATAGTAAGCAGCATGTTTGGTAATTCCAAGCAGCGACGAAATGAGGAAAAGAGAGTAACAATGAAGAATAGCAGGTGAATCCCATGGCTGAGGGAAAAGGGAGTTTGTAACAGTAATTCAAGAATTTTGGGCAGTAATTACTCAGCACGGTGGACTACACTATACAGTTTAGTTTATATTAAACTATACAGTTTGTGCCTTACCTAATTTTGAGAAGAACTTTATGAACATGAATGTATTTTCCATCCACTAGAAACTTCAGGTCTGCAGTTTCAGGGTTATCAAATTCCTTCTTTAGTGACTGGGCTACTGTTAGATGGTCATCAGGCTCTAGAATAAAAAGGGGAATTAATAGTAAGTAATACAAGCATCTCTCATGATAACATCCTGGGTATCTGTCAGCAAAAAAAAAAAAAAAAATTAACGCTCTTAATAAATACAACATCTCTTTAAGGCTAGTAAAAAAACCCAGCAGACTATGTGTTCAGTATGAACTCCCAGAAAAGAAAAAAAAGGGCGGCTTTCTTCAGTCCTTACTAGTTTCCTACTCCAAACAAATATCCCTATTAAAAAAAATAAGTGCCACTCCTCTAAGTCATCTATATAAGGCCAGAAAAAAAAAATTAACATAGTCTCAGAAGTTTAATGCTGCATCTGATAGCAAATGCTAGCAGTCATTACTGGGTAAATTATTCTAAAGGAAAAGTGTTAGTTATTGTAAGACACCCAAAAGGTCAATAAAAATCACAATAAGATTTTCTAGAATACTCCCATGAGGAGACATTATCTTACAGCAGAAATAAAGCTATTACCTAACCAACATATTGGTTGCAGTGAAACTGCCCAGTACAATATCCCTAAAGGTGAATACCAACAGTTACAAGTCTATTCAAAAAGTGTTTTCCCCAGACTTACGGTGTTAGAAGCACTCTGTGTGAATGTCCGCATATTCCTGTTTGTGTCATATGTATGTACATCCCACTGTGCACGTGACACTTGCATTATAAAGTTACCAGACAGCCTTGAAAATTCATCCATTGTCTGCATGCAAATTTTTATCTCCTGAACTGTTTCCAAATCTCCATCATATTTGGTAGCCTCAGAGAACTATCTTCTTTAATACTACTAAATAATTAAACCCCCAAAACCTCATTTTTAACCCAGAAAACATTTTGTCTTCTTACCATATAAATAGACATTATGGGTTTATACAAATTTTGTGGGTCAGTAATAAGCTGTTCTCTACAGAAAATTACATAAATGCTAGGTACTGTAACCTACCAAGCTAGAAATAAGAATAGTATTCTGCTGGAAATGGAACAACCTTCACCACAAACTCTAGAAAAAACTTAATACACACAGTTTGATACTGTTACACCTTGTTTAGCACAATTGTTTTCCATTTCATTTAGAGGATGTCACTTACGTTCAAGTATACCCAATTAGGGCAATAATTATCAATGTGCGTTGGATTACAGGTAAAAGGATTGGGGGGGAAGCCAATGTAATAAATGATATTTTGAAATAATGATACGGTAAAATACTTTCTTAGTTCTTATTTTGTACAATGTGGTTTATTTATTCAGACCTCTGCTATCTGCATAAGTATAATGATTTTAACTGAAGCAAAGCTGAAGCTCTACTGTAATAGTTCAAAGAATCCTGCACTATTCTGTTGTGAAGCCTATCTTCCAAGGTAACCAGCAATTCAGATGTCCATCAATATGCATCTCCAGATGACTTCTACAGCCAGCAGAGGTAAGCTGAATATAGTGCGGTTCAGTTATGAAATTCTTAGAGGGAAAATAGGTGCTTTTATTTGTTACAGCAAGTGAAGGGGCAACCAGAGGAAGGAAATTAAGAGGCAGTTCACAAGGCACAAAGCCAAGAAAACTCCTTAGCAGTCAGTTCTAAGAATTGTAATAGAAATGTTAGAACTGCCACGAACACGAAATGCAGGGGAATGCCTGGGTGTGGAAGCAGCAAAATACAACAGATTCTGTAAAAAGGCCTGTAAGCATGGCAGCTGTCCATGGCACCTAGTTCAGCAGATGTTAAGATCCTAGGATGCAGCTGCCTGATGATTCTCATCACACTTAGATCAGGAAACAAACAACAGTGAGTCAGTCCTGATGGCTCGCCAAGGTCGGACACAATGGAGAGACTAGTCACTCTCAGCTCCTAGAACGTGCAAAAGGCACATGTGAAACCAGCACATGGTCACCTGACTAAAAGGAATCCAGGAGACATGATGAGGGCCTGATAGCCAGCATCCTTCATCCTGTGTCATCACAAGGAACCCTGCTGAGACCACCTGAATACACACTTTAGTGCCGGGATGCTGGACAGACCATTTGGCACATATGAGAATGTGGGTTTGAAAGTGCATCTGAAAATAGTTTTGTTTAAAAATAAAATAACCTTTTCCTCCTGTAAGGTTTCAACTTGTGCTTTGGTACAACGTTGCAACGCTGTAGCAACGTTATTTCCAAAGGGACCAAGAAGTCAAGGTCAAAAAATAAAAATAAAAGCAGCTGCTACAGTCAAAAATGGCTCCCAAGGTGTGAAGCAGTGCAAGGAGGCTGGGTGTATTGTTCATGGTTACAATAAAGGTGGTGATAAAAGATGTGTTGGGAAATAGTTACAAATGTAGTCTTAACCACACTGTGTTAACGAGAGTGAATATCTGAGTATTAATGAGCAATATGCTTATTAATAAATGGGTTACTTGCAAGTCTTCAGCATAAGCTGATAATTACATGAATAATCATACATAATCCCACTCAGGACTCTTTTAGCCGACCTAAAACAGCATTTCTGACCTAAAACAGCATTTGTAAAAGGAGGTAAGAAAACGTGAATTGGCAGAAAGGAGCACTGAAAAACTGTAACAGGCAGTTTCAGTCTCACTCAAGCATTGTCTTCTCCTTGAGGAAGGAAATAAGGAAAGAGGCAGTTTTTGCTTCTTGCCTTCCTGCACTCTATGAAAAATTCCTCAATACCCTGCTCTAAACTGAGAAGAAAAGGCAAGAGAAGAAGCGGAGGGGAAATTCTGATAGCATGAAATAATATTTTAACTGAGCAAGAAGAAATGGAAGCTGAAGAGCCCCAGAACCCTGCTAATGTATATAAGAAGATACATATAACTGAATTTATGATTAAGCTACATATACTAGTAATGTCCCATTTCCTTCATAAAATAACTGATTCTTATGGAAGAAAAATCTGAACATACTACAGATACTTTTGTGTAGAACTTACAACTGACAAACACATTATCTACATGGAATGAACCACCTCATTGCCTGGGATTTTAGTGCAGTAACACAATTTACATCTAATTAGTAGTAGGAAAATATTAAGAATATTAAGAATTTCCACAGGAATTAAGCATATATCTTACAGTTCTGAACAAGCCACCCTAGAAAGCACAACTGCCTCAGCCTAGAGCAAATGGGGGTCTTTGGACTGTGCCCTAAAACATGAATTTTGGCAAAGCAGTTCCCTGAGAACAGGATTGTCTATTTAATCCCCTACTCTCTGAAAGCTGAAATAGGAGTACTATTAACATAATCTCCTTACCTTGGCATCCAGAAGGCACCGAGGGAGCAAAAAGTGTTCTACAATTGTCAGACAAAGGCATACAGCAACACAAAAGCAATTACAAAGGCAGTACAGAAATGGAATGGAAGCATGATGGACTCAATACAGTTCAAATTACAAATTAACCAATTGAGGCATTCTAGCTTTTAGCTTAAGATCCCAAATGACACCTACAGACAACCCCAAGAGTCTCATCTCTGATTAGGTCAGCAAAGCCAGTAACTTTATTAGCAACCAATATGGGATTGAATTTGTAGCTGAAGAATGAACCTTCTGTTAAACAATGCTATATGCTTAACTCTTTCTAGTCAAGGTCAGCAAGACAGACCTTAATGTTAATCAAATATCTGAGATCCAGCAACTTGTCTCTTCAGAAGCCCAGGTCATGATCACTTGTGATGAGACTCTAAGTACCTGTGGCCAATTCTGAACATGGGAATTTGCCTCCCTCATTCTTAGTAGTCTACTTAAGCACATCAAAGAAAGCTTCAGGGTTCCTAAATATTCTGCACGGCTCCCTCAAGTCTCCAAATTCAAACTCAGCTTCTCCACTCGTGGTCGTTGTACAGTAACATTCAGTGGTTACACAAAAACACCCCTCCCCAAACCCAAGGCATTTCCCCACAGAAATAAGCCACATCAACAAAACAGACAATCATTTAGCATTGCCATCAGGCTTTACAATTTTTTACAATTCCATATTACCATTTACACATATGTAATAGATTATTATGATATGATGTAATACATTTATTATGTATAAATTTTTGCAAGAAACTAAGTTTAGGCTTCAAATACATGCAACTGTTTTATGCACTAATGATTCTATTTAGAAGATGTCAAAACAAAAAATATTTAAGCTCACCTACTGATAGAAGACGCCACATAACGGCAGGGGTAGCAAAGCAAGCAAACACATCGTCAGTGCAGGCAAAGTGAGTGAGGTGGGGAAGGATCACTGACTGCCCACGGCATTGGCCCCACATGTACACCTGGCCACTCTGGGTCTTGGCAGCCGATGTGTGGGCAGAGTGGCAGGCTGCAATCTCTATAACTCTGAATTTACAAGCAAACAAAGAAAAAAAAGCAAGTCACTCTCAGAAGAACAAAATGCAGTGAAGCAGCTCACTACCTCCTGTCTCTCTGTGGTGCAACACATATTTGTAAGCATGCATGCACTTCCAATTGCAAGAATGTTTTCCTGTCATACACAGCAAAATTAAAAGGGCTATCAATGGTTCTTCAAATAGCGTACACTCAGGAAGTTTCTCAGTGAAAAAGCATCTTGGGAGTGAGGAGACATTGCTGCAGCAGAGCAGTATATCTGCTGTAGCACATGCTCTGCTGACCCCCTCGGCTCCCTCAAACAAAGCTATCGTGAGTTTCAAGTCTCTGAATGACCTCGGTGGTGCTGGGCAGTGAGGTGAGTGGCTGCATTAAGCTGTAGAGAAAGGGTATTTGGAGAAGATGAAGAAAGAAATGAGGAGGCATTTCCAAAAAAATTAAGAAAAAAAACGAACAACAAAAAACTTTCTCCTGCTTGCTCATTGGTAACAGTTATAAACCAACAATTTAAACATACTTCTTTTAATTAAAATACTGAAATGTCATTACTCATACAATTATTATTACTTACATTTAACGGACTTTCATTTTGAAAATTAAAAATTAGAACCAAAACAGCACTAAAAGCTGTTTCTACGTGTATTTTAGCTATGTTAGCCTGTCTCACTAATCCTAAAGTTGATTTAGAATTTCAAAGCTCCCACTGTGTACAACATTACACAATCCACTGTTTTGCAGTCTGAACTACTGCTTGTTTACTTGTTTTCCCAGCTGCCTGGGGAAAATAGCTGGGAAACAACTTGTTTAAAGCTGTATGTACAAATCTTCCAGGCTTTAGTGAGGTAATATTCTCACTGACACCAGGAATGCATATTCTGGCCAACAAAAGGGAAAGGCAGCATACAACATTAAAATTTGTATTAAAATGTGGTAACATTTTAACTGTAGCCAAAGTGTCTGGAAGAAATTCAGTTACATTTTAAGCAAAAGCACAACCACACATAAAGAAATAGCAATGTTCAAAACAAGGCTGTGTCTCATCACCAGACAGGAGCTGCCTCTTCCTTACAATAACATACATAGACACACATTTAAGAAAGACATCTCACTTTTCCTATTTTTCACAATCGGAGGCCAAAATCAAGACCTCAGTAGTAAGGAATGGATTCAAATTTCCGGACACATATATATATGGTTTTACATTAGCAATAGAAATAACTGCCCTACTACACATCAAGGTCTTACAGGAAAATATTTAACTTGTAAAAATCTTAGCTTAATTTTCAGGCAACAATACCAAGAAAGAACTCCTCCCTTTCTCTCTCTCCTGGGTTATGAGCCAGATTTAACAGCAGAAATAACACAACTTGCAAATGTTCACTCTTTACTTTTTCTGTGTGTACTTCTTGTCAAAAGTAGCATATTAAAATACACTTTATATTCAGAGACAATAAAGCTTTTATTGTTGACTTCAAACAATGAAACTACACCACTGAAGAGAAACTGCAATTAAGGCCTATAAAGTACAGTGTGAGCCAAAGCAGAAAATAGCACATTCGGACTACTCAGAACATTCAGTTTCTCTTTCACAAGGATGGTTATGGGGCAGATTCAAGCACTTTCAGTGCAAATTCTGTTCACATTTAGCAGAAGAACCACTGGAAAAAATTATAGGCTATTTCTTCCGAAAAACAGATTAAAAAAGCCATAATTTTCTGTAGCTCTTCTGAGAGTATGCCAACTAATGTCTGACTGCTAGACTATTAAGTATTACCTGTCCTTATCCACAATAACTGTTGTAGGGTAAGACTGGTTACTTTTATTCCCAGTACCTAACTGGCCATATGAATTGGCTCCCCAGGCATAAATCTGACCTTCATCTGTTAGCACTAATGTATGTGCATAGCCACAGGCAACCTATAAGGAATAATAAAAAGAAAAATCTCATTTTTATGTAACAGTAAGTTAATACAGACAGATACATGTTATGCTATACGTTAATGTTATTGATTCCATACCAGTGTAAAAGTTACAAAAATTACAAATATAGTTAAGTTTATTAAAAAGGGAAGCAAAGTAGATGAGGTGACTTTGAGGAAAAAATGTATCAGTGAGGAACCCTGCCAGATAACCTCAAGCATACAGCAAAAGAATAGCTAGAAGTTGAGAAAGAAGGAAAACTATATGACAAATATGAACAGTATGCAGAAGAAATGCAGAAAAAGGCAGATCGTCTTGCACTGACCTAGCTCTATGGGTAACTGTTTCCAATGTGAATAGCTTACCACTGTAAAAACAGGCGAGGTCTCCCTATCTGCTCCTGTCCTCCCTGACTGCGAGCCACACAAAACTGCCCCCTCCCTGTGCCAGTTCTAGTGCCCACCAGACCCTCTGCTGAGATAACTTACACCACTGGAGGGAAACTCTCCACAGCTGGCCCTGAGGACCACCAGTGCCCACACAAGGTAAGCAAGAGGAGCAGCCAGCCAGGAAAGAGGGAAGAGATTAAACTCTCCAACTGGATGGCAGCACACAACTGTGTCAGCTCATACCCTCTTGTGGAAACCCACTCGGTCCTGCTGAGCTGCCTCCTCAGTACCCCGCATAAGGTTGCTTGAATATCCACTTTACAATCTATAGATGCAGCACATGCCCCACATACAGATACACAGTGGCAAAATTACCAGCAGCAGTCTTGCTTTGCACGGGTTAATGTAATCTATTATAGCTAGATGCTATCAATAACCAATTTAGGTTGTTCAAATCTAGCTCATGTATCTTTATATAATCTGCAAAGCAGATATACCCTAAGTACATGTAGTCCACTGCCATCCATGAAGCATGTGATGTGCTTTAAATGAAATAAATCCTTAAGTTATTTACTGATTGGAGGTCTACAACTTGGTGTTAATTGATATCAAGCAAATGAAGTGGATGGAAATAGGATCTAAGTCAACCTTACTGGAACACTCATACTCTCTAAATAGGAGAATAAATACAGGGGCAAATAATATTCACTTTATTACATTATTCTCCCACAGCAATTGTTACCAGCCAAGCTACTGTCCACATCCTAGGAACCGAATGGAAAACTATGCAATTAAATGAGTTTATTTTAAAAGATTTAAAAAATCCATAACTTCCCTGAGTAAATGTAATAAATAGGATCCAAAGTTCAAAACACTCTTGTAAATTTCCATTAGTTTACAAAATCAATGCTTTCTAGCAGAATGTGTCATTTTCCTGACAGTATCCTCTATTTTGGATAAATCAATTAAACACTTTCAGTATCAGTTCTGCAGTTACTTTAAATATTTCTTAACAGTCAAAAGAACTTACCAGTTTGCTAGTTACACAGATGGCAGCCCAGTTATTTGGTAGAGTGTAATAACCACCCAAGATCAAGACCAACCATGGAATCATACCAACTGCTGACCAAAAGCAGTTGGAGACAATTTGTTCAGACTCCAAACACCAGTTAGTCACTGCAGCTGGACTGCAATTCTACAAGTGATATTCAGTCTGCCAGAAAGACAAAATGCTAAACCACAGGATTTTCCCAGAAAAGAAGACAGGGGTTAATGAAGAATGGGGTAGCCTAAGAAGACTTTCTTATTTACTAAAATAACAGGATTTTTTTTTTAATTAAGTTTCACAGCAAAAAAAAAAGACCAAACATTTCTAATGCCCTAGTCCTCTTTAAGTACAATTCTGACCTCACTGAAGTGAATGGCAAAATTCCCACTGAACTCCACAGGATCACAGTTTCTCCCCTACTGAAAGAGGTCCATTTTAAGATACATGTTTTTATTCTGATAACTGGCACTTTAAACAAAGAGATAAATGTAGAATATGCCTTAGCATATTTTCAGTTGTTCATAAAGGGTTTGACATGGAGCATGACACACATACCCGCTGTACACGAATGCCTTGCAAAGCTGCTATTCGGCATGGTGTTGGCTGATTGCCGCTGCTGCCCAGTCCAAGCTGGCCATTACCATTGTAACCCCAGACATAGACCTTAAAACCAGAGACAGGGATTTTAACTGTTTGCTACCACCTACTTCTTTTGAAAGCAATATAACTACTTCAGAGTTAAAATAATAATTTTCTTCAATATTTCCTGTCCCTGCACCTTAGGATCTGTACTTTAAATGTATATACATACAAACACACACACATATACACATACCTATATAAACATACATATATACATACATATACACACATGTATATGTTTTTCTGTACCAGAAATTTTGTATGTTGCTTCTGTTTAAAATACCAACTGCATGCTCATCTAAAATTCAAAACCTCCATATTCATGTTGCTCTTTAAGAGTTAGATTATGTAAGACTACAATATTTTAATATGAAGAGTAGAAAATGAGTGATTCATATGGCTGTTTCCCAGCACAGAGCAAATTCAGCATGAATACTTCCCTTTTTCAAAGAGCTAATTTCTCATTCAAAAATCCTCTAACAGAAAAGAAAACACACTAAAACAAGTATAAACTGGAAGCTATGCACAACAGTTTGAGTAGGCTGTTAACAGCTTTATGCTGAACATAAGAAAAAGGGAAAATACTGAGCTCTGATAATTTCAATGACATATGTTCTGCTGCAAACAGTCAATAGCTACTTAGGTCTAAACTGAAATGCTTGGAGAGATGCAGCTAGAGAGGATGTAGGCTGCCCAAAATCTTCAGCTCATATGAACTAAACCAACAAGAACACTACAACCTCTTCGTATCTTTGCAATGGGGATAAAAAAAATATGAGATGGATTCAAGGGGTACTGCAGTAGAACAAGTATATGCAATGTACTTTTATTTTCTGTTTTCTCTTGAGATGAAGTGTGCATATGTGAGCACTGAAAATTAAAATAGCATTCACCGATTATTCTCACATTCTTGATACTTAAGACTCTAGTATAGACAATAATTTATTTTTCTATGAATGCTAAAGACAGCAGTGGGATAATGTGTTAAGCAGCACTTTCATTTTTGCTAGAATATAATATCAGCTTTAAAAATCAGTAAATCAGCGATACAAACTTAGTTATTTTCACATAGAGAAAATGAAGCTAGCATGAAATGCTAAGTATACATATATAGATTAGATATGACTTATTCCTAAAATTTGTAAAAATCTCCTGACCTTCACAATGCTATTTTTACTTCAGAACTGTATTTTCAAGTAAATTTGATACTTGAATTCCTTCAGTTCAAAACCAACTTCAATAGCTGATACAAAGTAATAGCTGCTAAATTTTATGAGTAATCTCATAAATCAAAAAGCCATAAACCAAATGTTAGTGAACAATTTTCCTTGTTTCACTCTACCTCCTTTCTAAAGAAGAAACCATAATCAGCATGGATAGGAATATGTGCTTAAGTATGTCAGAATGTGCAGGACAATTTATGACAAAGGGTTTTATAAGCAGTATAAGCAGGTAGAGTTGAGGGAGTCTGGAAAGGTATACTTGTTTTCTGAGTAGTAGCTCATTACTGACAGGTTTGAAATTATCTACATCCCATGATACTACATAAAATAAAACTCAGTCAGAAAATTCACTTAAAGTTTCTTACCTCTCCATTTTCCACCACAGCCATAGAGCACATCTGTCCACAAGCTATATTAACTACTATTTTATTTTGTAGGCAGCTAGTAACTCTTCGAGGAATTGGTTGATTAGCTGTTGAACCAGATCCAACTTGGCCTGAGTTATTATAACCCCACGTGTATACCTGTTGTAAGAGAATGGTCATAAGAGAATTGTCATAAAAGAAGGCTATATAACATACAGTGCAAAGTACATATTCAAGAGAAAAAAGTTATATGCATAAAAAATTACATTTTGAGTTCAAGTGGATGAATTCTTTTAAAGATCTCAGCAGATACATAGGTTTACAATTTAATTGTTTCTATCAAAAATATGCCACTGATAATATTTATATATTGCATTCTTTTATGTTCCTCCAATCAAAGGTAAGAGGCAACATGACAGTTGCAGTAATGCTCGAATAATTCATTGCTAGTTTTCCAGAACCTGAAGTAGAATGGCTAGCTGGACACAAATGGCACTTCAAAGTAAATGACAGAAAACTTTTTACTTTGGTGGGTAGAACTCCTTACATGAACATGATTTATATTAATGTCAGCTTTAACACCATTAAGCATTTACAGTAGAGTATAGCATAGGAAGGAACTGGCTGACCTCTACAAAGAAATTATAATTTCTTATTACAAGCAGATGTGGCAAAAAACAAACAAACAAAAAAATGAATGTCCTGCATGCACTTCAAAGCAGCTATACCCTAACAGGTTTTCCATTGTTACCAAACATTTGTGTTGCATCAGCACTGTGAGGACAGCAAGAAGCAAGGTCTAATGCTCTAGGTGCAGAATGTTTTCCTCTTTCTCACATACCTGAATTTCATTAAGAGAAAAGAGAGATCTATTCCAGCTATTCTCACCTCTCCATCAGATGTTAACACCATAGAATGATGAGAGCCACAGGCAACTTCAATGACTTTCTTGTTCACCAAGTTAGTAGAAACTTGACAGGGAACGAAACCATGATTTGTTGTACCATTGCCCAGCTGACTATAAGCATTATGACCCCATGTATACACTTCTCCTTCTATAATAAAAATATTAAAAGCTGGTTTAAAATCTCTATTTTTCCAATGAGTACACAACATAAAATTACAAACTGAAAAGTCAAATTCAATAACAATATACATATTTAAGTGTGTGTATATATATATATATATATGTGCCCTTTGGGGCTCTTAAGCCCATGGACATACTAATGCTACCTTCACATAGTGTTGACCACAAATCCAAAAGGATAGTATCACCATGATCTTAGTAAAGGAAATCATATAGCTAAGAGAAAGGAGATACTGCAATACAGAAGAGAAAAGGATGAAATGACAGTCAGGGTTCCCCATTTCAATTTCTTTGTTACTGACAATCAATCAAAATTTCTTGTCTATGCTTTGGCACTGTTTCCCACTTTGGAAAATTCAAATATTAAGCTTTCATTCCTTTACAAGACACATGAAGATGCTTGTAAGAAAAACTTACTACTTATTAATAAACATACTATTATTTACTTATTATTTAAACATACTATTCATGTATTTTGAGAAACATGCTAGTAAAATTAAGAATGCAAGAAACGTCTGACTGGGTTAGACCGATGGTCCACCTAGTGCAAAATTCTGTCTCTAACTGGCAATAGAAAAAAGCTGCTCTTTAAGGGAAACATGAGCCTGGTCACTTTTTGCAGTTCCCACGCATTTACAATCACTAGAGTACAGATATTACCAGATTCTCTTTAATGTACATATAGTGGCCTGTTACCCATGAAGCTAACACCTTTTCATACTCACTTTCTTTTATCTGTTTTAAATCAAGTGTCCCCTAGTTACAGTAGTGCAGGACTTGAAGAGCTGTCCTACATTCATCTTGTCTATCATCATCATCATTTTCTAAACCTAAATTACACTGTTATTGCAGGAGAGCTAGGTTTGACGTACAACTCCATCGGATTTCTAAAGAGATCACCAAACTCCTTATCCCTAAGAAGGGTTCCCTCAGAGATACAAAGGCAAAATGTGCTACACTAAACCAATATTTTTCTACAATAACAGGTTAAATCTAATGACTTTATCCTGTCAAAAGCAAACAACCTTCTCTTCCTTTCACCAACATGAGAATACAAATTACAGTAAACAGGTGAAACAGACACACAGAAACATACAACATAAATTGGAAATCATAGTAATTAACACAAGAACTGTGAAATACATAAGGGCTGTCTGAAAGGTAGGTTAAAAGAGGCTGTACTGAATGGAAGTTATTCATGCGAATGGTGTTACGTGTAAAAATCATCAAGGATCAGTTCTGGACCTGTTCTTTTGCAATACTTCAGTTCATCATCTGGGTAGGGGAATGAGTGTGTCAGTGAGATCTGCCAGCAACAAAGCTCAGAAGAATACAGATACACATATAAAAAGCATCCAGAATGGTTTACCCTGAAGACTGGAGAAAATGGTGGAATGTAATTGAATATAAAGAAAAGTCACACATTTACAACACAATTCCCCTCACCTACCTTTAGTCATCTAATCTAGACTACTCAAGAAGATTTCTTCTAGTTAATGGAGAAAGAGAGACAAATTTTAACATCACCAGTCAGGCTCTAACAGAACCTCAGTGGGAACAAGATATTAGTCATTTGTCTTCGAGAATAATATACTTGATTATGAACAGAAGGGTCACTAGCATGGTGTGGATAATAGAATGTCAATGAGACAACAGAAAACAAAAGGTTGAGAGGCAATATAACTGGTCTTTAAAGCACATCCAAAAGTAGGTACAGGAGGGAAAAGATGCATTTTAGCTAAAGGACAACATTGGCACAAGAACATATGGGCATAATGTAGCCACTAATGCATTTCAAAAGCAATAAGAAGTTCCAAAGTTAACCGCAAAGTAAAAAAAAACAACTTCCAAAAGTAGTAACAAGATCAAAGCAGAGCTTAAAAAACTTTTGAAAAGAACTAGCTATGAACAGAGCTAGCTGACATGTCATGTTTACCAATGAAAATATGTTGGACTTGATAGCCCAGAATGTCTATCCCAATTCCTCTCTTACATTACCAGCACAGACCTTTCACACCTGCTGGACTAATTAAAGCAGACATATCTGAAAAAGCAATATTCAGATCATACTTTACCTTCTGTAGCAAGAACAACATGAGGGCCACTTCCATAACTCAGACACGCTATCTTTTTGCCACATAGAGAATCTAACCTCCTGGGTTCAATAGTGCTCTGCATGTCACCTGTTCCCAAACACCCACTGCAGTTCATGCCAAGCACAAAAACCTGTTATAAAAGAATCACAGAATCATAATTTAGGTTGGAATGGAGGACCTCTAAAGGCCAACTAGTGCAACCCCCTGCTCAACAAAGGTCTAAACAGATCAGTTGACTCAAGGCCATGTCGAGTCTTGAACACTCCAAGGAAAAGATCTCACAACCCCTCTGGGATTTAACCACTCTCATCATAATTTTTTTTTCCTAATACTGAATCAGAATTTTCCATCTTCCAGCTTGTGTCCATTACTTCTCACCCTGTCACTATGCACCTCCAAGAAATGCCTAACTCCATCTTCTCTTTATCTTCTGATTGTGGTAAGAAGCCATTAATTTGAATTGAAAATGTTTTAGTAGCAATCAAAATGATCAGACATTTTTGCACGCAACTTTTTCTAGGTATACTATCATAGTACTGGCTTTCAGAATAACTTGATACGTAAATGACTAAATATGTCATGTTCATACACACTCTTGGACAATTACCTCATCATTTTCAGTTGCATACAACACTTCATTACCAGCACTGCCAAATACACAGGCTTGACGAATCAACTTGAGCTCTTCTTGGGAACAAAGAGAAAAAATTGGCCATTTCCCAACATCCAGCATCTTCAGGGCCGACAATAATGTTGCCTCCAAGACCTGATATTATAAAAAATTGTATCAAATACCTAGACAGAGAGAAATGTATACCTTTGCACAGTAAAAAGGATAAATTTAGAGAAACATCACCATCTCCTTTCTCAACCACAAACCAGAATTTTAATTCAGGAACAATACTTGTAGGGAAGCCATTAAAAGAAATAAATAAACTGTATCGTGATCCACAAAGAAAGGATCTGTATGCTCCATATATGCATATATATGGAGAAAAGTATAATATAAAAAGTTAAATGGTCAGGTTTTATTTTCACTATATTCGTACAACATAACTGGTAGCTTATAGAATTCAATGTAGAGGATTCTAATGTAAAGTGTAAAGTATACATTCAAAACTTGAAAATAATTTGTGTCTTTTCCTCTAGTGTTAAAATTACTGTTAAAAGAAGAAACCATAAAAAATCTGCCCAAGAATATACTTATCTTTGAAAAATATACCCATTTGTTTTCATGCATTGAAAATGGAAACTTGAGAAAACTTGAGAAACTTTTTCCTTTACTTCTGAAATTTACTTCTGTGTTTCAACAATTATTGAATCTTTGGGAACTTCCTAAGAATATTTGCATTTTATGTAAGTAGATATATAATAAAACAAAACAGATAACTAAGCATTTTCCAGCTTAGCCAAGGACAAACGACAAGTTTATAGTTAAAGAAAAACAGATCTCTCCAGTCATTAAAACTAGTCAAGCTAATGTCTGAATCTAACGCAACATTTCTACTGCTTTAGTATAGTATAAATCAGAAAAATGTTGCAGTATCAAAATTTAATAGGAAATTTTGCATGGAGCATGCATCAAATTTTCTTTACTGAAATTAAAACAGGCTCTGGACATGAAAGAAAAGCAGCATTACTTGCCAGATCAGAAGGTAAGCAAGAATAGATTTTGCCTATCGCAGGCATTATGTAGTTCATCACGTAACAGTGAGGCCTGTATCATTAGGTTATTTCTAGTAAGTAGCAGACTTACAAAATGATCTGTTATAGAATACAATTTTTTCTACCTCTGACTCAAACAAAGATGTGAATAAATTCTAGTTTGGAGTCTGAAGCATGTTAATGCAGTCATAAGGATATTGCTTTTTTGATTAGTATCACTTACTATGAAAAAATGTACACAGAAACATAGATAACATTTGAAACTAAAGAAATAATCCCTAAATTAATCCTGAATTAAAATCTTTAAACAAATAGCAGTTAATCACACATTTCTTTATAGCATACTTCTGAGGAAAGGAAAGGAGGATTGGTCATCTTCCATAAAGAAAAGCTGTGGGTTTTGATCACACAAGTTCTTTCCCCATCTCCTCACACCAAATAACTGACTGATTTCAGCCAAATTTGCAAGTGAAAGGGAAGTAAGATTCCACTGACACAATCTGTTTGGCAGTAGGCAGCTGGACAATCAGCCATGTATGTTATGAAATAAGTCAGCAAGCAAGTAGGTCCAAGCTAGTCCTAGCAAATGCTGTCCTTCATGACACATAGCAGGTTTATAAGAGACGGAAGACGTGAATCCATATGGAATCAGGCTTCATTCATCTGCTGTTTGCAGAACAATTTGTTTTACGTCAAGAAGTTAGCATTAATTCTATGGAGGATTTTAGGCACTTTTAAAACATGGTAATGAATACTGAAAGCATCGAAGACTAGTCTTCCAATAGCATTAACAAAACTGCATCCCACTTTTGCTCAAGACTGATGAAGCCTGAGGTTCAAAAGGACAGTCAGGGTCTCCTTCAATTGTACAGATTACCTTACTGGAATAACATTGGTTTCTCTAAAATGCAGGCTCTAAATTCCAAGTGCACAGTGGGTCAGAACACATTCATCTTAAATAGAAAAGGTATTTTCTGTAACTTCCTTCTACAAAGCACTCATGTTCTACCCTCATAAAAAACTCCAAACTGTAGCATTTCTTAACACTAAAATAATAAACTGAAGGAAAAAAAATCCACTATTATAAAAAGCACCCAAAGGAAACACTTACAATACTAGGTTTTTTTGTTTGTTTTTTTTACAAAAGAAATAACAACAAACTTTATCAGACTAAAAAATATCCATAATCTAAATCCTGTCTCTGGAATTATTACATTCAACTCAGTAAGAGTTATTCTCTCACCTTTCAAGATTCTCTCCCCTCCCGCACTTCTCCATTATATTTTGTCCCAAAAATACGAAAAACACCTTGAGCTATCAACCTGCCAATATTTATGCCCCATAAGTGATCTGTTCCCTCATTATATTGCACAAAGTCATGAAAGACAGAGTTAGACCAGAATTTGAGATTTCATATGGTCCAGCTACCTATCCCAAAGGTGTTATCAGTTATGCCTCAAGAATTCCTAAAACTTCTACACTTCATTTGACCTCAGCAATCAGTTTGAAAGCTGGTTATTCAGTTTTACTTGTCATACAGATCCCCTTAAAAGGCATCACCATTAAGCTCAAAATCTGAATGATGTTTTACTAAGTTTTACATGCAGGGCGTTCAAAGAAAATAAAAGAGAAAAATGGTAGGAAGTTTTTACATCAAATTATGCTACAAAAGTTAATTCTAACAAGTTTATGTTGTTGAAACATTAGGGTGGAACATGCAACTTCAGAACTTAATACTAAGTTAAACCAGCCTTGTAAGCCAAAGGAGCAATTCAACCTAATTAAAATGAATATATTGTTCTTCTAATATTTTGTGGATCACATAAGCAACATTTCGTTCCCTACTATCATTTTCGTACCTATAGTTTTGGTTTTCTGTTTATCTTGAAAGCTACTAGCATGTACTAAGCTACTGCTAAATGGAACCAAGCTTCTTCCTTGAGTAGAGCAGTACAGAATTCTCAATACAAATTCACACTCTGACCTTGACACTGACTCCTTGAGAAGGAGGAGATTCATCCTCCATATGGATTTCTGCTTGTGTCCCCCTGCCAAGAGAGAACTGTGGTTAAAATCACCATATCATATTGCTGCAGCAATACTTTATGGAACTATACACACTTAATATTAAGCCAGAACTATTTTATTCTGTGGGGTGAGAAAACAAGAAACATGAAGCTCAGACAATTTTGGTTTTATATTCAACTGTACAGTGATCAGTTAGACAGACTCTGCTCTTCCGTATTGTTACCTAAACAAGTAATTATTGGACAAAACATTTTTTGAAAACAAGTACTAAATTTAATCAGACTGTGATTGGAAAGGAAGAAGTTTTATTAAACACAATACTCCAATGTCTTTTTATTGCATTAAAAATAAATTTAGAAACTTGCTGATGTAATTTTTCAAGCCATTTATTTCAGCAAAGAAAAAGTACACTGGTTGGAGCTTTTCATTTCTGGCTTCAGCCTTCGAATATTCCAGTTCCATTCTGAAAACCAATGTTTGAAAAACATTTGGGTCTTTTCAGGTTTACTGAGAATTGTTAAAATATTCACTCTGTTTCAGAAAATATTGCCAGCCCTGTAAACGACTTGTATAATTTCTATGACATGCATCATCAATAGAAACAGTTTTTCAGATCAGATGTTTCTTCCCAAATAAATATGCACAACTCTACTATCCTTGAATTATTTCCTAACATAGAGCCATGCAACTCCATTTTCAGTAAAATTGCAAAAATGAGTAAGCAGCTCTGAAGCTGTGCAAGCTGCTTCTACTCAACAAGTGAGAAAGTTGTACCTGACCATCTCCTGACCATCCTTAGCCTACACTCAGCCCACAGGGCTGACATGTTCCCCAAGAGAGTAACTATTGACTATGAATTTTCCAATTTAAATAAATGCAGAATTCTGTATTTCCTTCCTCAAGCCATTTGATACATAACTGATATTCATGATTCTTCAGGTTCTACTATTTCAATTCAATTGCTTCTGGTTAGACAAAAGCATAGTTTGACTTTAAAAGCAGTTTATTTGTTAGTATAAAGAAAGATATATTATTTCTTTATACTAAAGATACAAAGGACCGTTTCAGGTACCTAACGAAAGGTTCTCCAGCCCACTACTTTTTCCAAGTCCCACAAACATGCTGACAGTTTTGCACTAACTTTTCAAGAACAGAGGTCACTTACATGTCCTCACAAGTCAAAAGTTATAACATGTTTTATCTTACATATAACTAAAAGAAAATTACCCTGCAACTCCATTCTTCAAGCTGTTCTGCAAACACAGACACCTCATTTCTGAGCAGCCCTATAGGAGTACATGGGATGGCTCAAATTACACTAGTTTATTCTTTTATTCAAATCCATGTATTCTAATAAAAGTGCATACTGATTACCACATGTCTGCATCTGCAAAGGTGTTCTTTCTGAAAACCTGTAATTGATTTAAGAGTACATATTCACCCTGGGATCCTGAAAATAAAGACCGACCAAAAAAAAAAAAGATTAAGCCTGTCTAAGAATTATTAAGCCTGTCTAAGAATCATTCTTATCCGATACCTTTAAAATACTAGTGACGATTCATATTTGCCTGCTTGTAGGAATCTTCCCTCCAGAAAAATAACCATTGTATATACAGAGTGAAGCAAAGAAAAAACAGTATTTTCATCAAAAATTAAAAGATAAAAAAATATATATTTGAGTACTTCTGGTACAGAAGAAAAACATACCCTAGCTATTTCAGACAAGTTATTGGGGTTGTTCATCTACTAAATCTTATAATATGCGTATAATTGGTAAGAAACCTTACTTTAAAATAGCTACCCACTACATTTTTTAAAAAATGCAATACTTACTTTAGAAAGTAAAAAGGTAAGCAAGAAATATTTCTCCTGTATTAAAACTTCATATACATTTTCATTAGCTGTGTTTAAAAAAAAATAATTCTGAAGTGCAGATCTAAAGGAGAAAATTTCATTGTTGTAAACATCTGTTCCTTGAGGAAGTGCACAGCATTTTAATACAAAAATGTTTATATTAAACCTTCACAAATCTCTTATCTGGCATCCAAGTACAATTTAAGAATCTGGACAGCATACTCTGGCAGTCAAATTTCAAGACCTAAACTCAGAAAGTTCTGACTCTGGTTCTGATCCAACCACAAAAGGTCTTTGGGTAAGGCACACATGCTTCTGTGGTACAGGTAAGATTGAGTTAAGACAAATACTAGTTCTAATAGCCAAGTTCTATTTATTAGCAGTCTAAGACCATTTAATCCTAAATATTTAAACAGGTTCACTGATTCATTTGAATGTAAACATTCTTGTAGAGTCTCTCTCTAGGAACTTGGCAAGCAAACAAAAATTTTCAGAACTACACTTAGTATTTCCTCCCACTTAATTTGAGCATTTATGAATCTCAACTACTGAATCAAAGGTCTGTCTGGAGCTTCTTCCCCAAGGACTCTAACCACAGGCTTAGGAAAGATTAGGAGGAAGAAGTCCTAGAAAAACAGGACTTTCTGACACCTTTAGGAAAGGAACGTAACCTTCTCTGATATTCTTGATTTCTCAGCAGTTTCCTACCAGAGTAGTCATGAAATCACAGAATCACAGAAAATGATACTAACTTGTCCAAGCGATCCTGCAGGAGAGGACAAACCAGTAATATTGTCAGTTATTCCTACTGAACAGGTCACATCCCGGTTCTAGGAAGATATGAGTCTATTTTAAAAATTATCTTCCTTCTTCATGTACAAACAGTGAAATGTCACTACTCCATCCAGTGCTGACAATAAACTGACAGAACTCAGCTTGTCATTCATTCTTCCACTGATGCAGCATTTTCCATTACCAAGAAATTGCAGACCTTGAGAAACAGTAAGTGACTGTTTGAAAAACTGCTATCTCCAACTAAAGCATAGTCTTCTCTTGTTCCCTTCTTGCTTCTTGACACCAGACTGTGACTTCTCGGCTCCTGATGCAAGCTCCACTGGCTGCCGACTATTTGCAAGAGCAAATCTACATGCAGTTTAGAGGCTAGATCCAAGAAACTGTGGAAGACTGGAGTATTTACAGTCTGAAAGACTGACATCCTTGATCTTGCAAGGTAGGTAACTGCTACAGAAATTTCTAATTGAAATGATCTGATACAGCTTTATTGTCTCAATCTCCAGAGAAAAAACTTTAGCCAAAAACATCTTGTCAGACACCATGACTCTTTTGGCATGACATCCAGTTCCACCTGTTGGCTCCAGGGATGGACCTCCAGCACGACCCCAGTGAAGTTATCAGAGGTTCATCTACATGCTCTATTGGAGCTAGATGCTTGAAACCTATTCACAAAGGCCTTTTTTCAGTATCATCACCCCCAAGAAGAAATCAGTTGCCAAGAACAAAAGCAGCAAAGGGTAAGATGCAAACAACACACAAAAGAAAACATGGGCACATGAAAAGCAAGGAAGACAGTGAGAATACTGTTCTGTTACCCATGCTTAGTACTATCCTTCAATATAGGTTCAATACTGCTGCGATAAAGAGAAAATACATCAGGGAAAAACGTTTTGAAAGAAGTGAGAAGACAGGAAAGAAAACAGAGGGCATGATTTTTCAACTCCCCAATGGTTTAAAAATAAGTGTTAGGGTCTGGTGCGAAATTTCTGCCCTAAGTGACAAAATTGCTTTGAAAAATTGTATGTAGATTCCTGGGACACCTTCCCCTCACCTCCAAAAGAACCCACCTTGGCGTTTTGGGCTAGCAAGACAATTTGACTAATTTGATTTTTATAAAATCATTTAGAACTTTTAAAAAGTCTTATATGATGGTAAGACACACTGTTCATATTAAGTCTCTTTATTTCTCCCATTCCTGTTCCAATTACTTTTCTTCCCCTTATAACTGCTGTCTATCATCATCATTAATGTAGAATCGTGTATTGTTTACCAGCAAGCAACAAGAGGGGAAGTGACTGAAAAAATACATCATCATCCACCAGATGGAAAATGTTTAAAGCAGAAGAAAAAAAAATCTCAAATTATTTTCTCATTCTACAAACCCTACAGTCACCCTGAAAAAATAATTTCAAAGCTTTGGCTATCCCTCTCTACTTGACTGAAAATGAAGATTTGAATAATGCGACTAACAACCAATGAGAAAAAGAAACTGTACAAAAAACTAATGAAAGCCCGAAATACAAAGACTAGAAGGAGTGATGAAGTTTATACTGAAATTATGCCTCTAATAAGACTTACTGAAATGTCAAGCTCAGCAGCTAAAAAAGTCTGATAAGAAGGTGTCAATCAAAAAAAATTTCACTTAAAAATATTTACACTTCTTTCTACAAGTGCAAAAACACCTTTTGAAGGCAATCAAGTGTGTCAGATCATGGAAACAATGCAAGAACTACCTTCAATGCTGAAAAGCATTATAGGAGGATGCTGGATTAATTTTCACATAAATAGTGGTTTACTTCTGCAGTAAAAGAAAAAAAAAAATATAATGAGCATTATCTCCAGACCTTGAAGTGTATTAGAATAATCAAACATTTTGTTAGACAGTCTCTTGGGAACAGGATGTCATTCCTGTATCTAAATGTAACCTAATGTAATCTAATGTAACCTAAATCTAACCTGAGATGCTGCAGAAAAACATTTGTTCGCATTTTTTAATGTGGCTGATCCAAGATTTTCAGAAAATTAACTTGAAAAGCTCTTCCTCTTTCCTGAATCATTAGCGAAACTCCAAACACATTTCAGTTCCTGCAATCTGTACATACACAGAAACATAACAAAATACAACTGATGCAATTGTTAGCTCCTGCCTATTTTAAACATTACGTAAAATTTAAGTTACCGTATAACTGATTTGGTAGAATTGAAACTTATACTGATTCTTCATTTTGACCTTCTGACACGAGAGTTGAAGGAACTGGCTTTAGGGACACAGAAGTATTCCAAAGATTTGGTTTTAAAAAAACTTTATTAAAAATATTAACTATGTAACAGAGCAAAATAATTCAAAATAATGCAATAAATATGTGAAAGAAACAGCTATTATGTTGTTATAAACTTAAAGAATCTTAGTACAGAAAATGTTAAAGCTTTAAGAATTTAAGAAACACTAACAGGTCATCATCAAGTTGTTCCGGATAAGCCATGTACAAGCCTCAGATGTTAGGTGGCATTGCACCTGCATGTGGGAGCCTGACTGGATATCAGTTCAATACCATAGGACCAGCATGTCAGGAAAGAACCCTTCTGTTATTACATAATCATAAATACTGTACTGCCTTAACAGAAAAACAGCACACAAATGCACATATTTTGTTAGGCCCCCTCTAAGTAGGTCTGACCTAGCCTAAATTTTTAGCAGTCTGCAGTTACCTGATCCAGCCAAACGCTAAGCTATATATCAGGTCTAGCTGTTAGATCTTTGACCTCACAGTCTGCTCTAGCTGTTAAAGAAGAAATATTCACAGCTTCTACAGTTCTAACCTTTAATCACTTCCTTAGATGTCCAAGGAAGGTCATCCTAGCCTCATTTAGACAAAAAGCTTTAATTTACAAAATGTATCTTCTAAAACATACTAAGCCTTAATAAAAAACCTAAACAAGCCCATAAGCACTACTAAACCAAACTTGGCTTTCTTTTCTACATTCCTTGCTTACTTCAGTTTAGCATAGTCTTTCTGCAATCGGAGCCTTGGTCCATGATAAGGGCTCCTGCCTACAGCTAAGAGGGGTACATGTTGAGTCACCAAGAGAAGAGATTTTTTCAAGACGATGTCCAGCACGGCTCCAGCATGTATCTGGCTGTAGCTACGCTTCCCTGTAACATTGGGCACTTGCCAGAGCACTTCCCATGAACCCAGCATGCAATGCCCAGGCAGGTGGGAGGATAGTGCAATCTTTCCCTCACACAAAGTCAGAATTTGTCTAAGGATCTACATCAAACACATATATACAAATGCGTATCTAAAAAAAAAAAAATATACACACACACACACCAGGTACTATATACCTGAAGCTGAGAATTCCAATAGTTTAAACTTTTATAGTTATAGCTGTTCGCATAAAGACACCATATGTTATAGAAGAGAGAGAGACAATACTAAACAGAATGTGTATATGAAAGAAAAGTTAGTCCACTTCCTCTATGAGTAAATGACTGTGTAACCGTCCATTTGCATATTTCTTTAACAGTCTTCTGATACTGGAACTGACCAACGTTAAGTGGCAAGAGCATTGGATGAGACATAACACATAGAGGTTTCCCAACTCTTAAAAAATAATTAAAAGACAAAATGTTATTCTTTGTGGTATAAGTTTAAGCATCTAATATTAAATCTCCCCACTGCAGTAGTCTCCTCCAAACTGCAACAGATCATATGTATCATGATGCCAATGTTATTTCACCTCAACTTTATCACTCAGTGGTCTTATTCTACTCTTGCTTTTACTTAAATGATTAAAGAAGCTATAAAAAACAATTGCCTATAACTAACTCAGAATTACTTTTGTCAATTCTCACTTTAGAACTGCACTTTCTCTCTTACATTTTTCTTTGCTTATCTGCCCTTTTTCTAGTTTTTATTCCTAAAATCCTTTTTGAGATGCGTCAAAGTTCTTTTCAATAGACCTTTTCTAATTTTTTGGATATAAATTCCAAATAGATTCTACCTTTGGCATAAAACAGCTTCATACCTTCTTTGCTTCTAGGGCCCTCAGGACTCCAGTGCAGCTAACATCACTAATTAATCCTCTTGATTTTTCAAAGTTTGTCCTTCTAAAATCGAGAATTTCAAGCCTGTCTCTGTTTACTCCTCTATTTTATTTCCATTTAATTAATCTAATTAAAAATGTGATCCAAGATCACAAGCTAATAAACCAGCTCTTCTCAGAATTTTTCACACTACTTACTGAGAGCAAGTTTAAAGCAATTCAGTGCTTATTTGGTACGCTTACAGCAGTTGTATGTAAGAACAACTGGATCACTATATGTCCTTCCCAAAAGATGCTGTTATCTGTATCTAAGAAAGAAATCCACCTGTGACATAATTCCTGATAGTATCTCTCAGTAACTGATATCCTTATCCAAATCCAACTCTTGTGGTCTACAGCAGACACTGTCAAAAGCTCTTATAATTTTGTTTTCTCAAAGCAATGATACTCTTTTTATCCACACAATCTCTTCCTGTTACTTTACAGTCCATCACATAATTCACATCCAGTGTCATTCTGTCACATTTATTTCTCATACCTGGACAGTATTTGCTCTCCTACCCCATTCAGTAGGATCATTATTTCTCCATGTCTCCCTTACTTCTGCTTTCACATCCTTCACCACTAGTTCAGCCCAAATGGCTTCCAATGGTGCACAAACACAACTGTCTACAGACCTTACTCAGTTCATAACCTGGAGTAAAATCCCTTTGCTAATTATGCCCTCTCTTTTTATCCATCACTATTAGAACTTCCACCTCCACAAGGAAATACAATGCGATCCTCCCATCTCCCACACATTAACAATCCTTGGTTTCCCAAGTATTCTTTCTCTGCATTAAAACTGTAACTGGCCACCAAGCTAAGCTTGTCTAATGTACTGCGAGCTTCACACTTCCTCTGCACAC
Source organism: Ciconia boyciana (assembly GCF_034638445.1). Taxonomy (NCBI): domain Eukaryota; kingdom Metazoa; phylum Chordata; class Aves; order Ciconiiformes; family Ciconiidae; genus Ciconia; species Ciconia boyciana. The sequence goes on from NC_132934.1 coordinate 189,014,612, forward strand.
TTGCGGACAGAGCTCTCCAACACTGTACAAATGGAACCCTTGACAAATGTTGCAAACCCCCTGTTATCAGCCATTTATAAAACAGGTGCCTGGAAAACAGAACCCAGGGGAATGCACCACCACACCGGCCCAGCACACGCAGAACAGGCGGCAGCACCCTTCCCCAACGCTCCCTCCCCACCTACGCCCACGAGTGGGGTGGCTAAACGGCAGCCTGGGGAAGGAAAGCCACCTCGCCCCCACACAGGACAGCTTCCAGCTGAGACTCACGCAGGCCGCGGGCCCGGCGCACCCGAGCTGCCTGCCGGCGGCCCGCCCCGCCGCACGGGCACAGCCAACGCTGGCTGCCGCTGGGCGGGAAGCACTCGGGCGCGCCGCCCGCCCCTCCCGTCCCCTTCGCCCGCCCCTCCCGTCCCCTTCCCCCGCCAGCGGCTGGCGCGGGGCGGGAACGTCCGCCAGAGCCCGGCCTAACGGTCCCGCCCGCCCCCGGCCGACAGCAGCGGTGTGGCGCGCGGCGCCTCCGCTCTCCTCAACAGGGAGGCGCGCAGGGCTCTGCCCGCGGGAGGGGGGGAGCAGGGGGCGGCGGCGATCCCCTTCCCCCGTAGCTTACCTTCCCCGCAAGCGGCAGCAGCGGCGGCGGCGGCTCCTCCTCCCCCCTCCAGTGAGACAAGGGAAGATGCCGCCGCGCTGAGCCGCCTCCTCAACTGCGGGGGGTGGGGGGGGGAGGAGGAGGAGGAGGAGGAGGGAAGGGGGTTAGCGCCTCCCAGGGATCCACCTACTGCAGCAGGAGCGTGAAAGCGGCGGCCTGTGTCCTCCGAGCTCGGCGTGGATACGGCTGCTGAGGAGGCTGCCCCACAGGGCTTGGCCCTAACTGCAGAGTAGCTTTCTCTCTACCAGAGAGTGCTTCTCTCCTGCTGAGCTGAGGCGAAGAGAGGCCAAGAGAACCCCTTCTGTATCTTCTCTGCAAAGGCCCGTCTCTTTTTATGATATGGCCGCCTTGGGAAGACTTAGGTGCTCAGAGCAAGCACAGCATTGAGGAAGGTAACACCACTTTCCACCAAGCCTCAAGCTGTTGCCTGGGCCTAAATGCATGTGACACCACCACGTAATGAAAGACACATGGTCAAAGACGACTGTTAAGGGAATGTCAAATATTGCCATGGTATTCCAATGTGCGATCATTTATTTTTTTCCCAAGGGAAGTGAGAGGATACAAGTATTCTTCTATTTCTCCTAAGATTTATGTTTAAAATTAAGCACTCCCAAAGAGGATAGACTTGAAAAGTTTTCCTAAAAGCAACAACCTGGCTGTTCTGCTTCATAATGTCTCTTACCTTGAGTGTAATAATACCCTGCTATCTTGCTGTGGTACGTGTTCAGAGACCTTTGCTGTGGTATTCAATGGTATTGTTTAATGATACTGCTGTGGGAACCTTGTTCAGAAGGAGAAAGTTTGCTCTGGGGCTAAGGAACTAACTTTATATTGAAAACTAAATTCCTTTATCTCCTACGGGAGGTCTCAATTTTTCTTGTGGGAAACACGGCCTCATAAGGATGTTTCGATATTTTAAAGACTGGTGTACTTGGATACAAGACTTTGGATGTCCAAAAATGAGGTTTGTATAAGTACCTAAAGTAGCAAGAACTTTTCCTCGTAGTTATCAAAGGAGTAGAGACAGTATGTTCTCCATACTTGCTGCATTGTATGACAGTCTTATGTGATACGCTACACGTGTCTTGCATCCTGCTCTTCACATATGTAATGCATGAAGTGCCTGTATCGCTGTACTGACTACCAATACTCTTTCCTAATGTGCTCCCTTAATGCATGCATGTTCTCTGCCACTGACTGTAGTGTTCTGTGGAGTCACTATCTCCTTTTAGTTTGCAAACTATTTTTTACACTTCAGAATGCATTCAGCTTCCTATGCATGCATCCTGAGTGCATTGTAATCTGCAAAGGGTATATGTTTTCTGTTCTCTTGGCTCAGTCACTTTGGTTCCTCCAAGATAAAATTTAGAGTATTTTTTGCTAGGAGTGTTTTCTTCATTCGAAAGAGATATCCATAATGATTTGTGTAGAGTATGGGATGGAAGACAATTTTTGCAGCACTGGGCTCAATAAGAACTATATGTGGTGCCTGATAGTTTTGTTTTCTCTTTACGTAGAGTAAAATGATCTCTTTATAACACAAAGCAACTTATTGTCTTTTACCATATTCCCTTCTCAGTTTTCTGTTTTCTTGAACACAGTTGAGGGGGAAAAAACTTGCTGGATCTCAGATGCATGTGTGAATATAATAATATATCTGCTAATTTCAGTCAAGCAGACAGTGGTAACAAGACCTGATGGAAGTTGAAGCTATTAATTTTCAGACTGGCAGTAAAGCAAAGAGTAATTGTCCCCTAAAACAAGTTTCATCTTGGGCTGTGAGCTGTTTATTGATTCTTCAATGCACATTTTAAAACAGTATTGGATATTTTTCTAAAAGTTATGCTCTGTTTAACTCAGGGAAGTGCTGTGTACTGTGTTAGGCTGAAGGTCATACTTAGAATCAGTGGAACACATGGTGTATTTGACCCGTTGAAACAAAGCGTGGTTTAATACAGTGAAGTCCTTAAATCTAGAAGCAATGGATGTAGATCTACAAGCAGAAAAACTGTGTTCTGGAACATTTAGCTAAAGGATTGAGGTCAGTGAACAACAACTGAAAGTGTAATACGAGAGGATGTAGAAGTGAAAAAGGCTAATGTCATTCCTGAATGTATAGAGAGGAATCAACAGTAGTTAAAAGGTAATTTGCCTCCAGTAATCAGTATTTTAAGCCAACTAGTGGGACACAGCATATAGCGCTGATATACATTTTGACAGAGAAGTTGAAAATGGGATAAGCTGCATGAGGATGATCAATGGTTTGAAAATAAGAGATACTCAAAGAGGTTATTTTAGTTTATTAAAAATGGTTTGAAGATGATTACAGTTTATAGGTTCCTTACAATGAGAAAATATTAGGTACTGAGTGACATTTTAATTTAATGAAAAAAGCCATAACAAGAAGCAATGGAGAGAAATTAAAGCCACAGGAATTCAAATCAGAAATGGAGCACAAATTTCTGTCAGTGAAAGTGAAAAGTGGTCCCCATTTTTTATGCCTTGAAGTAAAAACCTGATCCAGTTATTTCTTCCTTACATGCCAGTTGCTCTACACCTGTCTCATTTTTTTCCTTTCATTTGAGCTGCTCCAGTTTGTTTTTCTTCTTTCCTAGATGTAATGCCAGATTTAGAATGCAACAGCACTGAATGGAAGGGAATATGTGCCTCTCTCATCTTACAAACACTCTTGTGAGTATGTACTGGGATTGTATTTTCCTTCTTTTTCCACTAGCAATACGTTGTTGGCCTCTGCGGTTTAAGCTTCAAATCCCTTTCTTAATTTACTTTTCATTTGAATTTTTGCATTTCCCCTTGGTCTTCAGAATAACTTGATTGAAGTTGACCTGATTTTCTTTTCTGATTAACTGATGTTTATTTTACTTTAATTCGGCAGGATTATTTTGTACACTGTAAAAATATAATTAGACATTAAATAAGAATGTAGCAGGAATCCCTCGACATAGGAGGCTACAGATATATCCCAGGTGCTGTTGGAGATCATGCTCTTCTGTGACTACAAAACTAGAAGCAGCATGGAGGCCGCACCTTGAATACTGCGTTCAGTTTTGGGCCCCTCACTACAAGAAGGACATTGAGTTGCTGGAGCATGTCCAGAGAAGGGCAACGAAGCTGGTGAAGGGTCTGGAGCACAAGTCTTATGAGGAGTGGCTGAGGGAACTGGGATTGTTTAGTCTGGAGAAAAGGAGGCTGAGGGGAGACCTTATTGCTCTCTACAACTACCTGAAAGGAGGTTGTAGAGAGGTGGGTGTCAGTCTCTTCTCCAAAGTAACTAGCAATAGGACAAGAGGAAATGGCCTCAAGTTGTGTCAAGAGAGGTTTAGATTGGATATGAGGAAAAATTTCTTTACTGAAAGGGTGGTCAAGCATTGGAACAGGCTGCCCAGAGAGGTGGTGGAGTCACCATCCCTGGAGGAGTTCAAAACATAGATGTGGCACTTCAGGACATGGTTTAGTAGGCATGGAGGTATTGGATTGACGGTTGGACTAGATGATCCTAGAGGTCTTTTCCAACCTTAATGATTCTATGATTCTGTGGAGCATGGCCATGTTCTTCTCCAGGACTACAAAGAAAAGGAAGTAGTAGTTCCATGTAGTTCAGGCAGGGAGAGATTTTGCATCCAAACACTTGGCTTATAGTACTCCATCTGCTACACCTTGGTATAATCATGATACCACAAGGAGAAGGATGGAGGGATTACTACTAAGGAACAGAGGAAGCCAAAGAGGAAACAGAGCGTGGAGCAGGTTTTTTGAGAGACCCAGTTGGTAAAAGTGAAGATATTTGGATATAGTAATATTTTTTTTTTCAAAAACATGTAATAAAATTATTATCTGCAACATCTAAATGATAGCTTTGTATTTTTTGAAGCATCATCTCTTCTCACATGCATACTGTCCTTCCACAGTAGCATCCAGAGCCATCACCTGCCCCTGTCATCTTGAACTCATGGTAATCCGATGCTCAAAATCAGCTACAGAATTCTGGCCAGAGCATGTCAAAACATACTGTCTTGAATGGCGCCCCTGCCATCCATCCAGCTCCATCAAATAGTTACAAGCAGACTGAACTCACGTTAATTAACAGATCTCCCTGAAGTACTTGAATCATTGGGAAGGGTTTCTGTACTTCCTAGATGACAAGAAAGCTTTGGACTGACATATCATTTTGGGGTTTGCTACAAAAACATGGACTTTTGTAGTTCTTATTCAGTAGTTACAATTTCTGTACTTGAGTCCAGCTACTGCACTGCTGGGCCCAGGTGGCAGAGGTACAGACCTGCTTTGCTAAACTCGGTTGCAAAATAAAGGTGCTGAGTAAACCTTTTGTTGTGTTGTTTCTTAGAAACTCTGTTAGCGGGAACAAAGTCAGAAAGCTAGGAGTCTTTTCAGGTCAAAATAAAACCAGCTTCTGATCTCAGTAGAAGGGTTCCCGTTACCTGTGTTGTGATTTTGGGGGATGATGTTTCAGTGGTGATCATCAGGGGAAACTGCTGTTGTCTGCAGAGTTAATAGCACAAGACACCCATTTTAACCTTTGTGGAAGCAAAATAATGTAAGTGGAAGGCAACTGTAGACTGATAAGTTCTGTCAACAGATGCGAGATGAGAGGAAGTTTAAGAGATTTAGGGCTGGGTTTATAGATTTAGGGCTGGGTTGTTAGAACTGAAGCAGGCAGAGCAAGTTAAAGAAGGGGGAAGTTTCCAAGAAGCAGATACTTAACAAGAGTTGTCTTCTTCTGTTGGACAAAGGTCCAAAAAAGCAATGAAACATTTTAATGTGCTTTGAGGTTGGTTACATTCCTGACAGTAAAGTCTTAGCAGATAAAGGCTAAGAAGCCTCAGTTACACTGGTGGATCCAGGCATTTTCAAACTCATGAAGTCTGGTTTTGTGTTCTGACCACATCCCTGCTTCAATTCAAGGGAAGACATGGGCATGAAGTACCTTATAGTTGCTATGGATCAATACATCAAGTCATTTTGCTGCAACAAAATGGTTTACGGTGGTTAAGTAGTTTTATCTTGACTGTTTTGCCTTTTAATATGTTTTTGCTTCTCAAGTTGACCAAGATCCAAGAAATCCTTAAAGCTAATTACATTATCTTAGTGCTGCCCTGGTTTGTTCCCTGCTACTTACCTTGTTAATCTATGCTTTATTAATAACCTACTACCATAAACTAAAATAAAACTAGCAAAAATATTAGTAGTGTAAAATTAGTAGTGCTAGACTTCCTTCAGTTATTTATGCTTCTAACCTTCTAACTGACAGATATATGTGACGGCTATACCGGTCAAATACAGAGGAGAGGAGATATTTCTGTAGCTTCTGATAATATGTAGGACATTTCACACCAGAATGTCTTTCATTACAGACACTCTTAGCTCTGAATCTTACTCAGTTAACAGAAGGGCACAATTCATTGCCATATGTGGTGACAACTTTTTGCATAGTAGTTAGCAATAAATGAGTGTATTTAATAAACCTCGGTAAAGTCTGTCTGGGTCCAGTTCTTTCCAATATTTTCATTAATGACCTGGATGATACTCATTACATTTTTGGATGATATGAAGCTGGGAAGGACTGGCAGTGCACTGGAAGACAGACCAATTTTAGCTAGTACAGTAGCATCGTGTCATTGCAAAACAGGTAAACTTCATACTAGGAGTTTAAAAGGATCATCTTAAGATAGAAAAGAAATGTTGCCCTTTTTTTGGTACTGAGAGAGCTTCAATGGAATATTGTTCCCAGTTATGGGAGCTGCAGAAATTTGAGGAACAGTTGCAGGAAGTTGTGTTTCAAGAAAGTTGTAAAGCAACTAAGTAGTTCAAGGAAAGTTAAACTTAGTAAAGAATTAAAACAGAGCTGGGGAAGGACTGAAGGAATAGGGCTTCTTAGACTGAAGAAGAAAGGACTGAGGGAAAAGAAGATTCTGAAGACTGTAAAATGCTATTGCAAAGAGGAAGGGGAATTTTTTTTCCCTGCATGATCAGGAGAGAAATTGAAGTAAAGGAGATCCAGCTTTGGCAACAGGGAAGACTGCTCTCGCAATAATAATAAGGAAGTTGGGAACAGATTGCCTGCTGAGATTGCAGTTTTCATTAGAGATTGTATATCAGAAATGAAAAAAACTTTTGTCGATCCTAATTCAGGTCATGGAAGTCAATCAGATGACCTGTTTAGGTCCTTTTAGGATTCTGTCATTAGTTCCATTTACTGTAGAGGAAATTACAAAATGTGCAATAAAAGTGATACAACTTGTAGTTAAAATAGGAACAAATAGCAGTTTTTAATCAAAGCAAAATGTCTTTCATGTAAATGTTGATTAATAAAATGATTACTTTAAAATAACTTAATTATTCAAAATACTCAAGCGGTTTTAGTGGTTGAATTCCCTTTAAAAATCCATTGAAGTTCACTACTCTTTTTTTGGGATGGAATGTTTTAAGAATGGAATAACGGACTACAAGTTAGTCTTCACACAGCTGATAGCGCAACAAGTCTAGAAAGAATCATATATTTTGCTTCCTTATTCAGTAATGTCTTCTAGGTTGGTCCTGGCAAATCTTTGTTTATATCAAAATGTCAGTTTTGTTGCAATTTTGTGATACTACCCATTATGTTTACAACAAATCAGGTTTTTCCTAGTTTTGAAAAGTCATGGTTATGGAAATATAATTCTTCATAATTTTTGTTTGGGGTAAACTTTTCAATAGATAATCCTGGCTCCTCTTCCCCTTGGGTCTAGCTCTTTTAACATCTTCAATAGTACTGGTTTTCAGTCTAATTAATCCTTTTTTATCTTTTCAAGATATACTAACAGAAATAATGTTTCACTATCAGTCTCAGTGAGAGAAGGAGCAGGGCTTTACTACCTGCATGATTACATCACGTAGATACTACATATGAAAAATTTACGTTAAATTATTTTTTCATATTTGAAGTTCAAACTTTAATGAATGCCCATGTAACTTCTGAAAGCAGTTTTCTTTTTAAGTTACTTCATACTATGTAGAAAGAAGAAAACAGAACAGAAACTAGAACTGTGACTATTACCATTTTCTATAAGTGCTGTCATTTAATTCCTTGCAAAGATGCTATTTCTAGCATCACAGACATTCTTTTTCCCACAAAAAATGTTACAGGCAGGAAATGTTTTGGATAGCATAACAACATTTCCTGATAAACATTTTATCACAGCTTGATAACCATTTCCTGTTGGTAGGATTTGTTTTAACTATTGTCATATTGTTGTCTTTCTTGCTATAATTAACACACATATGTGATCTGGCTAAGTGTGCTCATCCTGTCAAACAAAGGTTTCAGCAAGTCAGATGTTTGGTTATAATGTGATGCAAGATTTTATATTGTCCATTTCCCTTCATTTAAACTTTGTCTGGAGGAATGAAATAGCAATACGTGTGCAGCATTCTGGGAACTGGGAATTCCCAGAAGGCTGGAGGTTCCTCAATATTTCAAGTACAGCATTGTCTGCTCTTGTCTCAGTGATTTCAATAAGCTTCTAAAATAGCTTTAGATGAGAAGGTGGGAATTCATGTAGGATCTCATTGTTCAATACAAACCTGGACTTGAATTGCCCTGGAAGGGTATCAGAAGAAATGTGGCACTTTCTAAGGAGCTTTAAAGCATTGTCCTTGCAAGCTAATATTAAAATGAGACTACGTTCAAGAATTGTACTTTATCAAAATGTCATGTTTTCAGTCAACAGAACCACTTTTGCCATTTTTGGAGTTACCTACTTACTTTCATGATGAGAGACAAGCAGTATCACTTACATACAGCTGATTCTGGTTCTCATTCACACAAAGATCGGAGGCATATTTGACTATGCCTCAACTAAATAGTAGATGGCCAGGATGCAGCCTCTGGCCCTGAAGCCTAGAGGCATAGCCTAGCTCATGTCGGTATTATTTAGGGCTGTATTTCCTTTAAGATCAGACTGGCCAATCAACACTACATAGCTCTTGGCCCTGGAGCTCCTCTGTGCTGTTTAACATCCTGTGGCCTTCAGACATAATACTTATTTATGTCTGTGGGGTTTTTTTCAGTTCATTGTGTTTGAAAGAGACTGTTTATTGCCTTTTTTTTAAAACTTTTGACTCCACAGTTTTCTTCCCCACAATTTTTCAAAAAGAAGTAAAATTAAGGCACGTTGCTGAAAGCCTGTAGTATTTGAGGGTGCAAAGCCTGCTGAGATAGCATTGAGGGAGTCTGTAGGGAGCAGCCTTGGAGCAGTGCTGTCCATAGAGCCCACTGGAAACAGTGCTTGGTGTGCACTATCCCTGACTGTGCTAGCTGGCACAGGCCAAGTCTGCCAGGAAGTCAGCTAACAAGCAGTCTGGATGTTCAGAGGTCAAGTGTTCAGGCTGTGCGTCCAGGTTATGATGAGTTTATGGAGTCTAACTAAAGCTTTGCCTTAAGTTTTATTTCTGTCGGAAAGGCTTGAGGAAAGAAGAATGTGGAGGTCAAGGCTTTAGGCAAAGGTACATTTATAGAGATGAATTTGAAAAAAAATATGATTATTGGTGTATTTTGGGTAGGTATGTTTTGCATGCACATCCTGAAGGTATCCTCAGAAAAATATCCAAGGAAACAGAATCTGAAACAGAGTGAAAGGGTTTTTTTCAAATTAGGTTGGAGGAGACTGAATAAAGTATTCTTGCAAAGAGGTGATCCAAGTCATGCAACCCAGTGCTGACTGCACAAGCTATTCAGGCACCTGAAAGAAGGTGACACTGATGTAATCATCTGTGTCACTCACTGAGGATGTGTGTAAAAATTTGAAGTGTTTGTGGAACAGGAAAATGAACTCGCATCCTTGATTTATAATTCCAAAACAAAACAGAATTGGTTACACTGAAACCAGTAATGGCAAGGATAAAGTAGATGACGGATTTTCCATTATTGGACTCTAGCAATAAATAATAAGTAAGGCAGTGTGAAAGCTATATATGGATAGTATATCATATCCATTATCATCATCTGCTTTCTACAGAGCAGACATCTTAGAGACATTTCCTTTGGCCCTAATGAATAAAGCAGTTTTAAGTTTCTACACTAAAAATGTTAAAATTATGGTAGCGTATATGTGATAAAGTGTACAATTTTCACTAAATTGCCTTTAAATCTGTAACTGTGTTGTTAAAAGGCAAGATAATTGCTTATTTTAAGCAAATGCTTTAGCATTGGTCTTACATAGGCAAGGAATATTTACAGTAACCTTATAACAGATAATGACATTGATATCTCAGGTTTTGTGGGATTTATATTACTTGACATAAATGTCTTAAAAACAGTATGCATTTTTTCACTGGCAGTAATTTGCAAGTCACTCTATGGGCTGTTGAAAAGCTAAATAAAATCAAGCAATTGCTCTTTGAATACGTGTTAAAAACAACTATATAGATGATAGGAGCATCCCATTTTATCAGAAGCAAAGAGCAATATTACATTATTTATGGCTGCTGTTAAACATGAACTTGTAAAACTAATTGTCAGAAGACCAGGAAGCTTTTTTTTAATTAGACCTAACATTTCAAAGAAAAAGAGGTTTTCCTCTTGCAATTCAGCCTGCAGAACTTCCTGTTAAAAGATTCTGCAAGTGCTAAATGTTTGGATGAACAACTCAAGGGAAAGCAATCAACTGGGATTGCTCAACAGAGAGTCTCCAGCTCAGGAAGTCTCTGAGCTACAAATGTTCGAAGGTTAGGAGAATATTTAAAGGAAGTTTCATATTTACTTACCCCATTCTTTTTTAGCATTCTGCCAGGGAACAGATTTTGTTAGTGCTGGGGAGAAAGTACTTGCTTTGGTAAAACTTTGGCCTGACCCTCTTTGGCCCTTTTTTCTTTCTGTGTCCTTATGCAGAGGATGTTTAATTATGTGTCTAGTTTTTGAGATAACATTGATATGCACTTTTTACTTCCTGTGAGGAAATGCTCAATGCTTTCTGGGATTGGGGTTTTTTGGTGTTTTGTTTTTAATGGAAGCATTGTTGCAGTTTGTTGATGTGAGGACTATTCTCTATTAAGGTCAGAGGGACTGAAGATTTTGGACTAGTCTAGGAAATGTGATGCAAGACTATCTGGGCAGCCGGGCATGCCCAAACCCACACTGGATCTATCATTGAACATGTTTTATATATACTATACTAAAACATACAGAAATGAATAGCTTAAAAAAGGAAGCATATCATATATTCTGTATTATATTCTGTATTACATTATTATATTGTCATTAGAAATGTTGTAGTATTATTCTACATACACATTATAGAGTATGTACACCATATATAGATGTTGATACACTTAAAATGCTACACTAATCCATGACATATCAACTCTAAAGATGACTTACGGAGTGCCATATGTTAGAGAAATAGATGGTCATATTTATTAAACAACAATGTCAAAAAATAAAGCAAGAATTTGAAATGAAGGTGAATCAATTAAGTGACAAGTCTGGGTCTACTTGAGGAAGTGAACATCCCTAAAGTATCTGTCTTTATTATCAGCCTTAAAGTTGTTTTTTTTCCGCTTCTTCATAGCCTTATTAACCTGCATTTTGAGAACAAGTGAACAGGCAAAGACGACTTACCTGCTCTGTTACCTTTCTAATGTTGTATACCTTAAGCATGTGCCTTGTTATGCACCTTCTGTTTATGCTTCAGGATCTTAATATATCCAGTGTGTACTTATGTTAAAATCTTTTCATCCTTTCCATCAATGACTTTAAAATATTTAGTTAATTCAAATAGTCCAATGTCAGCAGATGGCTGTTGAGTCAATGTCTCTATACAGTATTTAGCACTCTTTGGAGGAAATGTAATATTGAAATAGCATTTATTATTTGCTTTTAAACTCATGTTATGTTTTCCCCAAAGTAGTGTGTAACCATTAGTTCTCACAATATATGGGGAAAGGAAAATAAACGAATTGCTCAGGGGAAAAACCTGGAACTATAAACTGGAGTTCCTCAGACCAGCCACAGACAATTTGAGTTCTCAGCTTCATTTGAAATATTCCTGAAACCCTCAATCTTTTCCAGTGACAAAGGTCTCTGGACCACCACAAGGTTTTCAATGTTCTTTTTTGTAGACTGGGGAATAGTTCACACTGTGCTTCACAGCTTTTTCATATGTTTCGATAACTGCAAGTCATGGTGTGTGACAGTTCATCAATCACCCTGTCAGTTTCTCTTCCAATGGAAAAATGAAGATGACTCTAAAAAGCGTGATGGAAGCTCTGCCATTCAGGGGAGCATTTGCTATCAGGAGAGAAGTTGGAAGAATAAAGAAGCCTTGCCAAAATTCTCATTTTGTCCTAATTCTAATCCTAAAGGGTCAAAATCCTTTAATTCAAGTAAAATTAATTTATTGGAGTCATAGATAAGAATTGTGCTTTAAAGTTTAGCAATGGAACAGACTAGTTCATCTGAAGTTCTTGATTTGCATGAAAAGTGAATTCTGTCTTTTTTTTAATTCCACTTTTAACTTGTTTGTCTTTCAGGGCTATGTTTTTTCTCTTTCATCACTGCTACACATTTTATACACCACACGTTCTACAGTATTCCTTTCCTTCTTTTTCCCTCAGCCCCCTTCCTCTCAAGTGTTGTATGTCTTCCTTGAAAATCTCACAGATGGGGTGAAATTGCTTCAATCCAACCTTGCCTGCAGTCTAGGCATTAAACACCCAAAGCAGGTCTCTGACCACTCTACTATAATACAAAAAACACTTCTTAAAAACAATAGATGCAGAAGTCCAGGAAGCACTTTTGATATGTAAATCACATTCTTCAGTAGAGTGCCTAGCCCAGACTTGTAATTAAGCACCAAGACAGAGTTACTATTTCAGATGTCACTCTTCTTTGATACTTCCTCTTGGTCTGAGCATCATGTGTGAGCATGCTGTATGGTACACACCTCAAGTCTGGGTCACACAACTCTCCTAAGCCAATGTTCAGGGAATACAAGTAACTTCCATATGATGGTCAATTCCACTTCTTTCAGTACCAAAGGTTACACATCTTTGTGTACATCACAGCTTTACTGGTGGTTTGTGGTGTTCTCTCTTTAATGGTTTTGAAATATAGGCAGAAGGGTCCCAACTGGTCCTGACTGTTCAAGAAATGTATCTGAATTGGGATCCTCTGGAAGAAGTCTAATCACCCTAAGTTAGGTAACTTATTTTCCATCAGTGGATTAGTAGTTCTTCTTATCTAAAACATTTAGATCTTACAATGTTAGGCATCTTCACTGTGAAATATTTCCTCTCCCTTCTTTTTCAAAACTGATACAGAGCCTAAACTACAAAATGCATTTGACAAAATCACAAAGGGTTTCTGATACAGCCAAGAATGTAAAAAGGCCTCCTGAGGAAGAGTTCAATGCCTTAAATACAGACTGTTCAGTCTTTCCTTTGTTTTCTAACTTCAGAAAAGAGTTACAACATCTGGCACACTGTGGATGTTGGTTCTACATATTAATTTGTAAAGAAGGCTAGCAAAGTAGTACAGTTTTGGGTAATGGATCCAATCAGCTTAGCACAGAAGTCCTTAAGATCTCCTGCATATATGAGATTCAGAAGTTCACCTCATACATATGCATTCCACTGACTCCATTTTCAAAGGACAAACTTGTGTCACTGCTCCATGCCCAAACCCTTCTTATCTGTAAATCAGGTGTACCATCACTAAAGGTATTCTGTTCATGTGAAGGAGGACTTTTATGACAGAAAAACCCTTTAGCCCACAGCTCATTAAATAGTTTTTAAGGGAGACAGATTAAAAAAAAAGTACCCTAAATATATATGTGTATAAAAGCTAGCGTGTGCAACCAGATGGTAGGACTCCATCTGCCAGGCAACTGGGTGCAAGATCATGGCTTTGTGTTAGCCCTGAAGTTACTTAACCCCATCAGATAGGAACAGCCCCATCCAGGAACATAGGACACAGCTGGAGCACATCTTGATTTGCTCCTTCCTGCCAAGTCCCAGGGTCTAGGTGGATGAGTTGCAGCAGGATCAAGTGGAAAAGAAATGCAAAGTTCTCATTTGGAGGAAAGGGGATAAGCAACTGTGCCCCACTCCAGCTGCTGTACTGTAGCCACTGCCACCAGGCTCTTCTGGGCTCCATCCTTGTAGGGGATGGAAAAGGTGTGAGGAGAAAGGTTCACTTGGACAATGGCCACTAGCCAGGAAATGCTGGGGCTTCTTTGCATACCGACCTAGAGAAATTCTCTCACTAGAACAGCAGTTCCTCAGTGAGGAGGCTTCTCTGTCGCTAGGCAAGGGGAAGAATGCTTTTTGCATCTCAATAACTTCTCCGAATGTGCACAAAGGTCTAGTTTGTCAAGGGCTTGACTGTATTTCCCAGCCTGTACCCAAATGCTATTTCCAGATCACCAGTATGCCTGTGGGTCCAATAGCTCTCAGTCCACTGACACCTGGGCCAAAGCAGATCCCAGACCTAAGCTTTGTGCTTGCACCTGAGAGAAGGAGGTCTGCTTGTGAGCCATGTAGGGTAGCACAGGCTGGAGATGTCTTTCCCCATGTCAGGGAGCCAGACTTTGTCCATCTTTCGTGTCCGTTGGTACTTCCCTTTTGGTAGGAGGTGGTGGACCATGCAAACCCAAAGAACCCCTGAAATCGGCATCTGGAAGCGTGCACAGGACACCGGTCTGTCAGTGTCCCTGGGAGTGCTGGTCAGGATAAAAAACCAAATGAGAACACAGGCCTTTCAACAGGGTGTGTATCCACCTGAGCTCATTCCTCCAGGACACTCATGTCTGAGTGTCTGGACAGTGGCTTTGTGGCAATTTTCATAACAACTCAGAGTCAGGAACCTACATTCCACCCAGGTCCCAGTTTTGGTACATAAGTCCTCTGAGGTTCTCAATGTTAAGTGCTTATTACTCTTTCCCGTGCATTGTTAATGGAAGCACTATAGTTTTATGTTTCTTCCTGGGATAGTTTAACTAGCCAAGAGAATAAAACAAGATTATATCAGCATTGCAGGATTTGCTTAGTGAACAAAAAAATTATTAAGATGCAGTCTATTTTTCTAGACAGATTTAAGGGAGCACATCAGTAATTAGAGAATAGAACCACCCTTAGCACATTTTTAAAAAATGGGGTTTTGTGTTTTGAAAGAGTGATTTGTGGGGTGCTTATGTTGTACTGCTTATCCATAAAAAGCAACAACTGCCCCTCATACCCCTTTCAAAAAAAAAAGCCCCCACCTGAAATGGAAAAAAAGAACACGCTCTTAATGGAGAAACGCCATAACATTGCAAGCTGCGATTGGTATTGTTGCTGTAATAGAAGCTTGAACTGGAATATCGCATAACTAGTGTTGTGCACATTACAGTCACATAAAAATGCTAAGTAAAAAGTATCTCTAAGTCATGAATCCCATCTATGAGATGCTGAGGACCATTGGTTGCCAGATACCAAGTTCTGATCACCTCATAGCTGTGGCCCTGCTGACATTTTAGGGGACATAGGTAGAATATACTTGAAGAATGAGGTTGGATTAAGAGGGTTAGGCACACTGTATTTATGGTACCTAAGTCTCAAGGTTCGGGGTTCACACCAAACTACAGCCTCTCAAAGCCTTAAAAAAACACCAAAGATCTCTTAAGTTTCTGCTGCAATCCTGAAGCTTAAAGCATTTCTGAAATCTCTGCCTGAACATCCACATTTCTCCCATCCCAATTTAAGGCTGCTTATGCTTCCCATCTGCCCTGGCTGACAGCAGGGTCAGCATTCCTCCAGGGAAGACCATGGACTGGTTTTTCTCTCCGACGTGTGATCTAACTGAGATGGTTTGGTGAGGTCAGGCACAGCGGCACTGGTTCACAGGGCTGATAAACACCTTGAGAACACCCTGAGAAAGTAGGTATGGTTTTCCTTGGACATACAATTTAGGCTGCCTCTGAAGACTGCCACAGATTATTGTGAACAGGCCAAAAATCTACCCCAAGTTGTGTTTAAGTTTGCTCTTGCAGAGCAGTGCTGAATAATGGGGTAGGATGCAGCTTCCTCACTATTTTGATGATGCTCACACTGGACTCTGAAGTGTCCTGCTACTTCTGTCTCTCTGGGTCTATCATGTTTAACACAGCTTTAAATCACCCCAGTGCTTGTCAGGTTGCAATGCAAATGCAATTGCAGAAGTGCTACTGGAGTTAAATGGGAGTACAAGCAACATAACAGTGAAGAATGAGGGTAGTTAGGTTGAATACTGAAGCTTCTTTTGATACTTTGGTTTTCAGACCAGGAACAGGATTGTATAACCTGATTGCCAGCATTTTCAAGATGAGTTAGTGACTGAGGAACTCCTTCAAGACTTCCATTCTGTGGTCATAGGATCACCTTACTTCATGCATGAGTGTGACATGTAGGGTGGCCATTCTGCAGCTGCCATCATTGCTCCAATGTAGCATCCTACACACTGAACACTGATGTCACGGAAAGGCTGCAGCCAGCTCAGTACAGAAACAGTTCTGAATGTGGCTCAGTCTTACTTAAGCACCTTCCTCACTACCCTGATCAGTGTTTTTTCTTCCAGATGGAGCCAGTCAGGATGCTTCAAACAACAACAATCAGGAGAAACCCAAAAGCCAGAAGTTGTCATAAGCAAGTTGCACTGAATAAACAAAGAAAACTTCAGCTTTACTTAGAACGTGTAACCTGATGTCTCCTCGCTGGCTTTTCCTCTTGTCTCTACCACAGCCTATTTGTCAGGCCTTCTTCTAAGCACCTCTGCAAAGGCAGTTTCCAAAAAACCTTAAGGCCAGTGGAGCCATGTACAGTTTTCTATAAAAGCATAGAAGAAGGAAGAATGAAGCCCAGTGGTCTCTTCTACACTATAATGGCAACAAGTCAACCATAGAGGATAGTCCACATATCTCAGTCCCTGGTAATCCTTCTTGGTAACCACCATTTTGTGTCTGTCTTAAAGTCCCTTGTGTCCTTTCCCTTACAGAAAATGTTCAGGGAAAAGAAAGTTTGCCCTCTGGTTCAGTGCCTTGGTGTTGCCAGGACACAAGTCTATGCAAACAAATGTTAAGTTCTTTAGGGCTAAGCAGTAATTATCCAGCTTTGCCAGCTGACTGGTTGACTTGCTGCCAGGGGACTGAAGCAAGGCTTGCGACTTCTAAGCGTATTGCCTGACAAGTGACAGAACATACAGCGGGGATAAGGGTACAGATTAGCACAGTTCAGTGAACAGAAAAACAAGCAAAACGGGGCTAAATAGCGTGTGGTCAAAATAGATATTTATTCATCTGGAAGCCATCTGGACTTCTGGGTGCAAGCTTCATATTGCAAATGCTGGGATGGAACTATTCAGAATTTCAAGAGGAGTTTCTCCCAGCTCCAGTTTACCAAAAGTATTTCCTTTGTGTGTTTTTGTCCCCTGCAGGGAGACAAACATATATAGAGAATTGTTCTTCAGAAGCTCTTTCTTTGGCTTTTATTCCTTCTTAGTGGAATTTCTTTCTTTCTGAGGACATATGGTTACAATCCTATCTAACCCAGTTCTTTTCTATCCTCTACTCAGCCTCTGAAAAGAAAACTTTAGCCTGTTTTTACTTCTTCCTCCTGGTTCTTTGAATCCAAATGGCTAATCAAACCCATAAGTTAATTGAAAAAAATCAGTTACAGTGAAGCAAGAAACAAAACTAATATTGGTTTGCCTTTGGAGATAATCTGTTAGGGATGCAGCTGAACTTCAGTATCAGAGCCTAAATTAAGGAAGTTTTAAATTATATTTGAAGCTTCAGTTTGTTCATTGCTCTTCTTGAGCAACAGGAACCTTGATAGGATGGAGTTCTGTGAAGCAAGATAATTAAGAATTAAATTATGAACCAAAAAGTACTATTCAAATCATACCTTAATCTTCCCAGCACATGCATGCTTTGCCATCTGCTCTATAGGAAAACATTTCAGAGACAGACAAAGACTGCATAAGCAAATAAATATGGGTAGAAGTAGACCTATGTGAAGAATGCCAGCCTAGAAGTGAGTCTTTTCATAATATGGGATATCAAGAGGAATCTGGCTTGATTACGCAGAAGCAAGGGGCTTCACAGAAGTACAGACATCTTCCCTTTTTAGTGAATCTAAAATATTCCTTCTTTCATGCTGTGAAAAGCCACAACCTCTTAAGCAGGGACTGGAGTTTAGAGTGTTGTGAGCTAAGAGAAATTTCTGTGTTCCTTAGTGAGGCCAGATCCAGTCCCCACACAAGCAGGCATCATGGATGGGAGCATCTTTCCTACCGTTAGGTACCTAGGGTAGGTAGGGTAGATTATATAGGGTAGACCTATACAATCTCCCATGTATCCTTTATGGACAGTGGAGAATAAACATCATTTTGAGGGGTGATGTATTTTATTTTAGATGTCTGCTGTAGGACAAGATGAATTAAATCCTGGCAATGTCTCTTCCTCTCTGCTGATTACAGAAGGAATTTAGGATGATGACTGGCACAGAAATCCTTGTTTAGTGGAGTAAATCCATCCCTGGCTACTGCTCACATTTCATGGGGACATGGCTGCTTACAAAGCAACAGCATGATAACCTGCTGAAATGTACTGAGCTATTGGATGATTTTTTGATAATTATTACTTGAGGTTGTCTATTTGGAGGTGTGGGTAGAAATACCGTAATACTGTAGTGAGCTACATGTGATATCAGGAAAAATTCACTCTGATGTTTTCAGTTGATTTTCATCAGAGCAAATAGCCTTCATTTACACTTCTTTTTCTACTCTGATTTGTACAAAGAATTAGAAATGTCTGTTCTCTGGCTCCATCAGGAAAAGATGAACACAGTCTTTGAGCACTTAGGTTTAAATTTAAATCGATAACTTTTCTGGATGTTTAAATTACAATTAAGATATTAAACAACATTAATAACTAAAAAAAAAATCTTGATCTCTCTTTAGAACAGTGACATAAAAAATAAAATGACAGGACATTGAGTATTATTAGTTTCAATATGTACTGTGATACTTAAAATGCAAATTGCTTTCTGAATCCCTAAACCTGAAGGTCTAATTATTGGTATCTATTCTTGTCACTGACTAGCTCGCTCTTTTCTGGTCGTGCTAATAATAATCCTGGTGCTACTTCTCCCTGTTCCTATTTTCTGGGGGTTCCTCACTGTCTACATTTTCCTGGGTTTTTAAACCAGCTTTTCTAAAAACAATGAGGTCCATATGATCACTTCATTTTCTGACGTCTCCCCCTCCCACCTCCTCAGCAAATGACTTTTAAACTCATTGTCCTGTTTCAATCAAATGAAATGGAGGGATAGAGGTTTCCAAAATAATTACGCTTCTACCAGATTTGTGGAGACTGACAGCTAGATAGAGGAGAGAGCTGAACAAATGCCTCTACTGATGAACAAAGAAGCAGACCTGGGTCATGACACATGGCTTCTGCCACAGCGTGCACTTTTTGTGGTCCTTGGAGGAGCCCAAGGGAACTTGAGGGGGATTTGGGTTACGGTAGGATGAGTACATGGGTGCAGATGAAAGGAGGGGACCCAAACCAAGAAGTCTGATTTACCTATTAGTGTGTCATTCATGAAGCAATTTGTCTGTCTGCCTTTTTTTTTCTTTCTGGTTAATTTTTCTTTGCTTTACCCTCTTTGAACAAACTGATAAGAGCTTTCTAAACTTGTCCAAATACGCAAACAGACTGAAAACAGAGTCCATTTGACCTTGTTCACTGCCTCAGAATATGCTTTTCAGGGCATTTTTAAGAAAAGTATGTAAAATTCCAGGAAGAGTGATCTGAAATCTCAGAGTTTTAATCCAAACTCCTTGAACTCAGAAGCGAGGCTGCTATTTCTGTGACAGATAATGACACACACTTTGTATGCACCACAATTAGTGTTACATTTATTCACATGTAGAAACCTCAAGTGGGATTGTGGCCTCTTTGAGCTTGATGTTGTACAAGTGTATATGCACAAGAGAGAGAATGAAACACAAAGCAAAAGCAAAAAAACATTCAATAAAGTTTTCTATGAAGATTAGAGACATCCAAGAACTTTTCACCAAAGTGGCTGTCATCACAAAATGCCAGTTATTTGAAATGAAAGCTCCTTTTGCACAAATGCAGTCATTTCAGCTACATTTTTTGTATGAGGTGGAAGAAGTCCCAGGCTTGGTCTGCCCTGTGCAGAAACCTGTTGCTGCCTAGAGAAGCACCAGGCACAGGCACACATCCATATACAGGGTAAAAACCTCTCTGAAAATTCAAATATTGGGTGCTGAAGCTCTTATGGTGAATCCTGAAAGCCTTATCACGGCCCCCTGCCTGGATGTCCTGCTTGTAGGGTGATCCATGTGAGCCTGGTTGTGGGAGCTGCTCTGTGGCAAAGCATGGGGTGAGCTACCCGCAGGTCCTCAAATGGGCACATCCGCACCTCCGCTCTGGGGCTTGGGCTCTAACTCAAACTGTGAGATGCTCAGGCTCTAACCCAACCTGGGTAAGCAGTTCCCCTCTCAAAACTGTAACTAGTTTTTCTAGAAGGGGGCTGGCTGCAACTGCATTCTTCTGGGAAGGCATCAGTAATTCAGTCCTGGCTTTCACCTGGTTCCTGCAATAAATCTGAAAGTGTTTTTTCCTGGAGTAAATGGCTTGACCTGCTCTTTTTCATGCTTTCGACCCCCCCTGCTTTTTGTGTGTAGAGCATTGATTCTGAGGGTAGCATCAGTAAGAACATGTGAACCTGGGAGTACAGCTGTGTGTGGTCTCTGCAAGATTTCAAAGAGAGATTTGCTCTACCATAGGCCACATTTGAGGCTTGAGCCACTGTGTCTTTAGAAGACACTTTGCTCTTAATACGGAGTTTTGCAACTGTCATCATCACAAGTATTACCCTTTCTAACCAAATAGACTCCATTTGGAAGAAGCAAAGCTCTGGTAACTTGTTAAAAAATGTCAGAGAAACCTCCAAATCATCTTCTGCATCCTATGAAACTTGAGTCTTTTCTCTTAGTAGAGGTCTTATTTTCCTCTTGGCTCTACTTGTTATTAGCCCGTTGTTAATATAGTGCATGCAATATATATAAACTGTACCATTTTCCAAACCCTACAACCTGTGGCACTCATGGTATCATAACATAAGGTGTTCTGGGATATCTTTAGAACCTATCTTCAGAAATATTAAAATCTATCTTGAGAAGAATTAAGATTTAGAGGTGTGAGAGCACATGCAAAATATTTATGTTTAACTGAACTCTTATTCAAGCTTTGCAGTTTCTAAACAACTCTGGTGTCTAAATCAGATTCTAATCTCAAAGCCATGAAATCATTCCATGCTTTTTTCTTAGCCAGGCAGTATTATGGAGCATGTTATGGAATATTACTGTTCCATGAATATTGTAATGCTGCTTTCTTTCTCAGTTGTGTCCTGATGCAGACATTTCCAGTTTCTAGTTGCACTTGAAAAGAATTTGGTCTTCTGAGGTGGTCCCTCAACAGAATGATTGAGTTTGTGGCCTATCAGATACTTGTCTGTCTTTGTTCTTCCTTTAACATGATCACAGCACTGTTTTGGCCTCTTTTCCTGGAGAAAAGTTATTAACACTCATATGCCCATAGAACATTCTTTGCCTCATCTTGGCTGTGAAAATTAGATATTTTGAAATTACCACTTTGTTACAACTTGAGGCAATTGGAAGAGACAAATAATATTCAAAAAGAATATTTGTTAATCCTCATCACATATACAACCATGAAACTGATTTCTCACAAATTCATAATCTAGTGTTGGGGTGGACTGAGATATTTGCTGTGTAGCATCAATACAATCTTTCAATAAACTGCTGCTAAACTTTGAAGGTTAACTACCTTTTTTCCTATTGTTCTTTTCTATGAGCATTTACAATATTTTTAAACACAAAAACTTGGGTTTTTTTTTTCATAAATGGAAATCAGCTATTTTTTTCAGACAGTTTCATATATTGTAATTACTTCAGTCGTCACGGCCTTTTATGTTTTGAACCACAAATTGTAAGGCAGATAGTTGTGTTTGGGCTGATGGAGACCCAAACCTGCAGTGAACCAAAGAAGACAGTGTGCTGTGTCCCTCTTGCTGAATAGGTTTCAGACCTCAAAACTTACATCTTCTGGATAAGGAAAGAGAGCCTAAGGCAAAATTAGAAGAAAGAGTTAGTGTAGGTTAGTCTGTTTAAAATACTGGAAAGATTTTGGAGAAAACTTCCTAATTCACCACCTCTTTGTGCTGGCAGTTTTATTTCACAAGTGGCAGAATTGTGTCCCACTCCTGCAATGTACAGCTGACATTGGCTTATTACTACAAATTAAAGCAGTTTGCAGACTAATTTTAGATGTGTTGAGAGTGAACCAAAGAATTATGAAGTTGTTGCTTTCAGTTTTGTGGTGAACCTGTTCTCTCTTAGGGATGTCAGGTCTGGTAGGCAAGAGAATCACATGTATTTATTCCTTTATTTGTTCATAGCAAAGTACATCAGAAATGTGGTATTTCATCATCTCTGGTGTCACAGGCCCCCTGCCAGGGAAAAATAATTATAGAGATTGTTTTCGATGGCATTTATGCCCAAGATACTAGGCCCAGTCACTTCAAATATAATGGATATATGCTGATAACACCCAGGACTCTGCTTTTTTTCATCTCAGTGACAAAAAGTAGTAATTAAGCCAGTTTAACAGTGCAATTAGGGTTGGTTTCTGATTGCGTAGGGTGACTGAACATAGAAAAGCAGATGGGGTGTGTTGGGAACCTGCCCTGTGGCTGTCCACCTTCTGCCTCTGTTGTCTTCCTTTATCAATACACCTCAGCTCCAAACGCCCACCTGCAAGTCAAACAGCAGCAGCTATAACCATGCTTGCAAGGCATACTATTACTGTGAGCAATTTCACTGATAGACCCTTTGCCTGCCAGAGATGCATCTATTAAACTGTATGATGTGCCATAATGTAGGAAAAATATGGGTCATTGGAAACTATTACTTGATATTGTTTCCATATGTTTCTCCAAAGGAAGAGATACTGCAATGTGTGAAAATATGATTAGGAACAAATGCTGACTAGTTGCAGGCAAGAGTGGTCACAGGGGAAAGATTTATTTTGGCTGCTGCTGAGAGCTTTCCTCTTTAAATTTTTAATTGGTCCTAAAAATCAGACCAGATACATTTGCTTTGTGAAGAAAAGGTTTTGAACTGGTGATGATTCTCAGAAGCTCTGAAACCAATACCTGGTTTGAATTTAGCAACATATGGTGTAAGAACATGGAGATAATTTTTACTGTTAAAGTCCTCCAGATAATCCAAGAGAGATAATGGTTTCTTCCTGCAAGACCATGAACCAACATAAAGAAAAATAAGACCATGGCCGTAATAGCCTTTCTGGCTTTCCTGGATTTTAGGCCATGATGTGTGAGTGATAAAGCTGTTTATGCTGGTGAAGAAACAGGCAGGGAAGCATGGAAAGGCACATCTCATGGGATCACACATCTAAGCAGCTGTGGCACCTAGGAGAAAAGAGGGAAGCTCATCACATCCTTGCAGTCAGGAGCAGTCCTGTCAACAGCAACCAGTTCCTGCCCCTTGGGCTCTGCACCCACACTCTACCTTTGCTCTCAGCAGGTTGTACAGGAACAATCAAACCCTTATTTTCATTTAGGTATACGCTTTTCCTATACTGACTTTTTAAGCTAAACCTTTTGGGTGGTATCCTTCTGATCAAATTAGACAGTGTGATGTCAATGTCTATGTCTAAGCTAGTTATGATAGAGAGGGACAGCAGTGTTGGGGCATGATTCCTCTTTAAATGTCTAAAATGTCAGATACGCTCCCTTAGGCATGCCTGCTTACCGCCTTTTACTAATAAGAACGCACGTTACGTAAGTAAAACTACACAGATTGTAAGTTATGTACAATTTGGCACTAGCAGGATATCTATTTCAGTAATAGTGCCACCTTACTACCAAATTATAATTTTTAAATATTACTATAATAATGTCTTACATTTTTCTTGGAATTCACAGCAAGATACTGTTTAGATAGGAGTTACCACTTAGAATTAAAAGGCACACTGAACGTTTCCTGTGACCTTAGCCAATGCTATATATAAATGGAATCAGCTCATGGATGTAATAAGATACTAATTCTGAAATGACTGAAAACATGAGAGCAGTGCCCACACTTAGAGGTATTGCAGAGGAAGAAATTACTGAGTTGGGGCAAAATGGTTTCAAAGTTTGACTTCTGGCCACAAACTACTCAGTAATTATACTGGGGAGACAAATTTTGACAGACCATGGGTGGATGTGGATTTGGAAAATAAGTAAAGGAAAAAGGCAGCCTTAATTTTACTAAAGCTTCAAGTGTATAATCGATTCTAGATCGTATTCTAGATTGCCTGTAATTAATTACCTGTAGTTTGCAAAAGAGGCACAGTAGTGGTGGCGGAGAATGTAATTTGATAATTCCCTTTGTGTTCCTGAAAGACACAAGAGAGAGCATAAAACAGGTAGGTTGCATGACACTGTGCATGTCGTGTTTGCTTTGTGAAACACGGCACTGTTTGCTATACTAATCTCTGGGTATTGTCAGGTGTCAATAGCCGTAACTTGTAACTGTGTTCACTTGTATATGATGGGAGGTGTTGGAAATGGGAGCAAAAGCATATTTCCTAAAGTATCTTTTATTCCTGTGAAGCTTCACCAAAATAGCTTAGTATAACATGGCTGTTTTCCTAAAATAACATTAGTAACTCAAAGTTTTAACTCAAATGTTCATACTCAAGTGTGTAAATCATTGCAGCAGCTAATTCCCTTAGTAGAGAGGGCTGTAGGAAGAATGATGCTGTGTGCGATTCATGCCAAAGACAGTGATACTTACATAATGATACTCTGCAAAGAATGTTTCCATATATAATTGTGCGAGTTCCAGATATGCTGTGCTGTGGCTTTTCCACTCAGAGCTGCAGGAAAAGGGGAAGATGAGAAATGGTACCTCATCGGCAGCTCTGGCCAAAGGCATTTTGGTGTGAGGTGCTGCTGCAGGCTGAACTTTTCTGTGGCTCCTGCGAAAGCTCCCTTTGAAGCTGCTCAGTGTCACCTTTTAGAGATGTACTCTACATCCTCTCCAGAAACACCCTATACTTGAATTAGGGGGGTTGTCTGTAACCTCTTTTTTGGCCATACACAGGGAGTATCTGGGTTGCCTTTAACAGAGGTGCAGAACAGGGGGTAAGGAGGCTGTTGAAGCCACTTCCTCTCACACAACTGTCATGGTTTAGCCCCAGCTGGCAACTAAGCACCACACAGCCGCTCTCTCACTCCCCCCCGGTGGGATGGGGGAGAGAATCAGAAGAGCAAAAGTAAGAAAACTCGTGGGTTGAGATAAGAACAGTTTAATAATTGGAACAAAATAATAATAATAATAATAATAATGAATTATAATGAGAAGGAATACAATGACAGAGAGAAAGAGGAACAAAACCCAAGGGAGGGAAAAAAAAAGGGAGAAAAAAAAATTAATAAAATAAAATAAAATAAAATTATACAACCGCTCACCACCCGCTGACCGACGCCCAGCCAGTCCCCGAGCAGCGATCGCAAACCCCCAGCCAACTCCCCCAGTTTATATACTGGGCATGACATCATATGGTATGGAATAGCCCTTTGGTCAGTTTGGATCAACTATCCTGGCTGTGCCCCCTCCCATTTCTTGGGCACCTGGCAGAGCATGGGAAGCTGGGGAAAAAAAAAAAAAGGTCCTTGACCAATGTAAATACCGCTTAGCGACAGCCAAAACATCAGCGTGTTATCAATATCATTCTCATACTAAAATCCAAAGCACCGCACTATACCAGCTACTAGGAAGAAAATTAACTCTATCCCAGCCGAAACCAGGACAACAACCTAAAGGAAAACCAGAACCCAGACATGGCAGAGATATTGTTATTTCCCCGAAAAAATCCTGTTCACTTCAGGTATGTTTTGATTACCTAATGCTCCTCCTAAATATACTGTGTATTGTAATATACTTGTGTGTATATATATATAAGCATAGTGTGTTTTAAATAAGAGATTGCATGATCTAAAACCTAACTCACATGTTCACTGGATATTTCTGAAGGTGAAAGAAATCATGTATCCAACCAAAACTGAAAATGGGAACTGGAAGGTAACAAAAAGAAAAAAGGCAAAGTACTATTACTGGTCTTTGATTACAATTTTGGCCAAGAGGCTGAGACTGATGTATTTAATTATTTTTGCTCCAAAGAATTTCTGCCTTAATCTGCACACAGAGGAAGAATGCTGATTGTTCAAGAATTGCTCCTCAGCAGTTTGTTTTATCCTGCTTTAGTCTTCAGCCTTTGGCCTGGTTTACTGGCACTGAAATTAGGGCACAGTTGTCCAGGGCTCCCTCTGGAGTCAGTGGAGAGACATTATCTCTTCCTCAGGGTTTTTCAGTTAATTGTAAAGTCTGAGTTACTTTCTCGAAATTTTTCTTTCTCTCCTTTCTGCAGCAGGGAGCCTAAGGTCAAGAAGTGCCTGTATCACACGCCCTAAGTGAGTATTTAAAGTTAGGTGAGATAAAGCTGGTCCATAAGCCTTGTTTACAACACCTTGTTCTGCTCCTCTTCTCAAAACAATGCTTAATTTCCCTATGTGATTTGCCATGAAACATATTACTTCAGTGTCTGAATGCTTCACAAATTATACATTTTTTTTCAAGATCCTCTAAAATGAGGGGAGAACACAACTCCAATTTGTCTGTTGAGAGCTGAGACCCTGCGTAACATTAAAAAAAAATCTGCTAATTTTGATTTTGGTGTACTTTGCATTATATATGGATTAAGAGGGAGCTCTCATTGCCTTTGGCTGTAGCTCTGTGTGGATTTCAGGACAAGCTCAGAAAAATGCATTTCATGAGCCTCCGTGAGGGGTCCAGTGTAGGCAACCACTCCAGGACCTCACAGTACGCTCTCTCCTGGAAAGGGCAGAGTTTCCTTCTCCACAGCAGCATTCAGTCAGCTGAACTGCACAGCTGTCTTCTCCTTCCCTTGCCTCATTCATCAGTCCGGCTTACAATTTCTATTAGTCCAGGTGCTCCTGCTCCAGATCTCCCTTCCTCTTGGCTGCCTTCACTTCCCCAACTACCTCAGTCTGGGCTTTCATTCCCCCGAGCCACATCAGGGACCTTCCCTTGCTCAGCTACCTCAGTCCAGTGGAAGGGTCTCCCAGGAGTGGCTCTTTACAGGAATCTTCTTAAGGAAGATGTCTTGGCAGTGAGTAAGCATCTTGGCTCCTGTTTGAAGCTACATCTGAAAGGTAGCACATCCAGCAGTGTATAGGTCAGCTCCAGCACTGTGGGACTCTGGTTCAGATAAATTACCTTCCACTTGCAGTAGTTTTTCTTGTAGCATTTTGGCTTTGCTTGTAGGTTTCTTATCCAAAGAAAAGCCTGACTTCATTAAAATATTGGCCCTATATGGGCTTTGTGTCATGCCGTGAGTGCTATTACTTACACTTACCACAGGGAAAAAAGCATGTCAGCCTTCAAAGTTCAGAGGTAGAATCAAACACGACTGCCAACTTTCCTACATTTCAGGTTTTCTATATCAACATCTTGACTCAAATCTGAATATTTTGAAAATTCAGAGGCCAGAAAGTATGGAGTGCACTTCTGGATTTTAATTTAATCCCACTGCTCTTGGAATCAAACACACAGATTTCCATCTGATTAGACTGAGTTTGGGCATAACCCCAATAAACACTGGTTATTTTATTTTAGCTAGGAATGATTTGGATCACTCACCCTAAGAATGCAACGCTGAAGTCATAAGCTTAGTTAAACAGAAATCAAGAGGTAGAGTTAATGTTTATAATTGCTAAAATTAAAAAAAAAAATCACAAAGAACATCTTTGTATTAGCTTATTATGTTTTTCATGCTCACAACCTGCTTTTCTGGCCAGAAGAAGAGAAACAGCAGATATAGAGACAATGAACTTGGGGGGCATTTCCAAAAGCATTCCTCAGTCATTGCCTTCTAAAGCCCAAATCATCTAATTTACAGTACGTTTTGTTTCCGTGTCCCACTGGTCTAGCATCAGTTCATTTATATCTATGTCATTATAGCATTGTTATACCAAGATTTTGAAAGCTCCTGGTGACCTTACGCTTATCTCATCAGATTGCTGGTGCAGCAGCCACCCCAAGTCTCAAACACCTTATCACAGCCTCTGTATCACTCAGCATCAAACATTGTGCTCTCTCTCTAAATCCGTCCACACTGAGAAGTCAATACATCATGAAACTTTCTTGCCTGTCATCCGACAGAAGCCTTCCTCTGTTTCAAAGATAGATTGTTAATACTTCCCTTACAACTGAAATAAGCTCTCAGCCACGCTGGCCTCTCGAGCTGCACTGCTTGCACCGCAGCAATGACCAACTGACATGGTCAGCAGCATGCAGGTCAAAACCACACCCTTATCAAGTCAGGAATTTGGCAACCACAGAGGCAGATGCATCTTTCATACTCAGCTTCTCCCATATTGCTGGTAAAACTGACCCTGGTGTTTTTACTAGTTAACTCTATGATATGACATATGAAATGACCTTGTTCAAGGCTTCTGCCAGGAGTTTTGCTGGCTCCCCCCATGAATGAATAAGGCATGCAAATCATACATAAGCCTTGTGTCAAACAGGCTTGTGAAAGCTCTCCCTGTTTAGGACCATCTTGTTTGGATGTTCTCTACTGGAACCATAGATTATAAAACATTCATGTCTTATGTTTTCTCTTTCCATTTTTGAGTTAATTTTGGTGCAACAAATACTCTCAGAGCAACATGGATATTCAGGCAGGTTTTATGCTCAAAAATCATGGCCTGTCTAGTCCTGTGGAAACATGCTAGAGAACTTCTACCAAAGGTATGAAATCTGTTGACTCAAGCACACAAAAGAAAAAGAATCAAACCAAGAGTCACTTGAACCCAAGCAGATATCAGACGGAGTTTAAACCTTAGCAAAGATCCTTTCCTGAGAGATGGCATCTGCTGAAGTCTCATGCCCTTGAGTAGTCCTTTACAGTGGAAGGACAGGATAGTTCTTTACTGAAGGTGAGCTAAGAAGAGCAGTCAGTTCTTCTGTCTTTAACAAAATGGCTCATGAAGGAGAAGAGAGGATTGCAAAATTAGGGATGTGCATGTAGAAACACAGCTCAGGTAGATACTTCCAAGAAACGGCAGTCGCAGATGGGAATTCCCAGCTACTAGGTTATCCCGGATAGCTGATCCTCTGGTTCCTGATGATCAGGCTAGTTTGAGCTGTGCTATGGCTCACCTGGCCCAATATTTCTCCTGTATTGCTCTGTTAGCAGACAGGACAAGCTGCAGCTGCTGTATCTCCGTGTTAGACTAATGCCATGCAGCATCTCCCTCCTAAGTAATGGGGAGACACTCCACGTGTCCAATATGCACCTAAGTGGAGACTGTCATGTCGAAATACAAGGTTTCATGATGTCCAAAATGTTCATGAATCCCAGACTGCGATAAGGGTGTCACGAAGAGTTACTTCTCAACATGCCAGCAAGACCAGTGCAGTTCTCCCACCTTTGCTCTCCCATCTGGAAATGGTTCCTCACCTGTCCTAAATAGCTTATTGCATGTGGCAAAGGAAGAAAAAATCCATTGTTTTCCCCCTCCGAAGCCTGCCCAGCAGCACACCCCGCCATTATTCGGGGCACTTCTGTCAGCCACGCGCAATGCCTTGCTGTGGCCCTCGCCGACAGGGAAAGGGTGAGCAGCAGCTGCCTAAGTCAGCCCTAAGAATCCCCACGTCATGGGGGGTACTTCATTCAGGGACTAAATCATATGAAAAATATGAATAAAACAGGATAAACCCACTTTTAAGTATTTTTAGTATCACCGAGGCTTGGAAAAGTGGAGAACACTCTGTGTTGAAATGTGTCCTTGTAATTCATAAAAATCTTGTGGATGAGAAATGCCCTTTTACACTTTGTAAACTAGGCTGAGCTGCTTTTTAGCTCCACTTAACTTTTGTTTGGTGCATGCTTTATGCCTCTTCTAGATGGCGCCAGTGTCTCATTACTGAGACGACTCCTTTATCTTCATGGATCTTATTTTCGCAATTTTATTTTAATGACTGCTTGTGTAAACCACTGAAATAGTTATTTGTAAAGACCCAGCTTTGCATTCCTTTCTGCTAACTTTTGCCAACTGCTATTATTTTTCACACAGTCTTGACTTTATGGTACGGGATGCTTTTTACAGATGTTCCTTTTTTTAGTATTTCTTTCACACCTGTTTTATGCTTTATTATTGTTATATGGAACATGCCAGTTTACATGAAATATGAAAGAAGATTAATGATATTACTCTAATTTTTCTGTACTCCTGGGCCCTCAAGGAGAGCAGCCCCGTAGTAACAGGCACTCTCTAAGAGCAGAATGGAGCCTGTGTGTACCGAGGCATCCCAGTTCATGTGTAAGGAAGAAATCAGGGATGCTGCTTGGTTAACCTCTCTACAAAAAAGGTTTTGTGATGGCCTTTCACAGGTAGCTGGTGCAGTCCAGTTTGTCTTCTAGTCATGGTAGTTTTAAAATTCTTTACTGCCTAATGTCAGTTGGTTCTTCCTGCAGGACGGATGTCTCTGGTTACGAAGAAATGAGTTTTCGCATACTCCAGCTGTTTAAAAAGGAGTTGATGGCTTTTACTTTCAGATGCATCATGCAAAGACCCAAGAAAAGGAGCTGGTAGCTGAAAAGAACTATTTTTTAATAATGTTTTTTATTACAAGGGTGATGTTGCTTTGTGAAGTCTGGACCAACTTTTCTATTGGTCTACCCACCCTGGCTAGCAAATTTTTTATTATATTGCTCTGCTAGTCAAAATCCTTATCTGTCACAAGGTTTTCTACAGCATGTGTCATTCAAAAACCCAAGTGCCCTCAGTAGAACTGGGATTTTCTGGCCTTTCAAGTGGGAGTGCTAAAAGAAGAAGGAGGATTTTGCAGCATACCTGAAGGTTAATCACAGTTCGTATCATTGTGATTTCCTTCAAGATCTCATTCCCCATTGGCAACCTTGAACTGAAAACATCTGTCTGTGACTCACTGTTTTGATTCTGAGATTTGTTTCAGCAGCAAGCAGCTGCCTGGGTGTCTGTCCTGGTTTTGGCTGGGATAGAGTTCATTTTCTTCCTGGTAGCTGGTATAGTGCTGTGTTTTGGATTTAGTATGAGAATAATGTGATAACACACTGATGTTTTAGTTGTTGCTAAGTAATGTTTACACTACTCCAGGACTTTGCAGTTTGCTGTGCTCTGCCAGGCACACAAGAAGCTGGGAGGGGACACAGCCAGGACAGCTGACCCAAACTGGCCAAAGGGCTATTCCATACCATATGACGTCATGCTCAGCATATAAAATGGGGGGGAGTTGGCCCAGGGGCAGCCATTACTGCTTGGGGACGGGCTGGGCATCAGTCAGCGAGCGGTGAGCAATTGCATTGTACCTCACTTGTCTTGTACATTCTATTATTATTATTTTCTCTTCCTCTGCTGTCCTATTAAACTGTCTTTATCTCAACCCACGGGTTTTACTTTTTTTTCCAATTCTTTCCCCGATCCCACCGGGGGTGGGGAGGGTGAGCTAGTGGCTGTGTGGTGCTTAGTTGCTGACTGGGATTAAACCACGACAGTTGTGCAGGGAGGAGGTGACATGGCTGCACCGGGTGTCAGTGCCCTGGTCCTGATGCTTTTCTGCCCAGCTTCTAGGACAGGTGTTGCTCTGCACCTTCAATACCTCAATACCTCAGCCTTGGTAATGCTGAGGGCCTGCTATTTGCAGCCCTGCAGCCTGCCTTTTACTCACAGCTCTGCAACCTCTCACTGAAGCTGTTGTGGCAGCATATTTCAGAGCTTCTAAAGCAGTGGTTTTCCCTTGTTGGTCTCATGCTCCTGTCATTTTTCATTCTCTTTTCATGGCTTTGTACCTGCAAACCCAGGTATTTTTATGATGGGTTTTTGCAGGAAACAACTACCACTGGCATGAGACCAACACCTTATTTCCCCTCTTTCTTACCTCTCATTTCATAGATTTTTAGTTTACATTAGAGAAAACCAAAATATAGTTTGTAATAAAGTAGATAGAAGTAATTTAAATACTCAATAAATATTGTCCAATAATATACATGCACAGAAACTTAACAACCAGTAAATGTGCAGTGCTTGCACCTAATGGGCATATGCCCATCAGCACTAAGGGCATCGTGAATGGGAACAAGTAGTAGGGTGTTCAAGTGAGTTCCAACTCAGTGTGTGTAGCTGTTGGGAAATAACACAATCATCATTGCTGCCACCCACTGTGCTAGACAGGAGACCCAGAGGAGGATGCTCATCTAGGTCCCCATCACTGCTTTTCCCAGCCGGTCACTTGGAGAGTTTTCACTTTCCCCCTCTCTCTCCCATGGGTTTTTTTTTTTGTTTCTTCCTAAAGTAACTTTCAGCATTAGAGACGATGTAAGCCATCAGCTACAGACCCTGCAAATAAAACTGCACATGCATCTCTCTGGACATGGGGAAAATTCAGTCTTCTGCCATCCTGCAGTGGCACTGTGGTGTCCTTAAAAATAGCCGACACGCTTCAATCATATGACTTAACAAGACTCTGCGGTCTCTCTTTTGATATATATTATATATAGAGAGAATACATGTGTATAGAAAAGGAAGTTTTGAGTTCAGACTGAAAATGGCTTAATTGAGGGATTTTATTCCTGAAGCCGCTTCAGTAAACAAAAGTAAGCAAAGTGTCATATGAACCGCTATACAGGTAACAACTTGCTTTCTTCCTTTAACTGGCTGGGACTTTAGCACACTCTGTACATATAAATGGAGATCAAAGAATGCTCACACCCACAGCTCACACAGAATTCAATAGATTACTGGAAAGGTTAAAAAACCCTTAATCAAATAGCAAATGGGAAAATTATATGACAAATAGGCATCCAAAGAACTCATTAAGAGATAGTGCAAGAATCAGCATGCCTGAAATTCTACTCTCCCTATTCACACAAGACCAATTCACTTTGCAAGCTGATTGACACCTCTTGGAGAAGTAATTCCAAGTCCGTTTTAAGGTATTTTAAGTATTTTTATAACACAGTGGCACCTTTTTACAAACACACAAGGGAGAAGTCTGACCTTTCCAAAGACGAACTGAAGCTTCACTATGAACAGGTCTAATAGAGGCTTTGCCATTCCGTGGCTTGCATTAGTGAAATCTGTTAAGAAAAGCTATTAAAGCCAGCTACAAGAAGGGGGAGGAGGTTTGTGGCTAATGAATTGTCCAATTTTATATGAGGTATTTAAGCTTGTGGGCACTGTGGCTGCATGTGCAGGCACTCTGGCTGTATTTACACTGGTACCACGCTGCCGGCAGTACCCCAGACCAAACCCTGCGCCATCCCTGCTGTCCCAGTGTCGCTGCACACCAGGATGGCTGAGCTCCCCACTGCTGCTGGCAAGGACAGGCTTTCCAAGGCAGGACTTATCTGGCACATCTGACCTTGCTCAGACCTTGCACCACTCTGCCAGGGCATCTTCTGCCTCGGTGCTGCTTCAGTGCCAAGGGACTCAAATTTACCTCACAACAGGTATGTGCCTGAAGAGATTTTATGCTTGAGTAGCTGCTGTTCACAGCCACAACCTGTCCTGGCTTGAACGTGTGTCATCACCCTCCCCACGTCTTGGCAGGGGCAGCCCAGTTAGACAGGCCTTTGGGGCACAGAGTTTTGCAGCACACGGTCAGATTTGGAGGACACATGGAGATAGAAAACCCAGACAAGAGCAATCTTAACAAGAAACCCTGATTTTGCCCTGGTGATTTCCCCTGGAGTGTGGGTTGGGTGTATGGGTGTCCGACTTCTCCTGCATGTCCCACCTGGGCAAGCGGGGAAGCATGCATCTCTCTTTGGGGAGCCTCGTTGTGTCACGCCAGGGGCACAGTGAGGTCTGTAGCCATCAAAGCTTCTCTTGATATTACCTGTCTCCTGCTGAATTGCCCTAGGCAGGCTCCCCTTGTGCGCTCGGTGTCTGAGGATGCCAGACTGCACGCAGAGGCTTGCGTGGCTTCTGTAGAGCTTTCTCAGGAGACTGCCTGTGGGAGCCCTGGCTTTGCGCACAGCTTCTGCGAGAGCAGAGGTGTTAAGCCTGGCAGCAGAAGCGGAAATAAAATGTGTGTTGCTTGACTTCATCTGCCTTGAATCCTGACTCGTTGCATTAGAGCTCCCAAATCCCACCCTGCTCCTTCCTTGCACCCAAGTATAATTCCCTGAGGACAGTCGTTCCCTGTCTCCCATAGCCTAGGCGAGTGGTCTGTAGTGTCTGTGGGTGCTCCCGAGTTGTACTGCTTTTGTCTGAGGCTCGTAAGCTCCTTCTGTGGAAGAAGGCGTTCAGGCCTTTACTCCATGCCAGAAGTCCATCACCAGAAGAAGCTGGTGATTTGGGCTGTGAAGTCTGCGTTATCTCATGGCTAGCTGCTCTTGTTCTCTCTTCTTCTGTGACAGGAGGAAGCCACCTCACTGAAAACAATGATCTTGTACGCTGAGGCACAATATGAGCTAATGGGAATGGAGTAAGCCCTTCCCAGGACTTCCAAAATAAGTTAGGGATTAGATTTCTACTTGGAAGCCTTACCTACTTTTTGTCAATGGTGTTGGTAGACACTGGACAAGAAGCACACTTGACTTTTAGATATAGCATGGAGAGCTTGGACTCAATTTACTTTCAAACATTGACATTATAAAGTTCTTCAGAAACTGCATGATGGTAACAATCCACTCTTAAAACCGAGAAAGAAAAAGTATACAATGACAACTGGAAAGGTGAGGAAGTCAACATATTTTCTGAGACAAAAACAAAACATGTAATAGCTGCTAGGATATAATGCACTTACTGACCAGGTCAGGAAAATGAGAGTTCTCAGGACTACCTGAGTAATCCAAAATCATTTTAGTCTGTCTGTTCAATTCATCAGAATTAACTGCAGGTATAAATAATTTTCTTTTTAATTTCTGGTTCCTGTAGAGGGTGTTGAAGTACTTCGTAATGCAGTCTCTGCATATGTTTATTTTGCTGGTTCATAAAACTGCAGATATACTAAAATGCATCTCCTGAAATCATAACCCTGCTTCCAGTTCGTTGCTCAAATCAGCATGGAGAGTTGTTTTTCAGATTTTTTTCCTTTGTCTACATGGAGGTATTATTGAACTGGAGACCTGAAATGCAAGGAGCATTGTATTAAGAAGTCCACTGTCCACATTTTTGGCCCTTTAAAATTGAACTGCCACAGTCTAGTTTCTTTGGAGCACTCCAGCTCTGCTGGGCTATTCAGTTCAGGGGGCTGCAGCACTCCTGGGCTCCTTCCGGATACTAATAGAAAGCACTGGCTTGAAGACTGTCCCTTCTGACAGTCAGGGACTTGTCACCTCTCAGATCATCCTTGACATATAATCTCTCATCCACAATAAAACCAGCAAAGCCCATCACTCTTCATTAACACCTGGCAAGGGGAGAGAGCAAACACGTAGCAAACCTTTGCGACACTGTCCTCAAGTCTCGCTGTGATGGCTTGGGAGCTGATGTGCTGGATGCAGCATAACAATTACTTGCAATAGAATTGTACTGGAGGGACTATTTAAGGTGCCATGTAATTTATCCATAGTTAATAACCAGAAACACATACATTAAAAAAAAATACTGCATTTGGGAATCAGTGTGCCTTTGCCTTAACTAACACTTCTGTATTTTGCAGTCTTCCAGGTCTTTTGTAAAGCCCTAGACACTTCAGGTAGGCAGTGCTGTTACTGATACACCAGAGCCGGGGAAGAAAGCGCTCTAAGTGAAAACTTTTCTAGATACTTCCCTAAATAGATATATTTTAGCTATTTCTTGATATTTTCCAGACTTGTTTTCTATACCTTTATGAAGGTGACTGCTTAGTAGAAGTTCCTTCTACCAGCAGACTGGAAAGGCAAACTCTACAAAGTACCTCAAATATTACTTTCTTCTGGCATACGATCATAATGAGACAACAGCCCAAACTTATTTCAAAATTAATAACCTTACCTTTTATTCACTTTAATGATTTTCTCACTAGCAAGGCCATGATATTCATGTGTACCAGAAATGAATGCATCTTGATTCACTTCAAAGAACCTCTGTTACTGCATAGGTAACAGTTGCTTACTGCATAGGTAAGTAATTTTGCCTTAAAAAGAGAACTTTTCCTATTCGGCCATGCATACACTAGACATCTGTAGAGTTTTAGCTTTCTGATTGCTTAGATCAAAGTCATTAAGCTGATTCCTGAAGGCTTTTTGTTGCTTTTGATAATAAGTTGCTAAGGGCAACCAGCCTTCAAACAAAAAACATCCAGGTGGATTTCACTAGATAAAGATTTGGTTTCGCGTAGGTAGCCCAGCTCCTCACAGTCAGATGCACTCTAAAATAACTCAGGCTAGTCCTTCAGCTTCTTTTGGGAGTTTTGCAATAATTTATGTAAGCAAGCCATTTGCATCTTGTAAACTTGGCTGTGTGCACATACCCTGATTAGTGAAATATCACTCCATCACCTGACAGAGGTGCAGTCACAAAGACGAGACACAGAAGTGTCAGTTCAAGCCTTGCTCTGGAGTCAAAATGAATGTTACATAAATAAAATACCTGGTCTTTCAGACTGGAGAGCCAAAGATGGGTGGGTTGTAAGACCAGCCATCACTTTCCTTTGTGCACTTTTTGCTAGTACTTCTGGGATACCTTAACTCACCCCAGCTCCATAGGTTACCTTGGCTCAGGCAAATTATTCTTTAACTAGACTCCAAGCAGCCCCCTATGCCAACAGATAAGTGTTTGTGTAGCACCAGAAACAAAGTGGAAACAGGCACCCTTTATATTAACTGGAATATTGTCTATCGGTATTCTGATATTGTTGTTTTCTCTACTGCAGTGGAATCAAACAAGGTCGTAGCCGTGATGGTGTTCTCTGCACATTCGTTGCACTGAGGGTAAAAGGGAATAGGGACTTACTGGCTAATTCGTTCATCACCAATGATCTGAGATACAATTTAGTAACGCCTTCCACAAAAGCAACTCCTTTGGCAGAGTCTCTCTTCTCCTGGACATCTCCAGATAGATTTTCTCTCTTTTGCCTTTAATGGGAAATGTTTAAACCCCTGTTACTGCTGAATCAGTATGCATGCCCTGCCAAAGTGGCAGTGGTTTTGTAAAATGTCTTTGTAATCTACTCCTTGGGCAAGATATTTGTACTAAAAATAGGAATGCTCGGTTCCTTACAATTAGTGTTGGCGTCTTTGCTCAGTAGGCAATTGTTAGTATATTTTTCAATATCTTTTCCCTGCTTCAGGAGCCACCCTGTTGTGGTTTAAGCCCAGCCGGCAACTAAACACCACACAGCCGCTCACTCACTCCCCCCTGTTGGGATGGGGGAGAGAATCAGAAGAGTAAAAGTGAGAAAACTCGAGGGTTGAGATAAAGACAGTTTAATAGGCAAAGCAAAAGCTGCGCATGCAAGCAAAGCAAAACAAGGAATTCATTCACTGCTTCCCATGGGCAGGCAGGTGTTCAGCCATCTCCAGGCAAGCAGGGCTCCATCGCGCGTAATGGTGACTTGGGAAGACAAACGCCATCACTCTGAATGCCCCCCTTTCTTTCTTCTCCCCCCAGCTTTATACACTGAACATGACGCCATATGGTATGGAATGGCCCTTTGGTCAGTTGGGGTCAGCTGTCCCAGCTGTGTCCCCTCCCAACTTCTTGTGCACCCCCAGCCTCCTCGCTGGTGGGGTGGGGTGAGAAGCAGAAGAGGCCTTGACTCTGTGTAAGCACTGCTCAGCAATAACGAAAACATCCCTGTATTATCAACACTGTTTCCAGCACAAATCCAAAACATAGCCCCATACTAGCTACTATGAAGAAAATTAACTCCATCCCAGCCAAAACCAGCACACACCCTAAATTGTTTTTGTGGCCAAGGAGCCTTTCCCTCAATTCAGATCTGTCTGTTTTCTCATAAACTCATTTTTTATTTACTCAGAAATCTGGTGTTTACCAACCAGATAGTGCTTCGACTCTTGACCTGAATCTTTGAATTACCAGAAAAGAGGAGTCTGCTATAATAGGTTTTAGTCATTCCTATTCTTCAGCTCATTTCCCGGATCTATTGCAATTCCCATGGCTACAGCTATACTATGCTGTATAATAACTGTGCTGAACCATTCTCTCACATTGAACTGAACGGCCCAGGTCCATATTGCAAAGCTTTGACCCCTTCAATCTTTCTGACCCTCTGTCTTTTCCAAACAACCTATTGCAGTGACCCTGGTAACTTCCAAATCATGCATTGAAATTGGGAGAGCACGGGTTTGCACTCCCAGTACCAGATTGTTTTAACCATTTAACACTGTAGACCATCTGGGAACATTTCTGGTGACTAAGAACATCTCTGGGTATGTGTTATTTCACTCTTATAATTGTAGCCTGTATTTCTTAAAATATTTGTTTCATAGACTCTCACTCTTCCCAGGGATCTCTATTTGTCAGATTTTCCAGTGGGGATTTTTGCCGTACATAACACTTAAGGTTTACATATTTTCTACTGTAAATACTACTCTTGTTTACTGCTCATCTCAAATCTTAAATACACAGAGGCACTGGTAATTGCTGTCAGAACCTCCTTGTCCTTGTATTTGAGAAGATCCGAGGGTTGGCTTTCCAGGGGCACAATACGCTGATGACCCTGTTGCCAGTCTTCCCCTGTCTCAGAAGCTGAGGATATTCCTTTGCTCACTGGATTCCCCCAGCGTACCCAGTCCTGTCCAGTTTCCATGCGCCCCTGCTGCCAGCCAGGAGCCAACACCAACGTCCAGCGTGTGGTGGTGGAGTCAACATGAGGGGACGATTTCCTTACCTCTCCAATGACTCTGTCTTTGCTTCTCTCCCCACTGGGCATCACGTTTTGTTGGGACCTCCTTTCTCCTGCTGCACAGCAGCTATCCTTCCCTGCTAGTCTCTGCCTAGCTGCTATTTTCTTGCTTCTGTCTATCTGTTGCAGACTTTCTTTGATACACTTCCCACAACTGCATGAAATTTGCTAACAAAACCATTCTTTCATTTATTTCTTGATTTAAGAGGTCACCAACAACAGTTCACATGCCTTGGGTCTTGTCCTCCTGGGGGCTGAATGTGACCTGTGCAGCAATCAGATGCTCAAACCCAGGACAACCTTCAAAGGACCTGACTCTTCCTCCTTATGAATTAATCTGAGCACCAAAGGCCTCATCCTCTCCCAGGACTATTTTGAATGATAGTATCCAAGGTTTTGCCAAGCCCAGCTTTACCAGTCTAGGGCCCTGGAGAAGAAACTAGCATTTGAAATCTCAATATTCTTTCATAGCTGTGTTAGCAGCAGTCCACCTCTTTCTATTGCTGTTTGCATTTCATTAATACTTTTCCAAACATAAGTGGGCATCATTGCTATGAATAAACCATAATTCCTACAAGAGAATTCCTCATCTCTGTCAGATCAGGTCTTAGTGTTGATCTGTGTACTTTGCTGTTCAGCC
The DNA here is from genome assembly GCF_034638445.1 of Ciconia boyciana. Taxonomy (NCBI): domain Eukaryota; kingdom Metazoa; phylum Chordata; class Aves; order Ciconiiformes; family Ciconiidae; genus Ciconia; species Ciconia boyciana. The sequence goes on from NC_132934.1 coordinate 189,053,978, forward strand.
TGTCTTTATCTACTGATTAGTGATGCCACTGGAAGAGATCTCTGCCTACCTCCTGTGCCCTTCCAGTTACAGTCTGACAAGCAGTAAACATGTCTGAATTAATAATCTTGTACTATTAAAAAAAAAAAATAAAATCCACCCTTTTCCCTTGATTCCTTTTGCCTCTTGCTGCGCTTCATGAAGACCCCTTGCAGCCTTTCAGAAATCTCTCTTAAAATTTCCTCGTGGCTATCCTCCATTTTCTTCCATGGAGTTTTAACCTCACTTAGGAAGACATTTCATTTCCAGCACAGACCAGGTGTGGCCTGCTAGTGCTTCTATAAAAACAGATTCTCCTGCATCAGACATATCTTTCAGGTTAAAATTAATCCCCTGGTCTTTAAGTTAAAGAATTAAGTCCTTTATTAAGTCCTTAAATAAATCCTTCAGGAGTAACTTAATACTGAAATATTTCTACCTTAAGGTGGAAACCACAAGAAGTTGAATCTTTTTCCAGGGGTGCCCTGTTATTGTTGTATTTCCTTTCCTAATCAGAAGGAAGTAGCTGTCTTCCCCTCAAGTCATATATCCCAGAATTAGGCTGCTTGCATAAGGTTAACCCTCTGGAGGCAGAGAAACGTGCCATAGGGAGGAAAAACTGTAGCAGTGGTCAGTTTGATCATCACTCGTATAAATAGCTGAGCTCATAGCAGTGGCTTGCTTGACAAATGAACCTCAAAATGCGTCTGAATCAGCTTCTAGGAAATACTGGAGACGTGCTGGTACTTATGACCTGTGTTTGGTAGGAAGCTGAGTATCAGGATCTCTTTGGCTGTACTGTCCAAAATGCTCCTGGCACCTTGTGCAAGACCAGAAAGAGGCAGAGCTGTAATTCCAACAATTGCCTGAGAAAATGGAATAAAGGGGAGGCATAAAAATTCCTTGGGAACAGAGGATACCTCTAGAGTAAAGGGAGCACCTACCAGACAGATGAACCTCATTTGAACCATAAGGTAATCATGCTGTTGGCACTTAACTTAAGAAGGTCACAGATCAGTATTTAAATAGAAATGCACGTGGTTTGAGAGGTAGCATCCAGTAGAGGAAAAGTCATGGGAACTCTGTGTTACTGAGTAAATGCAGGACAGAATATTGCAATATTCAAACAGGAAATGTGGAAGAACAGCTGAAGTCTGGAAAATGGGACAGAAAGACTAGGTGGGAAAATTTCAATGAGGATATCAGTATAATAGGTATATTAGAAACCTGATGGGACTCATGATGATATGGAACGCAAAGTATTCTTGAAAGATGAGGAGACCTGCGCTGATGGAGTAACTCTGCTCCATGTTACAGAAAAGTTGAATCATGTTAACTGAGTGTTCACAAAGGAACATGGAATCTTTGTGGACTGAAATCCAGGTTTATGAAGGAAAACTATAGTATTAACATGTAATATTATATGATCATATTATGAGTGTGATTATAGTCGTATTTTCTAGTATATTATTGTTTTTACATAATATTACATTATAAAATCACAGAACAGTTGTGGCTGGCAGGCACCTCTGGATATTGTCTAGTTCAGTCCCCCTGCTTGAGGCAGGGTCAGCTGGAGTAGGTTGCCCAAGACTTAATGAAGCAACAATATTAGCGTGTAGTGACTGTTACTGTGGAAGAGCCATTTTGTAGTCGTGACCATGATGTAGTTGGATCTACAACATTTTCAGGATCAAAAGAAGCAAGAAAGCCCAAAGAAACAAGTAAAACCCCCTTACAGCTGTTAAATTTTACAAAGGGGAACTATACAAAAGTGAGGATGTTTATTAAGAAGGTGTTTACAAGGGCATTGAATCTCTGCACACAACTTCGGGACCAGTTAAGGGTACCATAGTGGAGGAACAAAGCAAATGCTTTCTGCTAATTGAAAAACATTTGAGAAGGCACAGAAAGAAGGCAGCATAGATAAACACCATTGAAAGGAATGCTATTAAAAACAAGAAGGCTTCCTTTGAACAGCTGAAGTCATGCCCAGATAGGGTGAATGGAAAAATCTGTAAGCTGTAATTAAGTGTAAACATGTACCAAGGCAGGCCAAAAAAAACCCTTCCTAAACCCCCCAAAATCCAAATAATCCCAAAAATTATTTACTAAAAACTATTAATAAATCCTAAAACCACATCAGGAGCAGGAAGCCTGTCAGGGGTTAGTTAGGGTAACTCAATGGTTGAAGTGTGAAAGATGCGGAGAAGGAAAAAACACAGACAGAAAAAATCCATATATTCGTACTTTTTGGATCTGTCCACTGAGGAAGAGCCTGGATAGCCCTTCTTGCAGAGGATTTATCAGTGGACATGTCTCAATTTTAACTAAAAATGTCTTGGAACAAACAAACAGAATTAACATTAATGAGTCCCCATTACTTGATGATTTTTATCCAAAGTGCACCAAAGGAGCTCCAGGTAGAAATCGCTGAATTTCTCACTGTAATGTATAACTTTGCAGTTACAGCTGTCTTAGTACTGAAGGAATGGAAGATAGTTAATGTGAAAAATGGAATCACTAATTCAGAAACCTGGCATGTGTACTAGGCAAATTACTAGTAACACTATTAAAGAACCATTGAGAATTGGTGCATAGATGCATAAACCAGACATAGTGAGGAAGAACTTTTTTGTAGCGAGGAAGAACTTTTACAATGGAAAATTGTGTCACACAAATATATTGGAGTCCTCTGAATGAAAAATCATGTGAATAAAGGAGATCTGGATTCAGCATACCTGGCGATGATCAAAAGATATTAAAGAATCTAAATCTAAAGAGACCTTTAAAGCAATTGAGCAGCTATTGGATAGAAGGGAAGATCCTTGTGTGAATAATCAGGAGACAGAGGGTAGAAGCAAATGATCAATTTTAGAGCAAAAAGAGATTGCTACTGGTGTGTTTCAGAGGTCTTTCCTGGGGCTTTATTGTTTCACATAATTCAAGAATCTACAAAAGAAGGTAAAAAGTGAGGAGATAAAATTTGAAGATGATATGCAGAGTACTTTGCTATTCTGCAGAACAGCAAAGATGAGGGTTGACTGAAGAACTGCAAAAGCACTGTGCGAGTATGAGTAACAGAACAATTAAATGACACATGACACTTAGCAGAGACAGATGCAATATGATGCACATTAGAAGCCTCCTTGTCCAGCAGTTTAACCTTTATAAATAAGATGGGGGGACTCTGAGCTGACTGCTATCTCTCAAAAATGAGAGCTCATTGTATGAAGACCTCAGCTTAATGTTCAGGAGTAGACAAACCCCCCATGTTACTATACCACGTGGAAATCTATAATGCATCAGTGTTTTTAACATTCTGTGCAGCATTGAGCTCCCCTGCTCAGTGGATATTAAATCAGATAAAGTTTAGGGTGAAAAATGACCAAGGTGTGCAACCCAGCTTCCGTACACAGAATAAGTCTGTAGGCTGGGACTCTTCAGCCTGGCAGAGAGATGACACGGGGATGTGGCAAAGGTCTACAAAACCACACGTGGCCTGGAAAGGGTGAATACACATTGACTGTACTCACATCGAGTTTGGAAATAAAAGAAAACCTTTCGCCTATGGTAATGCCAGAAAGCTGTATGTTGTCTTCTAAATGCACCACTGTTTTCTGTACAGGATCAAGGGGCCACCAAAAAGTCAGTGGGAGCCAGATTCAGAATAAACAAAAGAAATTCTCTCTGCTAAAAATAGTTGCAGGTGGGAGAATACTAAGGGCAAGTACCATGTAAGTTTGACTTGTTCCTATACTTCTCTGTCAGCCTCTACTTCTCTGTCTCCTATACTTCTCTGTCTGTTGCCTAGCTAGATCCTCCTTCTGAATCAGTCAACCGTTTCTTCATATGTAGGAAGAAACAACTTTTCCCTGCTCTTTTTCAATACAAGTAAGGAGTACCAAAGAAACCTAGCAGGCAAGAGGTTCAAAAAAGATGAAAGGATGTGATTTTCATGCAGGTAGTTCTAATGTACATATATACATATCTAATGTACATGATCTAATTCTGCAGCAAATATTTTCCGTGATATGTACTTCTGCAAAGGAACGCTTCTGTGCAAGATGTTGTCGTTGCCAAAGGTTGACACGGGCAAATTCATTGAAGGAAAACCCATCAAGGGTTATTAAATCTCCAGGCAGTTTTCCTGCAGCAAATCCTTAAGCAAGAATTGTTGACAGCTGAAAGACTGTTCTGGGGAAGCATCACTACATACTTGACTTTTTATTGAACTGCTCCACAGGCGTCCTTGATTGGTCCCTGTCACAGGCAGGGTGCCAGGCAAAGTGAGCATTTTGACTGATTTTGTGTGGCCTTTCTTGGTATCTGATTTTCTCTTGCAATGATGTGAAGAACATGTGTGTACATCTGCAGGTTTGATCTTCCAAAACCTGACCTTCAGGATAAAGCTTTTTTTTTTTTAAAAAAAACCAGCCAGCTGACTGCAGTATATTGGATACATCAGTTCTTTTATTTTCATCTCCGACACCAGAAAAACCTTTTTCCCAGGCACACACAAGTGACTGAGATGCAAGTCTAATTCTTATTGTATAGCTTATCATTCTGCATAATTTAAATAAGGCTACCATTGTGCACTACCAAGATGGTCACTGCTTTCTAGCTATGAGTTGCTACTGAACATAAGCATGGCCTGATGGTCACCCAGTAGTGTGTTGATACATATTGGCCAGCTCTTCATCACTAGTTCCATTTTTTTTTTTCTTCCATTGAATAGTTGCATAAAGGGAAGCAAAATATTTATGTTTCTATGGCTATGGCCTGCAAACATTGTGTGTTGTAGCTCAAGAAACAGTCAAACATAATTTGGATGGTATCTTTATAGATGTGAATCCTAGCTGTGGCTAAGATTTCTTATGCCGACGCAAAGGAAGCTTTCATTTTAAAATATTGTGTTAGGTTTACTACGATTTGCCATATCAAACAGAAAAGAGCCTCTGTTGTCCGTTTGCAAACTCTTGACATAGTAAAATTGTGCTTTCAGCTTTTGGCTAATTTTAGCACTTTAGTCTCGCAATTCCAGTTCTAATATGTTTCAGCAGTACAAGTGATGGATCTGTACACTAGAGAGAAGAAAAATGAAAAACAGAAAACATCCCTAAACTGGGAGCATGCAGTTCCCACAGCCGATTTACTTACATTAGCAGATGTTTTCAGTCATTGCCTGTCAAAGGGAAGCAGAATTTTCTAGGGATGTATCTGGAGGATATTCTATATAATGCTGCTGACCCTACTGAAGTATTTAAGCTTTGCAGAGCTACAAGCAGAGGATACTTAGACCTAGGAAGTTTGCTTGACAAAAGGGAACCACACTGTTGTACTGATATGTAGAAACTACTCTATTACCTACAGAGGTTATAGTGACCATGCTGGATTATTAAAAAAGAAAGTAAGATATGATACTATTGTTAAATTAGAACATTTGGGTTATTTGCTAGAATTGCTTTTGATTAGTGGTGAAATGAAAGGTTTAAATTATAATGTAATGATGCTAATACAATATAAGTGCTCATACAAATTCGCTGGAAGTAATTTAGTGAGCTCATAGGACTTATACTTACTATCCTACTGAATGCACTTAAGAGATGCCTAGGAAATTAAAGTGTAGAACAGAGCAAATGAAGTGCAAAGGACATATTAAAGGTGTTGTTCTTTGGAGCTTTCCTCAGAGTGATGTTTTTTAGAGACTGCATCATATAGTTCTATCAAGTCACACTAAGATCCAAAAGGTAAATAGTTGCCTTGATTTTAAAGCATGTTAACTTTATCTGGGTTTCTCTTTACATAAGCCCGTAACTTTCTGTAATAACTTTAACATCACAAAATAACCTGGCAAAGTTTGACCATCTCAAACAGATGCGATGGGCCTCAGTCCCATTCCTGTCCTGTGCATGGGTACTAGTGATTGTAGCAACTAAGAAAAATTACATTTCTCAGCACTGAGAAATGCAAAAGATCAGTTTGCTGGTCAGAGGCATCCTCCAGCTGACTAGAGAACATTTACACTGGTAAGAGCCTTCCTTACCCCAGCACGATGCCACACACACCAGACGTGTGGATCAGGGGTTCCAGCAGACTTGAGAGGGGACCTCTGGGTTTGCTGAATCTCTCCCCCCATCTGCTTGGCAAGTGATGTTCTCATCGTAGGGAAATTGAAGGTCTCATTGTGGGAAAGTGCGAGATTTGTGTGAAAAAAAGCTGTGAGATTTCATCTGAATTGGAAATCTGCTGATGGCCTGCTGTGTGTTTTGCCTCTTGTCTATCAGCCAGGTGAGATGTTGTTAAAACCAGTCTAGCATGCAGAAAGCAAGAGCGAGGAGCAATGTGCTAGGCAAACACAACCTTAACCTGGGAATCCAGTATCACCCTTGCTGCTAGCAAAGTACAGCACGACGCCATGGTTATTGAATATGTCACCAGTAGGGCAGACTACACAGACCCTTACCACGGGAACCACTTCATCTGCTTGGGGATATGGTTTTTATGGTGGTACAACACAGATTTAAGACCTGATGGAGCCATGCAGGCAGATGTTTTGGCCAGTGTCCCCACTTTGGTGTGGCTTCTGCTTTGCAACCATGAAAGCATGCTAGCTGAGCTTATAAGATGCCTGCGTAGAGGGGAGGAGACTTCCTTCCATTCACCAACTTCACTAATTGTATAAACCATACTAACACTTAGTCCCCTCATGGCCTGGAAATTTGACAAATTCCTTGTCCTAAAATTAGCTATACCAAAGCTTCATTTGCCTGGTTCTGTGAAGAGTCAAGCAGAGCTAATCGTGGCATAGAGAGTGAGTCCTACTGCAGCTAACTGGGGCTAGAAAAAGTACATTTTCATTGTGTCATTCTTTTTAATGAGAAGTAAATCCTGGGCAAGATCCTGGGCAAGAGAAAGCTTTATTATGTATAAAAACTTCTCTACTTTTCCCCCAGTCTATTATGTGAAAAATGAGTCATATTTTTGACAGTAGCAGATAAGAAAAGTTGTGGCTGAGGGACTGCGAGTACAAAGAGAGGCAGATGGATGGGTGTTGGAACATGCTGAACAAACAGCTTCATTTTGTTTATTCTCTTCTAAAATGCTCAGTCACTGGGTATTGGGAACGTTGCATAAAACCAAAACCATTGTGCTAATTCTTCTCTGGTGGCATGCTCCGGATTTCAAGAGAATTACAGCTTTGGTCTTGTAACAACAACAACAAAGCAGAAGAAACATCTCTGCCAAACAAAACTGAATTAAATCGTGTGTTTCCCTTTATTTTCTTCCTGCAGCAAAAGACCGGTTAGCCTCTGCCCAGCTTTTTCTCATTGTAGTGATGATTCTGAAAGCAAAACATGAGGTAGTTTAATCAAGACGGAGTGAACTGTCTCCCTGTTTTGCTGTAAAACCCCATGCAAGCTTGACTGACAGTCACCCGGTTGCGTAGCTAGCCCATGTCAGGCTGCTCAGACCTTTCCAGACTGGTCCCAAGCACTAGTTGTGCTGGTGAACAAGGTCACTTGATGACAAGCAACCACAAAGATGGGTGTGGAGGTGCCCCTGGACTTGGTGCCTGGGCACATGTCGGGTGACAGCATACCCTGGGCTTCTCTTGTCTTCTGCAAAGAAACTCAGAGTTCAGACTTAAATGTCTAAGGTAAAGGGCAACGATTGCATTACCCAGCTCAGCATGGCAGCTTCCCAGTGCACAGCAGGGTGGGATGTGTGGGCAATGGATTTCCCTTAGAACTGAACAATCCTGGCCCTGTAACGGTGGAGGAACCCGCTGCTGCAGAACTTCCCCTTCCTACATCACGTCACAAAAGCATGTAGTCTGTGACAGAGATGAGCTTAAATTCTCATTTTTATCTGGAGGGACACTGGTTGCAAACTAATTACAAAAGAAATATGTAATCCAAGCAATTTTCAAGGCTGGAAATTTCATTTATAAATGGACATTTTTTACAACGTATTTATGACCCATCACAGACACTTACATATTTTCCTAAAATTCTAAGTAAAAAACCGGGACAAAAGTTCATGTTATTAACTTCTTCAAAATCACATAGACTATATGATACTTTAAAATACTAAGAAGTATCAAACAGCACACAATGCCCTAAACCGTTTCCCAAAGCCAATAGAATAGAAAATGTGGCCACTGAGATCTAACCCCACCTGAGTTTTATCCGAAGAAACACCGTTAAAATCCAGATCGAGGACAAAAATTTAAACTTATTTTTTGTGACAGCTGTGGCCAGTGCCTGGAGGAAGAACCTCCCATGTGCTCTGGGGAGAGGGACCTCCGGCAGATGAAAGACATCAGCCTCAGATGAAAAGAATGGGCAACTAGTGTCCCACACTTCTTCCCATGGCTCCCTAAATTCTGGCCAACACAGTTTAGCCTTGACACTCGAGTTCAACCTTTTAATCAAGCATGTGTACGTACATATGCATTTATATTGCAAATGCACATGCCCACAAATGGGTTCTCTGTAAGTGCTTGCATCTGAATGCACTTCTGTGAGTGCATGTGTAGAAATGCATACATGCAGCTGCACTTATACCTGTTGTATATGGACGTACACAACGCCCCCCACATACAGAGAGAGCATGAAATAGCACTGGAAATGCATTGGATAAGAAAGCAAAGGGACTACAGTAAAAAAAGAGAATTGCATGAAGATGCTGGGGTTAGGGACTGGAGCTGCAGTGAGGCACATTGTTGTCTGATAATGTTTTTGCTAAGTCTTTGCGATGATTACATTGATATGAAAGTGGGTTTGGTGGTAGTTGGAGTTTATGTGGAAGGACTTGCAGGTTATATCTTACAGTGGTGTTTAGCCATTGGATATAAGATGCAGAGCACCTACATCTGGTCCTTCTGATTTTAGAATGATGATGTTGGTTTTTATCCAGCTGTTGGGTCAGGGATATTGTAAAAGAGTCAGCAAAAAGAGAAGAAAGGAAGCTTGTTTTTCTTCGAGTTTCTATATTTGTATGAAGGTAGAGTTCAGCATAATAACCCAGGATCGCAGAACATTTAACGTGGGGTAAACACAGACCAAAACACAGAGCTGTGTGTGTGGGGAACTGTAGATTGCATACATGTACCAACATACACAAATGACAAGTCTTTAAGAGACCAAATCTTAAGACAGAGATAACTAGATTCATTGCCAAATCCTTCAAATTCTGCACTTTCATTATCCCATCAGTTTGCAGTCCTGTGATGTCTAACACACAAACCAGAAATAAGAAATAACAATTGCAGACTGCAATTATTCAAAATGCATAATGCAAGCAGAAAGTCACTTCAGCATCATGGTGGTTACTGCTAGCTAGAGAAATGGCTGCAGAAGAAGAGAGAGAAAGGTTTAGAAAGGTAGGCTACACAGAGAAGTAGAATATACCTAGCACGCTGACAACCTTGCACATGTTAGATCCGAAATACTTTTAGCTAGTTAAAAAGAAAAAAAAGGAGTTCTTTTTTTCCAGTCACAGTTTCTGAGGCTGTCTTATTTAGGTCTTCATCCAAAAAGGCACTATTCTTTCCAATGACTTCAGTGGGCTTTAGATGAAGGCCTTAGAAATGTGTTTGGTGCTTTGTCCTGCTGCGGTTCAGTCTTTTCAGAATCGAGGATTGGATCGATTTTTCTCTGGGAAGAGCATTAATGCTCCCAGCTGCCATCAGCTCCACAGCTTTTGGAGACAATCAATTCTTCCCACCTTTGGAGGGGCTGGCAAAAAAACATTTCCAGTTTTAGTACTTCATACTTGAAAAAGAACAGTTTATTTTACATAGAGATAACATCAGATGTCTTTTTCCATTCCAGCTATATATTAATGTTCCTCTGCCCTCATCAGTATATTAATGAGGAAGAACAGCAAACAGTTAAGAAAGGACCAGAAGCAATTAAAAAAGATGTGATTACTAATGTTGCAAAAGAAACAGCTTGAAAACCTTCTGTGCTTTTCCTTTCTGAATAATTCCTCTTAAAATTGCCCCTGCTTCTTCCCCCTTCTTCATGCAACCATCACTTTCATCTTCCCATCTATCCAGCCTTATGGCTGACGGCAGATGAGCTACTAACATTGGATGCTGTTTTTTTCTGGGTTGCACAGAAAGTGAATGTAGGCTTTGTAATTTCAGTCTCTGGAAATAGATATGTGTTAGTAGGCTAAGCTGCCGTGTTGAAGACATGCGGTGCTAAAATCTTCAATGGAGGTAATCCCTTCTGTTTGTTTGACAGATCCATTTTTACTAAAAATCTCTTGGCTTGAAAAAAGTGAAACTCTGCCACTGGAAGTTTGCGCCTGCAGGCAGCAAAACATTGACTGAGTGATGGGAAAAATATGCACACTCCTTCTTCTGGGTTGCCTGGGACACTTGGTGTCTCACCCCAGCTCCCCTGGTGCTGGGGATTGCCACGTCTCCCATGCACGGCCCCCGTGGCAGTGTGGCTGCTGAGCTGCCCAAGCTGGCGTGCAAATGCCTCCCTCCATGCCCCGTGAGCACTGGCTGATGAGCTTGCACAGGTCTGTTGGGCTTTGCACGTCCCTCAAGACCCAGGCGAGTTTCAGGCAGCTCTCAGCCCCCTCTGCTGCGGTGCAAAGCGGATGACAGCCTGCCCGGTGAGACTGCAACAGAGGGATGCACCAGACAACGGACGTCCTCAGACAGCAGCTCACCTGACTTCAGGGTGACACAGGACTGCTGTGGGGGCAGGCCTGGCCCTATGGAGCACGTGATAGCATGATGTGTGTTTGGGATGTCCAAGATGCCCTATATTGGGAGTGTGGGAGACAGGCTCCTTGACTGGCTCTCCCACCAGATCGTGCTCAGCCCATGAGGACACTTGAACTAGCCTATAGGAAATGCTGAACAGGGGAAGGAGAGTCTAAATTTTTGCTTCTGCCTAGCCTGGAGTGCTTATTTCAGGTCCAAAGTTCAGCTTCTTCACGCAACAGGGATTTGGAGCCTGCAGCGGTGGCTTTGCTCGCTGCCCTGGGCTGGAGGGAGCGGAACCCTCCTTCATGGGCAGTGGCCCTGTGCAGGGCTGGAGGGGGGGTGGGTTTGTGAGGAAGGGGAAGGAAAAGGATGAGTCATGGAGCCAGAAATGCAAAAGGGAACAGAAACGGAGGCAGGACGGAGAGTAGCTGCAGCCCAGAGGGGTGGTTTGCACTCTGCCACATTCTGGACTGTCTATGCATTTTATGGGACTCAAAATTCAGAAATAATCTAGACTGTTGAATGTGTGATATGCGCACAGCATCTTGTGATGAAAGTCTTAGATTCTTCATGATATTCCGAGATGTCTTCTCCAGAATTACTGAAGTTTTTATTAGTAAGAAATGTAATAAAATCCCCTCAGAAGCTGAGTCATCCAGTGACTGTTTCTAAAAAATCCCAAGCAGTCACTCCAGATCTAGCTCATCAGGTGCAGCGTGAGTTGGCAGCCAACCCCATTTATTCAACACCAGGCTAAAAGCAAAATACAGAATTACTTTATAAAAGGGAGGAAACGATACTCTCCAGAAAGCAGGGTGTTTAAGAATGTGAACGTGGGAAGTTATCCAGGCAACAAAGATAACTGTATCATATGGTGAAAGAGATGTTCTCAAAACACACTCAGGGAAATAAAATGTGATCAATGTCTAACTTTTACGCATGTTTTGGTCTCTGACCTTGTGTATCTGAGAACAGCCTGCCTATCAGTCCCAGAGTGACTATCTCAGCATGCCATGTGATGGAGATGTCATCAGACTGCTACTGCAATGCCTAAATTGGTCTCTGCCAGTTGCAGATAAGATGCAGTCTGAGTTACTGGGGCATCTCCTGAGTTAGTGTTGAGGCCATAGATGTCCTGTGGCCGTGGCCTCCCTGGCTGAAGCGGTCGCACCCCGTGCTGCTCCCTGCTGCACGTCACAGCTTCCTCCCAAAGGCCTCACCTGCCCACCAAGCTGCTCATGGAGTCCTTTCTACCCTGCTTCACTCTGCATGGGCTGGGTGAGCAGAGACCGTCTGTTTCAGGTGTCTACAATGCCTCAGTGACCAAACGGGATTAGGGACGTGCACATGAGCCACTCTGCAGGCAGACCTTGGCAGATAGGGAAGCAGCTGGGTCGGTAACCAAAGTGGCCAGCGCAGCTACATCTGGAAGAGGACACCTATCCACGGGCTTAGGTGCCATAAGACATGGCAATGTCTAAGTTAGGCACCAGTGGAGTGGTCTCAGGAGGGTCCTAATTCACCATCATGCTGCACCTTGAAAATTCACTTGATGTGGATCTCTGTCTGGGAGGTTTTTAAGCTTACTTTGCACTGTCAATGGAAATGTAGACAAATGTTCAAAAACACCATTCATGGATTTTTGTGCTCACCCTGGAGACTGAAGGTGTTAGACTAGTTCCTAGCTAAGCTGGTTTTCTATGTCCTTTTTAAGCCCCCTGCTAAAAAAAACCACCCACATAGCTGCTTGGAAACATTACGTACCTCCTCCCTGGGGACAGGGATTTGTGAGCTCTGGTGACGTGAGTCTCCACAGCCACTGCCTGTTGCCACCATGACCCCGCATGGGGAGCACACCCAGAGGACTATTTTGCCCGTTCTCAAGTCCACAGGTACAACCAGAGAGAAGATCCCTTGCGATAAATGAGAATCAGGCACAAGTGACCAATGGAGGAGAGATTACAAATGCAATTATCTGAAGTGCTTTGGGGCATAGACAACTATAAATATGGGTGGCGAGAAGGTTTTTTGGGAGACTCCTCATCCGCTGAGCTGTGGTAAGCAGCCGTGTGTGGACTCCTAACCTGCTGCCAATGTGAAATACAACACAGCAGCCAGAAAGCACTTGAATGCATCTGGTCTGCCTGCATGTGCTGACAGCACAGAAGAGGAATAACCAAGCTGTTATACTTGTACTATATATAGATACCTGTTTCACAACTGCAGTGGACTAGGAGCACCCATCTGCGCAGCCAGTGTTGCTCCACCGAGAAGTGGTAAAATGTTAAGGGGGAGTAAGGCATTCACTGCAGCCACTTGTTCATGGCCTATGTATTCCGTTCCTATCAAAATTCAAGGAAAATTAGTCCCTCATCTCTGTAAACTCAGCCTCAAACTATGAGCTGAATGAGAGTACACATCGATTCCTAGCAGCCTGCTTACAAGTTTGTTCTTCCTGGGATTTCTGTGTGAAAAGACTGGGAGGTAACCTTGGCACATGTCCTCGCCATAATTCCATGAATTACATTTCTAACCTCTAATATTTTGAGCAACCCTAGTTACTGAAAGCACATATATAAAAGCGTGGGCCCAAATAATATATCCGGAAAGCTTCCCAGCATGCCACGTAGCCACAGAGCCTCTTTCATTGGGTGAAAATTACGAAAGATTGCCATGTGATTACTAGCACTACTCCTTGAGCTGAGAATATTTCTCTTTTAAGAAGATGTAAGATCTTTTAATCAGGATTTACTTCCCTTTCCTGCTACTCATTGCTTTTCTGTGGCTTCTGCATAAATAGCACTTGGGTTTTACTTCAGGCTTTTGTGCTTTTCCTTTCCACCAACAAAACTGAAAATTGTGAGCAACAGCAAGCAGAACAAGGAAATACTGAACACACCAGAAGGCACACAAGCTGAGGTAGGACAAGATTTGTCTGCTTTTTCTGATGTAGATAAAAATGGTTGCAATAATTAAAATACAACCTACTTCTATTTCTTATTACTCACAGTAAGCTTTTTAATTGCCAGAAGCTGTGATCATTGACTAAACTCTATGACAAAGCCGGTCTTGAGAATTTTTTGGGGCTGAAAAAAGGGTGGATTTATGTAACTAGGAATGTTTGCCAGATGGAAGATAAAAATCAAGGTTGTGGATCTGATTAAGTGAGTCTTGTTTTTTAACTAGATGAAAAATATATATTTGGTTTATGGAAAACTTTTAAAATAAAAGGAGTTAAAAGTCAGACTCTTGATTTTTTAAAATTATTATTATGCATGTAGAAAGGTTAATAAAATGCCAAGTTTTGATTAATTTGGTGTTAATTCTAAATATTACATTCCATTACATTTACTCTTGGTAACGCTGCTACTGAAACACAAAGTGAATGCTATAAAGAAAGCCAATAGGAACTTTAAAAAAATATGAGAACTTCTGTTTTCCTCAGAAGTGCAGTGGCAAATGCAAGTGATCTCCTATACAGCAGCAATATCATAACTGCCTTCTTATTTGGGTAATGAACATGAGATGGTGGTGTCCGGGGTCCTCTTCCGGGATCCTCTTCAGTCAGAGGGTTATTGTGATAGATGCACAGAGCATCTCTTTTTCCTGGCATAAGAGGATCTATATATTTATCACTTAACATAGCAAAGAACTAGATTTTGAATGAACAGCCTGATTTCCCTATTTAACTTTGCATATGCAGAACACCTTATTAAAAATAGGTTCTTTGGTAGTTCCTCATGTTATAGTGAATGGAGTGTTTCAGAGCAGCAGATCCGAGATCAGCAGTTTGGGAACAGAGAGTTTCATGTTTACACCTTTAGTGACAGTAGAGGATTCATATTTATGCCTTTAGCGGCAGCACCCCTCAACCACACCTCTCCAAAAGGAGCATGTCCTTCTGTCCAGGCATGGCATAGAAATCGATCCCACTGAGATGCTGGATGACTTGATTGACTGTGCTTGGTTTGGCCCTCCACTAGAACTGGGGGTAGCCCAGGACTGCTGACTGTTGCTGCTTTCCCAGTAACAGCTTTTTTACATACAGGGTGGAATCTCTGTATTAATATCATTACAGGTATTGGCCTCACTTCACCAGCAGGAGTCAGGGGTAACACAGTGAAGTCAACTGTGGTTGTTACACTGTCGGGAACCAGGGGCAAATTGTGACTGTAAGAAATGTGCTGGCAGCTCTGACCGATGTCCTTCTAGCCCAATATTCAATCTCTGGTGGTGGCAATAAGTGAGGCTGGTGAGAGACAACATGGGAGCCTGATCACCTTCCAGAGTGATTTCCCCTTGCATTTCCCCAGCATCCTGACTGCTGCCCAGGGCTGCTGGAGAGTACATCCCTGCCCAGTCTTTTATTTCCCATTTATTGTTGTTGCATTTGTCCTATCCTGTTTTGACCCTGCTGAGCCGCCTGCCCTTGGCTGCCTGCTCTGGCAGCAGGCTCCCAGTGCTGCCCACTCCTTGCTGCACAGAGGAGCACCCTCTTTTATCTGTTTCAAAGCAGACTCTCAACAACTCTGCTGAGCACCCCAAGTCCCGGTACTGCAGAACCCTATGAATAACAGTGAACATTCACATCATCCAGCAGCCCTTCAGTGGGTGAGTGGGGCAGGATCTCCCTTTTCAGAAGGCGTGCTGACTCTTTGTAACTCTGTAAACCTTGACCGCATCCTTCTTCAGCCTCCTCCTGTCCGTACTGAAGAGTCTCAGGCTTTGTAGTTCTTGCTCTGTCTCCTTGATCATGTCACTTGCCCCTCTCTGCACCTTCTCTAGCTCCATAATCTCTTTTTTGGGTGTAGAGACCAGAACTGCTTACTATGGGTATGCATGGAGGTTTTATACAAGGTGATACCCTACTTTGTTGTCCATAGTCTTCTTGTCGATGCCCCTCCTTTTGCTGACATGGTTACTTCTGCTGCTGCAGCCAATGCAGAAATGACTTCAGTAAATGGTCAGTGATGCCAACGCCAAATGCCCTTTCCTGAATGTAACAGCCAGTTTCAAGTTCATATCATGTAGGCATAGTTTAGGTTATTTTTCCCAGCATGTATCACCTTACATTAAAATACACTAATGCTCATCTGCCACCTTTTCAGCATGGCATCTGTCAACCTGGATAAATGTCTTCTCCAGGTTATTGATAAAGACATTGAGTAAATCTGGTCCCAGTACCAAACCCTAGAGGACCCCGTTGCTGATTCATTAAGCCCCACACTTTGCTTCTTACCCTTCAGCCAGCTTTCAGTCCATAGAAGAACATGCCTTCCAGCTCTCTGGCAACTTAGTTCCTTAAGAAACCCTTGGTGCAGAGCTTTGTCAAAGGCTTTGACAAATGCAACTGTATAAATGCATACATATCCATATATACATATAAAATGACCACTGGGCCCCTTTTATCCATCGTCCTCACAGCCCTTCAGTGGGTGAGTGGGGCAGGATCTCCCTTTTCAGAAGGCGTGCTGACTCTTTCTCATCAGACTGGCATTTCAACCTGCTCAGTGCCTTCGTTCTTCATTACAGAGCCCCCCACAACGTATCAGAGGTGGAAATCGGTCTCAGCGGTCGGTAGCTCTCAGCACTGAGATGACCGACTCATGGCCCTCGAGCTGCCCTCTCAAGCCCTTCTTGTAGGTGAGAGCTGCACTGGTGACACGCCAGTGCCCTGGCACAGCACCTGATTGTAATAGTGAGTTACGTGCCTTGGCCGGCAGTCTCACAGTTGAGATCCTTTGGGATACTCGTATGAATGCCATCTGGTCCTGATTACTTATTGGCCTCTCACTTGTCTCATCAGTTTAATACTTCCTGTGCACATCCCTTGAGTGGAGCTGGCTCCTCTGACCTATTTGCTGCATCAGGTGTGAAAATACCCCAGCATCTTGGCGGGGGGAAGAGTGAATTCACTGAATTTCTCTGCTATGGTCTTGCTGTCACTAAGAGATCTTTTGCCATCAGGCAGCCCTGCCAATTCCCTAGCAGTCTGTCATCTTTCAGTGGGTTTGCAAAACTTACTATCAGCTTGAGCATCCTTTACTGCATGCTCTTCTCTTTTTTTATTTTTAATGCTCTTAGTTTCCTCTCCATATTTGACCTGCCATTATACAGGCTTTCCTGTTCTCCCCATTTGGACAAGCCTTCTGCTTCCTAATGGTGATCTTTTCCCTATAATAGTCCTGCTAACTATTCTACTGATAGAAATAGGGCTCAATACTTATTAAAATATCTGTTTCTTTTGGAATGTAGGCTTCTAACACAGGTTTTGTTGAATTTTCTGTTTGTTTTTCTCAACAGTCCCCAAAATCATGTAGGCTTCTTCCTTCTGGGAGTGCTTCTTTGTCCCACAACACTGCCAAACCTAGCTCTACTGTGATTGCCAGTACAGGGCTCCGTCCACTAAAACCACCTTGACCTAGGACCTGTCCAGTGCTAAAGATGAAATGTAGAATAGCATCTTGTGTTGTGGATTTGTTTGCAGGACTAATTATTCTAGGGATCAGACATTTGTTGCATATAGACATTATATCTTCTGCTGCTGCAGCATCACATCTTTATAAAGGCACCCAAAACCTCCTGCTATTGCTACCTGCTTTCAGCTTCCTACTCTCACTTAGCATTTTCTGATGACTGTCGTCATGATGAGGAGGAGTTTGGTAGTGCATTCCTAGTACTATATTTTTATTATTAGAGTAGGGGCTGTCTGCCTACAAGGACTCTATAGTGCTTCTCTTTAGCCATAATATTTTTACACTGTCGCAAGTTATATAGTTCTTCATGCACAGTGCCACTCCTGCACCTGTGCATCCTACACTATCATTACCCTAAAGCTGGTAGCATGGCAACACAGGCTCCCATGGATTATCCTCTCTCCTGCAGGTCTCTGAGGTTCCCCTTGCACCAGGGTTGCTGTCTCATGCCAAACCTTCCAGCTCCCCCATCTCATTTTGGGCTTTGAGCATAAGTGCGGAATTACATCTAAGATTTGCTTTTGCCCAGTCACTCAAGGTAGGACATGGAAGACAACTGGATTTGTAGGCAGTTGGATTTGCCTTCCCTAGTTATTGCGGTCAGGCTTTATTTCCCTGCTGGCCTTGTCAGAGGTGCACTGGATGTCAGTTCACTGCCCTCGCAGGTCTCATCAGTCCAGCCCACTTGCTCGCCCATGCCTGTCAGCTCCCCTGTTGCTTCTAATTAAATACTGCTCTGCAAACCTTTCATTCTGCAGTGCCGGCAGCCTGGCTCCACTCTGGGTATGGTGCTGTCTCTCATTTCTGTATCACTTGCCTTTATCCCAATTGATCCCTCAGTTCCTTACATACCTAAATTTCTCCTCTCTACTGTCTCATCCATGCACTGAAACACTGAGTCTGACCTGAACTGCTGTCTTGCATCATAGCTGAGCCTCGAAGATCCCACCTTCATCCCTGGTGCCCACAATGACCACAGCCACCACTGGCTCCTCTCCTGCACCCCCAAGAGATCTGCACAGACATCTCATGAGGTCTGCTCCCCAGGCAGACCTGCTCCTGCCCTGCTCCTGCTGAGCTACTCTTGCCTCAAGACAGCCAGCCTCGTCCCTCCGCATCCTCAGCCCCTTGCCCCGCACACCCATGCACAAAACCTGCCTTGGGCAGGCGGCCATACATGTCGCACGCTGGGCAGTTTATGGCGTAGCCCTCACTCTGCTGCTAGACTGCTACCTGCATCCCAAGCTTAAAATCTTATCGTTTTGGGACACTTTTATTAGTTTAGTATCATCTCCTCCAATTAAGCAAATCTCCTCTTACTTTTGCTCTATCAGTTCCCCACCTGGCTTGCACACCCATCCATTTCTTAAGGATGTTAGATTCACCTTAGGCAAGGAATGCCTTTCTGTTATCTCCTTATATACCATAAACCATACTCAAGTCAGGCTAAGATAAAAGGCAAAATATTTATTAATAATAAATAGATGTAATTTATAATATATGTAATTTATAATAAAAGGTAAATATTTATTTATAAAATCCATACTAATCAAGTTGTAAACGTTTCTAAAACACTTCACAGAGGTAAAGAAAAGAAAAATCCCCGCCCAAACTCTACATCTAATCTACTTACACAGCAGTTATTTCAGAAAAGCCTCCTTTTCCCTTGCTCAGCTGATGTGCGCTCTCTCTCCTGCCAGGGTGGTTGTCAGAGCCTCAGGACACGCATCAGCTACTTCTAATTGATAGCTTCCATACTCATATATAGAAAAAATCTGCTAGGGAGTTTCCATCAGAGAAGTCTTGCAGTACCGCTTAAGAGAGACTCCCATTTCAGATTGTCCCTTTCCCTCTTTTTTCTCAGAGGGTTTTTAGATCTTACTGCCAATCTCCCTTTTGAAGTCTTTTAGGGGACCCTGTAGGTCCAATCTCCCACCTGAAACCCACCCTGTTTGTTCGTGACCCAGGAGACAGTCTGGATGCTCTCGCTGAAACTAAGTTTATTGCCTGTCCTTAGATATGTCTTCTTTCGGTTTATTTAGGAGCCATCTCCTGGCCTTAGCTGGCTAGTGAACAGCTCTTGGCTTCAAGGAGGGGTAAAATTCTCCTCTTCTCCTCTGTGGTTGCTTGAGGTAGTCCTGGGTGAAATATCTTTCACTGCACCTTCCTTTCTACATTGATCTGTGTGTTAAAACACAACTAATAGGAGCATCTGCATATGATAATTGCACGGGTCGTTCCTGGCCCTCGACTGAGGGCAGGCACCACGGTGGTTAACAGCTTTCAGTTGACTGGTCTCCAGCCTCTTTCTCTTAGACATCCCATAACAGCTTGAAAGTTTTTCTTGGATAATTTGGAGAGGAGTCTGAGTACTGGCTTTCTTGCCAGGTCCAAGGATGCTGAGTTTTCTCAATTACACATGCGCATCTAGTTTCCTAAAGGTCTTTAGCTGGAAGGAGAAATGAGGAGCACAAAATATCTTTAATGGTAATTGTTAGCTAGATAACCTCATGTGAAGAGCCTGAGCAAAGTGCCTCAGACTCTGCTTGTAGTGCTCTCCCCAGGGTGCAGGGACCCGAGGGCTTTTCATCAAATGAATTTTCATTGCCCTAATCCCATCCTTCAGCAGATAGCATCGGGCCACAAGCCATCACTCATAGTGCTCAGCAGGGCTTTGAATTTGTTCACTCTCCAAGGTCTTCATCCTCATTTGACTCCTCTAAATCACAGGTTTCACACACCATAGGAATGCTTCAACAGGTGGCAGATCTCTTCCCTGATATTTTCTTGTGTTTTGGGGTTTCTAAAGGCAAGGATGCTTGGGCTATAGCGAAACACAGTAAAAAGGGCTCTTCCCTTTGCAGTACCTCGGGCTGTGATGTTTCCCTGCAAAATGGGGAGATCAGATTCAATTAGGAGAAAAGCTGGTCCTTGATCCCCCACAGAAAATGTGTATGTCAGACAGTTGCTTTGTATGGAAAAACAAAACCATTCAAAACTCCTCTGATTGCAAAAGATTTGTTCTTAAGAAGTGTACCTTGTCTCTCCCCTGCATGAGGAAAGAGGATCTCAAATGAGGAGATTTCCTTTAGGACCATGTGTTTACTGAGTCTGGGGCTTCACTGAGCCCCATTATCCAGTTTGCCCACTTCCAGTCTTCAGCGCTCCTAAACTCAATAGATATTATTATCTTTATTTTCTGGAGGGATAATTTCAGGCACTGCAGGGGTGGGTATGACATCAGTGTGAGCAAATGTCCCCCTTCCCCAAGCCGCAACAGAGGGGTAAGTCCTGCTCCTTGGGAGCCCAGCCCAGGGGTTGCTCTTCCCATGCTCCCCGTCTCAGTGGGGCCAGATAAAAAGGTCACTGCTGGGGCACATCTGGTTGCTATATTAAGGCATCCAGATGGACTCTCGGACACTGCCCTGAAGATAACATAGCTCAGGCTCCCACACCATGGCTTGAGTTTGCAAATTAGCTCCCGTTTACAGCGCACTGGGAGTACCGTACTGGGTAACTGGGAGCGCAGAGCACCCAAATCTAGAGACTATGTTTCCCCCTAGGGAGACTCCACCTGTGCAAATAAATTAATTTCAAATCATGAAGCCAGTGAGGTCCAGAATAAGAGATAAGATGCAGTCATGTACCATCGACCCATTATCACTCTCACTGGGGCAAATGAAAAGCTTCCTTTTTGTGCATCTAGAAATGCCATGTAGTTCTGGTTTTTAGGCTAAAATTTTCCATGCTCCATCTCTAGAATATGTTGGCAGATGCAGAGAGGGAATTGCTTGCCACAGTTAAACAAGCAACAATACTGAAACCTTCATTTCAGAATACTACTAGCTGCAGCTGAGAGAAGAAATCGGGAGTACAGTAAGGAAATAGACTCTAATGAGAAAAAAAAAAAAAATTTAGAGTGCTTTAGTGATGAGTGGTTTTGATTTGATTGAATTATAGCCTCATAGGAGGAAACATGTCACTCTCTGTGAACACAGCCCGTTTTCTCACAGGCCATTTTCATTAGGGCTGCAAACGTGGGCTGCCCTGGAAGCTGCAGTGTGTAGATGACTGATTCAGAGCCGTTGAGCACAAAAAGGTTGAGAAAGTGGTAAATGAAGCAAAGGCCCCACAAAAAGAAATATAGAAAGCCATCAGAAACTTAAAGGAAAGAAGAAATACAGTCTAAGGAGGAGGGAGTTAAAAAAGGAACTATGCATAACTAGCACAGTATTTATGAAGTGTTTAAGGTCAAAACGTCCTTAATTTATAGGTTCTGAGGTATATCAGTATACCCCTGGTACTGCTCAGGAAAGTTCAGTGACATACTGCCAACAGCAGACAAGACAACAGAAAAAATTCACTAGTTCCAATTGGTAAATTCAGTTCTTTTGGCTTTTCATCCTAATCTGAAACACCAACTAATCTGAAACACTGATCAGGTTTTGATGTTCCCATGGCAGGCAAGTGGGGACTCAAAACCTTCCTGCTACAAAATGGCTGACAGCAAGTTGGCTTGTTTTGCACAGACATCAGAGAATTGCCATTAAAACACACACATAGCACTCACCTTTAAAAGGCAGCACTTCCATAGGTTGAGACAACAACCAGGTGCTGTAATACTGAAACTGTTTAGAGATGACTTGGGGCTTTATGCCTTGAGATGTGTATTTACAAGTGATTACTCATTAACAAACCTTTACTTTCCACTGCCCTCTGCATCTTGCAGTTTCTGCCGTCAGTGAAATAGTCACGAATAGCTGAACTCCCTGCCCGGCTTGTAACCCAGCACTCACACCACTCCTTTTTACTTTGGCAGAAAGACAGAGAGCCTGCCTCTAGACGATGAATATTTCCAACGACTTCACCAACAGCTCCTTCAACTGTACAATTGACAGCTTCAAGCAAGTCATCTATCCTGTCATGTATCTCTTTATCTTCTTCCTGGGTGCTGTTGGAAATGGCCTCTCCATTTATGTTTTCTTCCAGCCTTCACAGAGGAAGACCTCAGTAAACATTTACATGCAGAACTTGGCTGTTTCGGATCTCATGTTTGTGAGCACTTTGCCCTTTCGGGCCACATATTTCCTGTTGGGATCACGTTGGATATTTGGTGATATCGTCTGCAGGATCATGACTTACACCTTGTACATGAACATGTACTGCAGCATTTATTTTCTCACCGTGCTCAGCGTGGTTCGTTTCATAGCCATCGTCTACCCGTTCAAACACTGGAAAGTAACCAACATGAAGTATTCCAGGATAATATGCGCAGCCATATGGGTCTTCGTGCTGGCAGCCGCCAGCCCTCTGTTGACCAAGGAAATCTCTGGGTACGAGAACACAGACAAGTGCTTGGACCTCCACCACTCCAGCACGCACAAGCTCCTCATGATGAACAGCTTTGTCCTTGTTGTGGGCTTCATTCTGCCATTTTGCACCATTATTGTCTGCTACATCTTTGCAATCAAAATGTTGCTCAAGTCCAGGGCTCCGCAGCGCAAGAAGGCAGTTTGTCACAAGAAGGCACTGTCAACCATCATCATCACTCTCATCCTCTTCCTCCTCTGTTTCCTGCCATATCACGTACTGCGAACTGTCCACCTGCTGCACAGCAGCTGCAGCCAGGCCAACCTGCCCATGCACAAAGCACTGGTGGTCACTCTCTGCCTTGCTGCCATGAACAGCTGCCTTGATCCCATCCTCTATTACTTCGCTGCTGAAGATTTCAAAGCGAGAATCAGAAGTTTGTACCGCAGGTAGCTGTTGCCGAATTGCAAAACACTACATGTATGGTCCCAATGGGACATCTAGACTGGGTCCATACGGAGAGTGTGTGGTGCTAGCTAGCCTGCAGCCATGCTGCTCAGTGCCAGGCACCTCTAGAGCAAAAGTGTCTTGCAGACAGCTCGTTGGGGATGGCCAAAACCGAGGCAGGATGATCAGAGGTCAGGTGCCTGGGTGTGATCCCTGGTCCCCTTCTATTTAGCAGTGTAGATATACCTCTAGTGTTCACCCTCCCCAGGACAAGGGATTGAAAGGGATTTACCTTGCTACTAGAGTCCATGTATTGCATTTCACAATACTCAACCAGTGACTTGAAGGGAAACTGCTCACCTGACCACCTCAGTGTCTGTGTCTGAACCTCTCTCTGCTCCATTTCCCTGTGTGTGCAGAGGTGTGTGGTTCAGACGCTGTGATACCCAACAGCTTCATAGCGCCCTGTCAGTTCCCTTTGCAAACACTGGCCAAAGGTTTGCACATAACAGAAATGTAAAGCATCACTGATAACTTTCTGCTGAGGCTGACTTACAAAGCAGGCAGAAAGCCAAACAGGACCCTGTATGGGCTCAGGCTGTTCAGAAGGCATTAACTTTTCTAAATTTTCCACTCCGAGGAGGCTGCTGAGGTATTTTGGTTAACATTTCACTGATTGTCAAGTGAGATAATGATTTCAAGCAAACGTCATCGGAGCGCTATGAGTAAGATGACTGCTGGCAGCGACAGCAGGATGCGGGCGCACAGAGCACCGGGCTGCACCCTGCAGCTCTTGCCATGCACTCCGGTTCCTTCGAGGCCATTGCAACACTTGTTTTTTACGCTCAGTGTTGCCAGTGCTTTTCTGAAAGCCTCAGTCCCCATCCAGGGACCCAGAGACAAACTTTTAAAATTATTTTGGTCCAAACAGGTAGCTAGGGAGTGGTTTTCTCCGCACAGGTAAACCAGTCTGACAGCAAACTGCTGCCAAAGGCATCCCTAATCCCTCACCTCCTGACTGCTCTGAGGAGCATTTTTAAGTCTCTGAATATTTTCGAAAATACATTTCCTGAAAATCAGACTGCTTCCAATTAAGTGAAAACAGGCTCCATTCTCAGTTTGCCACATTAGGTTTTGGTTTTATTTACTTCATTTTTTAATAAAAAAAGACAGGAAGTTTTGTCATATTTTCCAGGAAAGCAGCCTGTCCCATATGAAAACTAACAAAAATGCTGGAAGCCTTCCCTCCCTGTGAAATGCACCCAAAGGAAGGTTTCTGTCAGTGAAGAGACTTTCTCAATGCTCTGAACTTTTTTGGAGAAAGCATTCTATAAACTGAACGTTATTGCTCCCAAACAAAAATAACTGCAGCTAGCTATTTTCAGCTCTGTCTGAAATATGCAGAAAACAAATAATTGCTGGTCAGGTGGAAAAGTACTTTGCAAGTCACTGGGAAAGTCACATTTTTCTTGGCTATCTAAGGGTTATGTTCAATTGCACAGTCAATCTATTTTGGTCACTTTATGCCACCTTTGATGTAAACACAGAGTTTTATCATAAGTCTTTACTAAAGTTCATGCTCCAAATCTGTATTTCAATAACTCAGTGGCATACCTGAGACCTGACCTAATGATGCCATGTGAACTCCTGCAGTGCTTGGTCCCATGCTATTGAAGAAAAGGGAATATTACTGCTGGTTTGCAATGGGAATGGGATCGAGATGGTAGCCTGTGCAGAGGGATAGCAGACAAATAATTGAAAGGAAGGGGACAAATTCTTTTTCTGTGATTTTTCCCTGTCAGGAGTAGACTTGAGCATAAGAGCAGGAAACAAAGTCTTTAAGTGACAATCTTGGAGCCTCTGATGAGATACTATACACCTTAAATACTACAAGGGAATAGAAAAAATTAGCCACAGTCTAATCTCACGAACGTGTTTTTGTCTGTATCCATTCAAACGCACCTATTATCACATAATTTCGCATTTAGAGGATATATGTATCACACTTATGAGGTAACTTTTTTTTTTTATTGACTGTGCTACAACTTTGTTAGCAATTGAATTAACTGTCAAACCTGTGTTTTAATAAACTAGATTTACTAGTTGCTGAAGCTATGTTTTTTATTGATTGCACAGCTAACAAGGAATCTCCTTAGAGTGCAAGGGGAGAATGACCAAGAAACAGATATTGAGTTTCTTTAAGTGGGCCATCATTTCACAAGAGAGAAATGTCTTTGGAGGTGTGAGAGCATCCTGCTGCCTTCTTCACTTCACCAGCAAAATAGTGGGGAACATCAGTCAAAATCTGGGGTGCAAATAAAGTAACAGATTTTTTAAAATTATGATTTACTTGCAAAAGGATTCAAGACCATCCTGGTTAGGGATCCCCACATGCAGCTTTAACAACACTTGCATAACATGCTACATTTACTGCCATTTCTCCATTTGGTATCCTTGCATGTCTCCACTCACAGAGCTGAAGACCAGTGTTCTTTGCTGTGGAAGTATGATAGTAAAAAAATGTAGTAAAAAGAAGACACCATATTTATTCTGAAAAATAAAGCTCCTGACAGTTAAATTACTAGCAATGCCTCTAGGTCCCTCAAGGGACCACCTACCCCTTAAAAAGTGTTTTGATATGTTTCCTCAGTTTTCCAGGAGACAAAATCTAAGAATAACTGTGTGTCTAGAAAGCTAAAGCAAGAGTAAACTTCTGAGCTTGAAGGAGACATAAGAGCAGGAAACAAAGTCTTTAAGTGACTGGTACCCCAAAGTGACAGCAAATGTTCTAGCTTCATATGCATGTTTTCCTTTCGTTCAGGGAAGCCCTGGTATTTCTAGACAAAGGTAATTTTTCAGGCCAAAGCTACACCAGAGACAAAGAGAGATTTTCTAAAGTAATCTTGCTGCAGCCTGAACCACTTGACCCTCAGCACAAGGAAATCCCACTCTTCACATTTGCTTTTTAACCCTGGTTCAGGCCCATGTGTGGCTATGTTTGCCTGATGGAGTGCTGTCGTAGCAGGCAGGGGAACATCACGTTTTTATTTTAAGCAATGCATTATCCCATTCATTTTCATGATATATCCTCTGCCTTCCTCAACATATATCCTGTTGCCATAGCTTACATTTTGCTTTAGCTCCTAAGAGTGTCTGGAGAAAGGGGTGCACATTTTACTACTCAGCATCTCCTTCTGAAGTGCACACTCCTCTATGCTACAACAGCATGTTGTCCTGGCAGCAGAGAGGCATCGGAATTTTTCCTCCTGTTTTAGGGCTGTTGGTGCTTCTCTTGGTCCTTTGGGATAGGCAAGATAGAAATGACCTGCTGTCCCTCCAACTGATAGGAGAGGAAATAAGATCCATCCAAAATAACCAAGTGTAATCGCAGTCAGGAGGAGTCAGATGCTGTTTCAATAGTGACACCATCCCTGGACTAATGTTTTGATTTCCTGCATCGTATTTGAGCCAGTTTAAACGACAGCCTCTTTGAAAGACAGTGGAAATGAAGTGCAAGCACAGATTCCCTGAGAGAGTCCAGTATCATTTGAGGTGCTTCAGCGTTGCAGCCAGCACTGACCGTGACCTGCCACACGATACGACTGTCCTTGTGTGGCTATGCAGTCCTGTACCCGTCACACAGTTGTGCTGTGTATGTACAGGAATCTCTCCGGACATCTGCAAAGTCAAGCAATATATTTAATTGCATGCAGCTGATGTTATGTAGTTACATCTGTTCGTCCACCAGTCAACAGCTTAAGGAGGCCAAAGAAATTAAATAGCTTCCTTTGACCTAAATTCCCTTTTCACCTTTCAGAAAAACTGGCCTGATTTCCACTACCACTTCCCCTCCTTTTGATTTTACAGCTGAAAGGATAAAGCTGCCTAATGCGGGGGCCAAAGCCCAGTCACTGAAGTCACATTCTTGCTCACAGAAGCAAAATTTGAGCCTTTACTTCTGAAGCTGGGAAACAAAGCTCTGGACCTTGGTCCACCACCCATATCGCCTCATGTAGGGCTTGAATGCTCAAAGTGGCAGCCGGCAGGTTTTCTCGTCATGTTTGCTGTCTGCATTTCCAGATGTCGAGATGTTGAGCATGTTAACTGTTGGATGATATTATGTCTTCTTCTGAGCAGCCGTGGTAGAGGCAGCTGGGGATGATTCACTCAGAATGGAGCTGTGCTTCATAACATAAAAAATTTTGAGGAAGGAAATCCCTGATGAGGGGATCTGCGCCCCATGTAGATGTTTCTTACATTATTGCCAGCTTTCAATTCTGGAGGCAGGGAGCCTGACCACCTCTGGCAGGCCAGCTCCAGGCCCCTTCTGAGGTCCAGCCCAAAAAGCCCTCCATGGTCTTGGAAACCTGCTTGTGCTTGGTTTCTCCTTGTAACTAATCTCTCACCAGAGTGTCAGGATGTTTAAGGGTGCTTTGCTCATTGCTGAGATACTGCTTGCATGCTGCAAGTTAGCTTTTTTTCCTTGGTGCCTACAAGGACAAACAATCCAGAAAGAATGAGAAAAATAATTCAGCTCAGGAGCCGTCATACATCTTCTGAAGGCCTTTATTACTGCAGCTGGAGCAGTCTTTTCTGATGGTGCCTCACCACTAAAAGAGAAAATATAAACCCAGGTCAGGAATGTGAGTATGCTCTAAGAAACAGTGCTCACAGATTGGCTTTTTTTTTCTTAATTTTGAATCTCACTGAACTTAACCATTGAAGACATCGAAGCATGGAGGATTCCCTTTATAGAGCTGCTAGTAGCGGCACAGGCACACCTAGATCCTCCAGAAGTGGAGGTGGTGTGTGGAGGAAACAGCTCAGTGCTGCTACACCAGCCTTTCACAGGCGCACAGTCACTTGGTCAGTCTGTGGACCTGGGTAGGAGCACGCACTCTGGCCATCCATGTTCGTGGACCTTCCTATTCCCTGGGCACACTCCACCTGACTCCACGCCTGACTCCACACCAGCACAAACCCAGCCTGTGTATCAGCCCTTCCCACAACTTTGTGTCCTGGCTGCCATGGAAAGGAAAACTGAGTGCAGAGACCTGGTGGGAAGGACATGCTCCAGCAGGCCACCAACCTGCATGACAAAGGGAGCACACCCACGTGGTGTGTCTGGCCATACCACCTTCATGGAGTTGTTAGTACCATGTACAATTCAAGATTGGCCTCTTCCCTGTTCCTTTCCTTTCAAATTTCTGATTGCACTTAGGTAGTGATTTACACTTGAGCTAGCTGGGCTACGTAGGTGAAGGTTGCCTTGGGAAGTGTAAATGTGGATAGGCAGATGGCACAGTTGGAGATGGCGTAGGAGAACATGTTGCCCCATTCTCAGAGGAATGGAACATTCAAGCCAATACTCAAAGACAAAGAAGCCAATGTCCACCTGCAGACCCTTCTCCAGGGTCTCTCATTTTACCATTTACTTTCAGGGCCATCACAGCTCAAATAGCAGCCTGTGCTCTCACAAGGAGAATCTATCTATATGCTTGCAAGGAGCAAGATGAGCCTACCGACATGGTCTGTGGTGCCTCTTCCTGTTTTCTGACCATCTGATCTAAAGCTTGCATGACCTGTCTTTCTGGAGGAATCCTGCAGACCTGACTCAAAATCAGCAAAGCTCAGCAGCACATGAGGGCATGACACAGGCAGCCTGGCAACGGGGAGAAGAAGGTGTTCTTTGGGTTGTGCTATGGGAGGGGATAAATGTGGAAATGCTGGACTTTCCTCAGACACCAGTTCCAGTGATGCACTTTACACTGGCAAGAGCCAAAAAGTGTTATTGTTTTCTTCCCCTAAATTATCTTCGGCTTCTCCAAAGCCATGAGCAAAAAGCAGGCCCTCAAAGCCACCACCCACCACAGAGTTCTCCCATGGCCTTAAGCCGAGGCAGCACCGCAATGCCCCTGGGTGGATACTACTCCTAACCCATCATCAACTGCACTGACATCAGGGCCACCAGCGTGCTGAGGCAAAGACAGACAGCATCTATACAAGCCTTTCCAAACACCACTCCCCAAGTAAGACCGTTTCCCCTGAATAAGCCAGCAGTAAGCACCTTTAAAAAACCACAGGATCTCTTCATGAAAGCCCTTAGGCAATCATGTCCTCTTAAGTCATCTTCTAAAGCAAGACTGCACACAGAGCTACTAATTCGACCAAACCAGTAAGATCAATGCAGAGAAACCCACCTATAAAAGGGAACTCCTGAACCAAAATACCCCCTCTCCCATGTCCCCTCTTGGACCAGTACACCTTGCTGTTTCCACCCCAACAGTTTATACCCCATCTAAGGACAGGAACGGTGGGATGACATGGCTTTGGAGACAGTGCAAGATATGTTGGCAGATGCTTTGTACCTGATCAGAAGAGAAGGGGCAAGGATGGCAGTCATTCCTGCACCTCCTGGGCAGCTTGGGGTGCCAAGGATACCCTGACATCTGCCCATCTTCCCTGCCCCCCTCCCCACCCAAACAGGCATGACACATTTCTTACCTTGGCAACCCAATGGATGGGGAACCAGAGGGAAAATTTTAAGCTAAGTGTGACTAATACTGACTTTAAGGCACATCCAGATGCATGTTTCATAGGAAACTAGGGTCACAGGGTGAAGAGAAACCAACAGTCAGGGGAATAATGCCAGAGACTTTCTCAGAAAACAGCAAAAAGCAAGGAACTTATGAAACCTCTACCAGCAATAGATAGACATGGCAACATCTCCATTTCAGAAATTCATCTAGTTTGAACTAGTCTACCAAGAAGGAGCCTCAGAAGTCACAGAGGAGTATGCCCCAGTTGCTTGGACTGTGCCTCACAACCAAGAACTTTCTTCATGTTTCATACTCAGTATGTTTCAAGATGTTTAATTTCTGGCTTCTAATGGGCATTATCATCGCCATCACATGGTGCCACAATATTCTTGCCTTTGGAGTGCCCAGCCTGATTCCTGATTTCTCAGCACACATTTATTAGTCTTGGATTTTATATTTAGCATCCACTAATTAAAGGCAGCAGCAGAAAATTAAAATACCTTAACCATAATAAGTAAGAGGGTTAATTATTTTCAGTCATGTAGTGCATTAAGAAAAAGCATGTGTATATATGTAATATACATATGCAGGCACATACACACTCTCACATTTATTTATTCATTTATTTTTATATGTTCATATATTTATATACATGACTGTAGATCTTAATTTGCAAAGCCAATGAATAAATATTTGGTAATCAGCGCCAAACTTCTCAAAATCAATGTCTTATATACCCCTATTCCATTAATATCCCAGTAATGAATTTTAAAAAAGAACACATTCAGAACCAGCCAGCCATCCCTATTCCACCACCAAATTGCAATGCAGAGCATTGAAAGTACAAGAAAGTGAAACTTTGGTCCCTAAGTGTTGTATGAAAGTTTATACCTGCTCTGGTGAAACCTGTTCCTCACTGGGGGACAATACAAAAATGAACCCCAAAATGTCTTGTCCTACATCTTGCTAAATTTTGCTTAACATGCTTATTACAACAGAATTTCTACTTCCAGTTTCATCGGGACTTCCACTTTGGCCTGAGGTGACAGGCAAAACCTTTGACACACTGCCTTCTGCCTTTTTTAAGTTGACAAGATGTTGTCTTGGTTTCAGCTGGGATAGAGTTAATTTTCTTCCTAGTAGCTGGCATAGTGCTGTGTTTTGGATTTAGGATGAGAATAATATTGATAACACACCGATGTTTTAGTTGTTGCTAAGTAGTGCTTACACTGGTCAAGGACTTCTCAGCTTCCCATGCTCTGCCAGGTGCACAAGAAGCTGGGAGGGGGCACAGCCAGGACAGCTGACCCAAACTGGCCACAGGGCTATTCCATACCATATGGCATCATGCTCAGTATATAAACTGGGGGGAGTTGGCCGGGGGGCAGCGATCGGTGCTTGGGGACGGGCTGGGCCTTGGTTGGTGGGTGGCGAGGGGTTGCATCACTTGGTTCCCCCCCCCCCCCCCCCGGGTTTTGTTCCTCTCTCTCTCTCTTGTTATCTTCCTTTTCATTACTATTATTACTATTATTATTATTATTATTATTATTATTATTACTATTATTTCACTTATTAAACTGTTCTTATCTCAGTCCGTGAGTTTTCTTACTTGTGCTTTCCCAATTCTCTCCCCCATCCCACTGGGAAGGGAGAGGGTGAGTGAGTGGCTGCGTGGTGCTTAGTTGCTGACTGGGGTTAAACCATGACAGCTGTCTATTTTTGACACACAGGAAAATCATGTGGAAAAGATTTCAAAAATCTCTACTGACAGATTTATGGCCTGATGCTGGTGTAGTAAAGCCATGTTTCATGCCCTGTGGTGTGCAGACCGGTGGGATCCATAGATCCTTCTAAGAGACTACAGTATGTAAGAAAAAACATCAAATCTGCTGTCAATCAGATTAAATGTGCTATTGAGGGGTTCACACCTCCAGAGGAAAGCAGAAAGCTGTCACGAAGCATCGTTACCAAATGTGGACATGTCACTTCCCAAAATGCAAATGTCTGTGTTCAGTGCATGCACTACCAGCGTTAGTAAACAAGAGTGTGAAAGCAGCAAGGCTGAACATCAGATTTTGAGAAATTCTATGCAAGCTCCATTGGACACCACTGCACAGTGGCTGGGTTCCTGAGCACTTCCATTTATGTGAGGAAAAGAAAGAGATCTAGCAAAAATTCAAAACCTTCAACACCACACTGAAGAAAGTAAAGGGATTCTATTAAAATATTTAGGACTTTTAACCTAAAACCACTCTCTCCCATCAAGAGCAATGTTCCCAATTACAACTGATTTATCATTGTGGAAGGTATCAGGAGAATTCCAATTTTTGAAGTAGAATGAAGTGATGAAAATGTAATACCCAAAAATAAAGATGAAATAAAATTATATTGAAGACTCATGAGAAATTGAAATTGATTTGAAGGCCAATATAATCTTCCTCCAGTAGAAATCAGTATTATATCTTCTTCCCATACACAAATGTATAAGAAGCAATCAAATTTTATTGTTTCAGAAAAGATGTGCCATAAGCGGAGGTGGAACAGAACACAGTCAGATTGTTCTGCTGCTCTGGGGACTTTTGCTCATACACTGTGGGATTGCCCAGCTGCTTCTAGCAAATGTGGAAAAATATAAAACAAGATGCTGTCGTGGTTTAACCCCAGCCGGCAAGTAAGCACTGCACAGCCACTCACTCACTCCACCCCTGGTGGGATGGGGGAGAGAATCAGAAGGGTAAAAGTGAGAAAACTCGTGGGTTGACATAAAGACAGTTTAATAGGGAAAGCAAAAACCGCGCACGCAAGCAAAGCAAAACAAGGAATTCATTCACTCCTTCCCATGGGCAGGCAGGTGTTCAGCCATCTCCAGGAAAGCAGGGCTCCATCACGCGTAACGGTGACTTGGGAAGACAAACGCCATCACTCCAAATGTCCCCAGTATATTTTAAGAAAACACTCCAGCACATTAAACATGGTGTCATTTCCTCCCATAAAATATAGTGCATAATAAGGCAGAAAGAATTTCCCCCAGATTTGTGATGTAAGAAACCAGCTCCAGTTCCTTGACATTTCCCCAACGCACCCCATTGCAAGAACTGCTTCACATTGGCTCTCTCCCTCCAGGTGGGTTTTCCTCTGTCCTTGTGAAGGTCAACCCCTCCTTCCTCCACCCTCCCACAGGTTTGCTACCTACTGAGCACTGCCTGTAGCCCAGTGGCCACTCCACCAGCTGAGCCTCCCCAGGGCTATCAGCTGGCTCAGGTTTCCTGTGCAAACACCAGCTGCAAGGAACAGATTATAGGTCAGCGCTAGAGTCAGTCAAGATGTTTCCACCTGCTCCATGAGTCATCCTGCAAGAGGGAGGCTCAAGAGTTGTCTGTATTTCCGACACTTACGGTTGCTGGTGGTTTCCTAATAAGCTGAGTAGTGGAAAACCAGCAATGCTCTCTCTGTTCGGCTGTAATTCAGAGAAATTCTTCCAGAAGCACTGCGATGCACGCTCTCTTTCTGTTGTTTCTGTTTAGGCCAGCCAAACAGGCAGACCCTGCCTTGTTGTGCCACGGAGCAGTGGTGATCACAGATGGGTGACTTCAGCAATACTTTCTTTGCAGAGCCCCTGTCTAAACCAGCCCATAAGAGGCAACACAACTCCTTGCTCTGACTACGCCTTGTGAAGGGGGTGCTGGCTCACTGCAGGATGATTGGAGAAACCAGCCGTGGGATTCAATGAGCTTCAGACACCTGCAAGATAGATTAAGAAATCGGGGTATGTCCCTCTTTATTCCCCACATAATTAGCAGAAGGAGATGGGCATTTCCCAGTGCTGGCTTGTTCCATCCTAAAGCAGGGGATGTATGAGTTGCCCCTGTTGACTTTAATGGCAGTTCAGGGTGATTAGCTCAGTCCTTTTTTCTATCTTATAGATAGCTACACTTCAGCAAGACAAATCCCGTCTTAAATCTCTCAGTTCTTGCTCATGAATACCACAGGGACACAGCAGTGGAAGAGATCTTCTGGGAAATGGCGCTGTTCTGTTGCTAGCAACAACATCCCCATATGTCCATGTACACAAACTGATCAGATGCACCTGAAAAGCAGTTAGACTACTATAGGAAAACATTTATTTTACACTCCTTTTCCAGGTGATGGTGCTTTGATGGCAAGAAACAGTTTTCCCGTTTCCAGTCTACATGCACTCATGGATGCTTTGTTCATGCATTGACACTCTCTTTGCTTTGCATAGTTGTTTTTCTCCATCTGGAGGTTATCTGCCAGATATATTATCGAGAGGAAACATTTTTTAGTTTTTGCTAGGTTAAACATGTCACATACTCTCGGCATGGTGTCTCCAGTTGCCTGATCATCCTGGTCATTCTTCTCCACACCCATTTGAGGTTGAATGCATCTTCCTGGACATGCATGTTCAAGACTGTACACACTGTTTCAGCTCAAGTGAAATAAGAATCAACAACGGCACATTTTTCTGCCTTTACTAGGATGAAGGATAAATTACTGGACTGATACATCTCCAAACAACACTGGATTTTTTTCATGGTTACGTGGTGCTCCCGGGGCTCATATTTGCCCCATGGCCAGCTAGTATACTTCTATCCACCCTCTCCTTTGTTTTTTTCACCAGAGGAGGGTCATGCATCTGCTCTTTGTCGAGTCTCTATGGCAATGCTTACGCTGCTGGATAAAGATGACGCCACGCAGCCTGGACCAGCTCACACCCACGCTGCCATGTAGAAATGCCCTGGAGAGAACCAGCTGGAGCCCTCCAAAATGGAGTCAGGAGTGAAATAACAGGCTTGCAGAGTAGCAGATAATCAGCTTCTGGGCTTGGCCTGTCTCTCTTTTATCTGGCAATGTGGAGTTACCCAAAGAGTACGTGATGTCATGTTTTGCACTACTGAAGTTGCTCCTGATTTCCATTTCCCACAGGCTTTTCAACAGGATGCAGGAGTTCTTTGCTTTAAATTCTCTATTGTGTGCTCACTTTTGGTGATAGGATTGTCAATAATAAGGTAAAAAGGAGTGAGTTTCAGGTCTGATTCTGGAGGACCCACAGTACAAAGCTCCCTCCAGCTTCCAGCTCCTTCCTCCGGCACTACTTGCTGTGACCTTCCTTCAGAGAAGGATAAATGACTGATAGTTTTTTATTGGCCCTGTCTACCTACATCTCTTTTTCTCTTGAAGTAGCAGTACTGACCAAGAGCTGGTCAGTAAGTGCTCTCCAGCTTGAGGGAGATACCGAAACTTTTTGCTTGCACGTGACATTAGAGGATGTGGATGTCATCACACCAACTTAAGGAGCCTGAAATGGGTTCAAGCAGGGATAGGTCTATAAATTAGTTGGCAGGAAGCAGCTTTCTGGGAAGACGAGCATGATCAACACAGTCGAGGGGGGACCTTCCCATCTGCTGTACCAGCATGCACACAAAATAAACAACACGAAGAGAGAGAAGCAGGGGACAACGGAAGAAAACAGAAAAAACATGCAAGGCAGGAAAAAACGGTGAAGAGAAGGGGAATTAGGAAAGAAAACAGAAACAGAAAATTGTTAGAGGGATTACTCATCATAGTATGAGCCAGCTTGTGACACCAGGTCTGGACTTTTCCTGTGGGACAGCTCTCTTTGGCTTTCCACATTTCTGCCAGATGAGAAATGGGTGTCAGAGGCTGAGCGAATGGCCTCTCCCAGGAAAGGAAGTGCAAGGAGTTGGCCAGGCAGACCCTGGTTCCTCGCTGCTACTGCTGGGAGCGTGGGAGATCCAAGGGTCAGGACATGGCCTCGGTGAGGAGGATCAGGGAAAGCTGATGTTGATAAAATTACTACCTTGGTGAATAAGATCTTTGCACCAGAATGGATGCTGAAAGGTGAGGTTAGCAAATATGACGCCTATCTACAAGAAGGGCCGGAAGGAGGATCCAGGGAACTACAGGCCTGTCAGCCTGACTTCGGTGCCGGGGAAGGTTATGGAGCAGATCACCTTGAGTGCCATCGCATGGCACGTACAGGACAACCAGGTGATCAGGCCCAGTCAGCATGGGTTTATGAAAGGCAGGTCCTGCTTGACCAACCTGATCTCCTTCTATGACAAGGTGACCTGCCTAGCAGATGAGGGAAAGGCTGTGGATGTTGTCTACCTAGACTTTAGTAAAGCCTTTAACACCATTTCCCACAGCATTCTCCTGGAGAAACTGGCTGCTCATGGCTTGGACGGGCATATGCTTCACTGGGTAAAAAACTGGCTGGATGGCTGGGCCCAAAGAGTGGTGGTGAATGGAGTTCAATCCAGTTGGCGGCTGGTGACAAGTGGTGTTCCCCAGGGCTCTGTGCTGGGGCCAGTTCTGTTTCATATCTTTATCAATGATCTGGATGAGGGGATCGAGTGCACCCTCAGTGAGTTTGCAGGTGACACCAAGTTGGGTGGGAGTGTTGATCTGCTTGAGGGGAAGAAGGCTCTGCAGAGGGACCTGGACAGGCTGGATTGATGGGCCAAGGCCAATTGTATAAGGTTTAACAAGGCCAAGTGCCAGGTCCTGCACTTGGGTCACAACAACCCCATGCAACCCTACAGGCTTGGGGAAGAGTGGCTGGAAAGCTGCCTGGCGGAAAAGGACCTGGGAGTATTGGTTGATAGCCAGCTGAATATGAGCTAGCAGTGTGCCCAGGTGGCCAAGAAGGCCAATAGCATCCTGGCTTCAATAGCATCAGGAATAGTGTGGCCAGCAGGACTAGGGAAGTGATCGTGCCCCTGTACTCGGCACTGGTGAGGCCGCACCTTAAATCCTGTGTTCCGTTTTGGGCCCCTCACTACAAGAGAGACATTGAGGTGCTGGAGCGTGTCCAGAGAAGGGCAACGAAGCTGGTGAAGGGTCTGGAGCACAAGTCTGATGAGGAGCGGCTGAGGGAACTGGGGTTGTTTAGCCTGGAGAAGCGGAGGCTCAGGGGAGACCTTATCGCTCTCTACAACTACCTGAAAGGAGGCCGTAGCGAGGTGGGGGTCGGTCTCTTCTCCCAAGTAACAAGCCATAGGACAAGAGGAAATGGCCTCAAATTGCGCCAGGGGAGGTTTAGACTGGGTATTAGGAACAATTTCTTCACTGAAAGGGTTGTCAAGCATTGGAACAGGCTGCCCAGGGAAGTGGTTGAGTCGCCATCCCTGGAGGTATTTAAAAGACCTGTAGATGTGGTGCTTAGGGACATGGTTTAGTGGTGGGCTTGGCAGTGCTAGGTTAACGGTTGGACTTGATGATCTTAAAGGTCTTTTCCAACCTAAATGATTCTATGATTCTATGCTCCCTGGTTCTAGGGGTATGTTTATAATTGTGTTTTGGTGCCAATTCTGGCATCAGTTAAACTTGTCACTTCTCCAGCCACAGAAAATTGGAGTGGGGGCACAGACCCACGGAAAGGAAGAAGGGAGAAAAGGGAAGGAAAGCATACATTGGCGTGGAAATGAGAACTAGGAAAAAAAGGAGAAGTAGTGGGAGATACAGAAAAGTATGAGCAAAAGAAAAGAAAAGGGACAGAAGAGAGAAGGAAAGGGAGACAGAAAGAAAATCTTATTGCTGAAGTCCAGGAAGGAAAGCCATTCAGTGACAGAGAGGAAGACACATGCTACAGTTAGAGAAGCTGTATAGAAAAGCTTAACATGCATCCGTCTCACTATGACTGCTACATAAACCCAGTACAACTCAGCACTTACCTGAAGGGAAAGGGTTGCGTGTTAGGGAGGTAGAGAGGGCAAGAGAGTCTGAGACACTAGTCTAAAAGGGTCTATGCAAACAGGAGCAAAGAGGAAGAGAGTTTAAGCATGTGGACACAAGCCATGTTGCCCCACTTGGTCTCAGAGTGAAATAAGAGACCCTGGACTGTTCTCTCTACTGGTATAGAGGTACAGCCGGTGCCATCTGGGGAAGGTTTGGGTTAAGGTACTGATTAAAATGGAGATGTCTAAAGTAAGGAGAGATTAAGCTGCCCTGGTGCACTGGCAGCCTACTTTGAACTATCCCAATTGCTATTCTGCACCGAGCAAACTCTGCCACTTCTCCATTGTGTGACCTTGATCCACTCACCTAAACTTGTAGTGTTTCAACATAGCAACAAGTACTATGAACAACTGCTTTACTTAAAACAGCAGCTGTAACTGTAATATCCCCATTCTTAACCTGCAAGTGCGGTGAGCAGGCTTTTATCAGTGTTTGGAGGATTTCAGCTGGAAGTAGGACCCTGCGAGTATGAATAATTTTGCCTTGTTGCACCAATGTATAAACTCAGTGTAGCTCCACAGAGGTCAATGACTGCTTCAGATTTCTACAGGTGGAACTGAATACAAAATGTGAGCAGCCTTGCAGAAATGTGAATAAAAATGAAGCAAATCCTGCTCCATCACTTAGATAGACTTCATACTAATAACCAGTGCATGTAGTTTGGTGTTTCTAAATATGATTTTTCAATAATGCAATGCAAGTTTTTAAAACACAGCCATCACATAGCAGCAGACAGAGCAAGCTCATAAAAGTAAATCCCTAGGTACAGATGACATCACCAAGCTCTTTAAATGATAAACTTTCACCTTTCTGAGCTAATACAAAAGAAGCCTGTCTTCTTGCTAAAAATACACTGTACCAGCAAATTGTATACACTCAAGCTACACATTAAAATTCAGAGAGAGCCCTCTGGGATTTGAGGACAAATATGTTTCTGTGCCAGCGCTGACTGACTTAAGGCTGTTTGTTAAAGTGATGCTCTTAAACAGTTAAAAATATCTGCCAGTCCTGTCAAGAAGTTCTGCTGGGCTCCTGCGGCTCCCACTATGTTAGAGTAATTCCACGGTGATGGGATGATGCTGATGCACAGTGACATATGAGAGTGGAGGTCTGAGCTCTTACATTTCCAGTCCCCAGCACTCCAGAGAAAGGACAAGAAGAGAGGCGGTTGCTGTCAATCAGAGTCCTTGCACAGCACAAGGCTTGGAAATGTCAATGCACCCGGAAAGATAAAAAGAACTGAAATTCACAGAAAGGACTCAAAACTCATGCAACGTTTCGAGAAGGTAGGTCTTTCAGGATGACTATCGAGGGTGAGTATCATGGTCTCCTGGGACAGAGCATAAGCATGTGTCGGCTCAGATTTTTAAGCTCCTTCTTTCAGAAAATTATCCCAGATATCTTTCAGAAAATTATCCCAGATAAGCCCTCAGTGAACAGGGGCTTTGTCCAGGCATACCCTGTGAAAATGGTCCTGCGCAGCAGCAGGAAGGTGAGGTGGTGTGATATTATCCAGAAAAAACATTCAGAGCTGACCCTGGCAGTCTAATCCATGGCTGCCAGGTGCCATGTGTTTTGGACCCAAAATATCTGGGCAAGGGTGCTGCAGGGATCCTGAAGAGCCTGGATTTCCCTGTTGCCTGCTTGCATTTCCAAAAAGATAAACTCCTTGAAGGCTGTGAGATCGGAGACCTTGCTGGTCTGTTTGGGCAAAAAGCCTTCACAGCAACCACCACCTGAGAGACGGGGGATTTTTATTTTCAAGCTTAATTTCTAAGGAACTCT
The DNA here is from genome assembly GCF_034638445.1 of Ciconia boyciana. Taxonomy (NCBI): domain Eukaryota; kingdom Metazoa; phylum Chordata; class Aves; order Ciconiiformes; family Ciconiidae; genus Ciconia; species Ciconia boyciana. The sequence goes on from NC_132934.1 coordinate 189,093,067, forward strand.
GTCCAGTTGTGTATAGCCTTAGCCTTGCCTTACATGGAAATGGAGCAAAACCAGTCCTTCAGCCAGAGGCATGAATAACATGATCTCCTACATATATGGCAACCCCCTAGCCTGAGATGGCTTTCTTTTACTTCTTTTATATACACACACACACACACACACATATATATATAAAAAGAGATTAATTCTCTGTGCCCTGTCCCTAGCCTTTCAGGGCTTGCAGCAGAGGCAAGATGCAGGGTCCACAGGACTCTGCCCACAAAGAGCAGCACAAATCTCCAGAGCTCCCCACTGACGGCAGAAAGGGCAACATGATTGCCATCTTGGAAATCCCCAACAAGCTGGGATGTGTCCATGCCTTTTGGGAGCCATTCATTGCTATCTCAGAGCTCCCAAAACAACAGCAGCAGAGCCGGACTGAACATGGGGGTCAGGCACAAGGGAAAGGGGCTGCACAGGCAAGCGAGACCCAATTGTAAGGGTTAAATAGTAACCAATTGTGAGGATTACAGCGTTACTGCCTGTGACCCTGCCTGCGGGGGAAATTAGGGTTAGCTGCATCAGCCATTGCCAGGTGCAGCCAACATGAGAGCTGCTGACGTGTTTCTGGAGAGAGAAGACATATTTTTCAACTTATTAGTGATGGATTTTTTAAATAGGCCAATAGCTAGGAAAGCACCCAGGTGAATAAAGAATCTTCATCAGAAAATTGAGTGAATGGGGAGGAGAAATGCACTGTTACAGTCCCTTCTGCGGTCATTTTGTTCTGGTGCTTTCAGCCATATGCAAAGAAACTCTGAAAGGAAGATATACAGCTTAAATATATAAGGCAATGAATTATTGGTTATCACAGACAAATCCCGCTACCCACAGACTACAGCCCTGGAGGAGGGAGGAGCAGAAGGAACATGTTAGGAAATGGAGTTGAAGGAAAATTCCTCAGCTGCTCATAGGTCACTCCTGTTACCTGCTCACAGTCTAAGGATTTTGAGGATACTCATGGGTGCTCCCCAGCTGGAACCTCTTGTAAAAGATGATCCAGTGTCTGAACCCACCTAATGGAGGGTGCAGAGGGATGAAGGAGGCATCTGAGCACCTGCTGCAGCTGGTAACTACATCCCAGAACTTCCAGAGCTGCCCCAAGCAGAGGAGCCAGCAGACTTATTGATGGGATCCCCAGCAGCCCCTTTTGGAGTTATGTCTTTTCTGGCCTGACTGTACCACGAGCACCTCTGTTTCTCCCCAGGAATCTCAGCCCAGTAAGTGCTTGCTGTCATGTATATTTTTACCCTGATTCACTATAAAACCAAAGTTAAATGACCATGTCATCAGCCTGTCATTTCCCTGCACTAACTTCTGAACGTGCAAGCCAGTTTTGAACACATTTGACAATGAGGGGTGAAGGTATTAAAGACATAGGTCTTTATATTAAAAGCATGTATGTTTCATAATGGCATGAGAGAGATGAGGGACACCCAGATTCACTGTCCCACAGAGCAAAAGGCTGCAGCAGAGGCTGAGCAGTCACCTGGCCTGCCAGCCAGACCATCTACATACTGATATAGTAAGGGACAGAGAAAGGTGTGGGATTTTTGCACTGGGAACAGCAGTAGGGTACAGGAATCTGTAGGTGCCATGGGAAAAACACATTCAGTCTTTCTTCCTATTAGAAAACATCTTGTTTTCCCACAGTACAAGGAAAAGTGATTTCCTGGTAAAGAACTAATGGGTGGAAAGTCAGGATGTATTCCTGCTTATTTGGGGATGCCACTGGATTTGGTAGGTGGAGGAAGTCTAGAAGAGTTTCTCCACAGAGGTAGTGTGGTAACATCTCAAAACCTCCCCTTGCTCCCTAGCACATACACACATATACACAGTCATGCATGCACACACAGAACTAAGGTCTCACGAATGACAGCTCACAGTGTTTTTTATTTATTTATTTGTGGTGTCTTGTTGGAGTCAGACACATCTCCATATACCTCGGCCATTCAGCATGTCTCTGCATGTTCCAGTTTACAGAGATGCACCCACCTACCAAGGACCAAAACTCAAGAATTCAAGAGAATAATTTGTCTGTGGTCTAAAGATAAGATAAGGTCTCATCAATAAGATCTTAAAATGAGAACTCCTCAGTTCTTAGAAATGTTTGTATATTAGCCTCACAGCTATTTCTCGCTCTTTTTCTTTTGCCACACCTACACACACACATCTACATGCCCTGGAAGTACATGCAATGGACACTTCCAAATTCAATTTATAAAGCAGGATTAAGAAGCATTAACCTCCCAAAGAAACATCTCAGTTGTACAAAACAAGCAAACCAGGCATCAACAAAACCAAAATGTCCAAATGAGCTCAGCAAAGCTTTTGCTATAGATACTTGTAGCCAGCTAAGTTCTCCACCTATTATGAACAGGGTACTTGTTAATTTACTTGATGCCTAACTTGAAAAATTGCTGTGTGCTAAGGAACTCGCAGCTCCAGATCATGCTGCACCTGACAGATGAAGTGACACCGGAGTTGAAAAGCTGCTGCAAATTTGCTTTCTTGGAGGGGCTTGGCATTGTGTCAGCAGCCTCTCTCGTTTCTGAGAGGGCCACCAGGAGTACAAGACAGGTTTTTAGCAAGAAACAGCCACCCTTGATTATATATTGGGATTTTTTAGGTGTGGAACGAACTCGTATAAATGTCCATACAGGATTGCACGCTACCTCCTTACACCAGGAAAGTGCATCGCCAGTCACAAGAGACAGAGAAAGCACAGCACAGCAAGCCACGCCACAGGCGCAGCCCGGCACTCCAGCTGCAGCCAGCCACTTCCCTGGGCACCTACCACACCCACACGGACTGAGCTAAGGGGAGCCTGAGAAGCCTAGAAAAAAGCTGTCAGGCAAAAGTTTTGTCACAAACATCTGTTTTGCTTCTTACTGCACGGCTAGCTCTGAATTACCACATCTAGGAAAGGCAGGGGACAAACCCTGTCCGCCACAAACTTTCACTGAGGGAGAAAAGTCTCACAGGCATGAGCCCATTCCCAAACAAGCCTGATGGTGCTCACCTGCTGGCCATGGAGCTGTCGTGTGGAGTTGCCAGATCTCAGGGTGCAGGGAAACCCCTTTCTCAACAGGTCCACACATGCTTAGTGTTCTTCTACTCTCACACACAGCTTGGATAGGATGCAGATAGAATAGAATAGAATAGAATAGAATAGAATAGAATAGAATAGAATAGAATAGAATAGAATAGAATAGAATAGACTATTTCAGTTGGAAGGGACCTACAGTGATCATCTAGGCCAACTGCCTGACCACTTCAGGGCTGACCAAAAGTTAAAGCATGTTGTTAAGGGCATTGTCCAAATGCCTCTTAAACACTGACAGGCTTGGGGTATTGACCACCTCTCTAGGAAGCCTGTTGCAGTGTTTGACCATCCTCTTGGTAAAAAAATGCTTCCTAATGTCCAGTTTGAACCTCCCCTGGTGCAGCTTTGAACCATTCCCATGTGTTCCCATGCTGAAAGACGAGCCGGCAGGGAAGAAGACCAGCCTGGCTGAATAGAGAGCTTTGGCTAGAACTCAGGAAAAAGAGGAGAGTCTATGACCTCTGGAAGAAGGGGCAGGGAACTCAGGAGGACTACAAAGGTGTAGCAAGGCTGTGCAGGGAGAAAGTTAGAAGGGCCAAAGCTGAGCTAGAGCTCAATCTGGCTGCTGCTGTAAAAGACAACAGAAAATACTTCTTCAAATACATTAGCAGCAAAAGGAGAGCTAAGGAGAATCTCCAGCCCCTAGTAGACGGGGGTGGGAACACAGTGACCAAGGATGAGGAAAAGGCTGAGGTACTTAATGCCTTCTTTGCCTCAGTCTTTAATAGCAAGGCCAATTGTTCTCTGGGTACCCAGCCCCCGGAGTTGGAAGATAGGGACGGGGACCAGAATGGAGCCCCCATAATCCAGGGGGAAATGGTCAGAGACCTGCTGCACCACTTAGACACTCACAAGTCTATGGGGCCTGATGAGATCCACCCGAGAGTACTGAAGGAACTGGCAGATGTGCTCACCAAGCCCCTTTCCATCATTTACCAGCAGTCCTGGCTAACTGGGGAGGTCCCAGCTGACTGAAGATTAGCAAATGTGATGCCCATCTTCAAGAAGGGCCGGAAGGAGGATCCAGGGAACTACAGGCCTGTCAGCCTGACCTTGGTACCGGGGAAGCTGATGGAGCAGATCATCCTGAGTGCCATCACACGGCATGTAGAGGATAACCAAGGGATCAAGCCCAGCCAGCATGGGTTTAGGAAAGGCAGGTCCTGCTTGACCAACCTGATCTCCTTCTACAACAAGGTGACCCACCTAGCAGATGAGGGAAAGGCTGTGGATGTTGTCTATCTAGACTTCAGTAAAGCCTTTGACATGGTTTCCCACAGCATTCTTCTGGAGAAACTGGCTGCTCATGGCTTGGATGGGTGTACTCTTCGCTGGGTTAAGAACTGGCTGGATGGCCGGGCCCAAAGAGTGGTGGTGAATGGAGTTCAGTCCAGGTGGTGGCCAATCACAAGTGGTGTTTCCCAGGGCTCAGCACTGGGGCCAGTTCTGTTTCATATCTTTATCAATGATCTGGATGAGGGGTTCAAGTGCACCCTCAGTAAGTTTGCAGACCACACCAAGTTGTGCGGGAGTGTTGATCTGCTTGAGGGTAGGAAGGGTCTGCAGAGGGACCTGGACAGGCTGGATTGATGGGCCGAGGTCAATTGTATGAGGTTTAACAAGGCCAGGTGCCAGGTCCTGCACTTGGGCCACAGCAACCCTGTGCAACGCTACAGGCTTGGGGAAGAGTGGCTGCAAAGCTGCCCGGTGGAAAAGGACCTGGGGGTGTTGGTTGACAGCCGGCTGAATATGAGCCAGCAGTGTGCCCAGGTGGCCAAGAAAGCCAATGGCATCCTGGCTTGTATCAAAAATAGTGTGGCCAGCAGGACTAGGGAAGTGATAGTGCCCCTGTACTCAGCACTGGTGAGGCCGCACCTCAAATACTGTGTTCAGTTTTGGGCCCCTCACTACAAGAGAGACATTGAGGTGCTGGAACATGTCCAGAGAAGGGCAATGAAGCTGGTGAAGGGTCTGGAGCACAAGTCTGATGAGGAGCGGCTGAGGGAACTGGGGTTGTTTAGCCTGGAGAAGCGGAGGCTGAGGGGAGACCTTATCGGTCTCTACAACTACCTGAAAGGAGGTTGTAGAGAGGTGGGGGTCGGTCTCTCCTCCCAGGTAACAAGTGCTAGGACGAGAGGAAATGGCCTCAAGTTGCGCCAGGGGAGGTTTAGACTGGATATTAGGAAATTTTACTTCACTGAAAGGGTGGTCAAGCATTGGAACAGGCTGCCCAGGGAAGTGGTTGAGTCGCCACCCCTGGAAGCATTTAAGAGACATTTGGATGAGATGCTTAGGGACATGGTGTAGTGGTGGTCTTGGTAGTGTTAGGTTTACGGTTGGACTCGATGATCTTCAAGGTCTTTTCCAACCTATACTATTCTGTGATTCTGTGATTCTGTTCTATCACTGGATACCAGGGAGAAGAGATCAGCACCTCCCTCTCCACTTCCCCTCCTCAGGAAGCTGTAGAGAGCAATGAGGTCGCCCCTCAGCTTCCTTTTCTCCAAATTAGACAAGCCCAAAGTCCTTAGCTGTTCCTCATAGGACATTCCTTCCAGCCCTTGCACCAGCTTTGTTGCCCTCCTCTGGATGCTTTCAAGTACCTTCACATCCTTCTTAAATTGTGGGGCCCAGAACTGCACACAGTACTCAAGGTGAGGCCGCACCAACACTGCATACAGCGGGATAATCACCTTATTTGACCGGCCGGTTATACTGTGTTTGATGCACCCCAGGATGCGGTTTGCCCTCTTGGCTGCCAGGGCACACTGCTGATTCATATTGAGCCTGCTGTCAACCAGCACCCCCAGATCCCTTTCTGCAGGGCTGCTCTCCTGCCACTCCTCTCCCAATTTATAGTTGTGCCTGGCACTACTCTGTCCTAGGTGCAGAATCTAGCATTTGGACTTGTTAAATGTCATCCCATTAATCACAGCCCAATGCCCCAATCTACCTAGATCCCTCTGCAAGGCATCCTGTCCCTCAAGAGAGTCAACAGCACCTCCCAGTTTGGTATCATCAGCAAACTTACTAATGGTGCACTCAATCCCTGCATCCACATTGTTAATAAATATATTGAACTGGCCCTAGAATTGAACCCTGAGGAACACCGCTGGTCTCTGGCCACCAGCCAGATGTAGCCCCATTCACTACAACCGTTTGAGCCCTGCTGTCCAGCCAGTTCTTCACCCAGCGCACTGTGAACCCGCTCATCCCACAGTTGGACAACTTGTCCAGAAGGACGCTGTGAGGGACAGTTAGTAAGACAAAAGCCTTACTAAAATCCAGAAAAACTACATCCACCACCTTCCCTTCATTCACTAGGTGGGTGACCTTATCATAGAAGGATACCAAATTCGTTAAACAGGACTTTCCTTTTGTGAACCTTGTTGACTGTGCCTGATGATTGCATTATTCTTTAAATGCCTTTCAATAATATCCAGTATAATCTTCTCCATCATTTTTCCAGGAACTGAGGTTAGACTAACAGTTCGGTAGTTCCCTGGGTCTTCCCTCACACCCTTTTTGTAGATTGGAATAACATTGGCTAGCTTCCAGTCAGCAGGGACCTCCCTAGACTCCCAAGACCTTTGGTAGATGATCAAGAGGGCTCCTGCCATAACATCTGCTAGCTCCTTCAGTACTCTGGGATGAATCCCATAAGATCATTAACACAACCAGCTGAGGGTGTCTCCATGTCAGTGAGTGGTCTAAATTTCCCACAGTGGTGATTCAAGGCTCAAATTAGTCACTCACACGTAGGGCTCTAGTGCAACTTAGAGATTCTTCAACGTCCTCATGGGGCTAATAGACATGACGATGAGTCTTGGGATACCCAAGGGCATCCCAAATGGCACCAGCCATGATGGATACAAACAGAGACTCTCCTCTAACAACTGGTCAGCTCAGTGATTCGTTAGGCTCCTCTGGCTGTATTGACGTGGAGCTGGGTTTCCGTTGTCCAGACATCCCTGTGGAGTCATTTGCAGTGTCAACCTGATGACATTTTAAATGGTGCAGGATATCCTTCCTGGTTTACCAAGACATAGGTCTACTGTAATGACTGTGTCATACCTGTCATTGGACCACAGGGCAACTGAAGTGGCACCAGGAGGCACATGGCTGGAGCTGGTGGCATGGACTCCTGGGTAGAGGAATCCAAGCTGGACCTGGATCCCACCCCAAATATTTAAATCACAAAGAAATTTGCAAGCAGTAGAGTGTAACAGATTTCAGCAGGACCTCAAATTAACCCAGAAGACACTCAGTCAAGTACTTTTTATTTTAAGGAAGTACTCCTTCCCAGATTGAAATCCACCAAATCAGATTGGTAAATTCAGCTATTACCTCCTAAGACAAAGACTGAACAGAGGCATTTGACCATCCAGGATCCTTCCCTAGTCATTTGACAAGATAAGCACGTAATAGCAGTATAGTCACACTTTATATTTCAGTCACTGTAACAAATCACTGATATTACATCTGTATAGGTAATTGCTTTAATAATGATGAGTACAACTTACCCTACTCTGCCTGTACAAAGCTCTTACTGCTTTTGCCCATACTTTATTCCAGGTAATCAAATAAACAAATATAAAATAACTTTTGCCACACTAGTCCTGTCTTCCTCCCCTGCTAACTCTGCAGTATCTGTTATTAATAAGCATAATATTGGCTGTACAGTAATATCAGGGTTTATGCTCTTATGAGCCTTAGGCTTTGTGCTGAAATTTTGGTCCCAGTACTTTGTGCTAGTTACCTGGCTCCACAATTACTACCCAACAGCAGGGATTAGTTCAGTATTTCACTGCAGTCAGACTTCAGTGGGAGATCTTTATGTGCACCTCAGTTTTTGGCAAAATGTCTTTTCTCCTGTGATTTTCTGTATGGCTGAGTTATGACTCTGAAAAGCTCACATAGCAAATTCATTCCTGTCTTGTTCAGGGTGCTTGTAAGGACTTATAACCCCCTGGGAGCATGCACTGGGACAGACCACAGTGGCCATGCAAAGCTCTCTAGGGATTTCTTTAATATGGGATATGACAAAAATATACATGGGAAAAGAGTACCATAGTCTGGCCTGGGTAAGGACAGACAGTCTTGCGTTTAACTGCCTCTGTGACCAGGCTTAAAGGCCCTTCAAAGTCAGAAAGGGTGGGCCAAAGTATTTATGTAGGAATTGGAAGCAGTGGGAGGATTAAAGTGAGTGTCTTTTCCCTTGGATAAGTAAAAAATAACTGAAAAAATATAAAGATGTTGAAGCGTAGTTCAGGTTTAGATGAGACAACTGGGAGAAAGACCCTATCCTGCCACCTAGGCATAGACCCATGTTACCCACCAAGAGGTGGAAGTGGGAGGCTTACAGCGGCTGGATGGCCATTGCAGCGGGGATGGACAACATGACAGCCTCCGGTGGCTCTTGTTTGTCAAAGGCTGAGCTGCTTTAAAAAAACCCATATAACCCAAAGGAAGCAGAAATAGCCTGCTGCCTTTTCTCACTGTACAGCACAAAGGATGTGGTTTTCCTTTTTCACACAGGACTTGCCACAGTTGTCTTTTCCGCCACCTCCCAGTTGGAGGATGCCAAACAGCCTTGTGTGAGGGTGCGGCTCAAGGTCGCATGGAAATTTCGGTTAGCACAGGATGTATCTCCATGGCTGATTAGTACTGTTTCCCAACGGGTGCCTTCATTATTTGCTGTCTAAAAATGGGACTAACTGCTGCTGCACTTTGAGGTATAGTCTAACCAGCTTTTTTTTTTACTCTGGCCCTTTCTTGTTGGTGTTCTCTAACAGCTTCCCTCCATATTTAAGAAACATTGTAGGTGAAGACATTGCCAGATCATCTGAATGGCCAGAACAGAAAAAAACACAGGGCTTCTTCCTCTCCTCCTTTAAAGGCTGTATCCTTCCTTCTCACCACATATTTACAGATTTTTCCTCCCTCCTGATTTCTCCTCTCATTTCTCTGTTTTCTCCTCTTGTATATTCTTTAATGGCAACCGTACCTTCTCCCAGAGTTTCAGATACTGTTTCTCTGGCTGACCCTCAAACCCAGCTCACTTCTTCTCAGCTTTGCATTTAATTCCTTTGACATTTGCTTTTGCATGTCCATCCACCATCCCAAAGCAAGTTCTTTAAGATGAAACCCAGATCTTTTCCCTTTGGCCTTTTCTGCATCATCTGTCACTGTGGACAACTCCAGTTTCTTCTCTCTGTCTTGTAATCTGGACTCTTTTCTCTCCTTCAACCACACTAAATCTTATCTCATTAAATCTTGTAATTTCTTTTTTAATATAATCAAGATCAGTCTTTTCATTGCTATCTCCAGTCTTAACACCTGATTCATCTTCTGTCCTAGTGCAATAAATTCCTGTAATAGATAGATAGCTGGAATGCTGCTAGAATATTTCAGTAAGGGAATAAATCCTGCTCATCTACATTTTTTTGTTCAATCTGAATGATTTGTTGCTCCATCATAAACTGACTTTGCTTCATGGACAAATCAGACCTCAGATGTAGTCCTATTCTGTGTGCTGTTAATTGTATGGCCAGTACCACTTTCAACCTGAGCTATTATTGAACAAAATTTTGTATGGTATCTTGAATTTCCTTTGCTACTCCATTGCAGGGTCACCTCATCTGTTTTCTGCTCTACAGTAATTATTTCATGCCACTCATTACAAGTGAACAAATTAATTCAGTTTATAAGCTCTGACTCTTCCTGTCTAAATACTTTCCCCAATGGACTGTTTCCAGCTTGTGTTCTTCTCTGAGCCACCAACGGGACATGCCTACACTGGATGGCATGAAGAGAAAGGTCTTTTTTCTTTACTTGCAAAATGATTCAGTGTTAGCCCTACTTGAATGGGAAAGATGATGATTCCTCTACACTACTTCTTTATTTGAGCTCTTTTATTTGAGCTCAAATTTATATGAGAAAATCTGTCTCTCTTCCCCACATATTTTGTGCATTGCCAGTTTAAACCTTTATTTATCTGAAACTGTATTGCTCATGCTCAGCGCATCTGCAATGTGTTCATTAGGAGCCACCTGGAAGATGTGCCAGTCATCACAAACACCTTTGCTTTTCAGTCACATCGGTTACAAGCCAGGTCTTTAGGACCCCATCCTCACCCTTCAATTCTTAGAAACCCAAAGATCCCTGAATCTTGTACGTTTACATGTGTATGATGTTATATCCTATGGGAAACTGGTAGGGATGCTTCTCTTTAGGAGGTCTAAGTCTTCCTCACTGCAAAGAAAATTTCTTTTTGTAAGATGGATTTTACTGTTTTGCACAGCTTGGCCACCTGGGAAACTGCAGTGACAGCAAGGATGGAAGGTCCATGCTGCTGCACATAGGTGTGCATATATATATATACACATATATATATATATATATATATATATATATATATATATATATATATATACACACATGTGTCTGCCCCTGCCAGAGGAATCTCCGCCACTTCTGAGCAGCACAGGGCCCATGACAAAAGCTGAACGTGTCTGATTCCTCCCAGCAGAGGTCAGTGGTATCTTAGTTGCCAAAATTGCTCCATGCGTCCAGTCCAGCATGCACACGTAACCCTGTGCAGGGAAAAGGCGCTCTGAAGAGAGGTGGCTCAGCCAAATTTTTACACCCAATGTTGGGGAATTTCCTATTTCTTTCTCACTTTAGAGCCATAAGCACTTTGCATATACAATACTGCCTTAGCTTTTTCCTGAGAGGTGTCTTGGACTTTTCATTTTAGTAACTAACACTTGTGGCTCACAGCAGCTTCCCTTTCTCATTGGTTCTTTTTTCCCCTTTAAATCATGTTGTAAATATCACTTTGGCCATTGTGGCCAATTTAAAATAAAGTTAAGAATTCTCAGAACATTTTTATTTGCTACTGAGAGTGCATAATCTATTAAAAAACTGTTTCATTTCATGTTTTCTTTTCTCTTTTGCTGAAGATGAGAACTACGTAAAATACGCTCCCTCTTTCATTGTTTTCCCCCTATCTTTATGCCTCACCCCTCCTCCAAGACTCATGCCGCCAATATAAAGTGTATCTCAGATATAAGAGTCTAGAGACCTTGTTTATTAAACTGCATCGCAGAAGATAATTGTGCATTGTATTTTCCAGCATCTCTTTTTTCTTCTTTCTGAAAAGCACTGCAAGCTTTATTTCACATTAGCTTTCAGTATAGCCCAAATACCAGCTCTACAACAGAAACGGCAAAGTACAGGCGAATGGGAACAAACTTCTAATTAGAGCTCAGTTTGCCTCTGTTAGTTTATTTCAGATTTACCAACCTTGAACCACTTGATATATGGCAATGACACTCTTGTAATTCACAGTTACTCATCATTTAAACAGCAATAAAAGAGATGCAGAGCATTTCATAGAGATTAATGACCCCCTAGAGACCTGCTGACCTAAGGCCAAGGCCCAATAACCTCTATTGATCATAAATTCCCAAACAACTGCTTCAGCCCGAGTTCATCATTGCTATTGGAAGCTGAAAGGCATAGAACGAAATGTAAGATATCTCTTTCCTCCCCACTGCCAGGTTCTGCGATGTGCATGCCCTAAATTGCCCTGCAAATGCTGAGAACTGTCAGGGAATTGACTTTCCTTGTGTATAGCTCACCATGTTCCATTTTTATATCCTAACTACCCCATTTCTCTAATTTAGAGAATAAGTTATAGTACCCTGTAAGATTATATTGTCCACAGTCTTTAACACATCTCTCTAGTGGCAACATAAGGTACATGTATTGAAATGTGCTACAGTTTTAATGTTAAAACCAAAGATGCTGAAGTCTAATCACCTATGGGTTTTTCTGCTTTCCTTCTGATGTATATTTGCATGGTACCAGAGCTTCGATAGATGAGCCATCCTCCCTAAAGTAATGAGGAGACCCAAGCCAGGGCAGCCCAAGGCAGGGCACAACCCTTGGGGACCAGCAGAAGTGATGTCCACAGCTGTCAGGCAGCACATGAAGTGACTTCTAAACTGATGATGGTATCAGAGCCATCTAAACACTTCCTTATAATAGAGATATCAATAACTCAATGGCTTTGGTTTATCAGGAATAAATAATGGAAAACATCCTGGGTCACTGTTAGGATGAGGGAGCAGCATGAGCTCAGGATTGTATTCTGGTATGGACTGTGATGATTTTGGTAGGGATGGTGCCTGTGATGTTAGGCCTAAACAAGGTGGAAGATCGCTTCTATGGAGTCTTATACCTCCAAACACTTCTGTGCTTGGCCTAGCCAAGACCCCTCCCAGCAGAGGCTTCAGAGGAAATTCCCAGCAAGCTCCCTCACTTGCTGTTTATCACACCCTTCCTCCCAGTCCTGCTGGACCCAAGGGAGAAGCAGAGACCACCCAAAGGGAAAGAAGCTTCCAGTGCTGCATGAAGGAGCTGGAGAGCTGCTGGAAGAGCAGGGAGGTGGCTGGGCAAAACCCATCGAGCCCAAGGAGGAGCTAAGGGGCAATGGCCTGGTGAGGGGCAGGGTGTGTAATGCCGTTATTTTTTGGTCATGCTTTTGGGGGAGGTGAGGCTAAGAAATGATGAGACACACAGGGAGGCAGGGGAGAAGGTGAAGGATGCTGCAAAAAATGGACAATTTTATAATAACAATATTTATTTGGCACTGTTTCAGTGTTCTTGGGGTATCCCATATTTTATCACAAACTTGCAACCAGTCAAGCAAAAGGAAATGTGGGTCAAGTGGAAAGAAAAGACATATCTTTAATATCTTCACAATAAGATCTACTGGCCTGGTGCCAAAATCACATGAAGGAATCAATGTGCAGAGTCTTATTTAAATGTTTCTCCTCAGATATACTAATTTACCAGACTCAGACTTAATTTTGTGTAATCTCTCCTGCATCAATTTCTGACTACTGAAGGATCACAGAAGTTGCAGCTGGAAGATTTAAGCAGATAATCCACCTGAGCATTACTGCAGAGCTCCTCCCTCCAACATTTGCCAGTGCCATGTTAATCCTAATGAAACACATCCTGAGGAACCCTGAGCAATGCATTTTGTCATCAAGATACTATTTTCTCTCACTTGGCCCACAGTTTCATCTTCTTCATCGTTACAAGCTTGGGTTAGGATAAAAATGCAATAATGATGTTTGAAAACTCAACAAATTTCAGCAACAATGGAAGATTGATGGACATCTCCCTTCCAAACTTTGGGCTCTCCAAGGTGGTCCAGCAGTGTATTGGGGGAAGTTCAGCCACTATCAGTTATAGCCACCGAGCTGTAAGAGCAGTGAAAAGATTACTCTGTTATCCATGATCAAAACTTCATCTAAGTTTCTTACCTGCATGACTTCTGTTAGAAAGCAGCACTCTCTTCCTGTTACTTAATACACCTGCTTCAAAAAACACACCAGATGAAAGATTTCAGTAGAATTTCTCTCCAAGTTACCTTTTCTGACTGTTCCCTAATATTTCAGAAGGTAAACAGCAGCAGTAAAACAGAGTTTTTAAAAACTACTCAGCCAACAACTATGTGTTTTCTTCATATAGTTTTCCCATCATAAATATAATGGCAGTACAGCATAAATCAGAGAGGGATGGGTTGTCAAAAACCCCCCTAAAAATAGGGCTCTCTATTACCTACAGTTTATTACAATTGCAACTGTACCCCTTTTTGGTTGTTTTTCTGCAAATATTTTTTACAGGGTTTTCTGCTTGTGTGGATGGATGAGTAGTTGGATGGATGGGTAGACAGATGTCTGGACAGGGAATTTTATTCAAGCAAATGGGGATTCAGCATGTGAACAAGTATATTCATGCCAGAATTGCTTTCTCGCCTGTCATGGAGAGACATAGAAATAAATATAGGTATATATCGGATTATTGGCAGAAATGTGAGATAAAAATGAAGGGAGTATCTTTCAGACTGGCAGCATTTCTGCTTTCTCAGGAGGGGAAACAGCTATTTAAAAACTGGGACCAGCATACCAGGGAAACTTAACACCCTCTGTGGTGAAAAAAAAGAAAGATGAAAACATTATTAAATGCTTTGATTTTTCCTAGGCTTATTTTTCAGCTGTCTGTATCTGATGCTGCAGGTTAAACCCAAGCACCAACATGATAACTGGTCTTCCAGAGACCAGTGAGAGGGGAGACAGCGCCTGTAGTGATCCTGATGGGAAGAGTTGGTGATCCACACATACTGGCTGGCTCCATGGCTGTGCCACACTGCACATCCATGTGCAGTCTGTCCCTCGGTGCAGGGCAGACTCAGCCGGGTCATTGCAGCGGAGGATCCCGCAGGCAGCTCCCACTCGGTACCACGATTACACCACCTGCATGGCCTTGCCTTGGTACCACGATTACGCCACCTGCATGGCCTTGCCTTTATCTAACAGTGCAGCAAGAAGTTCTCGTGAACAGCCTGTCTGGACAGGGGAAAAGATGAACAGAGTTGCTTTCTTGTAAGAAAATCGTAGAATAGCTTGAATGACCAAAATGGGGTAACCCTTTCTATGGACGGGGTACACATGCCATGCTGTGCCCTGATGGGAGGCCAGTTGGATGCTGCACAACTTGGGGTTCCCAGCATCTAAAGCGATGTTAGGTTATCTATACTATTCTCTCTTTCTTTATAATGTTAGGCCTAATAAATAGCATTTTAAGTGATACTTTGCAGAGTCTGAGTGCTTTTCTTACTGGGATCTTAACAAATCAGCTAACATGCAGGACAGACAGCTGCACAAAGAAGCCACCATACATACACTTTGATAAATGCACTTTGATAAATGGTGAAAGGGACAGGGGATGGGAGCAGCTGCCTTTGCTGAGAGCTGGGCTTCACTGCACGGTTGCAGCCATGGGGAGCGGGGAAACCAGGACCTGGGTTGAGAAGATTGCTTTGCTGGTGCTGGTCAGGTCATGTCCCAGCAGCCGTCCTCTCTTCACTGTCCACCCGCTGTGTCTGGAAGCAAGAAATCCTCCCGCCTTTTAAGCAGTGTAAAATACATATTGGCATTGCCCTCTGCTGGTTAGTGCTGGCCCCATCGGGGGGGTTCACACCGATGAACACTCACGGACCCACAAAGCGCCCTTTGCTCCCAGCCCCTGCCTCAGTCTGCTGCAAACCTGGGCAGGTCAGGTGTGGGTGGCCGCCACGGCAGCCACCAGGAACTCTGCGGAGAATATCGCCCTCTGCATTTTATTCATTTATGCATTTACTTTTCTATGTTTTCTTACTTATTCTAAAGGACATCTTTTTTTAATTTATTAATGGTTCACATTTGCTTAATCTGCCTGGGATGGCTCCTCAAGGGATGGAGCCGACTGCTTCCGGCAAGCACTTGATGCCCTACAGGGAATCTGGGCTGTGTCGGTAAGGTTGGTCAAGGGTGTTTCCATTCCCTGTTGTGATGAGCATGATGCTACTCATCAGGAAAATGGTTTGAGGACTGACAGAGGGAGGGGGTGATTGTCCCACTAGGAGGAAACAGAACAAGAAGATCAGGGAGATTTAGAAAATTAAGACTTAATTGAATGGGCCTCAGTTTAAACTGCCATGTTCCTATACAGTAAGTGCTTGTGTGCAGACATGTATCAGAAGCAGTGGAGAAATGGTCAGACCTTGTTATTTTTTTATATTATATTTTTTTATATTATTACTGTTTGTTTATACTTATTTATTCATATTATATAATTTCTATTTATAGTGATGGTATTTATAGTATTTATATGTATGCTCTTTATGTTATTTGTATTATTATTATATTTATTTAATATTATTATTTTATATTTTTCTGTCCTGGCCTGGAGGAAATTTTCTAAGAGCCCTGTCTTAGCTGTGCCTAGCAAAGTCCGAGGTCAGAACTGATACCAGCACATCCACTTCCGTTCAGTCACTTGAAATGCTCATGGACGCAGAATAGATAAGGACTGAAAACACATTTTGAGTGAAACAAAAAATGAAGGGTGAAACAAACATTTTGTTTGAGTGAAACAAAAAATAACCTGCATTATTCTGCCAGCTTCCACACACAACCCAAACAGGGTGACGAGCACCCCAATGCACAGATTTCATGAACAGAAACCACCCAACAAAGTAGCAAAGCCAAAACCCGAGTGCACGGGGCCAAACTCAAAATGCAAACGCAATAGCAGCCGCAATGCATTTTAGGCAAGTTGTACCGGCCTGTGGGGCTCTGCAACGCTGCAAAACCGGCACGTGCAAAACTGGCACTGGCATCGTCAGCAAATAAGGAAAATGGGGAGGAACGAAAGGGGACGTGCCCTCTGGGCTGTATTCAAGGCTTCGTGCCCACACAGCCGGGCAGCTCAGGGCAGATCTCTGTACTCGTGTACTGAGAAAACATGTATTCGTAGGGATCCACTTATGCTGGGGAACACGGTTTTGCACCAGGATAACTGCCTGCACACCCTCAGATTGTACTGGTTCACCCGTACCTTAAGGGAGGGGATCCTTTGAGGCCCAAAATGATACTGACGTTCAATTTTCTTAACCTGCCAAGAGTTTTTCCTCAAACACAGGCAGAGGCCATCAACAAAGAGCCTGGAAAGTTAAAAAAGCAGCTGCTGGTGCAATATCTGTCCAGGCTTGTGTTAAATCTGTTTCTTTTGATCGCAGGGTTTAAGCGCAGTGGGTACTAGAGCAAGCCAAGATCTGAGAAGTGCTCAAATTATTCTTTTTTGTCCAGCATCCCATGAAGCCCAGCTAGGAGAGCATTCAGGTTACGGGATCCTGTGAAAAGCATGCTGCGGCCAAGTGCCATGGTGCAATTATTGCTAACAACGCTGAGGGCTTTGAAGGGGTTTCTGTTGGATTTTGGAGCAGATGTGCAACACTGCGCATGTTCTGCAGCCACGGGCGGGAGGGCTGCAAGGCTCATTCCAGGTACCTCACAACATGTCTTTTATTAAAAAATCCAATAATAGCAAAAATTAACCCTGGGACATAGTATTCTACATGCTGATCTTGAATTTATTCCTAGAAGATACTCACGTTTGCTCACTGAGGTCTTGCATTTGCCTCACAAGCACAGATTTCTGAGCTCACAGGCTCATATAGTTCACTATAGTTCACTTGCGCTAGGAAAAAGGTCTTGGTGTGGTTTGCCACACATGCACCATGGGGAAAGTGCATGGTGCAGAGACCGTGCCTTTGCCTTCTTGAGTCTTTCAGTAGCTTGGGGACAAAACCCGCCCCAATTTCAGGGGCACTGCACTTTGTCTGCTGGGATAGTCCTCATTTACAGCCCTCATGCCTAACAGGGACCTGCTGTGTAAATCCGTTTTTGGGGCTCTGCCACGTTACCCTGCCTAGGGCTAAGCCTAGGGGAGCAGGCTGGCATGTTTGCCATAATTTCCTTTAATGCTGCTGGAAAAACCAAAGAGGGAGATTCATAAAGCAAGCTGATGCCCAAAGGGCTGTGGTTTGCAAGGTATTTTGGTGCTGCAGTACTGGGGCATTTTGCTCTATGATGCAGAAAGAGCAGGGAGCATGTACTCCTCTTCAGGGAGAGTAAGGGGGCGAATTAATTTCATACAATATTTTGAGTCCACGTGCTCCTGCCATATGTCTTAGTGCTTTTCAAACACAGGAAGACAACACCCAGCAATTCCCCTGACAGGAAAGGTCTTCTTTTTTATCTGTTTTAAAAGCTGGGGCTCAATAGGTGAGCATTTGAGATGCCCCAATGAACCAGACCTGCTGGTGGCCCATGACCTGTGCCACCTCTGCCATCCCAAGCAGACATCTCAGACACTCTGGGGCACTGAAAACAGGACTGGGTGCCTGTGTTTAGTGCAGGCAGGCTAAGCGGGGTGTTCAGCTTGAGGGGACCCTAAGAAGCATTGGGCACCCTAAGAAGCAGAGCTCCCCACCCTGCTGTTCCTAATGGGGGTAGGGGCTATGCTGGGACACCAGGTAGTCCCCAGCAAAGACAACCTCTTCTTCCAACCCAGGGCAGCAAACCTGCCTCCCAAAGCAAGCTCATTTCATCTGCCTCCTTTAGGCAGCAAAATTCAATTTTGTGTAGACCACTGTGAAGCCTGGAGCCAGCTCTGGAAGACAACCCCAGATGTACCATGTGAAGGCACATGAGCTCACAGCAACCACCAGCTTTTGCCTTCCATCTGCTCTGATTAAACATGTTTGTGACAAACTGGCTGTGCATTCCTCCAGGAAAAATGAAAAAAAAAAAATCTTCAATTGAAATAAAAACAAAAATGACAAGGCAAACCTGTTTGAGAACTGGGAGTTCAAAACCATGTCTTTTTGAGGATTAAGTCCTTTTCCTTTCTGACTTCCCCCTCCCCGCCCGCTACTTTCTATACGAAGAGGAAATTATCCTGGGAATCAAAATTGTCCAGTTCCTTTTCAAATGGACACAGGGTACGGTGCTATTTTAATCTTTCAAGGCGTGCATTGTGATGGGAAGGCAGGCAGATCCAGGCTGCCACCTTGGCTGGTCCAGCAGAGCTGGGCTCCCACCTGGCCCAGCAGCCCTTCTGCCCACGAGAGCAGAGACCTCCCTGCCTCTGGCTGATGGCACCCATGGCATGGCACAGCTCACCCCATCAGCACCCAGGGTATGCTGTGGCCAGCGTTTTAAGGAGGATGCCAGAAGAGGCTATGGAGTGGGTGGTCAACCATCCCCTAAGCTGTTTGCTTCTAACACCAGTATTGGCGAGAGCTCAGCCTTGAGGGTGTATGAAGTGGAGCAGCGTTACAGACGGTGAGCCCTGTGTGCCTTAGGTAGGGATGCTGTATCACTGCTGTATATTAGATATCAGGTAGGAAATGAGAATGATCGATCATTTCTAAATCAGGCCTCCTCTGGGAGCGCTGCTCACCGGCTGCGACATACGAGCCCTGATGCAACACAGAGGTTTTCACCAGCCCGTGTCCGCCCCGGGGGCTAGTGAATGCCACCGGGCTTCATGGTGAGATCTGGACCTTCATCTGCTCCTTCTGTCTCCAGCCCATCAGCCCATCCGCTGCTAATTGAAAGCTGCCTGGAAATTACTAGTCAAAGTTTCTGCAGTGGAGGAACGGCTGCTCTTGTGGATTTCCTCCGTGGTTTCCAGCAGCCTCTTGTTATGAATGTCAAATCCCTGCGTTTCCCACCAAAACGGCTAACAAAGCCTTCATGCGGGCTATTTGTTATTCCACTGCTTTTTACATCCTTTTCTCCTGCCCTTTTGAATGGATTAAGAAACCCTCAGATACCAGTACCTGAGGGAAAATTCAGCGGCTCAGCTTATATGCAAATTCCGCATGTTTGTAATTCAAACTGTGTTGATTAGGTACAGTAAATAAGTATTGATTCTGACTAGATGGTTTATGTAACTAAGCAGCACAGCAGGAATGAAGCATTACAACTATTACAGCTGCATGTGCAAATTACAGAGCTCTCATTTATCGGAATAGTTGAAATGAACTGCTCCTGCTGTGCTGATTAGTTAAATAAGCCATCAAATCAGGGAACATAACCATGAGCTGTAACACTGCGCGCAATCTGGAATTATGTATTGGACTGTAACATTTGTAATTCATACCAGCTAGTCATCCGTCTAACCAACTCAAGGCAAATAGCGATTTTTCTTATCCCAAACATAATGTGCTATTTGCTCTCCCCAAATATTTAAATGCAGAGTTAGCCTGTGGTGACTGGCTAGGGCTTTAGAGTGTTTGTGAGCATGAACTGTACAGATATTAAATGTTAGCAGAGAGCAGGCAGGAAAGATTTTGTGAACAGGAGCCACATCTAAATTCCAGGCAAGGCTGGCCATGACCCGCATCTCCACCAGATCTGAGTGCCGTCTATCGGTGCCTTGGCAAAGCAACTCGCATCTGTCAGGTGTGGCTGGTCCCCTCGCCCAGCTGGTCCCCCAGGAGACAACTGCATTAGCAGCCCCACGGTGATTTTTGTGAAGGGTTTACTTTCAGCATGTTTGTCAGCTTTAGTTGTTACACCCACGTGGCATGTTGGAAAAAAAGGGCAGTGATGCAGTTTGCATGCAGGGGTGTGAAGATTTGTGATTATTCCTACTTTTATGGTCTTAGATGGTTATTAGATGCAGAAGGCTCTCTACGGCCTCCAGCTAGGCAAGTCTTCTGCCTTCAGGAAGCTGGACGAGGGGCAGGCATGCTCTCTCACGCCATCTTTGCGCTCTTTCCTATGTGTCGACTGCCTGCTCCATCCAGAGACCATCGAAGTCCTGCTTGGATGGACCTTTGGTCTGGCCAGGAGGGCTGTCCTCATTTTCTTACCTCTTGAACTGTCCCCTCTTGAACCTGTCCTCTGCCTCTCACAAAATTTCCAAATAGGAAAATGTGGAGAAGAGATGCAGGGAACTGTGGAGCTCTGCACGGTTGGGTGCTGCTGGGCTGAGGACTGTCGGTCATGTGAAGGACCAGGAACAGATGTGAGTCGATATTTTAGGGAAAGCTGGTGCAGAGAGGAAAAAAGAGACCTCATGGGCTGTGCAGCAGCCCTAAGGGATGCACTGGGAAATGCACTGTCACAGCACACAGCCTTATACGGGGGTTTCAAAGCGACGAGCCCCTCTTTCAAGCAAATCCTTCCTGTTTATCCTTCACCCTGGTCTGTGTATTTCTCCTGTCAGCAGAGGACGGAGGGGAGGGCTGGGGCACTGCTGGATGGTGCCGGTCCTGCTACAGGCTCAGTGCTATAGAAAACCACTCCAGCAAAGCTGAATAACTGGTTCCTTCACCTGGATATATGTGCTTCTTTCAGACATTTAACTGCATAGCCCACAACGTTAAGCTTGGCAGCACGCTTTAGTAGGCTTTTGGGGTGATGCCTGGCAGTACTTGCACAGCACATGTGAATGAGGCATGGTGTTGCAGGGCTGGGGAGCAGCGCACACTAAGCCACAACAACAAAACCATGAGGCACCCGTTAACAGGCCGGATCTCATTTTGCAAAATCTGCCCAGATCTTTGGCTTAAGCCTTGCAGAGATGTGATGCAGGCTGAATATCAAGTAGAGCTGAGTTATATAATGTTTTACAGTGGCTGGTAAGATTGATGACCTGGAAAATAGGATTTGGCACTGCTGCTGGCAATTTATGAGCGTGCTGCTGCCATGTGCAGGTAACAGGGGGTCTCTTGGCCAGGCTGTGTCTACCTCAGGTCCTGGCTTGGGTTTGCTCCTTCCCTACACTGACGTACCTTCTGACTTCAGACTGACCTCCTGTCCATGCTAGGGTGTTTTCCCACTTTCTGTAAGCATCCTGTTGGATACCTCTCAGTAGCCTAGAGAAGGGGATGGACTGCACCCACATCAAGTTTGTGGATGGCAAGGAACTTGGTGGTGGGATGCACTTCAGAGGTCCTGCTCAGCCTGAGCACTTCTCTGACTCTGTAAGTCAGTAATACTGGGCTTGCTGTGCAAAATGAGAGTTCATATTGTGCAAGGCAAATCAGTCCTATCCTAACTGGAAGTCCGGATCACCAGGGGATAGGTGAAGCGTTACTTCTGAGATCCTCTGGGGAATTCTGGGGTTCGCCTCCCAGTCCAAGCACATCGCCAAAACAAATCAACTCAGGCTTAACCATGGGTCTGCATCTTAGAGTTGACAGGAAATGTTAACTCCTGATTTACACTGCCACCAGCAGGAACAGGATCACACTTTTTGTCTATCAGCCAGGCTTCATGGACTACATCTGGAGCAGATGACCTCCAGAGGTCCCTTCCATCCTCAGCCATTCTGTGATTTCATGATTGTATTTATTGAGCACCTTCTCACAGAAAGCACTCATGATACTGTACAATACTCTGTTACAAAAACCCAGTGCAAATACCAACTCCTGGATTAAAAACCAGAAGAACAAATTAAATGATAGAAGAGACAGAGGTGTGCAGGAGGTTTGTAAAGGGCTCAGCACTGGCAGAGATTTCAATGACAGTGAATTTCTATTACCCTCAGTTCAGATCTGACAACTGAGCAATATGAAAATGCATGTCAGAAATCCTATAACTGTACAGTTTTGCAGTACCCTTCAGAGTGAGCTTCAACATGGCTCCATCTGTGTAAGGAAGTTGTCACAGGAGCACGAAAAGTTGGAAGCAGACAGGCCATCATAATTAACCCCTAATTATTGCCATGAACAAATAAATATTACAATAAAAATAAAGACTTATTTCTATCTAAAAGCATCCTCCAACTCCTTTTGGTCATAAAAGTATATTACAATCAGGAAAATAAATATGTGAAGACAGAAAACCTAATTGGACCCTATGGGGAGCTCCATCTCCTTGAGACGCTCTGCTGAGGCACCGCAGAGCCCTTCTGAGCTGAACCGAAGCCAACAGTTCCCAGAAAGCATGCAAAAAAGTCCAGTCACGTTTGCCTCTAGGAAGAAAAAAACAGTGGCTTTAGGAGTGAACTCTTCGCCGCAGCTAAAGCTAAAGGGAACAACTTGCTACAAAGGGTTATGCGAGGGCAGGAGTTTTGAGCTGGACTGAGAAAAGGAGAGGAAGTTCCTGACATTGTCCACTGTTTTGGAGAGAACTGGACTAAACTGGTTTTGTGCCTCCCATGGTCTATAGGGTGGAGGTGGTCCTCCGAGCTGTGCTGGGAGCCTGCGGTTCATGGTGGTGGGGTGGTCCCCCTCCTTGGCAATACGCAGTACCTGAAGCACAGTTGGGCACCAGAGGTCTCGGCAGCCGTCCCAGCTGCCTGTAAGGCCAGTGGCAGATGTGGGCAGCAGCCCTGCACATCTGGAGTGCTCCAGTGGGCCCCTCTCCCCACTGCCTCTCAGCAAAATGTGGGTGGGAAACACCATGGTAAAGTCATGGCCTTGCACTCTCTTTGCTCTGGCATAAAGCAGCATAAAGTGAATGGTAAAACACCACGGGCAATGCATGAAGTCAACAGGCTTACTTCAGGTAACTAAAAGCAAACCTTGCTTTTGCCTCTAGGCCTGGCTGCTCCCCATTTCGGAGAGCGCAGAGGAAAGGTGTAACTCAGCCGCTCTCATCTCACGCATTGCAAAGTCCATATTATTCAACAAGATGTCACCAGAGGAAAGCCATTTCAGAAACAGCCCAAGTAAACCCTGGGCAGGGGGTTAGAGGTATGGGGGGCTTTGGGAAGCAGAGGCATTAAGGGGATCACATCTGAACACCTCCTGTGTGAGCCCAGGGGCTGCCTGGGCAGAAGGAAACATAAAGGATGCTGCCCACACAGGACTGCTTGCCCCAGCCACTCTCGGGCCTTCCCCAGCCACTTTTTCACTGCCTTTTCACTTTTCACTGCTTTTTCACTTCTGCTTCTCACCACAGGACCTTCCTGTGACCTGCTGTATTGGATTTCAGCATCTAAGTACTGACTGACTGTGGTCAAGCTGCCATCTCTTGCAAAACTGTGGTCCCTAAGCCCTGCTGTAAAAGGGTGTTACAAGATACTGTATTTATTAAAAAAAAAAAAAAAAGGAAAAAAAACCAGAGTCTATTACAATCAGGAAAATAAATTCAGAAGTGTATGAATTCTCCAAGAGCAAGGTGATGATCGTTTCAGTTTTACTAGTGTTGCATACGCTTGCTGGCTCTATTTAGAAAGTGGTAGGGGGTTGCCTCGTCTCTGTTGCTATTCATATTACCTGAGCATTTCCCACAGAGCAGATGCGGTTTTGCAATTTCGTTTTACTTTTCATTTTTCCTCCCAGGCCCGCTGGGAAATCACTGCAGGACGCACACAGCTGCGCACACGCGCGCCCGAGCACAGCACGTGGCAGGCGGCCGAGGCATCCTGCGAGGAGTCTGCGTGCAGGGGGATTTGCACCAGAGGGTTTGCCTTCCCCCCCGTAAGAAGAAAGTTAAGTTCAGTGGCAAATTAAATTCTGGAGATGGTGGATTTAGCCAAATACAGGCCCCATTTCAAATGGCCGCAAGAAGATCATGCAGTAGCTTTCCTCTGCCAACATAAGCCACAGCATATTGCCTAAGACCTCAGGCTGTATCCAGCCCTCTTGACCTCTGCCCTGTGCTTTTTGGGGAGTTTTGTGGAGCATCTTCCCAGCAGAGAAGGAGGAGCAGTGTCTTTTGGCTTCTCAGGTCAGCTGCTGTCCCCAGGACGAGCAGCTTGTCCTGGACCATGGCACCACTTGCAAGATTCACCATCCTGCAGAAGCAACGTGCCACTTTTGCCTGGCCCACACATGGCAGCAGCTCTGGATCCCTCTCAGCACCACACCTGCAGACAAAAGGTGACCAGGACTACCTGGTGAGGAGTGGGAAGAGAGAGAGGGCCACAGGATGGTAAAGGTGACATTTGTGGACATCAATGGTGCAGTCACTGCTGTGGCATCCTCTGCAGACTGGGCTGGCGCTGGAGAGCTGCTGGGCATCAAGGCAGTGCACGCACCATCAGCAGGTCTTCTGCAGTCCTCTTCCAGCCTGGTCCCTCAGAAAGTATTTCTCCACAGTATTTTTGGACACCATCACCTCCAACTTTTCTGGCAGGGCACACAATGCCCGTGTTTCCTAGCCTGACACCATGCACACAGCTCAGGACCTACATGGTGCTGTGCAAAACCAGACTCACTGCACAAGCCCTGACTCAGCTGGGTTTTTGCTTTAGAAGCTATTCAAAATGATCACTTCAAATGCCACCTGTGCAGCTGCAGAAGGGCAGTAACATGGGACTGAAGAAGTCCAGGACAGCAGGTCGACATCTCCTGCTCCTTTACAAGGCTCCTGGTATGTTGGACCAAAAGCAGCAGGCTATTGCTTTCTCCATTGCTTTCTCCCTCATCTTTTTTTCCTTTAGCATGAACTCTCCCTGCCTCTGGCTACCCCGGCAGCCCTCAGGAAGCCCCGACAGCCACGGCTGGCATCTCCTGACAACACCTAACACTTCAGATTCATATCTGCTGACTTTTACTGATTCTTCTGGCACCATTCCTGGGGCCCCAGAAAAATAATTGTGACTTGTCTGTGAGCAAAAGAGCAGCGTGAGGACTAATTAAGAAAAACATTGAAAATACAGGCCAAAAAAAAAGCCGAGGATGTGTCTCCTGGCATGTAGGAAGGAGCCAGATCTGTGCGGAGACACATGGAAAGTCACAGTGGGAGCTGGCAAAGGCAGCCGAGTTGCAAGCGTCGTTGGGTTGAGTAAGGTCCCAGAGCCACCAGCAGACCTGAGGTGACTCCTCCGGTGAGGGAGGTCTGCATGAAGCACGGGCAGCAGGTACCTGGGCTGCAAATCCTGGGGCTGTGAGCTGTGAAGAGACTGAACGTGCTGAGGATGGGCATGGAGAAAGAGGCAGGAGATACCACCCTCAGGGGGGCCTGACCAGGTTCCCATCATTTGTGCTGGCTCCTGCCCCTTCCTTCCCCAGCTCAGTGGGTGCTGAGGTCAGAGGCAAGTTCTGATGCAGAGACCTAGTCTTTGGGCACTGTCCAAGTGAAATAAATGCTGCATGGGCCCAAGTTTGTGTAGAAGGGTGGATGGCAACATGTGTGAAGACTGGAAATAATGAGACACCACGAAGGGGGGAGGAAAATGCAGGAGAAAAGCCTGTGATTGAGCTGCGGGAGGTCAAACTGGGGAAAGGCAGGGTCTGCAACAGTAGAACTGGCCCAGGCTCAGCTGCAGGAAAATGATCTCTTGAAAACAAAGTTATCCCAAGTTAACTGCTTTGGAGAACCATAGTCCTCAGTCCAACATCATCTGTATCATTGCATTTAAGTACAACATTTAGGTCCAAGGACCTACATCTTTGCTGCTCTGATTTCTCTTCTTTATAATTAAATGTAATTATAGTTAGATGTCTGGTTAATTACTCATGTCACATGAGTGCTTTTTCCCACAGGCTGCGTGATATCTACTGCTGACAGCGAGTTGCCCGCTCCCCTATCCTGCCGGCATGGGAGCGAGGAGGAGATTTTGCCTCCGCTCACTTTACAGCTAAGGCAGCCGGATTTTGTTGGCTTCTGGCACTCTTGGTGCATTCTCAAGGCAAGTCGTTTTTAGGGCCGTGCTGCCTTTGAGTGGGTAAGTATTATGAAAATTTTAATTCTCCCCTTTGGTAGGAGCTTATTGCAACGCAGGGCACCCTTACTTTCAAATAATAAGGTAACTTGCATCATCACCTAATCAGTTGCCTTAGTAACAGATTTCCTAAATTTCCCTCTTGCATTTGCATGTTCATAAGTATGAAAATCAGACATGAGAGAAGGAAAGGAAACAAAAGAAAATCCAAGGCTTTGTAGGATGCGCTCCGTGACGGGAAGGCACCTGTAAGGCTGTTTGCTGATCGGCCTGCGCTTTGTTTACTCACCTTCATCATGTCTGTGCCCCCCTCAGTGACGCAGCAGCAGCTGGTGTCAGCTGAAGCCAGGGGGGCCAAGCCTGGAAAATTACCGGCATCCTCCCTGCAAGGTTTGGTGGCACAGAGAGAAATAGGTTATGGACGAATCTTTGTATTGGTAACTGCCAAGGGAGAGCTAAGGCAGGGCTGGGAACCCAACAGATAATGAATTTACAATTTAAGAAAGCTTGGGATAAAAAGCTTGGGTGGGGGGGTGCTGCTTATTCAGTGATGCTCGGTTCAGCAAAGTTCACCTCAGCAGAGGTAATCTCCCTGGAATTTGCATCAAGCTTTCCAGATCTGCTCCCTGCTCAACCCAGACTCAGACGGCCCCACTTGCACCATCAGAGGGGACTCTCGAGGTGATGCTGTTTGCCATTTCAAGGGCTTTTCTCCAGGCGGATCCACTGCAGCTCAGTAACTTAGCAGCCTCTCGAATCTGACACTGAGCCTCAACAAGCAGCTTCAGCCTTTCTTGAATGAGCAGCAGATGAGGGACCGTGCAGCCTGGACCTGGAAAGGCTGCTTTGCTTCTCCTTTCTGGCAAGCTTGACAGTACAAATGTGAGTTGGGACTGACCTGGAGAAAATGGTGGGGGAGAGGGTGAAGGCACGTGGGGCCAGCACTGGGCACGCACAGTTACCAGCATCCTGGGCCAGCTGTAATGGCCTGAGAGCAGCCATCCTTGGGGGAAGGAGGGGAGTTTGTCCATGTGGGCACAAGCCCTGCTTATCCTGCTGGAGCCTGGGGATGGGGTGACAGGCTTCCCTCTGCCCTGGACACCCACAGCTCCAGCCCCCTGGGTCTGTAGAGCCCCTGCACTCCCCTACCCTACCCCGCTTGTCCCTAGGGGACATGCTGTGTGGAGGCACTAGGGAAAAATGAGTTTCTTAGTACTCTCCAGAATTTTTGGCCTAATCTGCCTTTGAGGAGAGAGCTAAGGGCACCAGTGAGGGTGCTGGACTGTCAGCCAGACTCTCACCTTGCCCAGCACTGCCAGCACTTAGCTTTGAGACCTCCCCCATTGAGAGCAAGCAGCTCACAACTACCACAGAGGTATTTCTCGTGTAAGCATGCCCTGGTTGATAAGGCTGGGAACAAGCTCCAGTCACACATTATAAAGTCCAGCTCAAAGAAGCCATCTCGCTGCACCCATCCTATAGCCACCCAGTGCTGCTCACATGTGGGATGGGAGCAAAGGCTACAGTGGGAGGTCAGCAAACACAGCAGATACACGGCTGGCACAATGTGGCTGTTATATCAGGAGTCTTGTTTTCGATTCCCATGTTTAGTCTCAAACTGAGTAATGTGCATGTGAAAATTAAAGCACGCCTTGCTAAAAGGTGAATGTTGAATAAAATGAATTAAGAAAGCACAGTATATAGAGAGCACCGTAATTATATCATCAGGGCATATCAAGTACACTGTGCAACGCTGTGATTCATGATGTTACAAGTAAATAACAGGAGATTAAAAATGTTCTTGGGTTCTCATCTGTAATGTAGCACAGTTTAAGGTTATACTTATCAAAATTATCAGTGGAAAAACACTGTATTTCAGAGCTTCAGTGGAAAAGCATTGTATTTCAGAGCTGAGTCACAGACAACCACACCGACTCAGAGACAAAGGTCTTGCTGGGAGAGCTGGGTGCTGAGACTACGAGCAAGGTCCTGAGGTATCCCCAGGAACTTCCAGAGATTGAAAATACTGGGGAAAACATTACTGGATCTTTTGGGCATGGCTGTGGGAGGTGGGATTATCCCCATTTTACAGATCGGTTACTTGAAAAGCAATTCCTCAAGGGAAAATGACAAGGTACTTGCTGAGCCAGGAGAGCAGCAGGGCATATCCCTGCTCCTGCTCAGTCTGGCAGAGCACGCTGCCTTTGGTGGGTGCCGGTACCCTCCACTCTATGCAGTCCCCTCTCTCAACAGCAGTGCTCCTCTTTCACACCACACCAGACAGCAGTGAGTTTTCTTTATGTGTTATTAAGAAAGGCTTCAACAAATACTTAGTGTCAAGTGGCAGGAATCATCATCCCTGGGAGTTGCTTTGGTAACTTGGGCATGTATGCAGGGAAGTCGCCTTACACAAGGGCAGGAGGTGGAAAGCAGAGTCCTAAACCTACTCACCTATTTCGTCTCCCAGTGTTGGAAATTGTAAGAAATCATTTCAGTAATCCAGGCACAAACTTGCCGTATCAAAAAGACAAAGTGCAAACGCAGGAAACGTTGATGGTATGGGACAGGATTTCCCTGCATATTAAGCTGAAGGAGAAGGATGCTATACATGCAACGATTAATTTCTGAAATAAGGCCAGAAATGGATTTGAGTGTAAACAAAGGGAATATTAGTACTGGATGTTTAAAGAACTTAACGTTCATATGAATTTTCACAGCTAATTTGAGAGGCAAAATCCCTAGCTCTCTGCTTTCCTCCATGACAGCAAGGCACGATACTAAGAAGGGGAGGCAGGGAGCTGGCATGCAGGTGGACTGCTGATCTGTGTAGCACCTGCAAGAAGTCTCATGAGGAGCAGTACCGGCAGTGCGGCGAGTACCGATGAGCTCTTCACGCCATCACCTATGGAAGAGCCAGAGAATGCTGCCTGCACTGTAGCACCATCGCTGTGGTCACTGCACGGTGGCAGAGAGCCCTGCTGGTGCTCTGCCTTCCCAGGTGGTAGGGAAGGCATGGTGAAAAGCGACCCTGTCTCCACGGTTACCAACATTCAGATTTAGACATCTGATTAAGAGTTTTCTTACTGCCAGAGATGCTCGCTACTCACTAATCCCTGTCAGGCCGCTCAGTATTAAGCGCCTTTAATAAATCCAAGCCCTTGTACAGATTCAGCGTGCTTAGTGGCAGAGAAATGGGCCAGTGAAATGGTCTCCCTTAGTGGCAAAACTGGCTGTGGATCACTGGGTCCCTGCCCCTTTGATCTGAGGTCTACCAGAGTTGATTGAGAAATTCAGTGGGGTTTTGACCAGGTCTCATCATTGCTATTGCCAACACGAGTGATGGATATTAAACTGGTGAGGTAATACACTTCTAGCCTGCTTACAGCCATCGGTGACGTGGGTATCCAAATAGGCCATAGCATTTGTGGACGTGCTAAATCCACGAGGAAAGATGCTAGCATAACTGGGCATGTTTGAACTAACAGCTGAGACTGTGTGCTGGTTTTGGCTGGGACGGAATTAATTTTCTTCATAGTAGCTAATATGGGGCTATGTTTTGGATTTGTGCTGGAAACAGGGTTGATAATACAGGGATGTTTTCGTTATTGCTGAGCAGTGCTTACACAGAGTCAAGGCCTCTTCTGCTTCTCACCCCACCCCACCAGCGAGGAGGCTGGGGGTGCACAAGAAGTTGGGAGGGGACACAGCTGGGACAGCTGACCCCAACTGACCAAAGGGATATTCCATACCATATGGCATCATGCTCAGCATACAAAGCTGGGGAAGAAGAAGGAAGAGGGGGACGTTCAGAGTGATGGCGTTTGTCTTCCCAAGTCACCATTACGCGTGATGGAGCCCTGCTTTCCTGGAGATGGCTGAACACCTGCCTGCCCGTGGGAAGGAGTGAATGAATTCCTTCTTTTTCTTTGCTTGTGTGCACGGCTGTTGCTTTGCCTATTAAACTTTATGGGTCTTTATGTCATCCCAAGAGTTTTCTCACTTTTACCCTTCCGATTCTCTCCCCCATCCCAACAGGGGGGAGTGAGTGAGCGGCTGTGCGGTGCTCAGTTGCCGGCTGGGGTTAAACCATGACAGACCGTGTCCTTCCAGCCAGCAGCTGGGTGCAAGGTCGGGGGCCAGCCAAGCATGGAGGGAGCAAAAGTTCTTTGGTTTCTCCGAGATCTGTAGGGGGAAGCAGGTCACTGCTCCTGGCTTCATGAACTAATGGGGACTGGGGATGCTGCTCCAGACAGTACAGCGTGCTGCTGAAGGTACACAGCTGGGAGCACGTGGTTAGCTGTGTGGTATGCTCCAAGGAAAGCCTTCCTGCCTTTCCCCTTGCTCCCAAACTGACCTACCTGTGGGATCATCCAGGTATCAGAAATCGGAGCTCAGCAAGAGCCCCCAGAGATTGTCTGGGAGAAAGACAGAGCTGTCTTCCCATGGGCAGCACCAGGATTGCATAGCCAAGGCAAGGGTGTCCCAGGTCCAAAAGTCCTTATGGGCTTTCAACTCCATGCAAAAGCTGTATTTGACTAGTCTTGACCTGAGGACAGCAAAAAGAACAAAACAGCAATAGATTTCCTCGGGCTTGGGTGAAAGCTGTAGCAGACCTTTACTGATGGAAACCAGGTAAGTTAATGGCACTACACAGAGGCCAGTAGTGCTGGCTTTTATTTCACCTCCAAGTTTTGATTTCAGACACTTCTCAAAGTGTGGCTACAGCTCTCTGTTGATAAGAAAAGACTTGGGGCCAGCCAGTGCTGCCAGGTGAAGACTGAAGGGCATTGTTATTTGGCTGCCGCTGACCCAAGGCTCTGCTCCAGCTCTCTATTATCTCACCACAACCCAGTGGTGACTGAGGAAAATCCTCCTCACCAGAAACCTGCCAAATCATGCACTGGAAACATAAAAGTGTTTGTCCTTCATGCTATTAAACAATTAGGGGAAAATCTTTATACACAAGGCAATTAATAGTTGCTACGTTAAATTATAACATAAAACAAGAGCTTGATTACTAAAGTAATTTACCAAAGCTGGTTATTGTTTCATATACAGTAAAGGAGATTACCGTAAACCAAATGCCAGTTTGGAAGAAAAACCAGAAAGGGATGGCTCCCTCCTGGTTGTCCTTTGAAGAATGGCTGGGGTGAATCGGCTATCTGGAGGTGCCCCAAGCCTTCACCATCACCCAGATGTGGTTGCTTTTGGGAAGAGACACCACAAACAGCATGGCTCCAAGGCAGAGCACGAATGCTGCTTCGTGCTGGGACAGTGCTTGGAGTGGTGCACAGAGGCTTGTGTGCACTGGAGTCAGCTCTGGCGTATTTTAAAAACCTTTCCCAGCAAAATAAAAATGACCCTTGAAAGGGAAGAGAGGGTTCAGTGTCCCTTATGTCAGCCATAATGTCCACAGCAGTTTTTATTAACTTGAGGATCTTACATTGGACAAAAAATTCACATCCAGTGTCATTGCACCAGTACACACACTCCTTGCAAGAGCCCAGTAATTTGAGGTGACTTCTGGCGAGTCATCCCCTGCCCCACTCCTCCCAAGGTGACCACTGGAGCCATCCGCCCATCGAAGGGCTGTCTCCATGCACACGGAATCTGGCAGCACCCCAGCAGCTGGGGGAGCCCAGAAGCAAGGAGGAACCAAAGGTGGGAGAGGAAGGGATCAAGGTCACTTGGGGAGGAACAAGTGTGGGAAAATAGAGGTATAAGGGGATAAGCTAGGGCTGGTCACCGTGCTTGTCTGGCCATGCCCTGCCCTGCCCAGCGCAGTCTGTCCTGTCTCCTCATGTTTGTAGCTTCTCCTGGGCGAGGGACGCCATTCAGTGTCCATGGGTACGTGGGGTCTGAGTGCGGCAGCTGGAGCGGGAGCAGGGTCAGAGGGACGTGCGCCTGGAGTGCCACCACGGGAGAGACCGGAGCTGCACCCTCGGGGGCTCACATGCCCAGTTGCTGGCCACTGGGCAGACTGGGATCCAGGGGCAGTCACTGGGCAGGCTGAGCGTCTGAGCCCGGCTGCTGCAGGGATTCACACCTTACATATATATATGTATAATTTCCACTGATGGACTGTAAACCTGCTCAGCCAGAGAGGGGAACAGGATGAGGCCACCAGCTCTGTTTGTGTTTATGTGAGCGCTGGCTGCATCTGTCTGTGTAGATCAGTGCGTCCGGCTGTGTGTATGTCCGTGTGGTATACGTGTGTTTGTGTGCGCACCTATGGGGAATACGCGCTCAACCTTGTTACTAGCTGGACCTGGGGGCTCGGAGCTGCAGCAGCCTCGCCTCTGTCGGGCTGCTCCCTAACAGCTTACGCACTCCCCTTCAGCCGTTCATGTAAAGGATGGGACTTTGGATGTGGATGCGTCCCTGTGGATGTCACACATGGTAGCTACATGTCCTCTAGCAGTGCCAGGAAGAAAACTGCTGAAGATTTCCCCAGCAGAGGGGAATCCTTGTCCACCTGGCAGGCGCGTACCTTCCGATGCCTTCCCTGCTCCGTGCAGGGAGCACCCAAGGGGGAGGGAGCAGCGGTGTCCCCGGCCAGCCCTCCGCCTGCCCTCGCCTCGGCGCAGCAGGCTCTCTGGGCCCCTCCGAGCAGCTCATTTCTGACAGCCAGCGAAGCCCATGTTTGGGAATGGAAGTGAAGCTTTAGCGAGGTCAGGCTGCGGCAAAACTGGTTTTTTACTCCACGCTGCAGAGATGCAAACTGACACATGCGCTGCAAAGGATCCTTCCACTTTCTCCTGACTTTTCAGTGTTTTCTCCTTGTTTTTATCACTTAAAATAAAACTCTCATGG
This sequence comes from Ciconia boyciana, assembly GCF_034638445.1. NCBI lineage: Eukaryota > Metazoa > Chordata > Aves > Ciconiiformes > Ciconiidae > Ciconia > Ciconia boyciana. Next base: position 189,126,062 of record NC_132934.1, read on the forward strand.
CAGGGGGGGAAGTATCAGTCCTGTGCCTCGTAAACCAGGCCTCCGATGCCGTTTGGAGCCATTCTGTTCCATGATGAAAGCTGGGCTGGATATTTTATTCATAACGAGCATGTTAGGCTTTTTCTGTGATGTTTGTGCTTCTCCCTTCTCAGTCCCTCCCCTTTTCAGGGCATTGACGTGGGTAATGACTTCCTCTCTGCAGGAGCAGAGTTCATAGCTTCATACTGGGAATAAACATGCAATTTAGCCAAGACTGAATTCATGACTGTAATTCATATTCTGAAACAGGGCAAGTCTTTTGCTTATAGACAAGCAGATCATGTGGTTGCAATTGAAATTTAGGCATCAAAACACTAAGCGTGACATTTGCTGAGCGGGATCCTAATAGAAGTGGCAAAAAAGGAGCGGGGCACAAGCTGTCCCCGTCTGGCAGCTCCCTGCCCGGGCCCTGCCTTTGCCATTAGCATCCTTGCCAGGATGCAACCCTGTACTGCTTTCCTTGTTAAGCACGTGGACTTTATTTTGGTAAGTTTAAAAAGGCATGGAAATGAGATGAACGCCATTTGGGAGGGAAGCTGAGGATCTGCAGAGGCTGTTGAGTCACTTTGAAGAAAGGAAGCACGAAAATGAAGAGAGGATCTTTCATCGGCTATCAGTCACAATGGATCCTGGGAGCACCTGAGCGGGATTACATCCTTCATACCTGCAAAAAGGTGAAGCATGCGTGATGCACTACGGAAAGACCTGAGAAGGAAGGAAATGCCCTGCAGGAAAGGAAATGTAGCTTTGTCCTGATTATTCAACTTATAAAATATGAAGAGTAAGAGAGTCCGGTAGAGGGAGGACACACAGTCTCGAAAGCTTTCAGAGCCATGAGACTCAGAGTGGTCTCATTCCTGCAAAGACATGCAGTTAACGTTAGAGGTTGAGCAGCCCCAGCAGACAAACCTAAGCATGCATTTCTATTCCCTGCCAGACTACAGCATCTGTTTGCATGCTTAAATGCTGCCTCAGCAGTGTGGGAAGATGGACAACGGATCAAGTCAGCATCTGTGGAAATCCAGGGCTGGGACTGATCACTCTGTCCCCCTGCACAGATGGCAAAGCTCCCCGAAGAGGCCTTGCTCTCTTCTCACACTCAGGTAGGTGCGCAGTGTAAGCAGGCATGCACAGCTTCAGGAGTCAAATCAAATCCATGTCTGAAGTAGCTCACGTCAGGAGGTAGTTAATGTGCAAAATCAGCCGCATACCAAGAGCTGAATCCTTTACCTGGAGAGTTACCCAGGGTTACGGATGCAGGTGCTGCTTGGTGAGCTGCAGACATGGGGAAGGCTGGTTTATCCAGAGAAACATGTCCTTCATTCCCTTGCCTTTGCATGGCAATAGCCCAGCTGCCCCCAAGTCCTTCAGGACATCCTCCCGCAGGCAAGAGACAGCACATGTTGTTTCAGGTTTCAAGTGTCCTGTGTCCCAGTTGCCTGATGAGTACATGCATGTCTACCACCCGCCTGGCTGCTGCCACAAGCAGGGTACCAACAGCTGGATTCGCCCTGCCCTTCCCTCCACCAAGAGCTGTGTTAGACCTTTCCTGAGGAGCAGCCAGTTTTCATGGCACGTGTAGGATAATTCACCCTGAGACTTCCATCCCACCATCAGACTGGACTGAAACAGGCCAGCAGGTTCACAGGGTTTTGGGAGAAGGGACAGATGGGACCAATAGAACAGCCAGGCAGATGGGCAGCCTCATCACATCAGCCTTGTTTCTTTAGCAAAGCAAGCTAAAAATAATAACAGTAGGAGACAGACATTTGAGAAGCTGAGAATAAGGCACAAATGTCATGTGAATCATAGGGCCTAAAAGGATGCCTGGGCTATCTCAGGCAACTGCATTGTGTTATTCCTTTCGTACACTATCCTCAAGGATGGTTTGCTCTTTCACTCCACCTACTCAATGGAAAGCTTGAGTTACCCTTTATTCGCCTGGTCACCGAACACATCCTCCTAACTTCTAGCCTGAATTTGTGTTACTTTCTTGGACAACTTCATTGAAACAAGAACTTAGACTGCACCCAATGAATTTTAAGTTAAAAGGAAAAGTACGAAGTCAGGAAAAAAAGTGCCAGATATAGAAGAGCCGAGACTAATGTTTGAGAAACACAGACTGCAAGAGGCCTGTTGGTCTGAATGTGTGTGGATGATGCTTCCTTGTGTTTGAGTAACGCCTCTTGGACAATGGGCTCAGGAAGCCAAGGCTGGACTACCACCCATGTTTCTGAAGCCCAGTCTCACAGACATTGGTCAGGGGTTTGCACCCTTTCATTATCCCTGGTACTGATGTTGTGTCTAGTGTAACAGTTCACAAACCCCGTGCTCTGCAGCAAGGTCCTGTTCTGCATGGTGCTGGGGTTAGAAACAGAGAAAGACCACTTCATTGGTCAAAAATCCTTGGTTGTTGCAAGATGACTTAAATGAAAAGTGAGGTCGAGGGCAAAATAGCAGCAAGCAGAGAACCAGAAAACATTTTGTATATGCTAGGAAGTACTAGCTTGTGCAATGACTTTTCTCATCAGCCTTCACTTGGCTCCTTGAGAGGAGAGGCGGTTTTTCATGCAACAGTCACCACCTCACCTGAAACCCGCAGCAACAACAGGGCTGATGTGTTAGTGCTGCGTAACAGTCATGGCGTCGCTGCCCGGAGGAGACAGCCCCAGGATCGAACTGCAGGCTGTCAGAAAACAGCTATTACTGCATGGCAGACACATGCCGTATAGTGAATACACAAGCTGCAGCAGCCTGTATTTTGGTGTGGATCAAGTAACGCACCTTTGGGCCACAGACAGCAGCAGCTGGACCTTGCTTTCCCTCTTCCACTCCGCAGCAGTTTGTTTTATAGCAGCCTGCGGAGGAGAGGGTCAGGTTGAAGGAGCTTCTCTAGCTGGTGCTGTAAAAACACAAATAAAGTCTGTGCTGTGCAAAGCTCACCAGTTAACATGTCAGGGCACTACAGATGGATGAAATACAATGAAAAGGAAAAGAAAATGGTGAAAAGACAGTATAGGAGCAGGAGCAGAGGGATTAATTTACTCTAATTAAAGTATTTGGACAAGGAGAAATAGATACTTCCAGAGTGCAGTCCTTACGTCCTAAGGTATGACGTACAACGTCACATGAAACACTCACTAAATGGGCCTGTTGATATCAGCCAGCTCTAAAAGGAGCTCAGGATGCCAGACATCTGCCTGAATTAGGTGTGATGAATTGCACCTGAGAAGTCAAATGTTTTAGTTGAAGGCACAGTGTGGTTGTTTCAGCTTTGTGGGATTTGGGGTGGATTTTTTTTTTTAAAAAGTATGAACAAAGGATTTCATGGTCCCATGACAAATTCCTGGTCCAGTGTTTAGGTATGACAAGTAGGTGCTGTGTTAGTCGAGGACTTTCCCAGGATGGAGCAGAGCCACCTGAGGAGGCTGAGGACGATGTGCCATGAAGGAGAACATGGTGGGGGAAGCCCCGAAGAGGCTTCTCGAGCCCGTGTCCACATCAGCGACACCAGTCTGGACCTGCCACCTTTATATCTGGCAGTGGATACAAACCCAGATTTGCCCAGAGTCTGAGGTTTTCATACAAATTCTCTTCTAGTTAATAAAGTACCCAGGACTGAAGCAGAAGTCCCTCCCCAAGCCACGATGACTGCTTGTGATCAGGAAGGGCATTGCACACGCTTCCTAGAAATCAGCGATTCCCATCGGATGCACTTTTTCATTTCAACGTCCCGGCGGCGCCTGTGTGTGTGTGGAGCAGCAGCGGCAGCGCCAGCAACAGGAGGTGGGATGGAGGGAGCAGCCGAGCACAGATCCTGGGGGGAAACACGAGAAACCTGTGACCTTTCCCAGACTGACTTTTGTTTGTGTGACGGGACAGAGGAGACAGGGAGAGGCTGCGGTGATGTGTCGGTTTATTATTCCCTGGGTGTAAAGGGCCCTCGGAGACGCCAACGAGGTGTTTTGCCAGCAGGGGCAGGTCAATGTTTGGGTTCGCCCACGTTTTGTAGCCCGTTGACATCGTTGCCCCTCCCCAGTTGTAAATGCCAAGCTGGCAAGGCAATACGCGGGGAAAAGGCTGCTTCACCCCAAATCAGGGCATGTTGCATCTGCCCCCAGCATACAACCTGACAAGCAGGACCGGGCACCCTCCCTGGACTCCCTGCTTGCAGACAGGGCATGGAGTGGTCACCCCAAGCTCTTTCAGGAGTCAGGCAGTGCTTTTGGGATGGAACAGGTCCAAATGCATTTAGAGGGTTACCTTAGGAGGAGAGGACCTGCAGCCTACAATTGCATTTATGCCTAATGTGAAGGGACCTGACGGGCAAATCCTGCTCAGGGCAGGTGCAAGGAGAGACGTGGGTCCCTTGCCCATCCACTGCCAGCATCCTCCACCACCATCCACCCCTGCAGCACCATCCCCACCGATGTCCCACAGCTCCGACACATCATCCTCCACGAGTGGATGGGCTGGTGCAGACCTGCACATCTGTCGCTTCACCGCAGACAGACCCCTTACATCTGAGGAACCCAGAAACCCTTCACCTGGGATCTTCCTCTAATTAAGGCATTGTCCAGTTGAGGGGTGGGAATGTGACTGACCTACACTGTACAGTTCAGTAAGGGAAGGGGAAGAAACGGTCTCCATATTAGTGAGATTCTGTTCTTCTGTGAACAGAAAAATGAAAATACCCCCTGAAGGCCTTTCTTTGGTCAAAATGCTGTGATTCCAGAAAATAATTAGCCACTGCGAGTTCCTAAGTTTCTCCCTTTTTTTTTTTTTCCTAATAAGAAATACAGCTGATTCGCTTAGATGTAAATTGGATTGACAGAGGTGCAAGAGAAAGCTTTTTCTTAGTGGTTCCTGCGTATTTTTGTGTCTCATTGTGAGGATGTCTTCTGCTTCAGCAGTAGCTATCAAAGGACATAAAGCCAGAGATACAGCAGCTCAGTGCTTTGTCAGTTCTGTAACTCTAGTTAACCTTGGATGAGAAGGACACTATTGCTGAAATATAATAACAAACTACTGGGCAACACGATCTCCTGTTTCTCAAGTGATCAAACAAACTATTCATCTTTCTAGACTGAACCTAAACTGACAGCAGCCTTTTCATTTAAAGCAAATTAAGAATCTCAGACTATCTAGCATGAATGATGATTTTTTTGTTGTTTTTTTCCCCCCTTAATTAAATGAAAGTGGGTTTTATAATTTAAACATTCCCACACACTGTTGAATGAATGCAAACTTTTTTCCGTGATTATTCATGCAGCACAGTGGCAGGCTGAAACTAGCAGTGTTAATTCCCCAGTGATTCCTCCTGAACATATAGGGTGCGTACAGAGCGTCACAGTAGCTCCTGGAGACCCGCCATAGAGGGCCTTATTGTGCCAAGTCGTGCACAGAGTAATAGGAAATGGCAGTGTGTGCTCCAGAGTTTCCACTCTAAAGCAGAGGTTTAATGTGATGGAGAGGCTGGGAGCAACAAGGGGATGCCCTCCTTCCCCCGTCACACGACCCCGCACAGTGCACACCTGGTGACATTCGACAAAGCAAAGCCTGGACCAACACACAGCTCCTTTCCCAGGTCCCCACTGTGGTTGTGTCCATCCCTACTTAGCAGCAGGATGATGCAGGAGGAAGGTGGAAGAGGTGGATAAAGAGGTGAGACGTGCCATTTTGAAGGGGGCAGCTCTGCCCGACACAGCTGTGAGAGCCTGGGGAGCATCCCATCACTGGGGCGGCTGGGGCACAAGGGCTGGTCACACTGTGGGGCACAGCTGCCCGGAGGGTCAGTTGTGAACAGCATGCACATTGCGCCATTGCCATCAAGTGGGTTTTGCAGAAGAGGTGAGGCTGGGAGAACAGTGCGAGTCCTGGCACTACTGGTCTCCGCTGCTGGAGAGCTGCATGGTGGGACACCACTGATGACACTAATGCTGGTGGCCTGAGAGGGATGGGGTGTTGAATGTCCTCAGATGCAGATAACTTGATTTTTCCCAGCGTTGTGCAAAGAGATACGAGCTCCCTGTATGGGCGGTGTGGAGACAAGGGCCGGTACACGTGGCTGGGGTCTCTCCCCACACCTGTGAGGCTGGCTCTCTCCAGAGTGCCCTAAGGAGCCTTGGCTCCCCTGTGGTCCTTCCTTTAGCATGTCCCACCACCCGCAGGGCTCCCCACAATGCCACGTCTGCCCCGGGGTGCGGCTCCAGCCATGGTGGGTATGGATACCTCCCAGGCAGCCCCGTGGTGTCACCCAGCCAGCAGCAGGCTCTGCCCTGCTCCAGCACACCACCATGCTGCCCCGGCTTTTCACATCCCATCGCTCCCAATTCTTCCCCCAGCAGAGACACCCAGCTTTGCCTTCACTTACGGCTTTGGAGCATCCATCCAAGGCAGAAGAGCACACACACACAGAGGTCGTATACATTGTGGGTGAAAGGAGTCCATCACTATGGGCAGCAAGGATCCCAAACATGGCTCCACCTCCTTTCCTGAAGAGAAGGATGTGGTTCACTAAGAAAACAATCCTGGTGAGACTGCCCAGACACCATTTCCCCTTTCAGTAACCAAAATCAAGGTTTTGTGTGACCACCTGGTCCGAGCTACCCAAGGGACATTGTACCTGTCCTTTCTTTCATTTCCTATGAAAGGTACTGTTCCCTGCCCCATGCTCAAAGGCAGACTCGTGCAGCCAGGAGAAGGAGCTCTCTACAGCTGTCCTGTGAGCACAGAAACCCTTGACAAAGGGATCAGAATAAGGAGGAACACAAGGATGTCCAGAAAAAAAAGCATAACTCTGCCTTCCTCAAAGGCAGCTCCCCCATGAATGATGGTGGGAAATGGGGAAAATACATGAGGAACAGTAGAAATGGGGGCATGTACAACCGACCCATCTTCTTGGTGACTTCTGCCAAAGGAGGGTTTGTGGGACTTCCTGAGCAGGAGATCGTATCTGAAATATCATGCTTAATAATCACAGTCAGAGCTAATTTGTTCAGTCTGGTTCGAATCTCTGTATGGTTTCCACCTTCACAATTACCACAGCAATTAGTTCCATCATTTTATAGGTACTCTGTGAAAAAGTACTTTTTTTTGTTTGTGCCAAACCTGCTGATGGCTGGAGTCCCTCTAGTTCTTACAGTGTGAGAAATAGTGAAGAACCTCTACTTCTTTCACCTTCTCTATGGCATCCCAAATTCGATGGACCCGGATGGGATATATAGGCCTCTATAGACCCTCAGCTGCCTGCATCCCAAGGTGGAGACTCCTGGTCCACTTTGCTTCTTTTAGTCAGGAAACCATTTTATACTCCCGATCGTCCTTCTCTGAACGTTTTCTAGCTCAGAGATGGAGGGGAACAGAACTGCATCCTGCATTCACAGTTACACTACTCATTACTTAGTAACATGATGACATTTTCTGCCCTATTCTTGATTCATTTCCTAACAATTACCTTACAAAATCTTCAAGCCCTTTTGCAATAGCACTGCCTGACCTCTTGGCTAAAAGTTTCAAACCATATTGCCTAATAGTAAATATCTCAGTCCACTGGAAACTGTGACCTGACTTTTCAGTGCTTCCCATAATTCCCATTAAAGTTGTTCTACCCAAATTTCCCCTGAAGTGCAATCAGATAAAGATACATACATTCCTCTAGGGAATTAACGTACATATTTCTTGTAAGTAAACAACCATCTGCCTCTATCTGACATATGCATACTCCACTAACATGCCTGACTAAGCCCCAGGGTTACCCACATCTCCCCTGTGATGGTTCTGAACATTGGATATCATCGCACTGAGGATGGAGCACTATTTTATCCCACAGACACCTGTTGGCTTCAATAAATGTTAGCCAGACTTTAAAAGGAGTCCAATCCACTAGAAATTATTAATTAAATCAAATTTATTTATTTATTTATTTATTTATTTATTAGGAAAAGGAGTGACATCTAAGCAAATGCATCATGAGTTGGAATTAGGCTTAACTGTAGTGTAAGCCTTGGTGATTAACATCTGACTTATCCTAGTACACTGGAAGAGCCAGACTGAGCTTGCTGTGTCCACATCCATTCCTGTATTTCCTTGTGTTCTCTGCTAGGTCATCAGAAGAGATAAATCCATGTTTTTCTAGGCTTCAGCATCTGACCACCTCTGGTTCTTCCCCATCCAACTGCAGGAAAATGCTTTTTGCCTTCCTAGGTAGAAGACAGGATCTTGAGGAGGCACTGGAAGGCTCTCAGTGAAATATTTCAGTCTCTCATCACTGGTAGTTTTGGACCTTCCCAGTCTGAGGTCAATGTCCGGTCTCTGCGAAGGGCTGTCAGGGACTTCAGAGGAAGAAGCACGAAATTGCATCAGACCATTGTGGAAATACTCTCTGTAACAGAAATGGTTCCTTTGCTCCTATTTATTTGGAGCACAAACATGCCCCATACTGAGGATCCTCAACCTTTCCGGAACTCACAGAGGTTTTATTTATTTTGTAATCCTTGCTAATAAACCTGTGTGTTCCCATTATCCAGAAAAATATCCAGTTTTCTTTTGATTCATACTAAACTCTTGGTCACAGTGATATATTAAAGTTCCTAGAATAATGCAGCACAGATGTTGAAATCTGCTTTGGGGTAGAATTTTGTAGCAGGGACCTACCTCACACAAACATTCACAAAAAGCCCTTGCAAAATGAAGTCTAGCTCTTGCACAGCATTTTTCCATAGATCTCAGAACTATTTGCAAAAAGGGTCTACATAATTTCACTTTTCTTTAAAACTGAAATGACTCATTCTTGTCTAATGAATCAGGAACCTACTGTCAGACTTCTGGTCTTACTCCAGGGATCTACCAAATAGTCTACACAGTCTTCCACAAAGTGGATGAAATTATGGACAGTGTGAACATGTGTAGATCTCCTACCATGTCTCCTGGTCATCTTCATACTGCGCAGATGTACTACGCATCTGCACGAACTCACATCATGGCACTGCTGAGTACTCTGAAGCAGCATGGGCCCTTGTGGCAAAGACCAAGCGAACACTGGGATGTGTTAGCAAGAGTGTAGCCCACAGGTCAAGGGGAGTGATCATTGCCCTTTATGCAACACTTGTGGGACCACATGCTGTGTCTGATTTTGGGCTCCCCCATACTGAAAGGCATGGGCATAGTGGAGCAATCCCAGTGGAGGGCCACCAAGCAGGCCAGGCGGCTGGACCACACGGTGTACAAGGGGAGGCTGAGAGAGCTGGGTTTGTTCAGCCTGGAGAAGACTCAATTTTTTCCTATGGTTCCATGATTTTGAGTGCTGAAGACCCTAGAAATTGCACCAGCTCAGCAGTGAGTAATAAATCCTTGGATATGCTCTGTTTACCAGTTGGTCAAACATTTGAGAAGCCTTTGGGATGAAAGTGACAACACAGAAGTTAAGATAGTTATCAAGATCTTTTGAAGTCAGCCGTAATGTCGGTTTTGCAATTTTCCCAGCTCCTCCCCATTAAAGATAATAACTTCCACACTGAACTGAGGGGCACTCAAAATACTTCATAATCTAGGCAAGGTGCCTGATGCCAGATTTAGCACATCAGTTTAAAGGGAGCTTGAGCCCAATCTGTCTTTTATATAACCCATTGTACTAAATCCCCAAAGGTGGAATAAGGCTACTAGAATCAGCTGATACTAAGTGAAAATGTGAGTAATGCTTGAATGTTTCAGAAAATATATTTTTTCTCCATAGTTAGCAATGTATGAGTCACTCAGGCTCCCTAGCTACTGCACTGCATGAATGACTCAAAACTCCACTGAGAATGGAGGCACAAGCAGTTCTCTCTTTGTGCCAGATTTTCTCCTTTTAAGTCACCCTCGCTGTATCTCACCCACTTCAAAAAAAGGAGAATCTCTTTCCCTATTACTTTCTTCCGCCGTCCCCATGCAAGCCCAGATAAAACATCGTGCACAAGGATGGGCAGTGCTCAGTGTGATTGAAAAAAGCACAGGATATGATGCATTAAACTGAACTCAGGTAACCATTTTTAAGAAGTTAAAATGTACATTAACTAGTTGCTTTGCTGAGCTCCTCTGAAGTTCTTGGAAGAACAAGGACACGGCACTTTTAAACATGTTGGACTCAAATGTCCTCTATGGAATATTCCTGTGCAGCAAAGCTCAGAGTCTGGGGTCTTGGAAATTTTAGTCAATCATTTGTTTGGGAGCAAGTTTTGAATTCAGTTCATTGTGGACCTAAAACTCCTCAGTCCTGTATGGTTTTACAGACTAGTAATCCCTGCTTAGTTTAAATGGAATAAATTGCTGCTGAGAGGGTGCACTTTAATTTGTACCAGGTATCTCCAGAAGAACGACGCACACACATCCCCATCTTTAGTGATTGCTGGCCACAAGCCTGAAGCCAGATTCCCTCTGCAGAGCTCTCAGCAACTCTTTGGAGTCACAGGCAAATCTGTCTTTGGTGTCACGTTCCCACTGTCTCATCGCTTGATGCATCACATGAGTCATTTTCCAGGGACTGAAAGATGGAGAGGGAGAAATCATGCTGGTCTGTATATTAGTTGTCACTTGAAAAAAATACGCTACATAATATGGCTATTGCCTAACCCCATTACCTCACCCCTAGGCTGATCACCAGACTCTTATTCTCTGGATCACAGCTCTGTTGCAATGACCACGGGGTATTTTGGACAGTGAACACTTCCTCCGCCATAAGACCAGTCTGATCCTCTGGTGACATAATGAAAAGAAGTGTACATGGTCATTTGTTAGAGCAGATCTCAGTAAGGCAAGCCACTGGTTCCAGTTCTGCAGTTTGTTTCCTACTTATGAGAAAGTTACCAAGTTCAGAAGGAATTAATGTGATTTGTTTCCCTAAGCCATTCTTCCCATTACACATTTTAAACTCAGCTTTTTCAGAAGTTATTTGAGTTTAATTATCTTTGATTCTGCTAATCTTCAATCAAGCAGATACCTAGTGGTCCCTCCCACCAAAAGCTGCTTCGTAATTCCCCAGTGTTTGAGGAGCTTGTGCTGTCACTGAAAAAGAACGGTTCCAGTCCTCAGGGCTGTAGGTGCAGCCTTCTGGATACAACATTTTTATACAGACGGAAGCAACAGCTGTCCAACAGTCATGAACTCTTAATGCTGTTAACACGAAGTCTGTTTGCTAGAATTTCTATTTCAGAGTTAACTATTTCACTGCTGGCCACCTTAACCATCTGGAGCCAACAAAATGATCCAAGAGTGGGGAGCTCTGCTAATTAGGCAGAAGCCTTCACTGCCAGACAAATCTAGTTTGGACAAGTCCCTTCAGCTTGTCTAGAGCCTCTTCTCTTGCCACCATAAAAAATAGTATTCTGTGTTGGTCAGTCATTCTTTCTTTTACCCTGGGGCTTCTGAAACAGTTTTTGATCACAAGTCTCAAATTATGGTCAAAGACCATCGACTCTGTCCTCTCTCTTGGCTGACCCATATTTATTCCACTGGTGTTTAGACACCTAATTCAGGAGTCCAAGTTGTGCTATAGTCAACCAAGAAAGCAGATATCCAGAAGAAGCATGTGGGTATATGAGGAGCAGGAGAGGGAGTTGGACTTGTTCAATCTGAAGAAGAGAAAGGTTGGAGGATCTCACTGACCCTAGCTACAGAATGGTCTGGTGCAGAGAAGACAGAGACAAACTTCTCAGAGGTGTACAGCAATCAGACGAGAGGCAACAGACAGAAACTGCAAAAACAGAAATTCCAGTCAGATTTTAGGAAACATTTTTTCACCATGAGGATGGTAAAATGTTGGAGCAGGTATTGGAGAGGTAGTGGCATCTCCATTTTCTGAGATATTCAAAACTCAGCTAGACAAGGCCCTGACCAACATGCTGTAACTAGATGTGGTTTGAGTGGGGGACTGGACAAGAGGACCTCCAGAGGCCCCTTCCAACCCAAATTTTCCTATGGCTCAATAGTTCTGTGGGTTTGGAGGACATCTCAGATATTGATCAAGAGTCAAAGCCACCCTGTTAAGTTGCCTTTCACTGTGTAGTTTAAGAAATTTTACACTGGTAATTTCCACACCACTAATAATAAGTTCTTATCTCTTCTGACTAGTTCATTGAAGTTTAATTTTGTTTCAGGTGGCGACCTATTTATTGTATAAGAAAAGTACTTGAGCCATAATACTATCTGAAAACTTTTGGACATAGTCTAAATATACTAATTTCTTTCTTTCTTTTTAGCTCCACTTAGTGGGTCTCATTTTTTCCTTGCTCATCATTTTATCAGCTGAATTATTTCTGTATATAATCTCTTCTATTCATTAACTTCTTCTTGCCTGTTGGCAGCAAAGACATTTGGCATTGAAAATTGACAGAATATCAGTATATGTGGCCTTTTAACGTGATTAATTAGTGTTTGGAAAGAACTTTGTAATCAGTCAAGGAAAAACTGCAAGGCTGTGAGGGTTAACAGAGAGGTCTTTGCTTTGCTTTTTGCTTGATTTGTTTTATAAACAGTGATGCAAGCAAATACATCAGGACCCAAATTGGAAAGCCACTTCTTACTATGTTGGATTAAAGGAATAGAAGATCAGTAGAAGGATTTTGCTTGCTTTTTGAAAGATATGGCAGCTCTGGCTTGCTCTATACATTTGCAGGCAGCTTAGTCCTCCATCAGCCTGTATTTTGTCAGTTAAATGGTTATCTGAAACCCTTGCCCAGCAATCTTACCAAACGATGGCTTTCTTACTACTGTTGCTTTCAAAGCAAAAACTCACACAACCTTGTTTGGCATGTTATCTCCTATCAGCTCTTATTCAGTTGTGAAAAATGGCTTGAAAAACAACGGGAAACCCAAGAAAATGTGATAACAAACAGCAGTGTGTCAGGGTTTAGGAAAGTGTGATTACAAGCACCATGGAGACCATTGTCAGGTCAGCTCTGTCTTTTTTAATTAACTGAAATAGAGGGAAAATAGCATGTTCACAATATTAACAAATGAAATTACCAAATTGTAGGTGTTAATATCAGTAAGTATCATTCCCTGTATTATCTCAGAAGATATCAGCCTAGGAAATAATTTTCTTTTCATTTTTAATATCTATGTTTCTCTTTTTTTTTTTTCATTTCATCTCACAGAGGTTTGAAAATGTTCTGTGAGAGCCTCCTGAGGACTGGACTGGAATTGGCCTTCTTGTACACTAGCTCAGAGATCAAACTCTTTTGCAGGGAAAAAAAGCAGTGCTTTTGGCTTTTCCCTTTTTCTTAATGTACAAAATTAAAGATGTCCATACTGATTTGTCTAGGTCCCTAGAGCAAAATTCTAGGCTACGACATGAAGCTTCTCTATGTCCTTTTGACATTTTCAGAAGCAGATCCTGGAAAATTAATTTAGGGCCAGGATTAATAAGTATGTTTTTATCCCATTTTAAAGCTTCTTAGGATCTTCCCCTGGAAAGAGGAAAAAGAAACAATCTTGGAGAGAGAGCCCAGATACACATTTCTGTGCAAAGGAGTGGGAGGTTTTTTGCAGAATCTTTATCAGTGATTTGGAGGTATCTAAAATCACTGTTGGCAAAAAATCATGACTAAGCCAAGCACTGACTAACAGGTAAGTAATGAGGAAGACAAAGCTTGCCATAGAGACTAATCTGGATTGATCAGCACATCAGTACCATTAAAACATAGTTTGTAACACCCTATAGTGAAATTAAAAGGTAAGGATACATCATTCAGTTAGAAGACAGATAAACATCTTTCTGTATTGAGAAGTTCTCCAGTCACTATACATTTACTGGTAATGTTCATGCTTGCAATGAAAAAATAAAAGATCCCACTTGTAGCACTGTCAAAGATTGCAGTCCTGCCAACATTTATATGAGCCAGTGTGGAAACATTGAAAACTATAGAGAAGGAAAGATTCCTGCCCCTTCAATGTCTGTGCAGCCTTGGCCACTTCCTTAAGCATGTGTTTTGGTGGGACTTTGTAGGCAAGAGCAGCAATTCTATTTCAGTCTCACCCACCCTTCCTATTCCTTTATCCCAGATGGAAATGACTGGCAATTCATAACATCCTAGAAAACTGCGGCAATGCCCATACAGATGCTAGTAACTGCTCCTTCCACACATGCAGTCTTGTTCCAAAGACTCTCCAGTAAAAATTTACTTTCCCTGTGCTTTTTATAGTGCACGTCACAAGGGCTTATGCAAAGAAAAAGTAAACAGCTACAACTATAAAGCATACAATTCCCCTAAACCAGAACTCTTTTCTTCTAACTGGTTTCCTAGGACAAAGGTATGTAGCAGGCTGTTCTCAATATCAGGGAGTTAAATGTCTTCCTCCATCATGCCACACTCCCAGTTCTCAATATAAGAGAGACACATGACAATTACAAATACAGCATGCAGAACATCTCATTGAAGTCACTATGAATATAAGGAGTGCACATGCCCTGTCAGTGTTTCAATATTATTCAGAATGCTTGCAAATACTACAGCAACAGCAAAGCCAACTCAATGCCAAAAGATTACAGAAGTGTTCTTATAGCTGGAAGATTAATAAAGGCTGCCTCCTTCAAATAGATTCAGTGTTTGGCAAATGCAATACCAAGACTTTTTCAAGCACTAAACCTTAAACCTTGGTATAAACAATGAAAAATACATTTTCACACTATCTTCTACTACACAAGTGGGTTTGAAGTAGACGTCCCATCCCAGCAAAAAGATCTAGACATGTTTGTCTGCTGCCTCCCTGGGGCCCGGGTTAAGGACATCACTAAGAAACTTCCTAGCCTAGTAGGGCCCTCGGACTATTACCCATTACTGCTCTTTCACATGGGTGGCAATGAAGCTGCAACGCGTAGTCCGAGGGCAATCAAAGGAGACTTCAGGGCCTTAGGATGGTTCGTAAGGGAATCTGAAGCACAGGTTATTTTTCCTTCTAGCCTTCCAGTTGCGGGCAGCGACACTGGACGAAACAGGCAGACTCAGTCTATTAATACATGGCTCCATGGCTAGTGTCAACGCCACAATTTTGGGTTTTTTGGTAATGGGATGGCCTACATGGCACCAGGCCTGCTGGCATCAGATGGTATTCACCTTTCTCAGAGGAGGAATCTCATAAGCTAGCGGAGCTCATTGACAGAGCTTTAAACTAGACTTGAAGGGGGAGGGGGATAATATCAGGCTTGCCCATGACAAGCTGTGGGACGACATGCCATGGTTAGAGGGACAGGGTGCTAGCAAGGGCCCTCAGCCTGTTGCTCTGAGATGTGCTGGCTACACTGGAGCACACTTGAAGTCTTACAGAGATAAGCCAGGGGCTCCTGAAGTAATAGCAGCCAACAGGGAAACACCAGTGAAATACCTCAAAGGAATTAAGGGGTGTTCCTCTAAGAAGATGACATGGCCAACAGTCCAGCTGAAGTGCCTCTACACCAATACACGCAGCATGGGCAACAAACAGAAGGAGTTGGAAGCCACCATGCTGCTAGAAAGCTATGACCTAGTTGCCATTACTGAAACTTGGTGGGATGAATCCCATGACTGGAGTGTGGCTATCAATGGCTGCAGGCTGTTCAGAAGGGACAGGTGAGGAATGAGGGGCGGAGGCATTGCCCTCTACATCAAGAAATGGATAGAGTGTGAAGAACTGTCTCTGAATAATAGCCACAAGCAGGTTGAAAGCTTATGGGTAAGAATTAGAGACCGAGGCAACAAAGGTATCCTTGTGGTTGGTGTCTACTGCAGGCTGCCCAATCAAGGGGAGCCTATTGACGAAGCCTTCTTACTCCAGCTACAGGAGGCATCATGCTCGCAGGCTCTCGTCCTGCTGGGGGACTTCAACCACCCCGACATCTCCTGGAAAAGTAGCATGGCAAGCTGTAGGCAATTCAGGAGATTCCTGGAATGCATTGAGGATAACTTCTTAAGCCAGGTAATAGACAGCCCTACCAGAGGGAAGCGATATTGGACCTGTTGGTCACCAACACAAGTGAGCTAATCGGTGACGTCAAGATTGGAGGCAGCCTGGGCTGCAGTGATCGTGCACTGGTAGAGTTCACAGTCCTGAGGGATATGGGTCAGGCGAAGAGTCAAGTCAGGACCCTGAATTTTAGGAAAGCAAAATTCCAGCTGTTCAAGGAGTTAGTCAATAGGACCCCCTGGGAAACTGCCCTCAGGGACAAGGGAGCAGAACAGAGCAGATCTTTAACGATGCTTTCCATAGAGGGCAAGAGCTCTCAGTCCCCAGGGGTAAGAAATCAGGAAAGGAAGGCAAGAGTCAGGCATGGCTGAGTCGAGACCTGCTGGTCAAACTAAAGGGCAAGAAGGAAATGCATGGGCAGTGGAAGCAGGGACAGGTATCCTGGGAAGGAGAATAGGGATGCTGCCTGGTTGTGTAGGGATGGGGTCAGGAAGGTGAAGGCGCAGCTGGAACTGAACTTGGCAAGGGATGCAAAGAATAATAAGAAGGGCTTCTACAGGTATGTCAGCCAGAAAAGGAAGGTCAAAGAAAGCGTACCCCCCACTGATGGGCAAGACTGGCAAACTGGTAACAACAGACAAGGAGAGGACTGAGGTACTCAACAACTTTTTTGCCTCAGTCTTCACTGGCAGCCTCTCTTCCCACACCTCTTGAGTGGATGGACTGCAAGGCAGGGGCTGTAAGAGAAGATCAGGTAAGAGAAGATCACTGTAGAAGATCACTGTAAGAGAAGATCAGGTTCGTGACCACCTGAGGAACCTGAATGTACATAAGTCTGTGGGGCCTGACAAGATGCATCCGGAGTCTTGAGGGAATGGGCTGATGTAGTTGCCAAGCCACTCTCCATGATATTTGGAAAGTCATGGCAGTCAGGTGAAGTTGCTGGTGACTGGAAAAAGGGAAACATTGCACCCATTTTTAAAAATGGTAGAAAGGAGGACCCTGGGAACTACCGACCTGTCAGCCTCACCTCTGTGCCTGGGAAGATCATGGAACAGATCCTCCTACAAGCTATGCTAAAGCATGTGGAGGACAGGGAGGTGATTCGAGACAGTCAGCATGGCTTCACCAAGGGCAAGTCCTGCCTGACCAACCTAGTGGCCTTCTATGTTGGAGTGACTACATCAGTGGACAAGGGATGAACTACGCATGTCATCTATCTGGACTTCTGTAAGGCCTTTGACACAGTCCCCCACAACATCCTTCTCTCTAAATTGGAGAGATATGGATTTGATGGGTGGACTGTTCAGTGGATGAGGAACTGGTTGGATGGTTGCATCCAGAGGGTAGTGGTCAACAGCTCAATGTCCAGATGGAGATCAGTGACAAGTGACAAGTGGTGTCCCTCAGGGGTCCATATTGGGACCGTTACTGTTTAATATCTTCATCAATGACATAGTGGGATTGAGTGCACCCTCAGCAAGTTTGCAGATGACACCAAGCTGAGTGGTGCTGTTGACGTGCCTGAGGGAGGGGATGCCATCCAGGGGGACCTGGAAAAGCTCCAGAAGTGGGCCCATGTGAACCTCTTGAGGTTCAACAAGGCCAACTGCAAGGTCCTGCACCTGGGTTGGGGCAACCCCCAGTATCAGTACAGGCTGGGGGATGAAGGGATTGAGAGCAGCCCTGCAGAGAAGGACTTGGGAGTACTGGTGGATGAAAAGTTAGACATGAGCCAGCAGTGTGTGCTCACAGCCCAGAAAGCCAATCATATCCTGGGCTTCTTTTAAGAAGCATGGCCAGCAGGTTGAGGGAGGTGATTCTGCCCCTCTACTTCACTCTGGTGAGAACCCACCTGGAGTACTGTGTCCAGCTTTGCAGTCCTCAGCACAGGAAAGACATGGACCTGTTGTCTTGCGGGTCCAGAGGAGGGCCACAAAAATGATCAGAGGGCTGGAACACCTCTCCTATGAAGGAAGGCTGAGAGAGTCGGGGTTGTTCAACCTGGAGAAGAGAAGGCTCCAGGGAAACCATATTGCAGCCTTTCAGTACTTAAAGGGGGCTTATAAGAAAGGTGGGGACAGACTTTTTAGTAGGGCCTGTTGCGATAGGACAAGGAGTAATGGTTTTAACTAAAAGAAGGTAGATTCAGACTAGATATAAGGAAGAAATTTTTTACAATGAGGATAGTGAAACACTGGAACAGGTTGCCCAGAGAGGTGGTAGATGCCCCATCCCTGGAAATATTCAAGGTCAGGTTGGATGGGGCTCTGAGCAACCTGATCTAGTTGAAGGTGTCCCTGCTCACTACAGGGGGGGTTGGACTAGATGACCTTTAAAGGTCCCTTCCAACCCAAACTATTCTATGATTCTATGATCTTGCTAGACTGACTGAAACTGAGACGTCTCCAGTACAATGTCATCTTTGCTCTCCATGTCACATAGCAAGTTACACAAACACACGACACCTCAAGCAAAGCTTCATCTCTGCTACTTCCACACATGGCTGAAATTTCTCTACTTACATTCCTAACAAGTTACATTTCATGCCACTTATTGTGCTTTCCATTCTAATTGCAGGTCCGTAGCAGTGGAAGAACAGGAGTCACTTGGCACGGGACACCCCCTTTCTTTTTTAGTCTCACAGAAAATACGAGTTACAGATGTTTCTCAAACTACCTGGGGAGACCACATGCTCCAGTGGTAATTCAGAGCATTGGGTCCCCACAAGAGTCACTATACTATATGAAAGTAATAAAATACAAGAGATATGAGAGCAGTACATTGAGTGTATGGGGACTTCAGGAGCAGTGCATACAGATTATGTCGATTAATATGACTGCAGTCACCAGCACAGTGGTGACCCAGTGCACTCACCTGCCCCCGGGGTGAAGGAGCAGACCCAACACACAAGGTCATCAGGAGAGACAAGTCCCTCATCCCAGAAGAGCAGCTGTTTGAAATGGTCTTTCCTCCATTCCCTTCACTGATGATCTTCCTCTTCTGTGGCTGCCCGAAGCTTAGCCTGGGATTCACATTGAAGCCAGAAGGGCAATGTGCTCAGCTCCACACTGCAAACCATTGGCTTGGTACACAAGGGCTTGTGTATGGGCACATGTAAGGCATTTGAATGAGCCAAGTAGACACTCCCAGCAAAGTTTGCAAGCTCAAGCTCGCAGCATCCCAGGGAACAACAGAGGAGGAGAACATCTTCCAAAGCTCCAGTTACCCAAACAGCAAGTAGCTTTTCATGGGTGGATGACTTTACATCAACAAATGAAGTCTACCCTTCTAGGTTTTTTCTAGGTGAGTCTTTACTGATATTTAATCTGTCTCCTCACAGACTCACACAGCATCTCTGCTCTAACCTGTTTCATTCTGAGTTTGCCAGCAGCATGTTTTTTCTTGGTTTGATCCCATCGTCCTCATCTTCTCAGTTATTGTTGCCCTGGGACTCCGTCACTGGCATAGCTCTCATCTAGTGCTACAAAGGCACCAACTCTAGTCATGGCTCTGTGGAAAGGAAAATGACCGACAGCTGCTTCCTTGGACGCATTTTTGTTTTATGCAGGCTGGGAAAAATTTCTGAGACAAGTGCTCATTTCTTTATTACTGAAGTCAGCCAGTAAGTTAAGTGCTTCTGCCAGTAGCTGTCTCCTTATTTCAGAAAAGAAGGTTTTTAACTTTGAGAATGAAATTCCATGAACAAAGCACTTTTTTGGAAGCCTCATCTAGACACAGTCTTCTCAGAGTAAAACTTCTTTTTTTTTTTTTAAATAAATAGGAGCAAATTGTTCTCAGTTCCATAACTGCCAGCTGCCATTAAAATCAACGGGAATTATGCATATATACCTGAGGAAAAATGTGACTGGTAGTTCTTAGAAATGAGAGAAGAATGAATTAAAAATGGATTTTGGATTAAAAATATCAGAGGGATCAGCTGACTATGTGCTATAGAAAGGAAAAGAGCTGACTTAGCCTTGAATCAGGGTTATCACAGGAATTCTGCCAAGGCATTTATCTATAGTGGTAGATACTGCTATTTTGACTTGCAAACTGTTAGAGAAATATAACCTGCTTTATTCCCTTGTCCCAGTTAGATTAGTCAAGTACTTAAGCACTTTATCTTTTAATTAATTGTATCAGCTAAGTGTGTATTTAAAAACTGAATTTCTGCGTAGAATTCCCCAACATATTCATCACTTCTCATACACCCCTCTTCTCCACAGTCTGCCAAGCACTGAGTCATAGCTCCATTTTATTCTATTCTTTCCATTGCTGCACAGCAATTACACAGTCTATGAGAAAATTATATTTGTTGTTTAATCATCGGGGGAACCAGCCATTCATAAGAGAAGGAGACAGCAGCCTGTGCAGAAAGAGGATGATTTAAAGGAGGGTTGCAGAACGTGATCTGGTTAAAAGTCAACTAAACTTAGTAAATGGAAGATTTGGAAGCCGTGGTGGAAGGTCATCTCTTCTGGCAGTCTATTTTAAAAGAAAAATTGTAAAGGAAGAATACAGCTGCTGGTTTCATGTTCATTGTGCCAACCTGCAAACTTTTTATTTCCAAAACTTCGCTAATCTAGAAGAAACAAACTGCATGTGACCGTTGTTGTGGGTTTGGATTGTAAAACAAAACTCAAAGCAAGGCATTCCTAACCACATCTCATCTTATTTGCCCATTGTGGACGGAGCAATACCAGTGGCTAAACACAGGGATGATTCCAGTCAAATGACTTCTCAACCTCACCCACGCCAGTGTGGGTTTGTAGCAGCTATGCTTCCCCAGGCAGCTTCCCCAGAAACAACCCTGAACTTATCCCTAGTTAGCACTGCAGGGCAATCCCTCCCTCCCGAGCGCTCGAACAGGGACATAGGAAAGTTTGGCCACACAATGTTAAATATATAAAATCTGTTGTCAAAAGCTCCAAGGTTGGACAAATGAAACCACAACGAACTTCTACTTCAGGAGAAGTGCAGACTGCCTTGATGAAAAGTTTGTGAGTTTCAGGCTGTGTTTCACAGATATAAACATTAATTCATCCTGAAACTGTTCCTGACTAGAGGAGTCAAATGCCCTCAGATACAGGCCCAAAGCAACATGCCCAAGTCATTTTGCAGGGCTGCGCAAGCAAGCAGCATGTCTTGAAGGGTTGTGCTCAGGGTGTATTTGGTCCGTTATGAAGTACAGTGCAAGGACTGTAAATTACAAACAAATAAACTCTTTATCTGGAAATTTCAGTGGAGTCACATCCGGGATCTGACTGCTCTCTTCAAGCCAGCACTTGCAGTTGGGACTGAGCTTGCCAGACCTGCCTGGACCCGCTCCCAGACAGTGTGGCCATCACCCCTTTCCCATGCCAGGGGTGCCTGCTGCATCCCCACAGCGAGGGGCACCGGCTCACCCTTGCTCCCTGCAAGCTAGTCACCGGGCTGAGGGGATGCTAGAGAATGGGCTTTCAGTGCTGGATGGACACCCTTCCCAGGTCAAACCCATGTGCCTGGCTGGGAAGCCTGCTGCAGATTAGTAGTTTCTTCAGCTGCTGGGATCGTGCAGGTTTAAGGTATTAGAGGTTACACTGCTATGACTGGTTTCTGAAAGCACTGAGTTAGGACTGGAGTCAAGTCAAACGAAAAAGGAGGCATCAGGTGACAGACTAAAGCTCTGGCAGCCAGGGGCTTGTAGTTACAACTTTAAGCCAAGCTCCTGACTCACGCTGGATGTGTGAACATGAGCAATGCAGTTGGCTTCTTGCTACCTAAATCAGCTAAGCTGGAAGATTGAGTCATGGCTGGACCTTCCAGAATCCAAATACGACGTATGAAGTGACCTTTCTAGAATAAATAAGTACAAGTTTGCCCGTTGCCTTTAAACTCAGCATATAAGTGTTGGACTGTGCTAGAGAGCTACAGTGAAGAGGATGGGGGAGAGGATGACATAAGCTCCCCCTTCCTCAGCACACTAGGGAGCGTCTTGTAGAAATGAATGGGGCCTTTTCTCTCTTACACTGTGGGAATGCTACTTTCCAAGGAGTTTGCACTCAGCTTGCCTAAATATACACTGGTCCGTAACACAGAGCACACGAATGTGTCCAGGACATCGGAAAGAGAAAAAAACCCATAAAATCATGCAAGAAGTGGCCTCTGGGAGTCACTCAGGCTGACCTCTTCTCTCCTCACCCCCCCCGAGTCATCTTCAAAGTTAGATCAGCTGGCTCAGGGTCTTGTCTACTCAAGTTTTGAATATCTCCAAAGACAAAGATTTTGTGGGCTTTTTAAGCAACCTGCTTTAGTGTTTGACCACCCTCACTGAAAATTTTTTCCTTATGTCTAATTGTGATTTCCTCTGCTGCAATTCATTTTTCATCTTTCTCTGTGTGCCCAGAGAACTGTCTGGCTCCATCTTCTGTGTAATTCCCTTTCAGGTTAGGAAAACAGCTCTTAGCCTCCTCTTCTCCAGTCTAATCCCAGCCCCCTGGCTATCTTAGTGGCCCTCAGGTGGTCTTGCTCCAGCTTTTCAATACCTTTCTTGCACTGGGGTCCCTAAAGTTGACACAGTAATCAATATGCAATCTCACCAGTGCCAAGTAGAGAGGACTGGTCTCCTCCCTTGGTCTGCAGGCTATGCTCTTCTCTTGATATGTAGTCCAGTATGCATCCATCCCAGCAAGGGCACACTACTGACATATTCAACTTGGTCCACTAGGACCCCAGGTCCTCTTCTGAAGAGCTGTTATCTAGCCAGTCAGCCCTCAGCTTGAACAGTTGCATGGCTTTTTCTGTGGCAGGTGCAAAAACATCAGGAGTAAATCCGTGCTAATCAAGACACCTATTGCATTGGTCAGAGACAGTCCAGAGCAAGCTTTTGGCAGAGTTAAGGCAAGCGGTTGTCCAGGACAGCAGACTGCAGGGAGTAGCAAAGGGTCACGATCCTGCTGCCCATTTTGCTTTTACTAGGGAAGCTTTGGAAACCCAGGGTCTCTGCTGATGAAGTTTGAGACATAGATGCATGTGTGGATGTGTGGCTATTGCTAGGCAAGCTGGGACTGCTATACAGCTATCACTGCTACCTCATCTCCCATATGCCTGGTGGCAGCAGGAAGAGCAAGTCCAACTCTCCAGGGCTCTGCTGCTGGGACTCCATCCCAGCTGGGCTCTTCCCCCTGACAGGGGGACTCATTCTCCCCTGAGCTTACACAAAGCCGAGCAAGTTCTGTCCACATTTTTCAGTTATATTACTGAGCTTCTTCCTGTGTAAAAAAACTATTCAGCAAACTATAGTGAATTAAATTATCGTCATCAAACAGTACAATAACAATATATGGATTCAATGGTGAAATATATTCCAGATTTAAAGTTAGTTCTTCTAAATCTGCATTAAGCAACCATCTCAGCAATGCTGAACACTGTAAGCCCACTAACCTTGAAAAGTGCTGCATATGCTCAGCTCTCTAGATAAGCTGTGATATTCACTGAACTGTATACAAAGCAAGGCATGTCATGATGAGCTGCACGTGGAGGGCAGGGAGACTCAAAGATGCTCCTGTCTGCCATTACCAGGCAGGGCACGGGGCACTGGAATCTGTCTGGCGAACGGAGACATATTTGACCTGTGACACCAAGAAAGGGGACAACAGGTCAGATGGATCAAAGCTTTCCTGTTTTACTGGTCCAGCTGGCTCCTCACTCTAGGTGGACTCCTGAGAATGGCCCTGGGACTACCTGTGGCTGAAGCTGCTCCTGGAAAACGGGAGGAAAAGTCTGGGTATCACTGTCTATCTGCTCCCCTGGAAGCTGAAATCCCTGTTTTACCCATCCTAAAATGAAACAGCAAGTGTGTTAGAAGTAGAAGAAATCTCTGGTTACTGCTGTGACCTATTACAAACTGCTGTCTACGTGCCCTGTAATGATTCAGCTGTAGAGGTGGCTCGGAGGCAGGCAGAGGTTTGACACCTAGCCTGTGGGCGTCCTAAGTGGATACAGATCTCAGGCTACGGCCCCTGCCGAGGGATACGCAGAAAATAAGTGGGCATTCAAAGGCACACGTCTACCACGCACTTCTCTGAGAATTATAGCCAGTTTTCAGCACCCTGGTGACCTTTAAGACAGAGAGGGGAGTTGTAGTTGGCTCATCTGAAGCAACAGGGGAACTAATTTCTGCTGCAAAAGCTGGTGAGCACATCCTCCCAGCACCCAGTCAGAGATGAGTTGAGGAGAGGACTCTGTGCTGCCCACAGAGCGTGAGATAACGTGAAGACGCTGCCTTTCCCTGCCAGGCACCGTGAAAGTGTCCCTTCACCTCCTCCACTTCTTTCCCCTGGAGTGTCTCATGTAAATCAATGTTATGTTCCTGACACATCCTTTAAGTGTCATAGCGATGACACCCAAGTTAGATTATGAGTGCCTGGGGCAAATTCACGAGCCTTGTTCCTAATGTGAAGTCAATTAAAATCAAGTAATGCAAGGAACACATCTGGTCCTAGATGTTCATGATAATAAAGAAACCCCATTATGCTACCCATGCAATATAATTACTAAATAGCGATTCTTGAGATCACCATGTCAGGAAGTAGCCTGAACCAGAAAATTGAGACTTTTTTTTAAGGTGGATTTCAAGCCTTTAGGGTCTGTAGATAAATAGACTCCATTTTCTGTTCAGCTTATTAAAAAGCAAGATCTTAAACACAGCATTGAGCTGTACAGTCAGTTCCGCACTTTGAACATCTTCTCCCCAGCAACTCTACCAGAAACCATTACAAAGAAGGCACCTGTGGTTCTGGTTTGGAGGAATGACAAAATTAGGAGCGCGTGGAAGGTTTAAAGCTGAGATCTATCAATTCAGTAACACAGAGCAACACATCAACATCAAGCAGCTAGCTCAGCCTGATTCTTGTGAATTTAACTTAATTTGCTTACTTTGAGCTTTTTTTTCTTTTTCGTAACATCTATGAATCATTGCGCTGTCCAGAATGAATACCGACTGAATGCTTCCCTGGCTCAGAGATAACAGAGCCCCTTGCTTAGTCAGGAAAATGATTTAAGAAAATCAATGGCTTTGCTTTGGTTACAAAATACATTTTAAAAATAACAGGCTAAGAGCTAAACAGTTGGGATGCCAGCAGAGGGATGTTTCAGTCCACTGCCCTTTCATACCAAGAGCTCGCCTGACAGCAATTAGATAAACATGTTTCTCAGCAACATCAAATCTTAGGCAAAGTCCTGTAGTCATTATTTCATGACTAAAATATTATGACCAAACACATGAGGGACTTGCTTGGGTCAATAAGAGAGCCTCATGCACCCTTGCCATAAGCACCCTAATAAGGGCTGTAGCTAGGACTGGCCTAGATCTTAAGTCCAGATGATCTTGACAGAAAGATGCTATTAACTTCCAAAATGCTCACAGTCATCTACAGAGTTGAATATGGGCACTGATAATTTTTTAGACTGAGACACAGTTCAGTCCTGCCCATAGACATTGACCTTGAGCAGCACATGCAGTTATTCTGGGTTTCTCAGGGCAGGGACTCCCACAGTTTGGTTTTTTTGGGTGTCATGGCATGATGGTGGCAATGCAGGAGTAATTCCTATCCTCCTCCTCCTCACCTTGTTTGATTTCAACTGCCAATATACCACAAGAACATATCTGCAACACACCTTCCCTTCTCCCTTCTGTAGTAGGACCCTGCTAGCATTTATTTTTGTCCACACTGCTAGCAACAGCAAAGCCTGGTGTGTTGTCTCTGGCTCCTGCCCTTTCCTTGGGATTAAATGGTGCTAGGAAGTTGTTCTACTTCCTCAGTACATATTGATTACACTGAGTATATTGTTCACGAGAGGTTTTCTCCATTCTCTGTGAGTTTAAACTGTGAGTCAAAATCACCTCATACTATATGAAACCTGGAGAAAAATACTGGGCATAGAGAGAGGAGGTGGCACAGCTTACAACAGGAGCTCCTTTGACTCTTCCTGGGGCAGGTCTGCACTAGTGTATGTGTGAGTACCAGAGTACTTAAACCAGCAGAAAACTGGTGCAACACAGGAGAGGAGACTCCACGTGTAATCCCAGCAAATCCAGACACTCCTGATGCATGGGATTGCCTTTTCTTGCTGCGTAGAAAACCCAGGAAACCCTGACTCCCTTCTCTCCTGACATACAGAGCCACACGTGCTCAGCTGCATGATCACAGCTTTGCTATGCACACAGAATAAAAGTAGATAAACGGTCCAAGGTAATCTACCCTAGGGCTGAAATACCTTTAAGAAAGAGGTCCAGGAGAACTACTAAGTAATACTTCTCAGCATCAAAGCATTGTAAGAGTTAAGGTGATGAATTAAGCCTAGGTGAAGCTCTGGAAACTACTTGCTGTGGACAGAGCCTCTGTGAAGCACCTGAAGAAGCATCCATGACAAAGTAGAGCAAACCATGGAGCATTCAACAAAGATCTCAGCTGTCCCATAGGTTAAAGCAAAATCTATCATTTTTAAGTTGATTATTTTTCTAAGACAAACTCCAAACTTACACAGCAAAATAAATCCTTCTGTATTCTGAGTTACCTGGCATGCTTTCGATACAGAAGCTGAGAAAGCTCTGTGTTTCCCATGGCTCCACACCTCTGATGGAAGCGTGCAAACAGCCTGCATGAGCAGCCTCCTCGAGCTCAAACGGGGCTGAAGCAGGGCACAGACTCATCCCTGTGCAATCCCTGGCCTTGCGCTGCCTGGCGTAAGCCATTCCAAAAGCGGCTCTTTTCTCTCATCATTTTGCCTGAACGCAACGCACACAGAAGGCACTGGATTACCACCATCTCCTGGACTATGCTGGTGTTAATACCAACAGCAAAAGTTCCCTTGGCTTGCCCTGCCAGGTTACCTGCAGACCTTGCTTGGAGAAGGCAGACTCCAGAAGACACATCCACCCCTGCTGTAATTCACTTCATTGAGGCCAACCATGGCACTACCTTTCACCGTGAGGTCGCTAGAATTTCAACTGAATCACCTATGCTCTTTTAACATAAGTCACTGAGCAATCGTGGCTTGGTAAAATGTTCAGTCACAACAAATGTGGGCAGAGTTTGTATTAGTCACGTAGGATGAAAAGGCTTCGTCAGCCACTCACCCTTAGAAATGACATTTCCATACAAAATAAATTCAATTTAAAAAGCAATTGATTTCTTATATATGAAGGAAAGCCTCCTTCTAACTGAACTTTTGTTCATTGTGAGCATCAGTGAAGCCTTCACTGAAAAACAGCCTGCTTCATGCCCATGGCAGCAAGCACCTGTCTTTGAGAAGGTTTCTGATACCTTGCCGTTGTCTTCTGCTTCCAGTGGGTCTGCACGGGAGAGGCGAAAGGGAAAGAAATGCTTGGTTCTCTGACAGTAACCCAGAAGGGGCTGCCATCTGAGGGAAGCGACAGCTGAGCTAGCGGAGGTCAGTCCCAAGGAGTGGTTATCTCCCCGCAATTTTACGCACACGTTCCCTCTAGAGGGAGCCCAGCAAAACCCATCGATTCTGGACAAGGACAGCAGGGGTTTTGGATGAATGGTAGGACTGAAGGGAAACAGAAACAAGCCTGAACACACAAACAAACACCCTTAAACCTTGATGCCCAAGTTGACGCACGACTGAAAATGGACATCTGCACTACTGTGCTCAAAAACAAAGGAAATAATAAAAAACAACCCCAACAACCAAGAAGTTCCAGATGAAGTCTTGACTGAAGTATTTGCCAGCTGTCCACTCAATACTGTAATAATTGCTCCCTGCACGGCTCGGGCACAAGCCCCATCCGAACAGGGCTGCAGAGCAGGGGCCGTACAGTATGACGGAGCACTAACCTCCAGCAAGAATGTCCACCTGACCACAGGCCCCCTGCCATTTCAACACCCCCTGCCTAACACAGAGATCACGGCACAGGGGCTGTCATTTCTATCTCCGAGCACCTCTACGTCACAGCAACTCCCGCAGTGGTGTGATGCCAACTCATGCCCCAGGGGAAGCAAATTGGTGGTTTCTACTCAGCCTGTGTTTGTAGCCCACATTGACAAATATGGTGTGGACCACGGAGGAATTTCATCTGATCAGCAGCTTGTGCTCCAGAGGTGTCTAAGGCTCAGCTTTAAGTGGAATTTAACTGTGTCTCCTGCCATTAAAAAAACAAAAAGGACTGCATGAACTTTGCAGGTGGTCCCTGCAGGCTGGGCCCTGTGAATTCACCGGGGGCAGGTGAACATCTATAAAGCAAAGTCATGGCTGGCATCTCACTCTTTGTGACCCAAATATTCAGTTAAAAATTTTCAAATGAAAAAAGTTAGTTGGCTTGCAGTCATCAGTCCACTGTGGATTGAGGAGAATCTCCAGTGGGAAAAAGAAGCTTATTAAACAGATGCTACAGAATACAGCAATATGGGGCAGAAAGGAAAACAATATTATGAAATTACTTCTGTCTCAGATACCCCGTACAGTTTTTATTAAAGTCAACAGGAATTGCACACATGGCTCCAGGAGCAGGCACAGCCCATCAACAGAGTGTTAAAGCACAAGCTATGGGGGAAATTGAAAGGTTTGAACTCTATGATGGCTAAATAATCACAGGCCTTGCTGCTTTTTACAAACAGTAAGACTTGCAGATCTTACGTGTGCAAAAGCCCAAGTCTGACATCTCAGAAGAAGAGGAATTTTGCACCATTTCCTACGTGGAGAGGTGCAGCAGACACCTCACAGGCAGTCCCAGGCTGAGGAAACAGTTTGGCACTTCCTTCTCTAATAGAGAAGCAGAAGCAACTATGTAGATGCAAGCAAGCAATAAATAAAGCTTGCTGAGATTTTTGCACCTCAAACAGGGAAGATTTATATTTTGTGTAGTGATATTAGATTGCTTTATGCACTTCCTTTTGGGTTTTTTTTCCCCAGATCAGGTGAAGTATTAATGGAACTTTTGAATTTAAACACCCATGGACTATGCTGAGTGGCTGGTCTGCATTAGGTAGCGGTCATGCGTCGTGACAAACTCCACAGCACTTTGCAAGATTAGCTGCACAAAGAGATCCTTTCACTTACCACTGAAAAGCAGCCCTCTTGCATTTCAGTTGCTTAAGAGTGCAAGTAACGTTTCACCACGACCTCGGACAAGAAATTAAATGAACTTCTGTAAATCCACTAGTAGATCTACCAGCATCTGCAGTAGAGCTACCAGCATCTCCCCACACCACTGTGGAGCAGGAGAGCTGTGAGACCGCAGCATGCTCCTTAGCCCACCCTCATGGCAAGTAATGCCACCCAGCATTAGCTACAACTAGGTCACACCACCTCACAGCTGAAGATGACAAGATCATGCATATAGCCATGCATACAGATGATGTCAGCTCAGCTGGTACGTAGTAAGTAATGAAGCCATTGAGGGAGCTTAGATTCAGGCTTCTGGTTAGATACCTGTTTGAAGAACCACCTTTCTGCTCTATAGGGAAACATTGGCCCAGTGAAAGGTCTGAGAAAGAGTCAGGGAGTTAGATGCCTCTCTCTCCCCTGCAACAGAAACTGGAACAGCCCTAAGCTTTCCACACTGCACAAAGTGACTTCATGAGTCATTCAGTGCTCCCTTTCAAGGACTCCCACCTATTTATGCAATGAAAAGCAAACAGAAGTTCTCGCTATGGTTTAATGATGTCATTGCACAGCTAATTTGTTTGCTACAAATCCTTGCAGGCTTTAAATTTGCCGTCTAAGTTCATACCAGGTTTGTAATTTACACTGTTGAAAGGCAACACCAACTCATACCAGTCAGCTGAGCGTGTCCCAAATGGAGGACTCCAGACCTGTGACAAAGAAAAAATACCATTAACACAGGAAACTTCTCTTGCTATGGGATTTCTTGCCTCTGGCATAAAGAACTTCTTCCTTGGGGAGGGTAGTGCAGCACTGGAATAAGGACCCAGAGACACGGTGGCATCTCCAGCCTTGAAGGTTTTCAAGGCTCAGCTGTACAAAGCTACGTCTGATGTGACCCAGCATTGATGATATTCCTGCTTCCAGAGGGAGGTCAGACTAGAGCCCTTTGCAACCCACATTTCTATGATCCTGTGAGCTCTTCCTGCAACCTCAGTATATTTCTGATGCAAAGAAGTGTCCACACTAAAAATGAGAGGGCATGCAGATTTGCATGGGATGAAAGCGTACTTGATTTTTAAATGGTCTTTAAATGAAAATGATGGGCATTTGAGAGGGACGTATTAATGGACTCATGCAGCTGTGCACAATACTGAGGGCTATTTAGGGGCAGACCCCGAGAAGACCCTGACTGCTCCCACATGCAGTGATGCCAGCTCTGTTCTAAAGAAGGGAATGTCAGAGAGGGACAGTTGACCTTTAAGACACCAGCACAGTTGTGTTAAATTTCCCTTCACAGTGAGAAGCCAGTCAAATGTCACCATTCATTGTAGAACTGGTCAAAGCACAGGGCAAAGCTGCTGCATTTTTCACACTAGAGCTTTGAAACAAGCCATTTTTATTTTTCATCTCTCGTTCACGCCAGTAGTTTTAACATGAAGTCTTCCTCTGCAAAGCAAATCGAGCAGTAGAGCCTTTTATACATGTTTCCCAACTTCATGTGCTTTAAGATTTCCATAAAGCAGAAAACATCTGTATGAAGACTCTGTCCGTGATGGCGATAACTGCCAACACTGAGTCACATGTTATTTCACATGATGATGGGCACTGTCATCTTAATTCAGTTTCATATACCACAAATTGATTTCTTTGCAGGAGAGGAACAGTTGTTAAGTGTTGCGTACTCTTTCATGTTAGAGCTGCCCCTTTTACCTTCTCATTGAAAAGTATCCTCTGTTAATCCAGGTTATGAATCAAGCCTCATATTAGTCTCACCACACTGCTCTGCACCAGCGTGACTAATGCTTGCCCTTTAAGCATCCTGTGACACTTCTAACAAACTTGTCTGGTACTGAGCAAATTCAGTTTGGGAAAGGCAAGCCTGAATAAAGCTCTTGAGTACTTGTTCAGTTCCCTTCTCATTCAATTCTAAGGTTATTTAGGTC
This sequence comes from Ciconia boyciana, assembly GCF_034638445.1. Lineage (NCBI taxonomy): Eukaryota > Metazoa > Chordata > Aves > Ciconiiformes > Ciconiidae > Ciconia > Ciconia boyciana. The sequence goes on from NC_132934.1 coordinate 189,157,072, forward strand.
TGGCAGCTCCCAAAAACTGACAGAGGGGATTCCTGCGGTGCTGTCAGTAGGACAGCAGCAGGGAGCAGGAGGCAGCCTACCCTGGGGTCCTGCAAGCCAAGGCACAGGGAGCAGGGCTGCTGTAGTTGTGAATCTCTCTAGGCTGCACAGACGCACACAGGCAGCTCCTACCAAGCTGAAATGTTATTTTGCTCAGCGTGGAGCACACCTCTAGGGAAATACAACAGGACCTCTATTTCCTGAGGGAAACAGAACAGGACCTGGATGCAGATAAACCCTATAGATATTCTCCAGCCTCCGACTCTTTATTTCATTAGCAAATAAACTTAATATTTTTAAAAAAAACTCTTGTGTTAGTTTCTTTTCTAAAAAGCAAAGTCTCTTTGTGGTGGCTTTGGAATGACCTCAAAACATGAAATGTGGATGCCTGATGCAGAAATAGTTGGAGTTTGCAAAGCACCTGGAACTACACGGTTTGAGTTTTAGTTTCAGTGGGTTCCCAGCTGGATGCCCGTGATATTGATTTAATTGTCAGCATTGTTAACCATTTCACAGCTCAGAGAAGGGATAAGAATTATAACATTGAATTGCTCTGCAAGTCCTCAAAATGTGAGTGTGTGTGTGTGTGCGTGCGCATGCAAACGTGTGCGTAGGGATACAAAAAGAGAGGAAAATGAAATAAACCATATAGGCCACCACCATACGTATAGTGAGTTCAGAGGGTGACCGGTGTACTCTTCTGTAAGGAATTTTCTATAAAGAAGGGGCTCAACATTTAAGAAGCTGGCTTTTAGGCAGCTCTGCCATTCACAAAATCTGGCGTGAAGAGTCTCAGCAGAGGTTATGAACCAACAACTTCAGAGTGGGTGGTAAAATTAGACAAAATCAATCTTTCCATCCCTCAGAGCAGACACGGCAGCAGGTGTGGGTGGGGACTGAAGGTGCACCGCAAGGGAACACAAACAGCCTAAAAAAACCACCTTCCAAGGAATAATGACATCGTATCTTGTTGCCAACACTGACATAATGCTCATACTGTCTGCAAAATCATTATGTTCCAAGCAACCTCTCCTGAAGCCTAGAAAAGAATCGACACTGAGAAAAGAGACAAACTTTTCTTTTAAACTTCCTTCTGTGTGGAACTGGCTCAGTTCTAAAGTATGCGCTATGGAAATAGCCAGGCCGTATTGAAAATTTTTTAAAAGAAAAAACGTCACCTCCAATTATTTTGCCATGTACTGAAAATATCTTGATCTTAAAATATCTTGAGAAAGACCCTGAGACTGAAAAAGTAATGTCTTTGCTCTCTCCATGTGTCAGTGGTGCTTCTTGTCCCTCACTTTGTGAACTCCAAATTCAAAGAAAAATCTGTAAGAAAAGAAAAATTATGACAAAGACCTCAATACCCTGAGAGTCATCTCTGCTCCTCAAGGAACGTCGCTGTGAAAATGGCCACACCGATGTCAACTCAGAAGAATGTAACAATTGTGTCCTATGTTTTGGTGCTAGCAGATACCACAGTGAAGAAATTTAAGCTCACTGATTTCTGCTACACTGATGGTGTGAGATACCATCTTATCTTATATATGCATTAGTGAAGGTGGTTGAAAAAAAGTGTATCTTCACAGCATCCTTTCTGTAAGACAGCTTATTATTCAGTTCCTACAAGGCCAAGAGCAAATCATACTAACATGACCAGATTATAAAGAGTCTTAAATCTTTCCTGTGATGTAGCGGCTCATCCTCAGGTGTACATGCCAGCACCACATCTACTAATCTGCCTGTAGTAAATCTGATCTTTTTTGTTGGTTAAAGATGATCTTTTAGGTACACTGGACTATGCAAAAAATTGCATGCAATCTCATACCTATCTTCCCCTGTATCTACCTTGCAATATCTCTATTGTGAGCATTTTATAGTGTTCAGAAATGTATTAACTCGACGACAGGAGACATAGAAAGTGGCTATTTCTATAACTTTTTGAGAGACAGCCTGATAAACGCACATAAGTATTTTCATAGGGAGAAACTGAAGACCCCTTTTCTCATTGTTTGGTGGGTATGTGCATGCCTGGGGAAAGGGACATCCCCAGTCAGAGAGGGCTGTGTCTGGCCGTACACAATACATCAGCTCTTTAATCTAATGGTCCTCCTAAATCCTCTGGATACAGCCTCGCTAACCAGGTATGCAAGATCCTCATAAGGGTTAATGGCTTTTTCTTTGGCCAGCAAGACCGCTGGCTCTTATTTTATGAGTTGTGAGCTGAAGTTCAGAGAAACGTCGGTAACGGTCAAAAGTCACGGGAGAAGTCATAGGGAAGTGGAACCGAACATGACTAAATGAACCCGGCGTCCGGATCATGAGGCACAGCCCTAAAGAGCTTACACAGCTCATAGCAAAACAAGTGAGGATGACAAATATTTATGTAATGGGTATTTGAAATGCAAATGGTATGCATTAGGTAATGCAGTGCAAAAGTTCCCTTTAATAACAGCAGGTTTTTCTTAAGGGTATACGGATACTCGTTCCATAACGTAGCACCTACCACAGTTTCATTTCACGTGCATTCCCCCACCCCCTGAGGTGCCCCCCCAGGCACTTCTGAGTGTCACTATAGAGCTAGTAGGTAAAATAAAAGCTCAGCCTCTTGCTGCCACTCCATTCAAGAAAATTGTTTGCATTTGGTTCTTCTCAAAATGATGATGTGACTGTTATTGGAAAGATGAGTCAGTGAAATGAGTTTTGTTGTTCTGGAGGCGAGGGTTATTGGCTGGTTTTTAAAAAAATGTAACCCTCAGGACAGCCTCTGAACCAAGTTTTGGCTCCACGCTCTAACATTATCCCCAAAAAAGACAAATATCCTGAGCCATCTGGTATCTGTGTCTGTGTTTAATAGACCTTTCTCTTGCCTTGAGTAAGAGGGTTTCGTTTGATCAAAAGCAAGTGAACCATAAATATATGACGCTAAACTGTATTATTTCACAGTAAAAGAGTAGATAAGCAGCAGCATATCTGAGTGCAAGGTAATGCTAAATTTGGCTGGTGTACTTTGCTATTTTCAGTCTCCACAATATCAGCCATGTGATACGGCAAAACTTCCTTTCCCTCCGAACAGCTCTCTGGAATCTGAGAAAAAGGAAGCAGTTAAATATCAAATGAGAGAAATTACCTCTTAAGTGGCATCATTTTTAAACTGCATGCTTTTAGACTATTACAAGAGTGTTTTTCTTGGATCGGAGTTACAACACTGAATGCAGTTATGCTAAAATGGAAATGCCTAGATTTTGAAAGTTTAATAACAGAGTAGCTACTGAGATTTTTGAACATTTGCACTGTCTTCGTAACCTTCAGGGGTTTTTTTGCTCGTACACATATAAGCCCCAAAGCCTGTGCCTCTGCTGCAAAACCTCATGTGGAGCACTGTGTGTGATTTCAGGCTCCTCAGTACAAGACAGACACTGATGCACTGGAGCGAGTCCTGCAGACCACCACCAAGGTGCCTGGGGTTGGAGCACCGGTTGTGTTTTGGAGGTGTGCAGAGGCCCCTTTCCATTTAAATTATTTTATGATTCTATCCTTTTCCCCTTCTTTTTCCTTCTCTGTGGTCAGTACATAGCATCCTGGTAAGCCTATTGACTTCATCCCACTTTGGCAAATAAGGATGTATAGGCCAGGCAGTGATTTGACTTCACCAGGTTTCTAGGGTCAGGCAGATTGGTTTCCCCAATCCCCCCAAAGTTCCCCTGGTACTGTCTGTCCAATATATATTAAGGATATTTTATATAAAAAAAGGTCAGAATCAAGCTTTCTAGACCACAAAATCTTTGTTCTCCTTTTCTCGTTTACTCTCCTTTATTAATTCTTCCTTCTGCAACTTTCTTTTTCACTCTCCCATTTTTCTTTTTAATACTTTACTAAATTTACTTACTGTTTGATCTCCAAGAACATTTCTTTAACCCTACTTTTCTTACAAAATCCCTTTTCTTCTAACTCTGTTTCTGATTTTGGCCTCTTTCTTCACTGCTACCATTTCCCCTCTTATTCTTTCTTCTCTTCTCCCTCTTTGAAAATAAATAAGCATCTCTTAAGTCCCTTTTCCTACCTTCTCCATCCTCTCAAATTTTCTCACCTGTGTCTTCTGTCTCCTTTTGTGCTCTAAAGTTTTTTTCTTTCACGTGGCTTCCCCATCACTCCATACTCCAGGCTGTTTCTCCACTATCACTTCCCAGTTCATTTTCCCTGGCATTCACTGTGTCCCTAAATAACTGCCCAAGAGTTTGAAGCTTTTTCCTCTTTCCTCCTCCATGGAAAAGGGTGCAGAGAAAGACCCGTCCTTTGTGCCACCTGTTGGTATTGGCCATGTGACATTATTCTTTTGCCACCAAAATACTTCTAAATTGTGAGTGAAGTTGTTAAGACATCCCAGAGGTCTCTCCCCTTCAGGGAACTCCGCTGTGTCTCCACTCCAACTTTATTTCTCCCTTTCCACCTACACTGGTCTTGTCAGATACCCTAACGGTATCTCCCCCTGTCTCCTCCTTTTAGAAGCTGCTGCTCACCATGTTCCCAGTGGCCACCTTTAAATAATAATTAATATTATTTAAAGCCTTCCCCAAGACTCCTGAGCAAACCACACAGTCCCCCCCTCCCTAAAATACAGTAACAACATATTGAGGTGGGTTTTCCCCAGACAGAAGATTAAAACACCCGTCTCCGTTTCCCTGCAGGACAAGCCAAACACAGCACTTCTGCGCACGGTGCTCTGAGGGAGGGCCTCAAACCAGCCTCTCCATATAAATCACATCTCAAATGTTTTTTGTAGCCGGTCACTTAAGTATATTTCCAGAAAAGCACCTCAGAATATGAAAGAAAAGACACCAGAAAAATAACCATTTAAGAACTGTGCTTTGCTTCCCGTCCAAGGTTAATTTTTGGATTCTCTGAAACTACAGACGGATGACAAGAAACATGGAATATTGAGAGAGTGTAATAATCTTGTGCAAACCTCTCACACCCACACACTCTCCCTTTTCTGGGTCTGGCTGACTCATACAAGTCAACTTCAGGAAAAAATTACTTTAAAAAAGCACACCCCCTCAGCAACTAATCTCCCGTGGATATAGGGAAGGTGCTTCTTTGATCTCACCTTGCTAGGACAGCCAAAACAGCACTCGCAGGTACAAATGCAGAATTAGGGAAAGAAAGCCTCACTCAGTAGCTGATCCCTCTTCCTCAGGTGTATTTGTTTTAACACAGCAGTCAGGGTTCAGTGGCTGCAGTAGGATTAGAGGGTGATTCAAGAGTAAAGGTTTAGGGGAGTTTGTAGACCATCTGCTGTGTACCTTTTTATGCCAGCTGTCTTATTCTTTCTTTAACCACTCTGGCAAGATCTGTGAGCAAGTTCCCTTATGCCAAGTGCGAATATTTAAGTTGCTGGATAACTCCGTTAAAATTTGTTTCCATCTCTTAAGGAACAAGCCATCACCTTGAACCTGATGAGCCGCTTTCTGTTAGCTCCTACCCAATGGTTTTACATTAAAAACCTGGGGATAATATTTCTGCACAATGGGGGTATGTGCACAGAGGATTCTGGTGCTGGGATCACCAAACCAACCCTGAAAACACCAGACCTGGAGCCAGGAACAGGGTAGCTGCACCTGCAACATTGCTTCCAAAAGATGGACAGGACACCTTGGAGGTAGCAGTGGCGGTGCTCCGCTTCTGGGACTCAAGCTAGTGTCTCCCCTTGGCATCACACTGGTCCCTCTGCACGTATCCAGCTACACAGACCTAAGGCAGGGATTTTTAACACCAAGCACAGCCCAGACATGCCCTCAGATGTATCCAAATCCCTTGGCAAGCTCTCTTCCTCTGAGTTGAAAATTCTGGTAAATCCCTGTGTGTGACCTCTGATCTTAAGGAAAATATCAGGATATGTCCAGTAATAGCTAATAGTAATCAGTTACACAGACCACCATTTAATTTTATTGTGAGAGATTCAGAGGAAACTCTCAGTGAAAGCAGACTTTAATATTCATTAAAGTCTCTTCAAAGACTGTTTTCTCTAGCAACCACAATGAACTTTCCAGGGTAGAAAAGACAGACTTTCTTTTTCTTTTGCAGGAAAACACAGCTTTCAATTAAGAGAGTATCACTGTCATACAGATTTGGACATGAAAACGACAAATTGCTTTCCATGTTCATTTCTTAGTAACGTCTTCCATCCACCTCTGTGTTTCCCCGCAATAATGGAGATAATCAAATTCCTTCTGTGTGAGTTGGGTAAACTGAAATTGTGGATTGGAGCATCTTTTCCCAAAGTGCTGGCAGAGAGCACCTGATCAGGAAGGCTAGGATGGGATGGGTGTATATCTTGCTGGGGTGAAACACCAATTCCAGTGAATTCAGTATCCAAGAGTGCAGTGGCACCGAGATGTCAGCTCCGATTTCCTGCTCGAAGCTTGATGATTCCTCATCAACACCACTGTCAGTAAGTATTTACTGGCCAGCACATCTCACAGGCAAATTCACAAGAACAAACCCATTACTGCGTCACCATTCCTGTCTTACCAATTTTTGGTACCTGACTTAGGTGCCTAAATTAGAAAACCAGCCTCCCTAGCTCCCTTGGCAGTCAATGGAAAGGGGAAAGTCACTCCCAAGGACAACTCAGAGTAAGGAACTGGTACTCGGGTGTGTTCTCCTCCACTAATTGTATAGGAAGATGAAGCTCTTGTTCAGATGTCCACACTTAGGTTCTGTACCTCTCTTCCCTCTGCTTCTAATTTCTTACCTGGAGAAGAAGTCCTGCAACACCAATAAGCTGACAACCTGACTGCTCTAAACCATTGGGGCTGAAAAACAATTTTAAAGAGGCAAGACTATTTTACATTTAAAGCCAAAACTGTTGTCAGTATTGATGCTTCTGTTCACATCTTTAGCAGCTCTCCTGCAGACCAGCAAAGCATGAGGTCTGAAAAATCCCCAAACCTTTCTCTCTGTTGGTAAGATAGGAGAATCACTGGAGATCCTTGACCATGCTCTATGCAATCAACATGGTGCAGCTGAGCTCAGCTTGGACTCGTGCATTTCTCATGACTTGTCTGTATCTCCCATTTATACTCAAAACAGACTGCTTTAATTAAACATTCAGATAGAACAAGGAAAAGACAAATTAGAAAAAACAGACTTTATAGTAAAATCATGTATGACTTAGTTAGTGGACAACTGTATTTAATGAACCCTTTGCTAAATCTTAAGAACACCATCTTGCCTGTTAATTGCTATATTTTAGCCAAATAACTCTATCAATAACTTATCATTGAGAGAGTCTGGACTGTAAAATCAATATGGGAGACTATGAGCGGAAGCATTGCTTGAAAAAGTACAGAAGGGGCATCGAAATTTTAATTTTTTTTTTTTTTTCTGCTGGGAGAAATTTTCCTCCATAAAAGCTATGAAGGAGAAAGAAAAATATCACTGTCCCATTTTAGAAATTTCTGGGAACCAAACCCACTATTTTACCTATGATTCTGTCAGAAAAAAATTGCTAGAAGGACTGTATAACTACATTTGCTCTAAAGCAACTGGAAAGTAGGTGTTTTGTCTGCAAGACAGAAAATAGTTCTCTGTTTAGGAGATGGTTTTCTCCAGAGGTTAAGCATTATTTTCCTGATACTTTCCTAAAAGGACAATTGGAGAAAACAATCATTTACATATAAAGTATATGTATGTAAATAAGTATGTAAATCAATGATTTACATGTAAAGAATAAAATGCTATGGATATAATTCAGGTTGGGACTATATCAGAGATTCAAAGCAAATAAAAAAACCTAACCAGAATGATTTTACAAACCGCAAGTAACGGAAATCAAAGGAACTCAGTTAAAGTTAAAATGAGGAAACACATTTAAAACACTCTGTGCTGGTCTCCCAGCAAACATGATGAAGGAAACAAAATTTCAGATGCAACTTAATTTGCCACAAACTGGCCATATCAATACATCAGTGACCACGAGAGAAGAGAACATTTTCCTTTTAATTATATGGTCATCATAAACAACTTTGGTCTTCATTAAATCTCTAGAAGAAGATATACTTGGCAAGTTTGTGTTAAATAGCACTCTGCAAATCAGTATTCTTATCCTTAATTACTTCATTACTTGTTATTCTTCATATACTGCAACTGCTCACAGTTTTGTAAGAATGACTAAACACAGGGTAAGAGTTTTTACATATGCAAATCTCTGAAGTCCAGGAGATCACACAACAGCACTGGCACGAAAAAGCAGAGGTAGGTGGGATGAAAAACACTGTACTTCTAACCAGTGCAATGCATGCAAGCATTTACAAATAGTCTAAGTGCAAGACCATCTCTACATTTGAGCACATCCATGGTGCAAAGCTTGGGAGGAAGCCGTGAAACCAGTGAATGCAGCCCTGTAACAATTCCTTGCAAAGTGAAGATTGATTCCCACCAAGTAGGATGTCTGAACATTGCAGCCCAGTCACTTCTGGATGCTGTACCAAAGCTGTAGGTAGGCATCATAGCTCTGAGAAGTTCTGAGCTATGCCAGGAACCGGGCAGGGATTGACTTCAGGACCAGGGAATGAGAGAAACTCCCAGGCGGAGGACTCTCAACTTTCCTTTTCCAGTTAGAGTGCAACCCACCCACCTCTTTTACACTTCTGTCTTCAATGTGGATGAAATGCACCCAAGAAGTGCCCATTCCTCTCCATTGACTATAAGGAAACCTAGAGTGCCTGGCTGGTGCACAGAACATGCACAGCATTGCCAAAGGGACCCCCATCAAAATGTCCATGGAGACATGACCTTCACAGCCACCAACCGTTCCTATTCATTATTTAAAGGGACTGCCCACTGTCTGGCAGGTTAAGGAGCTACATTAGTTTTTATAGTTTTTTTGGGGCGGAGAATCTACAAGAAACAGAACTTTTTCAGGAACAGTGGGAGGATAAGTATACGTTTAAAATAGTAACAAATGAGGAAATGAGGCTCATATGTCATGCTAACTGTGAACTCATTCATTCAAGAGTTCTAAAAAAATGTCACTTCCCTTCCTAACAATGAAAATAGTCTCAAAAGCACTTTGAAATCCCAAATCCAGATATAACAAAGACAAAGAAGTATGGAGTTTCCTCATATACTCAAATGAATAGATCAGAACTTATTTAGCCCTTTCACACTATAGGAATTAATCTAAAAACTTCAAAAAATGGAACAGAGAAGATGATAATTTCTGTTAGCTTTTACTTATATTCTTACAGAATTCTAACACAGGATAAAATAAATATTATCTTTTATATTTTTTTAAAGTGCAAAGTATAGAAAAAACTAACAAAGCATAGAAAAATATAGAAATGCTATGTACAGCTGCATTACATCATCTCAGAATATTGTCTGAGGGTGACAGACCGGAGCCATAAATAATATGTTTCAAAACTTTCTGTGGCAAACGACTTCAATAAGTTGGCTGCAAAGTGAAGAAAATATTACAGCTGAAAGACAGTATAGTGGAGATGGAAATTGTCACCATATAAACAGATATTAAGCTGAAAGCCAGATTAAATCATTCATCCTATGGAATTTATTTATTTTTTTATAACAAGGAATACCTAATACATGAAACCAAAAGTTTTACTTTGGTCTCCAGCAATATTTGTGTGTGCTTACATCCTCCAAAGAAGAGGAAGAGACCACCAAGTGCAGGCAGGCCTTACGGTCCCTGTGTGGACCCTTCACAGGGTCCAGTTACCTGTCACCATTTGAACTGTAATTAACCTGACTGCAAATCCTCTGCTGCTGTTCCACACATCAGCCAGTTCTTCTAAGCTCCCTTTAAAGTCAGTGAGAAAACAGGCATTTTTTGGGTGTATCTTGATACACCAACAGTCAGGTGGCAAATGCTGGGATACAAGCAGGCAGCACGCCACGACAAATGTCATGTTAACATGTGGGTGAATGACCTAAAAATGTTTATTGATGATATCTATGCTCTTCTCGGAACTTACTGATCTCAAGTAGTCCTAAGTAGGTATCAGAGGTAAAGGATAAAAACTCCTGCTCCGGGGGGGCTGCAGATTAGAGGCATCTCTACTCATAAGTTATGGCTGGAGCAGTGAGCACCCCCACTGAGAAATGAAAATTGCTGTTACAGCTAACGACCTGCCTCAACACTTTTTGGAGAAGTGCTACTCCACGCTGAAGAGACATTGCTTGGAAATGAGTGGGAACCCAACGCATACAAACCGGGTAAGGAACTTCTTCTCTGAGTGTGAAAAAGGGTAACTTTAGTCAGCATTTCGAGTGATGAAGTAATACAAATGCACATACACATATGAAATCATGACATAGCCAAACACAGCAAAAAAAAAGTCAATCGGATAGTAACAAGGAGGTGAGACAATATGAAGAATGTAAAGAAATTCACATGCTACTATCAAGAGACACTAGCTGAAATATTTCATAAAAGGGCCCATAGACCACGGGCAGGCTCCACCCGGCACCCCAGGGAATGGACCGCAGGGCTCTGCTGCGCCCAGGCCAGAAGAGTCATACGCTGTGGGAAGTCTGAGCAGGGCAATGCTGTGAAAGACTCATGCCTCAGCGCTCGAGACCAGGAGTTCTGTGCAATGTCATTTGCAACCACTATAAGGTCTCTTGGCACAGTCGTGTAAATAAGAACCAGATCCTTTGATTTCAAAATCAGTATTTTTCAAATGTAACAAAGACCCTCTGTGGGAATGACTAAGTCCACGATAGCTGTGCTGTTGTAAACACAGGCTATTTTGAGTTATTGACTGCATAAACCCATAGGAATATATCTATATTTTTAAATAGATTCTACTTCTCCAAGTAACATAATGGTTCAGGAGAGTTCATTTTAATGTTCCACATGGAAAATAAATTCACTCTGAGAGTGAGATTTAAGTATGGAGAGGACTGAGCAAGAGAGTGAAAAATAAGTAAGACTCCTGTGATTTAACTGCGGGGTGATAGCTACAACCCTGTAATTAATCTACCTAATAAAATAAGAGATAAAATCCCATATACTTTTACCACCCAGATATACAGCTTTATTGGTGTACCAAAGCCTTTTTCTACACCACATACCTCAACTTTCATGACTCAAGCTTTGCCATACAGCCCAAAATGTGTGTGCCATTGCTAACATAGTGATGGCAAATAAAGATCATCTGGTGTAGAGGATCAAGGAAAGGAGGATGCTTTCCTCATGAACCAGTATTTCCTTCCTTCCAAGTATTTCAGGGAGGGTGCACCACACAGCCTTCATATTTACCATTTAAAGCAGATCAGAAACTAGTATCTCTGAAAGACTGCACTTACTTAATATTTTACTGCTTAAAAAACTGGCTGAAGCAATTTTCAGTCCATTGAGGTTATTTTGTGGAAAACGACAGCAGATTTTCTCATATTTAGAGGATTAATTGCGTTTTTCCGCTTTCTGCACTGATGACTTCTCAATGTCGTGTTAGTGGGTTATCAGGAGACGTTCGCTTCCAGTTGTCCATTCTGACAATGTCCCATCCACTTTCTATCTCCCCAAGTCAGTGCAGACAGGAAGGTGAGTCAGTAACACCATTAACTAGCAGCTTGCTCACTCACGATAAGTACCATAGCAAAATGTAGGAGTGTTTTATTGCTCTCAAATGTTGTACAAATACACTGGTACTAAATTAGAGACCATTGCTTCAATTTGGCTTTTGTTACCCAGTGTGGACAGAATTTAGCCTACAGTATTTTAGGGAAAAGAAACCATCAGAAAACTGTCTCGTCTACCCACACAACTGTAAGCAAGTTAGTAGATATGTATTCAGATCAGCAGGGAAATTATTTCCTCTTATTTCTTATGCTCATTTATGACAAAGAAAAAAATAATAGTTTTAGGGCAGCATGGTCTGAGAAATTTGAAAAGGGGGTTTAAATTTAGAACAGAGTAGACCAGCAGTTACCAAACAGTGGTTCATCTAGCAAAACACTGTCGCTGACAGTATTTGGACTGAGATATAAAGCTAAAAAATCCTGTAATGGACAATCCTTAATAGTGTACCTCCAGGGGAAGTGTCTTCCTGACCCTAAATAGCAAGTGGCTGACTTTCATCCTGGAACATGAAGTTTTATAACCTCTTCCATGTTATTTTCTATTTAAGGTAGCAGCAGAAATTCTTATTCGACTCCTCCTAAAACTTTTGCCTGAGTAATGAGTTCTGAAAGTCTGTGCACTTTTTGGAGAGATACATTTAATCAGTTCGAGGTGTATTGCCATTTTAACCTCACTAGAAACTTCCTTGAGCTCATGCTTTTGCAGAACCTAAGGAAAATTTTGCATATACCTATTGTATCATCCCTTGTTTGTTTCTTCACAGCATCTAATAGCCTGACCTTTCTGTCTCTGCCTCACACAGCAGCCTGTTTTTATTGCTTCCTCTAAACCTTTTTCTGCTGTATTCTTATTTCAGAGAGGATCAGAGTTCAATGCAGTGACTCCAGCTATATCACTTTCCAACAAGGTTTTCTAAAATGCTGCTGGACATAGTCTCTCCTTCCACTAACATAAGACAGCTTTGCAGACTGTCTGCAGGCAACAAAAATGTGCCTGGAAAAGTGAAAAAGTGGTCTAAGAGGTGTGTGTAAGACTATATTACAGGTTCTCTGTCTAACAGCCCACAAGTCTAGTCTTGCAGGTATTTGGGGGTTACTCTCATGGTATGCGCAAATCTATCCCAAGAGAGGCACTGATTGATTCTGCAACAACGTAGTATCATAACATGGTCCACATTAGCCTTTAGCATTCCTGACATAGCCCCACATCTTTTTGACACACACCTTGCATCAAATGCCCCTGCAGCCTGAAATGTCAAAACACCTGATACTAGAATAAATACAAATTCTTCAGCTATTGCACATTAAAATTCTTTAGCAAGAATATGGAAATTCTTCCTCCACCGAAAGAAAATGTCTTTAGTCAGGCCAGCAGCCCTGAGCACAAGACCTAAAATCCCAAACAAACTATGATTTGTAGGAGGCTGTGAGGCTAGAGGAGTCTGATTGCTTCTCACAAAAATCCTTGAAGAAATAGGATGTCATCACTAAAAATATAAACATGCACTAAATGATTGGAACAGAACTTTAGATAGGCAAAATAATCTTATCCTGTGTGCTGAGACAGATCTGTCTAGACTGCTTTCCTTATCTTGCAGCCAAACTGTTCTCCCTGTAGCAGTCAGTTATACCTTTCAGTGGGCTCTCTGTCCAGACACACAAAAATCCAGGGGAGGAGCTCTGTAAAAGCACATGTTCTGTTAGGCAAAACCTGTTGGAACTCTGTCACCAGATAAAGACAATTTCTTTCAAGCACCTTGGGTTGGAGTGATTAATGAACATGCCATTGTGCCAGCAGCAGAAAGAAATTAAAGAAAATAATCTTAAGTTGAAGAGTGGAACAAGTAAAAGTCCCAGAGGCGCTGAATCCCTACAGATACACAGAAGGCAACAAAAAAAGATTTATACATTGCATCATTCTATATCTTCAGTCTGTAAGTGCCAGTGAAAAGAAAGATTGTAAGAGACTTTTATGCCTGACACTAGCCAACTTGGACGGACTTGGTCTTTATCCATGCTCATTTAAAGTCAGAGGGAAGAAAAAAACATGGAATAGAAAAAAAAAATGAGGTGGGCTGCACCACACTGAAAATAAAACATAAGAATAGTTTTAGTTCAGTTTTGTTCAGTTTTTACTGAATAAAACCAAAGGTACAAAAAATGATACCAAAATGGAAGGATCTGTGACTGATCTAAGACTGAAGACCCAATATCCTGGAGGAAAAGAGGAGAAAGAGTTAACCAAGTCTTCGATGACAGGCCACACTGTGACTAGAATCTGAAATGGGGAAAAAACACATAAATCTCACGCCTTCTACCAGGAAACCCAAAATTAACATTTCCCCAGACATCTCAAATTTTGCATGAAACAATTGCTCACTCTAGAATAAAGTTTCTGTAGTAAGGACCATGCTTTAACACCCTCAGCAAGATGAAAACCCAAAACACTACATGAAAAGAGGTCTGCAGCAAACTATCTTTTTTTCATTTGAAGTGTGACATTGATGCTGCACATCAGTTACTGGCATGAAGAACACAGACTTACACTTAAAACTTAAACCTTAAACTTAAAAGATTATGAAAACCAGAGGGAGGGGGAGAGAATTACTTGAGGCATTATATAATGATGAAGTTCCTATATTTTTTAAGTTCCTATGTCCATATTTTAATAAATGCTCAGAACATTGAAGCACTTACCATAGAAAGAAAACTCTCATGAAGAAAATGTGTAAAAGATAATTGCTCTTTCTTGTGGGTTTGATGCCTATTTCTCAGCCAAAAGTTTCAAATCACAGTTTTGCCCACAGGGCGCTCCACTACATCCCGGGTTTCATCTTTCCAAAAGAGAATCTGATCTGCAAACATGGACAGGTATTGCACATTCCAGGGTGAGACAGTGGTGGAACTTCCCACTGTGACACAGAGCTTAAGGGCTGTCTACTGAGGCAAGAGCATCATGCTGACTACATAGATTGTGTCCCCACTCTTCTCACTTGCCGGGGCCTTTGGAGTAGTGCTCATCTACCCTGGAACAAATGGGGAGTGATTCCTAGAAGACCAAAGCCCATGCAGAAGAAATATAATTTTCTCTTTTTAAGCCATCAGCAACATGTCAAGCTGTGTGACCCTCGTTTCCAAAGATAGGTCCTTCCAAGAAATGCAAGGCTGCTATCATTTAGAAGGTCAGCATACAAGGAATCTGCTTGAGTTATGATCACTGAACATACCCGTTGCTTGGATTCAAAGAACACTTGAGTTAAAAAATATCAAATAGAAGTTCAGACTATTTATTTTTATTCCTTTTTGTTTCTTATTTTTAATACTTTGTTAGGGAGAACTTGTCAGTTGTATATTTGTTTGTAGGAACATGCAAAAATAAACAGAAGTTGCTCGCTTCTACAGTCAGTGGAGTCTACTGGGTTGCACAGAACTATCTGCAGTACTATTCAGAATCAGCCACACACAAGGTTTAACTACCTATCGTCTCTGCTTGAAGTGTGTGGAAAGAGTACAGGTTACTTGGGAGAAAATTAAAGCAGAATTAAATAGTTTTCAGTGTTAAAACAGAATCAGCTAGAACCAAAGAGATGCTTCAAGGAAAACAAAAGGATTTCACTTCATTGAGCAATTTTTCCTGGCAAGAATCTAAGACCATAGCAGGTACTTATGTTTTCTGCTCATGCCTCACTTATACCAATGTTCACCACCAACCAGATCAACATACAGAACTGGACAAAACCTTGGCTGGGGCCTTTGACCTCAAAGGAGTAGTTTTTCCTTACAGACTAACACAACATAATTTAATTTCTTTATAGCCTATTCTTTGCTACAATTTTTTTGCACAGACAAAATATAAAAGCAGATGTAGATGAAAACAGGCATAGTGGGTCAGACCAAAGAGCAGTTCTTTGTAAAAGCCCAGCATCCTGTCTCCAGCAATGGCCAACAGCAATGAAATGGGCAACTGCACTGTCATACTTCTCCCCAATATTTTCCCAGCCCTTAGTAATTTGTGGCTCAGAGACTCCCTAAGCCAGCGCGGTGTCTTTGTTTTTAGTAGCCCTTCATGGCATAAGCTATTCCCCTTCTTCATCCTGCCATGTTCCAAACTTTTCTGCAAGAAATGCAGTTGCATAAACCAAGTGACCAGCTAAATATTTCAGTTTGCCCAAGAGTTGTGTGTACATTAGCCAGTACCATTCTTACCAAAGGAGCAGAGACCACACAAAAGCAAAATATGTATTCTCCAGGGGCTAAACCAAATTCACTTACAACACATGATGATTAAAAAGGAGGAAACTACAATTCCAACAACAATAAGGCCAGCTTCTACTGCTTGTAGCACCGAGCTGCCTTTGCTATTTCCTGCCACAGGAACCAATTGCCAGTTGTTTGACACTGTTAACATTTCTGAGACACCTCATCAACAATGTCTTGAGCTTTTTCCTGCACAGAACTTCAGAAAACAAGACTGTTCTTTGTGCTCATCCTGGTTTGAAGATTTTTCAATGGCTCCATTATTCTGAAGCTAGTGAAGTATACTTGATTTCAACTGTCACGGAGTTTTTAGGTGCAAACAGTATTTGTCTAAACACACAGATGATGCTTTCACACTGTCTGGATACTTCATTTGGAAGAAAAAGACTTGAAATAAATATGAGAGGAACCAGCTTTCTCCGAGCCACCATGAAGCAGTTAAATTCTTCCAGAAAACCACAGAGAATGTTGGCGACATGCTAAATATTCAGTCTTCTTGGAAAAAAAAAAGAAGAAAACAGGAAAATCTGAATGAAGAGACTAATTAGTATTCCATGAGCACATTGAACTCAGGCTGTTATCTTGCCAGACAAGGACTTGCACTGCAAGGCCTTTTTACTGAACAAGCTTGAAATACACCCTTATGTGAAGAGGTTGACGAAAACTTTCTTCAATTTCTTTGTTTGCAAGCACATGAGCCTGGTATTTCAAAGGGCTGGAAAAAAAGAGTCACAGCAGAAACCCCAAACCCAGAATTTCAGGCTGACATAATGGAAATCTTGTGTGTCTCAAAACTCCTGAAGTTAGAGGCAGAGCTGCTCAAATGGGAAAGGTAACTTCCTTGCTACTCAACTAGGTCAAGAAGTCCTAAGCACGGTCAGTCTATCCTAAATTCTGCCAGGTACAGATCTTTCACCAAAGGAAAGCCCATCTGCCAGAAAATTCACACTTGACTCTCAGTGGTCCATCAGATGAAAGCTACCATTTATCCTGACAGCAAATCTCCTGGAAAAATCCAAACTTGGGTATGAAATAGCTGAATATTCAAGAAGGAAAAAGCTCCTAAATAAATACGGACCAGTAATCTAGCCACTGAAATTACATACATGAATTTTCTAAGTCTTTCTGTTTCCATACAATTGATCTTTTAACGTCTAACTTTTCACCGTGGCTTGAAAAGGAAGGCTACAAAATTATTTCAAACCAACTCCAAGGAGAAGCACAAATTCTAAGTATGCTTCTGGTAAACATTTTGATTACAACTGGGGCTGACTGATTATTCAGCTTTATCTATTGCAAGCCAACTGTTAACTAAGGCATCACTGAAGGCAGTTCAGAAATATCTCAGCTCACAAAGCCAAAACAAACATCAGTGTTTTTTAAAAGTGATAAGGCCAATAAATACTGCTTTGTTGGTGTCTACAACCACTGCTTTAAGTATTGTTTCAAGGCAGCAGATAATACGAAATCATAACTTTAATTCACAGTGGGGAAATCACTGTTCAGCTACTGGCTGATTTCAACAAATAAAGATTTACAAGGTACAAAATTATCAGTTTAAAAAATGCCAAGGTGAACATCGTTGTCTGGAATTTTTCACCATTGGTACATGGGGTTTTTGACTTAAAAAGTAATAGTATAACAAGTAGTTTTGTGCCATATATATTTTTCCATTTTAATAAAGTGAGATAAATGAACTTGGGGTCTAAACTGTGTAGTTCCTCCTCCTGTGCATGTAATCCCTGATTCTATTTTGCTTTTCCACTTGGCAAATAAACATATCAGAAATTAAATGCCACACAATTAGACTGCTCTGTCAGCTGGGCTCCAGCTAATGTTTTCAGAGTCTAAATCTTGGAACCAAGTTTGAAGATTCTTGACTAATTATTTTTTTCTCATAGAGTTTGGTTTGGTTTAGCACCTGAACATCTTAAGCGAACAATCTGCCATGCCTGTTCTTGTTAAGCAACACTCAGTTCTGTAAGTAATGCCACTGAAATCAGTGGAATTTCCTCCAGAAAACAAGAAAAATTAGTAAGCAGGGAAATGGCAGATTCCAGCTCTCCTCTGAATTTAACAAACTGCAATTTCCCCCAGATTCCTGATACTGTGTTAGACTTACTTCTGTAATGCAGGAGTTGAATGGTTGAATTTTGTTGTCTCTGACTGGATTAGCATTTTTATCCATTTAATCCTCCCATTCATTTTGGTACCATCATTCTAAAATTTTGGCTGGTTTAACCCTGTCAGAGAATGATTTACTTCATCATCCATGTCCTGAAAAGCAGGTAAGGAAGCTAAAGATTTGTGGATTTGTGTCTTTTTAAGGTGTCCATCAGCATTTTGATAAACGTATGGCAAAATACAATATTTATTCCTTAGCAAGTGTCAAAAAACAGTTATAGTCACGATAAACATTTTATTCCATGACACTGCTCAATGTGTTTTGAATTCTACTAGTTTGCCAAATTATGTAAAAACACAGCTGATCATATCAATTAAATTTCAGACTCCTTTTTCCCCAGAAACACATATTTTACCATTGAAATGAATCATGCCTAGCATTAAACAGTTCTCATCAAACTTTGATTTTGATACATCATTCTCATATTAAAGTGGGATTTTTACAGTTCAAATCCTTTCATACTAATCAGAAACCAGCAAATAATTTATACTGACCAGCAGCCTCTCTGAAAGCAATCTAGACAAATATGATGAGTGTTACGCAGTTCAGGTGAAGATGCAGTATACCTGAAATGACATAAAGGAAGCGGTAACTCAATTTTGTGGTAAATACATTTTCTGCATTTTTTTACCAACACATCAAAATTAAACTTCACTCACCTTATAAAGCTGCTAACATCTTATAGCTTGTTTATTTTAAGGGAGCTATATTCATGAATTAGTTACCTGTTTTAGAAAATAAACACTGCCTGTACTTCTTTAATTGTTTTGTATTACACACACGCTACTTGTCTGGTAGAAGGTAGCAGTGCTACTGACCTCATGGCTCTCAGTCCATAGTCCAAACCACCGTCCTTATGGTCCATGAGACCATGGTAAATGTTCCCAGTAGTGTTCTCGCTGAAGTTTGGATGATAAACCTCTTTGTTGGTGGTACACAAGATGCCGTAAAGTTTGACTGCGAGTCCGCTGATCTGCATTTGGCAACCTCTGCTTTTATAGGCTCAGGGAGCTCCGTGTGACAACAGCAGAGCTGCCACTACCAAGAGTGGTCACCGTTCTCCTTCTGGCATAGGTATTACAGGCGACCTACAAATTCGGTTGAGGTGTAAAGACAGGTCACTGATTATGGAATGGGGTGCTGTGCCTAGGAGACTTCCTGAACCCTCCACCTTAAGCCATGTTTTTTTAACTTTAGAACTGGAGGTTTCCTCCATTTCCTGCAAGGATGGAGAGAATTGGAGAACTGGATCAAGTGATGTAGATTTTAAACTTAGCGTGAGTTGCCCAATTCTGATCCCAGGCGCTACATTGCTACACATTTTTCTGAGTAAACACAACTTAATGCAAACATGAAATAATGACTGTTATAACACCAATTCTTCACAGTTCTCTGGAGACAGTACCTTTGTTTGACTAAAGAAGTGAGAGTCACAGAGGAGGGGCATTACTATACAGTCAAGACTGTATCTTAAGACGGTACTCTTGAAAACGTTCCCCTGATGGATTTATCTCTTCTCCTCTATTGGCTTTAGCTACGACACCAATTTCATAAATGTTCATCATTAGCACTTGGATGTATATCTGGTACGATACTGTAAAGAAATTCTGTCCCCATGGGTCCTGCTGGGAAGTTCTGCAATGGATGAAAGCAAGAGCATTTGGTCAATCATGTAGAAGTAGCTGAGATCTGTATAAACAATTTAGACTGGTAAATAATCCCAATCTAATTTAGTTTTGTTTTAGAAAAATCCGTTTATTCATGAGTCCCTAAAAAGAGATAAGGAGGTCACTATATTGGTTCCCCTATGCCTTCCACCCATTTTTAGTATTATTTGGAATGATCTTCAGGTGACTTCAATTGGTCTTCTAGCAGAAAATGGAATTTTATTTACACATATTTGTATATCTGTGAACTAAAAAAGAAGGAAGCAGACAGATTACTGTGTCATGCAACGTAAACTTACACACCACCAGGACCAGTGTTTGGATGGGGAGAAAAGCCCAAAACACTCTCAGCTTTTCCCTGTCCCAGCTGTATGTCTGCACCCATACACCCAAAACATTGAACAGATTTCTTAATGTCACCTGCATGGGATGTGAGGGAGCAGCACTCCTGGGAAGCCAGGAGAAGGCGTGAGGGACACCCTCTCCCAGGGCTCTCAGGCAGCGGGGCACATACAATCGGTGCTG
Organism: Ciconia boyciana; assembly: GCF_034638445.1. Lineage (NCBI taxonomy): Eukaryota > Metazoa > Chordata > Aves > Ciconiiformes > Ciconiidae > Ciconia > Ciconia boyciana. Next base: position 189,177,352 of record NC_132934.1, read on the forward strand.
CATGCACCAGTGCAAAACCATAGTACGATCTGACACAAAGCCAGGATCTGTGGCTGCCTACAATGATGCCCATGGCCACGGCTGCCGCTGCTCTTCCTGGCCCCAACATCATCACTGAGTGGTGCCTGGCAAAAGCAACTGCAGAAACCCTTTGCTATATTCCACTGAAACTGCTGGCTAATTCCAGAAACACGTATTGAAACTGGAGTAAGGTAGGAAAACGAGCAATCTCCTAACAGCTGCGATTGGCAAAGATCTCCAGTTTTATGTCCCTGGATGGTACAACCCACAAATGCTGTGCAGTAGCATTTGTTCAGCCCTGACTCATAGACAGACGAACGCCACTGAATGAATCACCAGTAGCACTTTCTGCAGTACCTGACGAGGTAGCTCATCCAAATATTGATCAGGCCCAAGTCTCTCTAGTTTTTGAGATCTGACATACCATAGTTGAGGATGTTATTTCACCAGTGAAATAAGTATTAGAAAAGGGGCCTATAGTGAGCAACCAGGATGGCAAAACATCGGTTGGTGCATCCTTTGTCGATAGGAGCTACCTTCTGCCAGCCATTAAGCTATAAAAATGATACGAACACTGCTAAAATGCAAGAGAAATAGCAACTTATTAACTTAGTAACAGAGAACTTTAAGGCAAATTAACAAAATCACTTTATAAAACATCTCATTCTGTTCAGTCCACTGCTGCAGGTCATTAAGCCAAATACTGTAGTAAAATAATTTTGATACATAACGGTTGAAAGGACAAACATTAAGCAAAGGATAATCACAAATTAGCATTCAGGACATCAGCTGAACATTGCAGGTGTTGAAGATAGTTCCTCCCTGCGTAAGTGCCTGGAAAAGCATGTTTCTTCCCCTTTCCCCTCAGATGTCGGATGCTACGTGCCTGGGCAGCGGGCAGGGAACGCCTCTGGTGCTCACAGGCACTAAGGCTCTGCTTGGCCTCAGGGCAGGTGGGCAGAAAGCCCTTTGACTTTTGTTGTGTTAATAGCTGCTTCAGTGTATATGGAAGGGGCAGCCCTTCCGACTCTTCACGCTGCCCAGCAAGGGCCCAGCCTGGGCTAGGCCCAAGCCCCAGGCCCAGCCCAGGACCAAGCCCAGGCGCCAGGGCCAAGGCCAAGGCCAAAGCCAAAGCCAAGGTTGAGCCCCTAGCCAAAGCCCAGCCCAGGGCCATGGCCAGGCCCAGGCCCTAGCCCCACACCTCTGCCCCACAGACACCGTCCCACCCGCCCCGCAGGCCCCGCCCTCCTGCAGCGCCCTGCCCGCAGACTCCGCCCTCCCCGCAGGGCCCGCCCCTCAGAGACTTGCCAAGCCCCGCCCATAATTCTGACCCCGCCCCTCCCGCCGACAGCCCCCCTCCGAACGGGAGCTTGCCGCGCAGGCGCACTGCACGCTGGAGTCAACTGCCCCCCTCCCGGCCCCTCCCAACCCTCCACAAAGATGGCGGCTGTTCGCCGTCGGGCGAGGTGGAGGGGAGTGCTGAGGCGGTGGGGCGAGGGTGGCGGCAGCAGTAGCAGTAGCAGCAGCAGCAGCAGCAGCGGTGATGGCTGCGGGAGACTGTGACAGGTGCGGGGAGGGGAGGAAAAGGCGGCGGAGCGGTGGCGGCCGCGCAGGTACCTCGAGTGGGCGGGTAAGGGGTGGGGGAAGCGGCCGGCGCGGCACCGCCCCTGCCCGAGCTGCGCCATCGGGAACTCCCCTCCGCTCCCCGCCCTGGTGCCGCTGCCCGCCGGTGGCGGAGACCGAACCGTTAGCCGGGAGAGGCGGCGGGGCCATGGCGGTGAGTAGGCGCGCTCGCCGCCCCGAGGCGGCTGGCAAACCGCCCCCTTCCCCTCAGTAGGGCGGGGAGAGGGGTGCGAGGGGACGGGGGCAGCGCTTCTACCTGCCCCCGGTGCCGGGCGCGGCGGGGGCAGCGCGGCCCTGAGGAGACGGCGTTGCCTGCGCCTCTCCCCGCGCCTGCTCGGGGAGGGCCGGGGAGCCGGCGCCTCCGGCTGGAGCCCCGCTGAAGAAACTTTCTATCTTTCTTCCCGGGCTTCTCCGCCGCTCGGAGATGCCTCTCCCGGCCGGGGCGGGGGGATCCTCCTCCTGTCAGCGCCGGGCAGCGGGGCTCCCCGGGGCAGGGCTGCTGCGCGGCTGCCGCGGAAGGTTGTTCGGGGAGAGAAACAGATGCGAAGCACGACTAGAACAGCTGAGCCGGCTGTGACAGGCGGGGAGGAGAAGGAAGTGGTGGTTTTCAACACCTCTTTCTTTTTGTTTTTGTTGTTTTCCTGCTAAGCCGTAAAGGTTCCCTCGGAACTCCCATCTAAAGGGGTTGAGCGTGTGTTTCTGTATGTAGATTAAAAAATCTTCCCGAAAAGACTATAATCGTCTTGCTGAGTGCTAGCGGAGGCATTCTTTCAGCTAGGTTCGTGCCCGATTCCTCCTTTCCTGACTATTACTCAAGATTGGTTTTAACCTAAACAGCAACTTTTTGTTGTGTCCAGGCAACTAGAAAGTGAAACCAACTAAAAGCAAAAATGAAACTTTTCAGCTGATTTTTATTGTGCGGAGTAAAGAAAATAAGCGGTAGAAACAAGGGAAAATATGTTGGGTAGCAGCAAATCGTGCTTGATGAGTGGCATCTCAAGACGTGTTAGTAATTTGTTTAACCTTGTCAAAGGCAATTTATTAACTACCTTGGATATTAAGTGTTATTCCAGAACATCTCACATCATGAAGTAATTTCTGTGAAACATTCTTTGTTTTTAGAATTTAAGTCTGTGTTTGATCAGATACATATCTGGTTATAAATGTCTTAAATTATCATGAAGACTTCATATTTCTTAATTTTTTGCTGCTAAGTACGTGATAGCTTCTGTCTTAGAAGCTGTAGGTCCCAGTCCTGCTAAGCTCTGAGCTTAAAAGAAGCTATTTTGTTGTTATGGCAATAGGTAACTTTCTGCTTTATGCAGCATAGAAATTTAACTGTAGCCATGATGTGAATCTGCATCCATAGATGTGTTTATATTCTATGTCATGAAATAGTATGAATCACAGCAACTCAGCAGTCCTTAAAATACAGAGAGTACAATCAGTTGAATTTTTTCCTACTTTTTCTTTTTTTAAGGAAATGGTCTCAAATAATTATGAAATTTAATCACATAATGAATGGAGAAGTAGCAAGCTTTCAGGTAGGGAGAAGGCTGTACACGTATGTGAAAGCTGGAAATAGCTGAGTATCTATAGTACCCAATGTTGCAAATTGGGTAGAGTTCTTAATAGCTGGTGTTCCCACTAAGCCTGAGGGAGCAGGAAGTGTGCTGATCAAATTTGGAAATGTAGCATCTCGTTCTAGATTCACTCTATGTATACAGAGTGTATGCAAGTCATCTTGACACATATGGTTTGATTCTGGGACTTATTTTGACAAAGTACACCAGAATGTTTTTTCTGGTGACTTTGAGGGGGAAATCAACATGCAGAATCAGTTACATCAGGGCATCGGACACTGATTTTTGGCAGATGAAGTCTTAGTTGAGAGATGCAGATCCTTGCCCTCAGAAGGGCCAGGACTCGGTGATCAGTTGCTTAGGTCACTTGGTTGGGATGAAAGCAATTTGCTTTGAGCAGAGTCACAGGCTGACTACTATAGATGATAATATTAAAACAGAATTAGATGAGTGTCTCCGCTTTTTCAGGGCAGATGGAGACCTTCTGAGGCTCTTTGCTGTATGACAAGCTCTAGGTGTATGAGTTACTTGAGGCTCAGATCATTACACACAACACTTAAGTTATCTGATTTCAATGTTAGTGGCATTTCTACCTTTTTCAAGTTAGAGATTCCACTAGTTTGTGAACTTAAAACTCAAAAGCTTTTGATTTTTATAGGCAATAATGTAATAGAATTGCAGAAACTTGAATTATGATTCAGACTAATAACTCATTTGCTTTCAGCTGTGAGTCCTGTGGATCTTGAGATGCTTTTGTTTGTTATCCTTTGCCTTGTGGCCATTTAATTTAACTTGAATTTGGACCTACATCAGCTAACTCAGTGTTATGCTGATGATCGTTTTGGCTCAAGATATCTCAAAAGAGATCCTTTGTAATTGTTATCGCAACTTTAACTACTTAACTGAACATGCTTCTGCAGTGTTCTGTCTTAGGACTTACTGGGAAGCAAAACCCTTAAAATCTGACTTCCGGAGAGGTACAATTTTTCATCTTGGTCAATACTTTCTCTTAAATCATTTTAACTTCTAAATGCTTTTAGGCAACTCACTAATTTACCTTGCTGGCAGGTCACTTCTGAAATAGTGTATGCTATTGTAAATGTGTTGGTCTTTAGAAATATTGGATGCTCAGAATGTGTTAAGCGCTGGTGTTCTGATTGTCTTTTGATACCTCTGTCACAGTGGCAAACCCTGTAAGCTAGCCCAGCCCCTCTTTTTGGGTGGGTGGGGGGAACTGGCAAAGGTACAGTCTTGTTCATTCCCAGACAGGCAGATACTAGAGAAGACAGTTTTTGTGAGGCTGCAGGCCTACTTCCCAGACAGCGTTGTTGTCTGCAGCCGTTGATGTGCATTGTTGGTGCCTCCTGGAACCTGAGGAATTCTTATCTTTCTCCAGCATCCAGCAACTCTGTACCTTTTTTTGACCTCGAGCTTCTAATTGTTACGGGATTTCTAGTTCAAGCTCTGCTAAAATGTCTACAGGTAACATGTCATGTTTCATCGGTGCATTTCTGTGATCTAAGATATGAATTGGATTCTCTCTGTTATATCTGTCAATAAACCACTTCTATATTTTATCATCCATTTCTTTAAGACTGTTGGCTTGGGGAAATTCCCAGGCAATTTGTAGCAAAATTCAACTTGGCTGCAGTTTATAGTGCACGAGTTGAATTGTGAGCCGCTGCTTTTCCTGTAGGACCAGATCTAGTAAAAATAGATTTGACTTGGACTGTCAACTCTTTAGCTTAACTAAAAGATACTGTCTGTATCTCAGGAAAGCGATAATAGTTCAGAATGAGTACATTGCTGCTTTTTCTGTTCAGCAAACACAAACAATGTTTGTTTTGCTCATGGGGCCAATGTTTCCTGAGCTACAGAAATGACCATTTTTTTGCTTGTTCTTTGCCATATACAGTAAACTTTGAGCTTCCTTAATGCTGATGTTCACTTGATGCCAATACAAAAACACTATTATCCTTTTTCTTAAACTTGTCTACCATAAAGTTTAGTGGTTTGTTTATGTCCAGTAATATTTTGGATTGTCATCCTGGGGCCTGTATTTTGTAGGGCTGATGGGGCAGAAGGTAGTTTAGAAGGTGTCTGTACACTTAATACTATTTACGTGTTTCTCATGGGTTGTCATCTTTAATTGTTCCAATCAATTTACATTTAGTTTCAGATTGGACAAATATTTTTGAAGTCGTTGTTGTTCTGTCTGCCCCCCCGCCCAGAGATCTGGTCCTGTTCCAACTGTACTTCCTCCACATGCTCTTGAGCCTGTAACCAGTGAAAATCTTCAGATGTTTTTGCTAAGTTGACATAGATTACTTTAACAAAATGGAAATAGAATTTACTATGCCCTTTTGCCAATAATTAAATATAATTTTTAGTTGTTGTTTTCATGCTGGACTCCCCTGTATAATGAGAAGTCTTTTTATACTTACCCGCTAGGTCATGCACCCTTTCTTGGGTTATTAATAATCTGTTTTTGTTAGAATACGTGCTGTGGAAACTGTTGGTTTTCATTTTGATGGCACAGCTGTGTAGAGGACTGTTACTACTCTTCTTGGATGTATTGCTTTAGAGTGCTTTTCTGTTTATAGTTGTAGTACCTCAGGAATGGAATATCCTTGTGTTTTCCAAACCCTTTATTAAACCTTTAAGGACACATTCATTGGCGGTGTCTTCACAGCACCTCTAAAATTGAGTTAGACTGGACATACTTTGCCCTCTTTGTGTTCATGGCTCCAAATAAACTTTCACCATTTATGTCTAGGCAAGCACATTTGTTGTTCTCAGTCTCACCAGACCTACCTGTGTTTCTACCAGTTTGCTTAACTGAATTTATATTTTTGTCTCCCTGTAAGTTTTTGCTTTTTCAGGATGCCTGGACCCTCTCCTGGTCATACTGTTCCGCAGTCAAAACATCACCTAGGTTAACATTGGTACCCTCTCTTTCAGTTTAGCATCTTGGGTGCCAAACACCATCCCAACAGCAGTTTGCAGAAGTTAAATAGGAGTGCTGAATATGCCTATAGTTCACCTCTCCCCGGCTTTGCTTCCAGAATTGTTCTGAAGCATTTAGGACAGTTGAAAAGATACGCTGCAAAACCTCTTCATTTATAGGCAATGAAAAATGTTGTATCTTATTATGCATTTAAATACTTTGGGCAGAAAGAGTTGTCAAAAATGAAAATATCTACCAGTTTTCAATCCCAGTTTAACCAATAGACCTCATTTTTGTAATCCATTAGTAAGAGAGAAGCACTGCACTTTAAGATGTGATAAATGTCTTCTGCTTTCCAGAAGCACTAAAACAAGTCCTTCTACTTCCTGGCAACATATAGGCTTCTATATATAGTGTCAAAAAAAACTGTTTCACAACTATGAAAATTTACAAAATTGAACCAATGTACTCCATGATTTGAAAAAACTGTTTATCGAAGTCTGGAAAATTGTCTGCAGGGAAAGCGACAAGGTCCATAAGGATTTAAACTGTGACAGGTGTGGATAGATAGTAACTTGATTCAGTAACTGGGAGTGAAAAGGAATATGTGGTGCACAAATGTTAACTTTACCTTCTGCATAACAGTTCTCTTTGAATTTGCTTTGTGTTTTTTGTACATTGGTTGCATTTAAATCTGTAAAGCTCAGTTCTTAACGTCTTTTGAGCTTGAATAACTTGAGGTGAAAATGAACTTAACAAACCTAGAACTTTACTGTTACCTGCAGTATAAAGTAAAAAAGCCCTGGAGTTCACAAGTGTACATTCTTCCTTGTAAATGCTATTGAGTTTCCCCAATGTACAGATCCCATGTCTGTGGTAAACAAAGCCCAAGCTCTACTTATACAAGATCCTGCAGGCATAGGCTAATGCCAAGCTGCAGTCTCATTTCCCCTTGCTAACGTAGTACACTCAATAGTGTATCTTAACTCCTTTGATTACAAACTAAATCCTTCTTCTCTAACTTCCAGTTTTCAAACTGCAGGGTTTTGTTGTTCGGAGTTTGTTGTTCTAACTGGAAGAACTGTATCTATTAGATGACTTGACAGAAGGAAACTGAGACTTAACCAGCAGAATATCAAGTGAACTAGTTTTACTTTGAGGCAGAGGAACACATTTTCGATGGTGGTAGCAAATCAAGTAGTAATGATCTGCAAAAAGTGCACACGTAGCTGAAAACTAGTCTGTAAGCAAAAATTGAATGGATAAGAAGGTTCAACGCAAAAACTTTGGTGACTTGCAGTGTCTTGGCAATGAGAGAGAACCATGACTAACTATTCACTAATATTTCAATATACCTATTGATAGGCTGTTAGGGGACTTTCGACAGTAACAGTAAATATCACAGGCCACAAGAGTTACCATGCCTCTGCAAATCCTATAGAACCTATAAAAAATGTAAATGGGGAAGACCATACTTTAAAAAAACTATTGTTTTTACCCATTTAGTCTAGTATGAAGGTAGATTGAAGATGTTGAAAGAAAGTACTAAGAAATGAGGACTAAAAGAAGCTGCAAAAGTGAGTAGTGACTATTGACAATGATCAGTCTTAGATGCAGCTGGAATATAATTTGTTTTAATTTCTTTAGGCTTGCTAATAACTTGACTGCCCACGTATAACAATATTAGTATGTATGCACATTCTACTCAATTATGGCATTTCAATGGTGAGGGTAAATTACCATAATTCAAGTAATACATCTTAAAAGTACTCCAGTACATCTAATTATGTACATCATGGCAATACAGCTCCGAACAGATTGGTTTCTGATTTTGTGGCTTTATTTTTGTTAACGAATTGACAAGTATTCAGTGTTGCAACTTCATGTGTAAAATAGGAAGCAGAGAGCAGCTTTGTCCTCTTGACTTGATTGGGCAATCAGATTAGTTGGTCCCATGGTGTTTTGACTGACTAAAACTTTTCTTGGAGGATGGGGTGGAACCTGGGAGAAAGGAGTGCTGGTATCACCTGAGAAACCTGCTCTTGTTTTGCTGGTCTTCCCCTTCAATAGCTGCAGAGACTTCTCCACTGGAGAACTCTTGCATGAGTAACGTATTTGGTTTTCAAGAGTTGCATTCAGTTTGAGATGCTCTTTGACTACCCTGCTTTAATTTTTTTTTATATGCTATGCAAGTAACTGCTTCAGTACCATTGTGACTAAGTTTAATATTGGGGAAGTGAAGCACCTGCCAGGGTGACTGCCTCTTGACCTTTTTTGCTATCGTGGTCTGTAGCTTCATGCATGCTATGCATAGACATTGGAAGAAGCAGTTCCTCTCTGCTTATTCCTGTGGTTGGCATTCATTTGTGTGTTTGCATAAGTGAAATGGATCAGGCAACTCTTTTACATTAAAACTGACCAATTTTTGTAAGATGAATTTTAAACTGTATCTGTCCTCCAGTTTAATTCACTGTGTTGTTGATCAGTTGCTTGCAGTGGTGCAAGTGGGAGCTGCTGACTTACAGCAGAACTGACTTACAGCAGTTTAAAGTCTTCATAAAAGAACACCTTTCAAATTGTTAGGCCTCAAAACACCTTCTTCTTTGGTGGACTCTTGGTCTTGGGAAGTAGTGTCCATATGCCTGTCCTGACTTGTCATGTTTTGTGCTATTATCCTGTTCCTTATTGTCCTTAGTTGCCGACTGGGGTTAAACCACGACACTTACAGAAGTAGAGACCTATAGGTTTTCCAAAAAGAATCAGTGGAGATAAATTTTTAAAATCTGTTAGACTTGCAGCCTCATCAATCCTATGTCATCTTGCATTTGGATAGCATAGTTTTCATTTTTCAGAATGAGCAGGAAAAAGCTGTTTCATAAGAGTTCTTTAAAAGCTGCTCGTTCTGCTTGAATCATGCACTCTTTGTAGCTCCAACACCAGCAGCTGTCTCTGCAATAAATTTATCTCACTGACCAGTTGCATCACATTAATAAAAATAAATCCATGTTTTTAGTTTGCCTTAAAGGAATCGTATGAAAAATTGTTTTAAAAATTTCTCCTCACTACTCATAGCTACCGAAAAGAGGCAGTTGATAACAAATGAGGAAGTAGCTTGATTCTTGGCATTGAATTTGCTTGTTTTCTCAAAAAATAAGCATGTTCTTAAACAGAAATGAAGGCAAGAATAATGGTTAACTGGGAAAGGCCAAGTTGTTCTTGAACCCATGTGATTTTCAGAAAATAAACTGAAGGAAATCCAGTCCTGGCAGAAGCTTAGAAGAACCTAATTTAGCTAGTATAAAAGTAAAACTAGGAGGGTTTAAGGAAGTTCTTGAGAGTAACAAGAGTGTAAAACAAAACAGCCCCATAGTTTAGATCAAGGTAGCATAAATAAAGTGGAATTGCATTGGAGATCTTTATAAGTGGTGCAAAAAATACACTATACAGTTCGCTCTCCTCCTTTCTTTTTGAGGATGCGTCCCAAGAGTATCTAAAAGGAAGTTGTTCTTCTAAGACAAAGGAGGCCACAGTGTAGCTCCCAAACAATGTGTGATGGTGAATGAGATTGATGTACCTGCTAAAGACTAGGCATAAGTTTGCGCTCTGGTGCTGACAATTTACTGGTTTAAAATGCACACTATCAAATTAGATCTGAGTAAAACGAACAGATTAGTTCTGATTTGTGATATGGTTGCACTTGTTGCTTCCTAAAAGTTACAGAACCAGTTTAGGCTTCTTTTCTTTGAAGGTATAAGAGGGAGGGGCAAATAGTGGGAAAGTACTGAATTCTTCTTATGCAACAACTTCAAGTTATATGTACTTCATCCAGATAAGGACTGTGGGTGTTTTTTTTTAAGAATCTAATAATAATAATAATAACATTTAAAACCAGAATGTGGTATTTTCAGGTAGTCTCCATTGCACTGGTTTTGTTATGTACCCTCAAGCATTTAACAGACGTGCTGGACAAGATGAGAGGTGGTAAGTGTCCATGAACATATTGTGCCTTTCCGGATGACTGGTTTATCAGTATCTAGTTCTTCTCTACATAGTCTTCACCTTCAAAAGTTTAGTTTTCTACATCAGGTACTAATAAGAGTTTAGCCTCTTTGACTCAGATTCAAAAACTGGTGGCTTATAAATACAAATGCATTAAACTTGAACAGCTGGAGTGTTTCCAGTTATCTACTATGCATTCTCATATGGATTCTAGTACCCATGACATGAATGCATGAACTGTGCTTGAAACTGCTCCTAAATCATTGTAGTTCACAACCTGGAGTATGAAGGTAACCTGAAGTAAGTATTGATTCACTATAATATGCTTAACTCCCACAATGCTAATTCTTACCATTGTGTGGCTTGGCCGTTCTTGCTTTGAGAAGAACAGGGAGTAACTGTTGGGAGTGAGTTAGATCCAGTAGCTATTTTGGCTGTTCAAGTGCAACTTGCATTTGCTCATGAATAAGTATTTTCATCATAACTGTATTTTATTCATTTTACAACTTTTGATGTTCACCTTCCAGTGGTAACTTAGTTTGAACAGAGATCTGTATCGTATTTCTCGGACTTCTTGGAGAATTGTTTAGTGTCTGCGATGCCACTTGTGAGCTATGGTTGAGGTACTTCCATATTTATGGTAGAGGTTGTAGATTCCTCTACAACCTCTACTTCCATATTTATGGTAGAGGTTGTAGAGGGAGTTCCAGTGCTTATTAAAACATTTTGCATATCTTCATTTTTAACTATTTCGATTTATAGTTTCTAGTGATTGTCAGACTTTGACTTTGTTGATTTACTTTACAAAACTATACTTTATTATAATTTTCATGTATTGCCTATCTGCAGCTTTAGTATTATGAACAACGGGACTGAAGAGAATAGCCATTTCAGTTTCACTTTACTTAAAAGGAGATTGTCAAATTACAGTGAAATAGAAATGTTCCATGAAACACCTTTCTTCTACCAAAAAATAACACTTTGCTGTTCTGCTGGAAATACTCTATCAAGTTTTCCAGGAAACACTTTTCTAAATGAGGAAAAATAATTTATTAAGAACAAAGCACATCTTTTAAATTGCATATTAATTGAAATAACTAGTTCAGAACTGAAAAAAGCAAAAGCCAGTATGCTGTAATTGCCACATCTGAAACTGGGTGGCTAGAAAATATGGTAAATGTATGGGGGGGAAAAACATAAAAATCATTCTGCTCAATTCTGATTCTTAAAAGCAAACACAAAACTCTTCAGCATGCTTCATAACTTTAATAGCTCAGCTGCAACCTTACGGATCTCTGGGTAATTATATTCTAATACAGTGATGTAGCTGATGTAGAAATGCATCTGAGCTTTTTCCAGTAGTGCATCAACTGACATGACTAACATCTGTTGCATATGCTTTGTTCTTTCCTCTTCACCCTAGGGATGCATTGGTGTATTTTGTTTCTAGAATTTTCCTCATTTTAGCATATTTGTATGTCTTGGGCACTTGTATTTGTCCACTCTTACCTGATGATTTCTGAACTGGATAACCAATTTGATAGACTGGAAGGAATTGCAATAGTAATTTTTACAAGTCTCAAATTGGCAGGCAGGAGATATCTTTTAAGGACTGTAGGAAATAGTAAAGAATAAATTTATCTCACAGTAGGCACTAAAGAATGGACATGGTGAGTACTTATAAACACCTCAGTCACAGGAAAAGTTTAAATAGTAGCTTGCATCTTCTTGAAGAGTCACTCAGATGTGAGGCTCTAATCTAAATAAAACAGGGCTTTATTACTTCAGCTGTTTGAAAGATATTTCTTTTTAAAGTGCACCTGCTGTTTTCATGTTGCAGAAGGCAAAATCAAAGCATTTCACGCATTAGGATTGGACGATGGTTTTATGGTTTTTTTTGGTTCTGTAAGTTCATTCCTTGGTCTTTGGCAAAACCTGGAAAGTGTTGTCTCCTGCTCAGAGAAGCTTTTCCTTCTTACTGGAAGTTGTCTGGACCTGAGGATGGGCCTCGCCCGTGGTTCCTGGGGGAGCATAGCTGCAGGAGGACCTGGGTGAAGGAGGAATGCACACCTGCTCTGCTGTACCGAGCCTACTGGGAAAACACACCTTATGGCAACCTCGAATTGGCAGCTGTAATGTGATACAGGCTGAAGCATGTATGAGGCTGCACTACTGACAAAGAAATCATGGAACGGCCCTGTTTTTGTCACTTCTCATGTAATACCAACATGCAGTTTGGAAACATTTAGTATTGATTTCATTGAGCCTGTTCCTTATGCTGCACCTTTCTGTGTTAGGCACTTTTGTCTTGTCCCCACTTAAACTTCCATCCTCGTGTTGTATAGAATCAAGGCTCTTGTGAACAGCCCTCTGTAATAATAAATCTGTTTGTATCTGTTGGTCACCAGATTCGACAGCATTAGGACGTGAAAGACCGTTAAGTTGCTGTAAGTATTGTGATAATAAGTAGGTAGGGTAGAGAAGAAGCACTCTGTAAATCACAAAAACTGAGGAAAAAGCAGCAATGCAAATTTCTCCTTCAGTAGGCCCCAGAGATAGCACTGCAAAATGTGGCCTTATAAGTCCTCCAGTTGTGGGAAAAACAATTAATTGTATTTTGTATCAAACTCAATAACCAGAAGCAGTGAATCTCTGGGAAAGGAGCCCTTCTTAGGTTTTTTTTGTACATAGCATTGTTATTAGCTATCACTACATTTATTGTAGTAGTGCATATAGCCCAACTGAAACAGAAAGCCTGTTTGTGTTGTGTGCTTAATACAAAAGTAGAACTTCTTAATTCGTAATTATCCTCTAATGCAGCTTTCCTCCTTTTATTAGGAGAAAGGCCAGAGTATAAAGTAATTCTATTATGGACAGTGCTATGGGTATGTCTTCCAAAGTTTGAACCTTAAGTCTGTGAGTTTGAGTTTTGATTAGCACTGTCATTGTTACTTTGAAATTCTGAATTGAGAATCTGACAGCTTTTCAGAGGTCGGGCGACAAACTACTGTCCCCTCCCTGGGTTCCGATTTACTGAAAATCATTCAACTTTGGTATTACCTGTAGTATTTGATTGACTAATACTCTGGCATTCATCGAAGAATTCCGCTCAGAGGGGGCCTTTGCAGATTGCCGCCTTCAGGCCTTTGTCAGGACCTTGCATGGTCAGGTTTTGACTCTCTACAGCAGTGGTCTCCAAACTTTTTGGATCATGCATCCCATCAGTAAAGATGTTTTGAGTGTGCACCTCCAATATATGTACATTTTTAAATTATATGCATATACTACTCTACTGATATAGTATATACACTATAAAGCATACACAAAAAAATATGAGAAAGATGAAAGACACTATTTAAAAATAATTTTTGTAGTGTTAAATAAAAATATTTTCTTCCCACACCCTAAGGGATTGTCTTGTGCACCCCCTGGGGTTCATGCACCCCACTCTGGAGACCACTGATCTACAGGATTGAGATTTTTGCAGCCTCTCAGGGCAACCCATGCCAGTGCTACACCACTCTCATTGTGAAGATGTGTGTCTTTTTTTTTTCTTTCTTTTTTTCCCTTTATGGACAGACAGAATTTCCAGTGGTGCAGCATGTGTCCACCACTTCTTGGAAGCAGGCAATAGAAGTACAAGAAGACTTTGATTTAAGGCTCTCGACAAGCATCCTTCAGGTAGTGGGATCCAGCCAGTAGGTGACCCCCTGGCTACTCTAGTGCCTTTAGCTTTTCCTTGTCTTTCATGGGCCTAAGCCTAATAACAGTCTTTGTGGCATCTCTCTTATATTGGGGAGGAGGAGGTGGCTAGGAAGAGAAAAACTGGATGTGGTGTTCCAGGTGCCACCTTATGAATGCTGAGTAGTGGGGAATAATCTCCTCCTTCAGCCCATCGGCTGTGCTTCTCTGCTAATACAGCCCAGTATGCTGTTAGCCTTTGTAGCTACAAGGATGGGTGGTGCTGACTCACATTGTTTTACCTTGGTGATCCAGCTGATTTAATGCTGATGTGTTTTTCAGAGACTATCGTTAAGATCAGCTGCTAGTCTCTTGGAGATGGAAATGCTGATCCTTTGCATGTGCAGAGGAAATGCACTGCCCAATGATCTCAGCCTTACAATATTCCTTAACCTTTAATGAACAATTGGCTGAGTAAAAAGCATAGTTGTATATGTCTTTAGAACATGAGAGTAATGCCACAGAAACATTAAAGAACCAAATCTGAAGGCATTTAAGGATTGAGTTAAATGGTCGTTACAATTCAGGAAGGCAAACTTGCTTACTGAACTATTGAGTGGAACTCAGTCTTTGAGCCTTAACATCATTTAGCCTTTTGGCTTGTTAGTGTAATCCATTCCTTAATGGTTCCTCAGGCATAAGTCTGGAGTCTCTAAACAAATCATGTCCAGTAAATTATATGCCTTTCCTTTGTTTCAGCTTTGAAAGATTTTTCTGAAGGCTATCAAAGTCTTTTCAAATTCATATGATAAGGAAAATCAATAGCAGTTCTGTTGGGGGTAGTGGGGAATAGGTAGTTTGCTGCCTAAGTCTCATACAAAGCATTAACCTACCCAACTTGGTTGAAATCTCAGGAGACCTTGTACTTCCCTTGCATCCTAGGACAGACTCAGTGCAGATTCTGAAAGAACAGTGTCAGCTGAGTTAGCAATCCTGAATTACACTTTGAATGTCTACTACTAGTTCAGTATATTCAGTAGCAAGACAAGAAATGAGATAGCTGTTCATGCAGCAGTTGTTGCTGTACATGAGTCAGTATAGATTTCTAAATAACCATGCCTTTAATGTGCCACCAGGAGAAAATTACTTCTCAGCTGCTTCTGTGCTTAGCAACAGTGTATTACCTGTCTATTCATCTAATGTTGTCTTCCTTGTCTGGTCCCTTTTAATATGTCCACAAGAATGGTGTAGTGAGTTGGCCTTAAATAAATCCTTAGATTTATCCCATGTATTATTTTACCCCTTCTGTAGGCTGCTGCATCCATTAGTTTTCAGTGGTGCAGGAAATCTGACAATAGGCTAGTGAATTGTTTGTAGTGGCTCTGCAGGCTGAGCCTTACCTGTTGTTCAAACGCAAGCTGCTTTTCTTGTGTCCTTTACAAGACCTCACTAAATCCTGAGTATATTGGGAAACTAGCTGGAGTTGGAAGACAGTTATATCATCCAGAGCAGTTTTATGTGGAGTAAGGCTGAAATTATGGTATGCACATACTTTGCTTTCAGTATTTTTCAATAAGGAATGATATTTTCAAGAAGCTGTAGTCATACTGCTCTTTTGAACAGGTATCAACCATTTTAAGTCAGCAAATTGGAGACAAAGCTTGTTAGGTTATTCCAGTAGAGACTGTAGTTATTTGCAGCCAGAGGCAGGGAGAATATCCTCCTTGTTGCTAAAGGAGGTACACCTGTTGATACAGCCTTGTGGGGAGCTTGTGTTTTGCTGTTCACTCCTATTATCCTATCCTTTTCAGCATCAACCCTTCACAGGACTGAGTTCTTTCTTTTTTGTTTTAGAAAGAATAGCTTTACCTTTATGTATTAAAACCTTTTGTTATGCCTAGCTTTTTAAGCTATTCATGCCATTTTAGTGGAGTAAAATGACTCTGTCTCTTATCACTGTCATGGTTTGTCATTTCCAGACTTCCTTCTGACTTCCTCTTTTTTTTTCTTTTTTTTTCTCCTGAGAGCTGAGTTAACAACATGTTCTATAATGAGAAGCCAAGGACTGATACCTTCCCTTCCTATTGGAAACTCACATGCTCAACAACTCTGTATTTACTGTTAATATTTAAGGGCTGTCTATCCAGTTTTACTCCATGTAATATCTGTTCTGTGTTTTTGTTGAAGAGAAATGTTGTATAATGCCAAATAAGGTTCTCTTATTAGTACCTTTATCAGCAATACCCGTTGACAGAAGATTCTCATCAAGTTAATTGGATAAGCTTTTTTCCATCAATCATACTTGTCTTTTAATTCTTTACAAATAACTTCCAGTATCAACTATTAACTTTTATTTGGTCTCAAATCACTGTTGGCTAACAGGCCTAGATTGTCCCATTTGCCCTTTTACAACAGAGTATTTAATGCAAGACTTCTACTTTTCTTCCAGACCTCTGAGACTTTCCCAGGACTCAAGTTATTTGCAAGTCTTTTTCAAAGATCTAGGTAGATCTCTTCTTCCAGAAGTCTTGAATGCAAGCTGTCTGGGTCTGCTGATTTAAAAGCTCTGTCTGTGCCCATTTGATATCCTTTCATCAAATGTGGTGTAATGGCATTTATTTCCAAGATATGTTTATTGAGCATTTCTGCTTCTTTTGATGCCATTTGTCAATTTGCCAACCATTTTGCCAACCTTTTGTCCATTTTATCTGACTTCTCCTTCTGCCACACAGTACTTCTCCCTTTTCAAATTCCTATCTGTCTTTATTTGTCCTCGTAGCTTAAAAAAAAAAAAGGCACCTGCAACAGGTGGACGTACCATGTCTTACTGTCTGGCCAGATTACACGCACTGGCTTGTACAGATTGCTGCCTCTTGACTACTGATAGGGAAAAGGCTTTTGATGGTACGTGTAATGTAGACCCTACATTGGTGTGAAGTTTAAGCCTTTAGTCTTCAAGACTAGTTCAGTGGCATTGTAGAGAAATCTAATACTGTATTGTCAAGAAAGCATTGATTTATTTTTTCCTTAGATTGATTACACAGTCTGACAGGTAGCACTTTTATTATTGTTGTAGAGGGTGTCAGGAATAACACTATACCTGTTACCTCCTGTCAGGGTTTATCGATGAGCAGCATGCTTCATCTCCAGAATAAATCAAACACTTGGATCCAGACATAGAATTTAGCTGTGTCCCAGTTGAGGCACTGATGGCTGTGTGCCCAAGGTGGACTACCCACCTATACACACAGGTGCCTGTGGGAACCTAATTTTCCTACAAATCAAATCATTGAACACCTGTGCGAGAGAATGAATGAATCTGAGACCAAATGTTACATATGCCCAGAGCTGCTCCTGTCTTGGAAGGTCTTAACAAGTTGTTATGACAGTCGTATTTGAGTCAGTTTGGGTTATGTTTAATTCTCACTGGTGTCCAATTTGATAGACTTGTTTTGATTTATGCTTAATAAATGGTGATAGTACTGCGTGCGTCATAAGTTATGGATTCAGTCAAAAGTCATTGTGTGTGATAAAGGAGGTTAGTGCTTTCTTATATAAGAGACTAGTCATTAGCATAGTGGCTTGGGAATAATGAGCTGGATTCAACTTAAACCTGGGGAAACTGAAGCCAGCTTTGTCTGGGAGTCTGTTGTGTTATAGCTTGGAGTATTGGAATTACTTTTCTGTCTGTGACACTGTAGATAGGAGCACCAAATCTTTGGAGCTGTAAGATCAAGAGATGGCATGAGAGCAAGCCTGGTTGTAGCTATTGTGGGAGGAGGAATGCCTTGATTCTAACAGCCGTTTCCAGGCTGTGCCTTCATTTTATGTTAAATGGTCATTGGATAATATCCTGGGAAGCTTACCATCAAACTTGCTAGCTTGAAAGATGATCCAAGTAATTTTCATCAGCCCTCTGCCACCTGCAGAGGTGGTGGGGACTGACTGTAGCCTGGAGGATTTTTTGATGAGTGGGAAAGCTTTTAAAGTAAAGTAGGAATATAAAACTCTCTCCTCATTGCTTGGGAGACTAATTAGTCTGGCTAAGCAGGTATAAATGACTTGGCGTAAGCGGCGATGAATTCTTAAGTAATCACTG
The DNA here is from genome assembly GCF_034638445.1 of Ciconia boyciana. Classification (NCBI taxonomy): domain Eukaryota; kingdom Metazoa; phylum Chordata; class Aves; order Ciconiiformes; family Ciconiidae; genus Ciconia; species Ciconia boyciana. The sequence goes on from NC_132934.1 coordinate 189,195,305, forward strand.
TTAGGTTTCAGTGTCTTTTAACCTAGAGCGATTCCCCCCCCTCCCCCCACCCCCGCCTTAAATCTTTGCAGAGTATACCAGGAAAGTAAATGAAACCTCTAAAATAATTTCAGAATGCTTTTTTTCCAAGTTCATAGTTTTATAGTAGGACAACCTTCAGCATGGGAATAGCTAAATCATACTGTATGTGCATAGCTGTACAAGAGGCTTATAGTGCTTTGTTAATGCATTTTCTAGAAAATGTGAAGTCTTTGTTCTGTGAGTCTTCTTGTACTGACAGCATTGTATTACAGGTTTCAACCCACAGCAGGTATACAACATCTGCCTTAGAGGGTCAAACAAGTAAAAGCAGTCAGTTGGGTGGGATGGGGATAGTTTTAGAGAACGCTTCCAAGTAGTAAACTCTAACAGCAGCTCTTTTAAATTAACCGAATATAATCTCTAGAACTTGGTACCAAAGTCAGTGTCATTAAGCTGACTTTATCACTCCTTAAATTTTATCTGATATCTCTTTATTAAAAGTAAGTTTTATATGCTGTAACTAGTAAGCGTCTCTGTTTGTGAGCAGACAGTGTATCTGTGTTAGAAGTTTAGGAGTATTTGTAGAGAGTGTCATTAGCCAGATGATATCAAGGCAAAACTTTAAAAATCTGTAAAGTTACTGAGTGTCAGGCTGTGTAACTTTAAAATTGTACCTACTTATTTTCACCAGGTCACTGTAAGTACTGGCTAAGAGAGGCCGTTCTGCTTTAGAAACACTGTACAAGCTTATTCTCAGCTTAATCTTTATGTCTATGTTTGACATTAAGCACTGTTTTCAGATGCAAAATGTGACTAATTTGTGGGAATTCTGAATGTACCATTTACCTCTAGTGAATTCTTTCCATCTGTCTTTTTTGTTTTGTTAAGAAATATCAATTTCTCACTTCTTGTTGATCTTTTTTTTTTTTCCTCTGAAAGGTAAGTGTACTGAGTCTGGCTGGGATGGAGTTAAGACCAGTACACTAAACCAGTATTACCTAGTGGTTTTTTTTTTTTTTAGCAAAATGAAATACAATTTCAAAAGCAGCTTATTAGACTTGTAATACGTATTTCCAGCATGGAAAAATGGTAATCTTTAGCTTTTCTGGTCTTAATTCTTCCATCCAGTCTTCATATAGCACTAACACGCAAAATAACGTGAAACACATTACTTATGACTTGTTAATGTAATTGAAAGGAACGCTCGGCTGAATCTTGCTTTCTGTTACGCTGTTACTTGACACTCATCAGAGTTGAAGTGAATCACTGCTTTCATGGGCCTCTTGCATGGGTGGCTTTTTTCTTGTCATCAGATTTCATGTAACTTTACAGTGTGTGCTAGCGAGGGCTTTTTCATAGTATAGTTATGAGGATTATAATTTGTGTGTGGGCATGACCTCTTCCCCCCTTCCCCCCCCCAATTTTAGCTGCTGGTAAAGCTATTAAAGGGCCACTGGTTATCAAAAAGACACAGCTTTAATTCTGGGTCTAATACATTTTAAAAGTAATGTCAGATTGTGCAGAAGATTTTGGGTTTTTATTCATTTGTGTCTCACTTGAACATTTCCTAGTAACTAGTTGTTCCTAAAATAAGTGTCTCATTCGTTAGAATAGTAGAAAAAGTGGGTTGGTGATTTAAAAAAAAAACAACCCATACCAACAAACAAACACAACCCCCAACAAAAGTGTCCCTGTTAGTAGATCTCAGGTTTTTAGCAGTTTCATATAAACAGGAACACCATATATGTAAGTTCCGAGGCAACTGTGCTTTTTTTTCCTCCATTTTTTCCTGTGGGCGTTTTGTCAGCAGTGCCAGTCAAACTTAGTCAAAATCTTGGTTTATAGTCAAAGTTAAGAGATTTGCTAGCTCCAAGGCTGTGATGTGTCTTCTTCTAAGGTTCAGCCGCTAGAGGGGGTCTAAACCTACCCTCTGTATAAATAAGGCTTGTACTAGCTGGCAAAACACATCTTCAAATTTACATGATTGCTGGAATGTTGTGGAAACATACTTTCTAAAGGTGTCTAATTTAATAATTTTTTTTAATGTGAGGCTGTTTTTTAAGAGTAATTATTCAGAAATATTTATATAGTTTAACCATTTGAGTAACTTTTTCTTTGCAGGTGATCTTGTGAATTAGTGTACTATCAATGATGGCAGAACATCCACCATTACTGGATACCACTTCGATTATAAGTAGTGAAATCCCTCTTCTAACTTCCCCTATTGTTAGTGGGGATGGAGCACAACAGGTAAGAAAACTTCAATTTTTTTTTTTTTCTTACAACAATACCATTGACATATTGACACTATAAAAGATAGTAAGCCTTCATCTGGAATATTTTTGTGCAGCTTTGGTCATGGATGTGTTTGAGAGGTGAAGGTAGACCTGGTGCAGAGAAGAGATTTGTAAGGAGTATGAAGCAGAAAACCTGTCTTGTGAAAGAACATCTTCGTAGAAGGATGGGACCAAACAGCTACCAAGCTGTCTAGCCATGCTTGAGCCTTAATTTGGAAGCTATATATTTACATTACCATGTGACCTTGTTAAGGTTAATAAACCTTCCCCTATGGTAGAGCTTACTAGCTTAGGCGCAACATGAGTTAACAACTCTATGACTCTAGACTGACACTTGCTTACAACCGGGTATCTTGAATGGTGGGACTTGCTTTTGTATGTTAGTGTCTGCCTGGACACTTCTTCCAATTTTTTTTTTTTTAGACAAAACCAGTCAAGGTGATAGAAAAACTTATGATTATGGTTTCAGAACACTTGAGAAAGGTCAGCTCCAGTGAGGAAGAGTTGTTGGCAAAAATGTATGTATTCTCCACATCTTTAACCTAGGAAGAATATTTTAGGCCCCAGATAAGCACAGTTCTGGAGCAGCTTCCAACGGGAGAAACGGAGTGAAAAATTAAGTGGTTTGAAGTATCTGAATGGATTGAGAGATCACTGCCTGTGATAGCAAGAGACTGGATTTGATGATATAGGGAAGTCCTTTATAGTCTGCCATTCCCATGCTTGATCTTTATGCAGAGGAAACAATTATTTATCATAAAGAGAAATTAATTTGTAGGGTAAAAACACAGAAAAGAGCTCTAAAATGAGACTGGAGAATGCATTGCAACAGGTCATGAGATAAGGTTTGGGCTGCAGTGAGATCTTCACAATGTAGGGGAAGCTTAAATACAGAGAAGGAGCTGATAAATCTTTTTTGATGAATATATGGACAGAACATTCCAGAAAAAAGGGAAAAAACAATATCCAAACTTGCTTTCTCTTCCAATTCTTCTTTCAAATACTGATGTGTAGAAGCAGTAATCTAACATGCAAGAGGAGAACTGTTATTGTTTTGTTACATGTTTTGCCTTGAAAAGTTCAATTTTAAAGCCTTGCAAACAAAAAAGAATAAAGCATGCATATGCAAAGTTAAACAAACCACCACCATTCCTTTTCTTTACCCAATTGTGAATATTCTTTCTTTTTACTATTGTTGTTTAAAAATTCTTACAGATGTATCACAAACCCTTGAGGTTGGAAGGGACCTCTGGAGATGATGCAGTCCAGCTTTCTCCTGCTCAAAGCAGGGTCAACTAGAGCAGGTCACCCAGGACCATGTCCAGTTGGCTTTTGTGTATTTCCAAGGATAAGGGACTCCACAGCCTCTCTGGCAGTCTGTTCCCCAGTATTCAACCCACCCTTACAGTGAAATAATTTCTTACATTTTAGTGGAATTTTTGCATTTCAATTTGTGCCCATGGCCTTTTGTCCTTTCACTAGGCACCACTGAGGAGAGTCTGGCTCAGTTTTGTTTATTCCCCCCACCTTCAGGTATTCATGCACACTGATAATAAGATTTCCACTGGTATGTCTCTTCTCCAGGCTGAACAGTCCCAGCTCTCTCAGCCTCTCCTCACATGTCAGATGATCCAGTCCCTTCATCATCTCTGTGGCCCTTTGCTGGACACTCTCCAGTATGTCCATGTCTTTCGTGTATTGGGGAGCCCAGCACTGGACCCAGAACTCCAGATGTTTCACCAGTGCTGGGTAGGTGGAAGGATCACCTCCCTTGACCTGCTGGCAATGCTTTTCCTAATGCAACCCAGGATGCTGTTGGCCTTTTGACTTGAGGGTGCCTTGCTGATTCACATGCAACTTGTTGTCTGCCATTCCTTTTCTGAAAAGCTACTTTCCAGCCAGTCAGCCCCCAGTGTGCACTGGTGCATAGGATTATTCTTCCTCAGGTACAGGTCTTTGCATTTCCCTGTGTTGAGCTTCATGAGATTCCTGCTGGCCCATTTCTTCTGCTTGTCAAGGTGCCTGTGGATGGCAGTACAGCCATCTAGTGCATCAGCCGCTCCACCCAACTTTGTATCACTTGCAAGCTTGTTGATGGTGCACTCTGTCCTGTCATCCAGGTCTTTAAAGAAGATAGTAAACATTATCTGTCCCAGTATCAACCACTGAGGTAGATGACTAGTGAATGGCCTCCTGCTGGACTTTGCACTGCTGATCACAACCCTTTGAGCCAGTTTTCAGTCCACCTCAGTATACCTCATCAGTTTCTGTGAGGATGTTATGCAAGATGGTATCAAAAGCCTTGCTATAGTCATGATAAACAGTATCTACTGCTCTCCCCTCATTCACCAAGCTAGTAATTTCATTGTAGAAGGCCATCCAGATTTGTCAGGCATGATTTCCACTTTGTGAATCCATACTGACTACTCCCAATCACCTTTTTATCTTTAATGTGTTTGGAAATGGCTTCTAGCAAGATTTGGTTGCTCATCTTCCCAGAGCTGAAGGCGATGTTGACTGGCCTGTAGCTCCCTGGATCCTCCTCCTTGCCCTTTTTTGAAGATTGCAATGACATTTGCTTTCTTCCAGTCCTTGGGAACCTCCCCTAATCACCATGACCTTTCAAAGATAGTTGAGACTCAGTTACTTGTTCTGCCTTCCCCAAAAATAAGACTATCAAGCTGTGCTGTCAAGCTTATTCTGTAATGATGCAAAATTTTGAGTCAGATATGAGCTTAAATGTTCTTTTGGGGATCCTTTTTCATTAAATGTTGTCTCTTTTTCTCCTGCCAAGCAAGATTAAAACTGGAAAACAAGAAAAGAATTTCTTCAAATAAATGAATTTGTGGGAGTTTGTTAGTCTTCTTAAGGGAAAAACATCATATATGCTGTCGGTGTCCTTTTTAAAAAAAAAAAGGCAAACTGCTGATTTAAGAATATTGTCTAAAGTGGAACTGATAGTAGTAGTGTTTATTTTAAAAAAGAAAAAAGAGAATTTTCAGAAACAGTTGGGCAGATTCTCAGTCATCAGGAAAGAAAGTCAGTTTCTTTCTTCATTTCATGATAACTAAAAGTTATACCATAATGTTTTCTACTGTTCTGTGTTCTACAATGTCTAGTGAAAGTTGCAACTTCCGTTTTCTGTCCTTTCTTTGCATTTGATACATGACTCATGAAGAATTTGCAAATGCATTTGTTAAGTGGCAGGAAATTTTACTGGAAACCCTTTTTGCATCTGTTGATTTAAAACCCATCACTAAGAAGACAATAGAATATCTGAAACAATAGTATATGAGACAATAGTATATCTGAAAGATAGGAAATCCAGAATTGCAGGTACTGCTTACTCTGTCAAGGTTACCCACTTAAGACTTAGGCCACAAAAAGGTCAGGCAGGCCATTATTTATTTATAAGGGTCTTAAAAGTATTTGTTTACATTTGTTTTATATGGTACACTAATGAAAGGGTTATATACTTTCAAATGAAGTGTGATGTATTCAAGTACAACATGTTGTAATTCTGAGCCTTTTTCATATTTTCTTAAAAATATTTCAACCAGAATATTAGTTCATTGTATTCCTTTTTTTTTTCTTGTAACTTTGAAGCTACTTGTAACTTGTAACTTGAAGCTTTCACAGACTGAGCAAATAGGAAGACTCTTATTTGCTTGGCTACAATACATACATTCTGTAGGGGTTACTTCCTTAAAATACAAAAACTACTTTTCCAGTTTCTTTCGTAACAGCATCATGGTGTTGGATTGCATAATCTATTACATAATCTGTAGTGCTGACAGAACTTAATTGTGTTCCCACAATCAAAATTCAGAGCTGTTTTGTCTGTGTAAATAAATGTATATGTTCTTCTGTCTTCATAGTGTGTAGGTTGGACTGTAGCCATTCTAATTAGTTTTAGCTAGTCCTGACTGAAAAATGTGTTGAAAGTCCAGTAGAAAACTCTTTATTTAAATACTTTGTTTATATTTTGGTATTTCCTATGTTAGACTAGTTAACCGTACCCTAGAACTTGCAAGTTTTTGTTCAGTTGTGAAACATCTGAGGATTTTTTAATCAATTTCCCCCCTCCTTGCATCTTACCAGAATTAACCATGATAATTATTGTGATTTTTAAGTTGTATATACTGCATAACTGAGTTACCAAATGGATATAGACCATTCAGTACTTTTCTAGAACAGTTCATATCTTCAAGATAATCTATTTCAAATACTTGAAGTTCTGCTAGCAGTTTAAATGTTAAATAGCAGTACAAATATTTGAACATGTTAAGATGAAAGGTCATATGCTTCAAATAGTGGAAGTGTTTGATCGGGTTAAAGCTGTAACTTTCCACCATGTTTTAAAACAAAACAATCCACAAAGTTAGAGGAATGTGTGTGTTCAGGCAGAAAACATGGGGAGCTTCAACTGTGTGGACGTTCACATGCTACTCAGTGCCGCCGTGGGAGACTGCCTCATTCTGTGTCCCACAGAACAAGGGACTACTGTTAGTTTCATAGGACAAAACCGGGGAAAAGGAAAAGCAAAGACCAAGCCTGTTAGCTCCTCCCTCTACTTAGCACAGAAGTACTGCTTTTGCACCTTCTCATCACTGTGTTCAACATGAGTGGGTAACATACTCCTTATATCTTGGTGGTGAGTAAGGTTGTGGGTGAAGTATGGAGAAGGTCCACAGGAGCTGACAGAAACCAAGTGACACTGAGAAAACATGCTATGAGGACAGAAGTGTTTGAGGGTTTTTCATGTAAGGGTAACTACTGCAGTGAGGCTTTACTGATTATTGCTAAGGCTGGACAGGATGGATGTTTTTGATTATGCGAGTCCTGATTTGGTATGTGGAGGTAAACTCATAATTTATGAGGAAAATGAGGAGGCGAGAGTTCAAACTACTTTCTTTAACAGACACTTTGTTTTCCTGATATTAGACTGATGTTAAATTGTTTTGGAAAGTTTCTGCAGCACCCAGTGCTATTCCAAGACAAATCAGTAAATTACTGATGCAAGTTTGCAGGAACCCTGGTGTTCTGGACCCTCTCTGCACCTTCCCACTAAAGCTAACAGTTGCAGAGTGAGACAACCCTATATAACCTTGGTGTCCTTTATTACGAAAAAGGTAGATAGCACTCTCAAAGTAGCCCAATACCTGTTAACCTCTTCCTTTTCTTTGGGAAATGGAACATACAGTGTTTGACCTTTAGTCAGCTTTATTTCTCAGCAAGGTGTAGTGATAAAGTAATACTTCTAGCTTGGGAAGCTGGTTGCTTACCCTCCAAACTTTATTCAGAAGCTTAGATGCTTAGTGGGATTTCCAAAAATCCCACTCTGTGTATATATATATACGTAGTATGTGTCTATCTGGTAATATGGGGTGTGTATGTGTGTGTATATATATATGTGTGTGTGTGTATATATATATATATATAGTGTGTGTGAGTTTAAGTGCAAATTCTTTGAATTTACATAGATATTTAGCATCAGATCTACAAGTTAGTATTTCTAAAACCAATTTCTTCTTCTAATATTTAAACTTCTAATCTTAAAGTTACTAACCTGTTATCATAGGAGGAAGTCTTCAGACAGCAGAGTAATAGATGGCTATAAAAACAAATGAAATAATTCTGAGAATCCCCTTTTTTGGTTTTCAGGTTGTTTACATACATGGAGTCACAGCAGAAATATAATGGTGAAGATGTAAACTGGATTGCTAAATGCTTTTCCCCAGTTTTAGTTCTGGTGCTTCTCTTTCTGAAAAGCATATGGTACATTATCAAGTCCCAGCTTGCTTTGTTTTTGCCTTGCTGCTGAAAATCAAGCCTAGAACTGCATATGTTTCATGATCTTTTCCTCGACAGGAAAAAAAATCCGTGTTGAAAGTTGTTTAACAACATATACTGTTATAACTGTTCTCACTGCTTTCCATATTGTGCTGTTTTCCTTTCCTTTTTCTGTGTTTTGATTTTATAGAGTACAGAGTACATGCATGGCTGCTTCTGTCTTTTTGGTTAGGTTTGGGGTTTTTTTTGGGGGGGGGGGTGGTGGTTTTGTTTGTGGTGGGGTTTTTTTGTTTTTACTTCCTCTTTGGATCTGTTGAATTAGCAGATATGTCTAACTTTTTTCCTTTCAAGATTCATTAAAGTTTGTTTTAGTTGACAATTATTCTTCCGTCCTTCAGTGACTTCATAGCACTGAAGCGCACCAGAACTGTGTTCACTGGAACCACTGGAACTCTTCTGTGTGTAATGCTGGAGTGCCAGCTTACAGAAGCTGATTATAAAGCTGTATTTTTTCCAGGATTGATTAGTACTCTTGTGTAGCAACCATCACTGGAAAATACATAATCAAACTTATATGGGACATTCTGTATACAAAAAATCTTTTCCATAGAAGTTTTTAACTCGTTGATGGCTATGATTTTTAAAAAATAACACCACAAAAAAAAAAGCTATGAGAATGAGTTTTGATGCCTCAAGGTTATCAGATCCTTTCTGTATCTGAGTAAATATATTTTTTTGGTCAGGAAGACTGAAGTTTTGTCTTAGTTAAGTGTAAATTTTTTTGCTTTTGAGATCAGAATTTTCTCTTATGTATTTAAACTGTATCCTTGATTGCAGATGCATTGAAAACTTACTTTACATTTTCTAGAAGAAGCCATCATCCATAGCAGAAAGTGAGGATTCAAAATTCTTTGGTGTGTAGTTATGTATGAATACTGTGCTTCTTTTGGTTAGCTTCAGAAAGAAGTATCAGATTTATTGTACAATTTATACTAGCACCCAAATATATTTATTTTAATATTAGCTGTCTAAAAATAAATGTAGAAACGAGTGAAGGCTGTGTAGTTCATAGCCTTTCCTACTTGTATTTAGTATGAAAATTCATGGAATGAAGTATCCTCATAAACCTTCTCTGAGTAATCCTTCTCTTTCTCTCTAAAATGTCTGTTTTCATTTGCGTGATATGAATCCTAGATTTATTTTGGTCTCTGATACAGTAGATTCCTCCCAAGATACTTGAGGCAAGATTTCCCTTGTTGAATGAATCTCTTCAGAAACTGGTATTTGGGAGAATTGAATGACATGTGAAAATTGGATTTAAAGTCAGTCAGTCACTGTAGGTTGCTAACATAGTCAATTGGGAGAAATAAGCATATCCGGAAGATGATATCTTTCAGGAAGGTGACTAAAGATCTGTTCCTTTTGTTTGTTTTGGTTTTGTTTTTCAAATGAGGTGAGGAGGTGCAAGTTGCCTGGTGCTGTAAGCATTGAGGTAGCCCAGTTCCTCTCTGCAGTCTGTTGCAAGTGGGCCCAGTTCCTGAGTCTGCGTGCTCCTCTATCAGTAAGGTTTGGAAGGGTACAGTTATGTCCAAGCAGTGTCCTGGACTTAGGCATGTTCCTTGGTCCCCTTCTCTCCCCTTCTTTGTGCCATGGGATACTTAATGCTGAGTAAGGCAGGACCTGAATGCCAGAGTCCAAGACCTATGAAGTCACCCTTATTGCTTACGTATATTTCCTCAGAGGACAGCTATTGTAATCTCTCTGCAACTGCTTTGCAAAGTCATATTTTTAACTACAGAAACTCCATTCTTAAAATATGTGAGAGTTTACACATTTGCAAAGAAGTAATCTGAAGTACATCCCCTGCTAGCTGAAGCCTGTTTTTTATCCCCTGGTGATTGAGAGGTTTATTTATAACTGGGCAAAGTCCATCTAACCGTCTGCATATTACAGAATTGTACACTTTATAGAGCAGCCAGAATGACATTCTCCAGGAAGAGATAGACTCGGGTTTACACATCATAGCAAAAATGGCCCTTGGCTCTAATTATTCTCCCTTTCTTTTTGGAAGTAGAGGATAAAATACATGAGAAAGAATTGGGGTTGTAGAGATTTCTCCCACCAAGCCCTTGGTCCAGTACTGACTGAGTCTTCCCAACCTGATCAAATTGAGGACGTAGCCTTTAATTTCTCTTCCTACTCAGGTTCGTGTTGTCACACAGTGTTTTGATATACAGTGATACCCAGATTTGCACAAAGCTAGGTGTACAGAGAACTTTATTGGGGCGGAAAAAACTACTTTAGAAGTGCTATTGAAACTCCTAGCATTCTAATTTTTTTTAAATGAAATGCTATTTTGAATAAATAGAGAATACAGTTCTTCCTTTGGCACTTCCTTTTGTGCTCTATTTAAGGTAAAAATGTTAGACACATCCATCAGTCTTAAATATTATGGCCTTTTAACTTGCTATATCACCAAACAGGAATCTGAGCTGTCAGAAGCAATGTTGGGAAATACAAAATTCTCTTCTAGACCATATACTTTCTAAACCCACAGCTTATGTTTCTTAAATCTTCAGAAATTG